>NC_141687.1:1337392143-1337992143 GCF_964263255.1 Lissotriton vulgaris
GGCTTGGCGCCCGGCGAGGACGGCGGCTCTGATGTGAGCGCTCCGGGTCGGCAGGGATTTTCGCTGCATTCTTCAGCTCACCTGCGCCTGCAAGGCAGATTTTCCCCGACCGGAGGCCACAGACACCAACGTGCTCCTAGATGCGGCACCACCGGAGCAGCGGAATGACCATTTTCGCCAGTTTTGTAGCGGACGCGGCTGTGTGATAGTCGCGTCCGCCATTTTGAATCCTCTCAGCACGAATTACGGCGCACCCGCTCGAAGATCATGCGAGCCTGCCATGCAGCTCTACATGTCGCCAACTGCTACTGGTGAGATATATCCTTCATTTCTGCATCACCGCCGCATGCGTTTGAGACACGCCGCTTTTAAGTGAGTTTAAGCGAGTTTCATTCGCGTTTTCATGACCTTGGCGGCCATTTTGGGTGATTGGACTTCCTTTTCCCTCAGGTAACCTGCCTGTACACGCAGTTTCAGCCTACTCTCTGCTAAAAGCGTTGCATTTCCTCACGCTTACATATTTATGGATGTTTACAACTTGGGGCAGTTTCGCGCACTGTTTTTGCACGCTCTCCTTTACTTGCTCTCCTTGCATCCATAATGTGCCCTCCCTGACGGACCTCTTCTGCTCCACAATATGCCACTTTTCTACATTTCAGCGCCATGGTGATTCTTTGCTTCCATTATCAATGTGTTAAATCCTCCAAATAACGACTTGAACGCTGCTCCACTCATCTTCCTAACTCCCTGGCATTCTTGAATTCTGCGCAGATAGCCTTCTTTTCCTTCTTCTTTTTTGAAAGTCTGTGTGCCTTTCTTCAGTCAAGAGCTCCTGCGCACACTTTTAGATGTCTGTGGGCACGCAGTGAATACTACTGAACTTTATTTCTCCCTAACAATAACTCTTTTTTTTATGGAAAGAAGGGCAATTCCTCGCACTCCCAAGACTCCACGTCGTGTCTTCATTAAAAACTCAAAAGTCTTCTCTGCATTGGCGCACCTCGAGGCCTCTCAGGCGCTCGTTACTCAGATGTCGCAGTCTAACACGGAGCGGCCTGTCCAGCCTCCAGGGAAAGTCACGACGAAACGCCTTAAAAAAGATCCTCCATCACCAACAGGATCCACATCGGCTGTCTCCATGGAGCTGTTACTGGAAGAGATCCGTGCCCTCAGACCCTTCATGGAAGAAACTAATTCTAAGTTGCAGGTTCTTACTGACAACTGGTCTCAGATGGATGCCAGAGTGACTACAGTGGAACATTCTCTAACTTCTCTTCAAGAGTCGTCCTCCAAGGTGTCACACATGCAGTCTCAAATTTCCTCTCTTCAAAAGCAAGTTGAAGAATTGGAGAACCGAAACAGACGCAACAACCTTCGACTCTACGGCCTGGCGGAGAATTGTGAGGGGACTGATCCCATCGCCTTTTTCAAATCATTTTTACCCAAGCTTCTTCATCTGCCTGAAGGTACTACGCTTAACATCCAGCGTGCACATAGGCTGGGCCGTCTCCCTTCTACTTCTTCCCCTTCTTCACGGCCAAGAGGTGTCATCATGTACTTCTTAGAATATACTGACCTTCTCAAAGTCATCTCAGCGGCTCGTGCCTCACCTCGCCTTCAATGGTCAGGTTCCAATCTCTTCTTTGCGCAGGATTACGCCAAAACCACAGCCAACCGTCGCAAAGCCTTTCTGGATATGCGACCAGAGCTTCTCGCTATTGGAGCCAGATATGGCCTTTTTCATCCTTGCCTATTCAGAGTTACTCACAACAACAAGACAACGACCTACGAGGATCCTGTTCATCTCCGAAGTTTTTTGAACGCTGCACAGGCGTCTGATATGGACTTATCTGGTTCTTCATCAGCTTTTCCTCAGTGACTCTTGCATGATGTGACTTTGTTGTTCTAATCAATCTGCATGTTTAATGTTTGTTGCTGGCTGTTTTACTGTTTGCCCTTGCTGGGTTTTCCAGCGTCTTCAGTTTCTATGTTCCTTTTTTGATTCTTTCCCATCTCTCTTACATCCCTGTTGGATGGATATGTAATGTTCACTAGTGTCTTTTGTATACTTTTTCCTCACTCACCATTGTTCTGTTTCCTTCTTTTCTTACTCATGTTATTCCTTTTTGTTTTTCTTCCTTACAGGTTTCACGATTTGTATTGCGTTCTCCCCTCGACTTGCTGGTTCGCTTACATTGGATGCTCTGCCTCCTCTAGTTGGCGCTCCCCCCTCACTCCTCTCTCCTCGTCTCCTCTCCCTGGTGATCATCCCTCCTCATTTTTGCCCTCCGTAAGTATGTTCTCCCTTTTCTCCCTGATGTTCGCTTCCCTTTTTGTATCTTTTTTTCTCTCATCTTCACTAGTTTCCCTTGTTCCACAGGTGTCTTCCTCTCTTGTTTTTCGACAACTCTTCTGCTATAAATTCCTTCCCATCACTCTCTCTATTCCCTGGACTACCTTCTTATGTTTTTTAAGTCAACAGATCTTAACTATTACTTTTCTATTCTCTTTACCTTTTCCTCATTCTCCTTCTCAATCTTATATTGTGATGACTTTTATAGACTTTCATATTCTTTTTGGTTTTTCTCCCCCTCTGGGTTCTTCTAACATCTTTTTTCTTCATGTTGATATTTTCCTCCTTATTTATATGATATGTCTTTGAAAGTAATTACATGGAATGTTAAGGGCATTAATTCTCCCATCAAACGACAGAGAATTCTATCCCACCTTGCACGTTTAAATGTGGATATTGCTTTTTTACAAGAAACCCATCTATCTGCTTAAGAATCTGTTAAACTAAAGAGAAGTTGGGTGGGTGATGTTTACTACTCTCCTGGGGATGGTAAACGTAATGGTGTGGCCATTCTATGTCATAAAGCTCTTTCTCACTCCTTGCTCGCTCAGGAATCGGATGCTGATGGCCGTTGGACGTATGCTAGGCTCTCTATCAAGAATGTTCCAATTTCTCTTCTAAATGTTTATGCCCCTACTACTGGTGATCCTACTTTTTGGCATTCATTTTCCCAGCACATTACCAGATTTATTGATGACAATTTTATTTTAGCAGGAGACTGCAACCAGCCCCTAGACCCCATTTTGGACAGAAATTCCAAGGCACACTTCATTCCTAATAAGTCACATAAATCCTTTTCTCAAACCATCTCCCAGCATAAACTTACTGACGCTTGGCGTTTGTGTAACCCAGAACTTCAGGAATTTACTTTTTACTCTCCATGCCATCACTCCCAATCCCGGATTGACTACATTTTTGTGACCCACAACATTGTTCAAACTCTCACCCATGCTGAAATTGGTCCGATTTTACTTTCCGACCATGCCCCCACTTTAGTTCAATTGGACATTTTACCCAAATCAGTTGGTCCTAAACGTTGGCGTTTTAACAATTCTCTTCTTTTAGACCCTAAATTTACCACCTCCTTCACTACCTTCTCAGATGAATTTTTCTCCTTGAATGACAATTCCCCCGTCCCTAAGCCCACCATTTGGGACGCCTTTAAGGCGGCAGCAAGAGACTTTATAATTGGCTTTGTTGCAAACAAACGGAAAGCTGCTCGCAACTTCACAAAGGCTATCTTTCTGGATATTAAGAAATTGGAGCATTCTTATTTTACTTCCCCTTCACAGGAAAGTCTAACCGCCTTGATTAATGCTAAAATGAAATTCAACAAAAAATCCACGGACGATGCATCCTTGTATCTATTGAAATCAAGTGCCAAGTTCTATGGGGGCAAAAATAAGGCTGGTAAGATATTAGCTAATTATCTAAAAGTTAAGCAAAATAAGTTGAATATTGAATCAGTCTACGACGCTACCTCCACTCTCAAACACACAGACGCAGATATCCTCACTGAATTTTCTACCTTTTACAAAACCCTATATTCTTCTGAAACCCAGCCCTCTTCCCAATCCCTAGACAATTTTTTCTCTACTATTCAAAAACCAACCCACTTCCCACTTGACCTCTCTCACTTAGAGCTTGACATATCCCAACAAGAATTGCTCAAGGCACTTCAAACTCTCCAAAAAGATAAGGCTCCTGGGCCAGACGGCTTTACTGTAGAATTTTTTCTTCACTTTTCAAAGCTTCTCATCCCAAAACTCCATTCCCTCATTTGCGCTTTCCTCACCTTGGGTTCCTCCTCAGGCTCTTTTTCAGATGCGCATATCTGCCTCATACCCAAGGAGGGGAAAGATCCTCAACATTGTAAAAATTATAGACCAATCTCTTTGGTTAATATTGATTATAAAATATTTGCGAAGTCTCTCGCGGCACGTCTCGATCTTCTTCTCCCAGATCTTTTGGGTGAGGAACAGTCAAGCTTTGTTAAAAGCCGCTTTATTACTGATAACACTAGACTTCTCTTTAATATTCTCTCTAAATCCCGCCTTTTACCCCATCCCCTTGCGGCCATTGCCCTGGATGCTGAAAAAGCGTTTGATAGGGTTGAATGGACCTATCTCTTTCATACCCTTTGTTGGTTTGGTTTTGGTCCTGTTTTCATATCTCTAATTTCATTACTTTATTCCAATCCGCGTGCGGCGGTTTGTGCCAATGGTCAAATATCCTCTTTTTTTAATCTGCAAAGAGGTGTTTGTCAAGGATGCCCCTTGTCTCCCTTTCTCTTTAATTTGGCCTTAGAACCTTTCCTTTCTAAACTTCGTCAAAACCCCTCCATTAAAGGTTTCCAATTATCAGACTCCCACATCAAATTAGCCGCATACGCGGATGACATCCTTCTCTTTGTTTCCAATCCCACTGTTTCGATTCCCGCCTTCCTCACTGAAGTCCACGCCTATTCCCAAATATCTGGATATAAGCTTAACAATGATAAATGTGAGATCCTCCCCTTAACCAAATTTACATTTAAACCTGATTTTGCCGCATCTAACTTTACATGGAAACCCTCTAATATTAAATACCTTGGGCTGCACATCACTCCCACCATTCCAGATACTGTTTCCCTTTGTATGTCCAAATGCATTCAAAAATTAGCGGATCTCACGTCCAAATGGCATCCTCTTTATCTATCCTGGTGGGGTCGCCTTGACACCATTAAAATGATGCTGTCTCCCATTGTCCTTTATACCCTCTCTAATATTCCAGTCCCCATCCCTTCTAAATTTTTCAAAAAAATTAATTCTACTCTAACGTCCTTTCTTTGGAATAAAAAGAAGCCTCGAATGTCTTTAGCCCGTTTGATCCGTCCTAAGTCAGAGGGTGGGGTTAACTTCCCCGACTTTCCTACTTACCATAAAGCATTCCAACTGCGACAAGCTTCCTTTTGGTTACAAGACCCTAGCACTCCCTGTCCTTTATGGACCAAATTTGAACGTCTTCTTCTTTCTCCCTTTTCCTTTGCCGAATATCTTTCCTTCTCTCGTAAACCCGCTTCCATTTCTACTCCTATTCATAAATTCACTACTAAATTACTCCTATCTTCTTCTCATTCTCCTCCCACAACCATTGCTGATTTTCTTTCCTCCCCCATCTGGCATAATTCTTCCTTACTCATTCGTAACAGACCCTTCTTTTGGAAAACATGGCATAGCAGGGGTTTGCTGTGGATTTCCCAACTCTTTTCTCACTCCTCTTTCTTGCCTTTCCCTACTCTTTGCTCCCTTTATAACTTACCTACCTCCTTTGCTCGCAACTATCAATTGCTTAAGGATACAGTCCTAACAAACTACAATCGCCTTTCTCAGCCTTGTCCCCCTCCTGCTTCACCCACTCTCCCTTCCTCACTTCACTCCTTTTTACGCACTACACCAAAAGCTGCTGCTATCTACAAGTACCTCCACACTGGTGAGTCTATCAGACCCAAATCCAAGGTGGAGGAATGTTGGGAGCATGACTTGTCTGTGTCCTGGTCAGTTTCATTTTGGGACAAAATCTGGACCAAGATCCGTAAATCCTCGAGAGCGGCAACCCTTACACAGACTTTGTTTTTTATTTACAACAGACTTCTTTTTACACCCTTTGACCTTCACAAACGTTTTCCAAACACTCCCCACACATGTTGGTCTTGTTCATCACCACACGCTACTTTATTTCACATGTTATTTTTATGCACTCCTGTTCGCAGTTTTTGGTTACAGGTTTGGGCTCAAATTAATTTGATTTTTCATACTTGTGTCCCTTTTTCTCACACGCACGTCTTCATGGGCAGCCTTTCCCCTTGCTGGGACAATGTTGATTTAAAGCCTCAAATTGTTGACTTACTACTGGCCGCTGCCTTCCAACAAATAACGGTCAATTGGAAAGACTTTTCCAATATTTCCTTCAAGGCGTGGTGGTTTAATGTCTGCCATAATCATAGACTTGACACTGCTTATGTTTTTCCGGCATGTATGGCTACAAAACGCATGGACTTATGGTTTCCTGTCACACTTTATTTGGACTCATGTTCTAAACGTTTGTTTCACCCACCACCTTCGCAACAGGAAGTCCTCAAACCTCCTTAATGGCTTGATGCATTCCATTTTTTCTCCATTGTACCACTTCCTTATTCCTTACGAATGTTTTCATGCTTATTATGCTTGCTGTTTAACATACCTTTCCTTCACCTTTTCCTTTTCCTCTCTCTAGTACCCAGATTTACTTTCTCATCATATTTGCATTTCTATGATTGTTTTATTTTGCTCACAGTCTTTAAGTTAATATTCCAATGTATTTTGTTTTGACACCTGGTTTTTCTCTTGTTATTATCAAATAAAATTTTCTTGAACTTAAAAAAGATGAGTGATTGTTAAAAAAAATTGATTTAATGTGGTCCTTTTTAATCAAGAGTTGTGTTAGTACTAATGTTAACACCTTGGCTGCTAGGGATATTTTTCTCCAGCGCTGGATTCTCAGATTTATCATTGTTCATGACAAGCTAGGCTCGTCATCAGCACATCTCAACTGTGCCTCATGACGAGCTGAGCTCGTCATGAGCATCGAAGGGGTTAATAGTAATCTGTGTAATATTATTTCTATAGCTCGGTGTGACAAAGATTCCTCTAACGGGATTCCACATACAACAAAATGGGAGATATTGAGGCAAGTAGCTATCAATCCATAAAGAGTTATTCTAATGGATTAGGTTCCAGTTAAATTTTATGTAAATACTTTGTTAAAACAGAGGCAATCTTCTTGTAATGTGTTAGATATGAGGTCTCAATGGCCATTCTCTAGTTATTGTACATCTTCAGATTCTGACAGCAGATACGATAACTTTTGTCATGCATATTTTTAAATATTCAATTTTTAGAGTTGTACCAAATGCAATAGATTCCATTCTCTTATGTTCTCAACTATATATTCTAGATAACTTTATTGCAATCCAAAATTATATAGGAAAAGCCAAGTTGCAATCATGTGATACAAGTTAGCTTCTACTGTCCGACATTTTAAACATAATTAAATTTACCCGAAACAAATTGTTTGATCCTTGATGGACTATAAAAAAGTTAATTCCCTGTGTTGAAAAATGCTCTCAGGTAAATGCTGTCAAACATGACCTTGCCTATCGTACAAGGGTCTGTTTCTTCCAAAGCCCATTCTAGTTGTGGCCTTGTCACAGTCTACTCTTTCTCACCGGTTTCAATAAATAAAATAATAATAAATAATAACCCATAAATATATAAATACATAGATGGGCTTAGGGTCTGCCCACTACATCTATTGCTCCTTGTTAGTGTCGTTAACATTTTGATTTTGCCCACTTGAGGCCAGCTTCCTTCTGCTATTGGCTCTCTTGCAAAGTATGCAACAGGATTTTGTCCCTGATTACATCTGTACATCCACCTGAAAAGAAGATAACTTCTGGGCCAGAGCTAAAGGGCTATGCTTTGCTTTACCAATGCTCTATTATTTCCATTAGTTATTTAATTGTATTCTTCCATCATATTTCAACCTTTTCTTCCGGTTACAGACAATACTACCTTTTATGTGCATCCTAAGATTCATATTTTCCTGTGACATGCATTAAACCTAGAAAGCTTTTATTTAGACCTGTTTTAGTTCACCTCCTTGCTACGACGCACCCATACACCTCTATTGAAATTATCTTCAATGGCTAAGGGATCTTGGTGCCCGGCTAAGATTTCTTGGTTACTTAGTCACAAAGAGCTCTACATTTTACTTGCATGATTCTAGGCAGGATAAAACTGTCTACCCATATCTCTCAAGCCTATCCAATCCCCAATTGCGAACAGCTTTGTTAATATTTCAAACAGGTCTAAGCCTGTTATGTTCCCGCTGGAATGTAGTCAATGTTCTTCTAAGTGATGATGTGAGGTGCTGCTGTGGGTTCAAGGGTACGCAGTTCGAATTTGCATGTACCGCTTGACAGTATGTTTTTTTTTTATGTCAGCAAGGCACTCAATATTCAAATCAGTTTTTTATCAAATAGGGGATGCAGGCAAGAAGTAATACACTATGGTTCCTTCATATTTTGCAATTTCTTGCTGTAACTTGTGAGGTGGGAAGGTTTGTTTACTGGATATTATGTCATAGGTAATTGTATGTGGTTTTATGTTTTTTTACTTTGTCTGTAAATCTAATAACCACTTTCATTGTTTAATAGACTATGGTCCTAATAAAAAGTTTTACTACTACTAATACTACTACTACTAGACCTGTCTAAGTACGCTTCCTTGCTGCGACACACCCACACATCTTTAATAAAATGATTTTTAATAGTTAATTTTTTTTAATAAGCATTTTTATTGCAGGCTTAGGGCAACAACTTTTAAGCGGGTGCCTGCTTTTTCCTTTATTTTTGTGACGCTTGCTTGCATAACGAAATAAACAATTACCATTGCACCAGCTTGCTTGTTAAATCCTTGTCACTTGTGATGGAGCTCAAATGGTCAATACTCTTTGCCTATATAAAATCTCGCTTTCGAAAGAGATTCATGATCATTTTTTCATGATGAAAACATATAAACTGTCTCAATCGAAAAACGTGAGATTTCAGACTGGATCGTAAAAGCATGCAAAAGTGTTTGCAACATGAAAATGTGAAAATGTAATCAGAGAGAAACATAGCTATTTACTCATGCATATAATCATGTGTTTAAGAAACAAAATTAACATAGAGATTTTGATGATGGCAATTTCTAGTATGTACTGAAATTAAATAATGTCTGCATAACAAAGCTCCTGAAATGATTAAAATGCTTAATTTAGTAGTAAACGATAATACACAAAATTGCAGCTTTCTCTAACGTGATGTGATAAAATGTGCATTACAAAGTGACATGAAAACATTGTTATGAAAAATGATAAACATGCAAAAGATTTTTTCTAGTATTACCTAATAATGACATGCAACTGCTTAAGAAGAATAGTAATTTAATTTAAGCGAGAAACGTTGAAATACAATTATTAATGTGTGTTTTCATTAATCATAACATGGTAATGATTCAGCGAAATTTTCATGTAGGCCTTAGATGCTTTTTCTTCTTGCTCAAAAGGCAGGATTAAGCTGAAGTAGTCACTTTAGATGCTGTGAGAAGTTTTCGTGAAGTTTCTTTTACGTACTTGAGAAACAATGAGTTTACTTTTGATTTAGTAATATTCTTGTTGAACTTGGCCCTTTTTGCAGGGTCATCCCTGAGTTGTTTGCCTTCCTCCTATATTTTTTCTGACCTGTTGTTGGCTATTGTATGACTCTGGGCACTTTACCACTGCTGATCAGTGCTAAAGTGCATATGCTCTCCCTACTGTAAAATGAATGTATTAATTAGTGATTCTATGATTGACTATTTGGTATACCTGTCAGACCCTAGTACAGTGCACTGAGTGTGCCCAGGGAGTGTAAATCCAAATACTAGTGTGCTTGCAGCACTGGCTGTGCCACCCACAGAAGCGTCCTTGTAAAACGTGTCTAAGGTCTGCCATTGCAGAGCCTGCGTGCAGTCTGGTACTGTCACTTTGACTGGGCAAGTGCACCCACTTGCCAGTCCCTAAACCTTCCCTTCTCTTCATATTAGTCACCCCTGTGGTAGGCCCAAGGGCAGGGTGCATTGCACGTATAAGGTAGGACAAGCCCTGATGTGTGTGGCATGTCCTAATAGTGAATTACAGCCATTTTTGTTTTTCACTATTGCAAGACTAACTGTTCTCCATAGGCCAGAATGGACTGTTAGAATAATTACACTTTATAATCCTAACCGACTCAGAGAACATGGTAGAAATTGGAGTTTAGAATGCCTAGACTCAGAATAATAAAATACATCTTTTAGTGAAGTTTATTTTAATATTCTACGTTTGCAAATACCACTTTTAGAAAGCAGGTATTTGCTTGCCTAACCATTTAAGCCTGCCTTTGCGAGGTTGTGTATTCCTTGTCTGGAGTTTGAGTGACAGGGCTGGGAGATTCCATGAGACAGAATGAGTCAGCCCAGTTTTGAATAAAGGGATCTGCATGTAGATGGGAAGGGAGGAGTTGCAGCAGGGACCTGAATAGGACTGTGCCCACCCCCCACAGTGCTGGCTCCATCCCCTGTGGTGTGTCTGATGTCTCTGCCCTGCACACTGAGAGAAGAGAAGGAAGACTGTCAACAAAGTGCTCCAGGGCTGTACTTGCCTTCCACAATGCTGGCTCCACCTCCTGTGGGGCGTCTGATGTGCCTGCCCAGCGCTGTGAAAGGAAAGGAGATGTCTGGTAAACAAAGTGCTTCAGAACTGGTTTTGACTGCGCACAGGCCCCTCTCCCTTCAGAGAACAAAGGATTTTGGGGTATAAATATTGGGACCCTGATCCCAAGAAATTAGATCACTTCTGGACTTACAAGACAAAACCTCTGCTGAGGAGAGGAACCTGAAGAAACTGAGGAGAGACTATTCCCAAGCTGAAGTGCTGCTTGGGGGATTGACCTGCAGTGGTTACCTGACTGCCAAAGAGAGAGGAAAGAACTTTGTGTACTTTACTTTCAACTTGTGAAAAGATCTCCAAGGGCTTGGAAAGGAGCTTGCCCCCTGACCAAAGTCTCAGGACCAGTAGACTTCACCAGCCTTTGTGAATTGCTGCTGGAAACACTGTTTCAGTGGCTACAGAGGCAGGAAGATTTGAGCAACTCTCACGACCGGCACAGTGTCCTGTAGGCACCGCATCAAGCAACGTCCACCTCGAACAACGCAAGATCTAAGCTCACCAACTCCGTCCTGGCGCCTTCACTGAGCAATAGCCTGCACCGCAACTGGTGGACACGGCAACGTGCAACGCCTCGCTACACCAACTCGTACTGGTCTGACCACAGCGGTCCCTTCTGCTGACTCCGAGTCCTGTGACTGCACCGGAGTTGGGCACCGCCTCGTACGCTTCGCGACGCACCGACCGACTCGCACTAATGTCCGGAATGATCAACGCCAGCTCCCGAACTCCGGCTCTGTCACCGCACCGCAAGCTGCAAGCACCGCAACAAAGCACTGCCTTGCCCTGCAAAGCACACCTTGGATCCGCCAACTCTGTCAATGGGCAGCTGCCTGCACCGCCTCGAGGGACAATGCATCCTGCAACGATTCCTTTCTGCACCTCGACGAACACCGGAACCGGCTCACACATCCGTGCCGGCCGCCTCAAGTAAAAGGTACTGTGACAGTCTGTCGACATTTGAGTGGGCCCATACTGACGCGGTCCGCTGGATTTGCTAGATTCTCTGTGTTATTTTTAACAACGCTGTAGCCGGACCAGGCTACCAACACGCACAGAACCTTGATTTAAGCCTTTTTACAAGAACTCTTGAAATCTAATAGTACTGTGGATTCTTTTTGTCGTTTATTGGTCTTGTGGTAACTCTATATAAAATATACTTATTTTTTATATAAAACCTTGTGTGGTGTCCATTTGTAGTGTAGTCACTGGGTTACTGTATGTGGTCACAAATGCTTAACTTACAACGCCTCTGAAATAAAGCCTTGCTGCTCGTGCCAAGCTACCAAGGGGGTGAGCAGGGGTTATTTTAGGAGTGTAATCCCCCTTCCTCTGACTAGAGGAGAGGGTCCCTATTTGTCACAAGTACCTTCCTGTGCCAACTAGAGACCCCCAATTCTAACATTGGAGGCAGCGGAAGGATTCCAAATTTGCATTTGCGACTCAAGTACAGTGATTGGTGAACACTACTTAGTGAATGCAGACCATAACGCAACCACGTACTTTTGATACTTGTTTTTGCCAGGGATCTCCATTTTTTTAAAATCATGCCTGGTTCAGTCAGAATGTAAAAGGCAGCATCCATGGCATCTATTGACTGTGATTGGAAGGAAGAGAAACTAGAAACTACACCAACAAACAGCTCAAGAGCTTCTGCAAATATTTTAACATTTCTGTGACCGGACTCTCCAGAAGGGAGCAGTTCACAAAGGTGCTGAGGGCCTGGGTCGAGGCAAGGAATGGCCCTGTAAATGAGATTGAATTTGAGGATGCAGAGCAGCAGCTGGAGGGGTGCAACCTCCCCGTTGGATAGCATTGTTTCTGCCAGAGGACTGTCTCCAAAGGAATTGGCAGACAGGAAAAAAAACAGGATGCATGAAATGGAGATGGCCAATCTCAAATTGAATGGGCAACTGCAGCTAGAAAGCAAGAAGATGGCTCTAAAGGTGGAGCTAGAAACTTGGAAATTAGCCCTGGAAGAAAAGAAAATGCAGTTTGAGCATGACTTGATAATGAGGAAGCTTGTTTTGGAGCACGAGAGGCTTGAGGCCATGAGTGTCTCAGCCCAGCAACAAGAAATGTGTGTAGCTCAGAGATTGAGTTTGCGAGGTGGAGTCCAGCTCAGATTGTGGCAGCAAAATTGAATTTTCTAGTGCTGAGGGAGTATCACACACATCCAGAGATGAGGCACCTGACTTGAAGGGGGTTAACATAAACCAGGAGGTTCAAGGACATTAGGTAGCTCCAGTAGTGCGCAGTGTTCCTGAGAGGAATAGGGTAACTGGTGCAGGGGTTAATGGTCCTAGTGGTGGGAGGGACACTCTACTGACTCTAGATAAGATGTGCAGGGAGAGGGGTTCCCCTAAAGTTGAAGTCCTGGTATGTGAGTTTGGAGACCGCCCAGAAGAGTGTGGGTTGTGTGCCAGAGACAGTTAAATACTGTCTTGCCAATCTCAGGAGAATGGTGTGGAGTACGTGTTTGAGGCACTGGATGGTGAGGTGAAGGATTGTTTTATTAACCCCTGTAGGGGGCTGTGTGATCTAATTGTGGGAGAGCATATGGTGAGTCCCTTTTTTCCAGAGCTATGCCAACACCTGTTGCAGAGTGAGTTCTCTGACCCCAGGGAGCTCACATTAGAGGCTGACCCGTTGGTGGATTCCAGAGGGTCTGAAAAAGCACTGGGGAGTGATTCCAACAAGAGTGGCTCAGGTATCTCCCAGTCCTGTGTGATGTAAGAGGTTCAGTATAGCCCAGCTAGGTCCCAGTGTAGTGGGAGGGGTATAGGGGCTCACAGCAGTCTGTCTTTTTGGTGTACTACTCCAGGTGGGAGGGTACAGCCATCTGGGGGTGCAGAGGGAAGGAGACCCCGCCTCTGACCCCGGTGCAGCCTGAGGGTTTAGACCCTAGGTTGGGAGCCAGGTTCAGGTGTTGTCTGACCTGGAGGGAGGGACAACTGTTAACAGTGTCCTGACCGGTTGGTCTTATAGGTGTACCACTCCAGTTGAGAGGGTGCCGTCCTTTGTAAGGAGGGTGCAGAGGGACGGAGTGCATGTAGATGGGAGGGAGGAGTTGCACCAGGGACCTGAATAGGACTGTGCCCGCCCCCCACAGTGCTGGCTCAACCCCCTGTGTTGTGTCTGATGTCTCTGCCTTGCACACTGAAAGAAGAGTAGGAAGACTGTCAACAAAGTGCTCCAGGGCTATACTTGCCTTCCATAATGCTGGCTCCACTTCCTGTGGGGCGTTTGATGTGCCTGCCCTGCACTGTGAAAGGAAAGGATTAGTCTGGTAAACAGAAAGCTTCAGAACTGGTTTTGACTGGGCACAGGCCCCTCTCCCTTCAGAGAACAAAGGATTTTGGGGTATAAATATTGGGACCCTGATCACAAGATATTAGATCACTTCTGGACTTACAAGACATAACCTCTGCTGAGGAGAGGAACCTGAAGAAACTGAGGAAAGACTATTCCCAAGCTGAAGTGCTGCTTGGGGGATTGGCCTGCAGTGGTTGCCTGACTGCCAAAGAGAGGAGAACGAACTTTCTGTACTTTACTTTCAACTTGTGAAAAGATCTCCAGGGGCTTGGAAGAGAGCTTGCCCCCCGACCGAAGTCTCAGGACCAGTAGGCTTCACCAGCCTTTGTGAATTCCTGCTGGAAACGCTGTTTCAGTGGCTACAGAGGCAGGGAGCTGTGACAGACTCTCACGCCCGGCCCGGTGTCCTGTAGGCACCGCATCAAGCAACATCCACCTCGAACAACGCAAGCTCTGAGCTCACCGACTCCGTCCTGATGCCGTCACCGAGCCATTGCCTGCACGTGACTGGTAGACACCGCAACATGAAACACCTTGCTACACCAACTCGTGTTGGTCTGACCGAAGCGGTCCCTGCTGCTGACTTCCAGTCACGTGACTGCACCGGAGTTGGGCACCTCCTTGCACACTTCGCGATTCACCGCCCTACTTGCACCGCTGTCCGGATTGATCGACGCCAGCTCCCGAACTCCGGCTCAGTCGCCACACCGCAAGCTGCAAGCACCGCAACGAAGCACCATCCCGCCCTGCAATACACCACTTGCATCCACCGACTCTGTCAACGGGCCGCTGCCTGCACTGCATCGAGGGACAACACGTCATACAACGCTTCCTTTCTACACCGCGACAAACACCAGAACTGCCTCGCACATCCGTGCCGGCTGCCTCAAGTAAAAAGTACTGTGACTGAGTCTGTCAATATTTGAGTGGGCCCGTACCGACGTGGACCTCTGGATTTGCTAGACTCTGTGTTATTTTTAACAACACCGTAGCCGGACCAGGCTACCAACTCGCACAGAACCTTGATTTAAGCTTTTTTACAAGAAATCTTGAAATCTATTAGTACTGTGGATTATTTTTGTTGTTTATTGGTCTTGTGGTAACTCTATATAAAATATACTTATTTTTGATATAAAACCTTGTTTGGTGTCCATTTGTAGTGTTATCACTGGGTTACTGTATGTGGTCACAAATGCTTAACTTACAACGCCTCTGAAATTTAGCCTTACTGCTCGTGCCAAGCTACCAAGGGGGTAGGCAGGTGTTATTTTAGGAGTGTAATCCCCCTTACTCTGACTAGAGGAGAGGGTCCCTATTTGTCACAAGTAGAAGAAGATATCTTTATTGTTCAATTATTTAAAATTGTTACAATATTCTATCAATAAAACAAAAGCTTGATTAAGAATTCACACAATTATTTAAGAATAAAGTCATCGTTTAAAAAAGATTTAAAATAATAAAAATGACTGTTATAATTATTTCCTTAACTGGCTGTAAAATATTGCACATAGAATTTAAGAAAGAAAGTTTTTGTCATAGTCTCTCTTTCTCAATGGCCGACTAAGTCCTGTTATAATTCAGTATACAGTTTAAATTTGGCTCAGATGGCATCAGTGAATTTCCCTAGTCGGGCCACAATTTGAGGTGTTTTAGTAGAGAAGCACAGGTCGGACACTTCACTGCAACTTTGTAGGCCAAACAACCTACAAATAGGGAGAATCAACTGCTGCCTCTCACTGACTAATTTTGGGCAACAGCACAACAAATGGAGCCAGGATTCACGATGGTAATTACAGAGTCGACAAGCCACTGAGTTATCCTGCCGGGCCCAGGTTGAATTAAAATCCGTAATGGGCAAAGTGAGCAGTCTCATGTAGGAGATTCTTCCCCGGGCCAGTACTGTCAAAGCTTGCTCTAGGTAGGGTTGCGGTGTTCCCATGGTATATGAGGAGTCCAGCGAGGAGAGATTCGATTGGTGATGCAGGCTTTCCAAGTCCCTTTCAAAGGATATTTTCTTGACTTGTGTGTTCACTGTTTTCCTCCAAGCTGTTAGCGAAATGTCAGGGTTATGCAGATTTTGGATGTTGATGTCCAATAATCTAATGCCTGCTGCCAAATGCACCTGTCATGGGGAGCCCTCCTCTTCAAAGAGCTTTTTAATTTGTCTTTTTAATGACAATTCTGTGGCTCGCGTGGTCCTGATATAATATTTTATTAAATCACTTTTGTCACAAGTACCTACCTGTGCCAACTAGAGACCCCCATTCTAACAATTCTTGATAGAAAAGTATCAATATGATTGCCAAACCAGAGAAAGCGCCTGGAAACGGAGTGACTGTGAGTAAAGGGACTTTTTTTACTTTTGTGGGAAGGGTGGAACAAAATACAATTTGGATATTAATGGATTTGCAAAAGGAGTACTTAATGTTTCTGAATTTCTTAGTGAGGTATTGATCACACCATGAGCAGGACACCATGAGCAGCCAATGGAAACCTAACGGGCTGACAGGAAAGATACTTTGTGGGTGAACCATGAACTTTTGGAAGTATAATTGCCCCTTAGATGTGGAGTCTGGCTGTCATTTTCCCATTTCGTTTCCTGGCATGCTGTCTGACTGACCTCTGATTTCTCCCTGATGCCAAACATTTGGGGGTTCATTAGGCAAAACCCGCCCGCCACCCTATCGGTAAACGAGACCGCCTGCCTTAAGGGCGGGGGTCCCGACACCAGCATTTGGATGTGCCCGCCACAGTGGCGGGCACATCATGCTTTCTAGCATTGTGGCGGGCGGTGCTTTCAGCATCGCCCGCCACAATGCTAGAAATGCATTTCTGCATTTGCATTAACAAAGCAGCAGGCACCGCATGGTGCCTGCTGCTTGGGTAATGCAAATGAAGGGGGGTACCACAGGTACCCCACCATGTGCAATAACACCCCTCCTTCACTCTGGGGGCCGGCAGGGGGCCACCAGAGTGAAGACCGCATGCACGGAAAGGCATCACCCTCAGCCCATCATATTATGGCTGGCGGTGTCTGCTTGACACCGCCACCATATTAATCATTTTCCGTCCCGGCCGCAATGCGACCGGGGCAGAAAAGTGGCAGGCCGTGTTTTGCTCCGCCGTGGTCCCCCCCGCCATTCTAATATGGCGGGGGGGGAATACAGGGAAGGATGGCGGGCGGATTACCCCCGCCAGACTGGCAGTGGCTACCGCCAGCCTGGCGGGGGCAATCCGTCCGCCATCTTAATGGACCCCCTAGTATTGAACTATTCTGACTGTTCTGAACCTGCACTTTGCCAGATGGGAAAAATGAGCAGAAAAGAACCCTTCTGCTGAAGGGTAAACTGACTCCATCTGTGCCACACTGGGCTACAGTTTGATTTAACCAGATCCTAATGATGACCGATTATATCGCAACCATAGTTTAGTTTGTATGATGTGACAACTGAATCTTGAATTTCTATTGCTATCTCTCTCTCTTTTTAGAAATACAGTAAAAGTTAATTAATGAATCTGCTTTGTAATGTGGGATTCTTTGCACTAATTAATTGCTTCTAAATAAGATTAGGTAATGTAATTCCATGTGATATTCTTTTCACATTTAGGCTATTGATAAATGTTTTCATGAGTAACTCTATCTCATATTTGTCTCATTTCTTTGGTAAATATTTTCTTATCTCAAGGTTGATGACCCAGTGAATGAGTAAGTAAATGAAATAGGCATGTATTTGGCATTTCCTTATTCCAAGTCCTCATAATTGCCTCACGTTCTCCAAATATTCAAGTTCCTGTTAGCTCAACATAAAGATCTATTGGAGGACCAAGGATTAATAATCAGAATGGTGGTTTAATGTTGTTGTACGTTTTTGGGGCCCAATTAGTGTTGATAAATGTAAGTGTTTTGAAGTAATGAAAATTAGTAAGTCTTCCGCTGCTTCACTTGGAATAGCACTCTCCAGTAGAATTGTGAAATATTACTTTTGTGCATATTTTGTACCACACCGAAGTTTCATTTTTCTCTTCCCACTTAGTTTTCAGCATCATTTTCAAAAGTAAGTTCTCTACAATTTATTTTTATTGGCTCCTATGATAAGACATTGATGGTTTTTGTCCAATAAGTGTGTTTTTGTTAAATCTTAAAATACTTTTAAGTTGATTTCTAAAGTCTTTAGGAAAATGTGAATTGTCCCAGATCCCTGAATACCATGTTACACCACAGATTGTGAATAACTCTAGCACATAGTAGGTATTATGCCCAGTTAGTTCATTGTTGCAATTTGTAATTAAGTTCTATAATCACCTGATGTACAGACTTCATTATGTTCACTTACCACCTCGTTGCATTGTTCAGAATACCCAGTCATACCTCACTGTCAGTTTTCGGTGTTCCCTCTTAGAATTTTAGGCCCTGATTATGAGTGTCCTGTATCAGGTTTAAGAATTCCACCACACCTGATATATGCTAATATCCAGTAAATACTTCATATTCTCAATTTCCACAAGAAAATGGGGAATTACATACAGAAATTATGCTTGGGTTTCCTCGTATGCACCTTTCTCGAATGGCACAGGTATTTTTTCCTTTCAAATTTTGAGATCACTATTCTATGTCTATCTCTTCACAGTTTGATTTTAAGACTCAGCAAATTTTTCCATTCATGTCTGTTTCAGGTTCATCTATGATACACTGTCTGGCGATCTGGCTAACTTATGGTCCGTATAAATTTGCAAAAATGCTGTTGGTAATGAAACCTGTTGAGCACTTTTCATAATTCTTATTCTACAATTCCACCATTTTCATATGTGCAGGGAATGACTGCAGAATGTAAACGTACCTATACATCACCCTTAATCATTCTTAGGTTTTACACTGGACTGTCTAGGTGGACACACACCCTTCCAGTCTCATCATTTCTATAATTGACTGCCCTTTTCATCTTCAACCAGGCAATAGGGCGAGTTTTAGGCAGGCCTTTCATACTGGTCACACACCATCTGCTATGAAGTGTCTATAGCCAATGTCTTGCAGATACTGGCCGCCCCCTCGCGCCCGACATCCCCGAGCGAGACTAATGATGAGAAGCCCAAAAACAAGTAATGCTCAGTAGCTGTAATACTTTTTGCCGTTCCCGTGATGTGTCAACTCTTTAGAGTACTATGATAATTTGTACCAAGACTGCAGTATGATAGGTACATAATTTGCAAAGTTACAAAAGAGTCATTCTCTTTGTTGCAAGTCATCCTTATAGTTTTCTAGTTGTTGATTGGGGCTCATATTTTTGTGTTGGGGGGTTG
Source organism: Lissotriton vulgaris (assembly GCF_964263255.1). Classification (NCBI taxonomy): domain Eukaryota; kingdom Metazoa; phylum Chordata; class Amphibia; order Caudata; family Salamandridae; genus Lissotriton; species Lissotriton vulgaris. The sequence goes on from NC_141687.1 coordinate 1,337,411,417, forward strand.
CCACTTTCTCATATTTTCCACTTAGCTTCCATTCATGGCATCGGATTATAAATGCCCCATTTTGGGCTGAAGTATTTACTACACCTGGCATATAATAATACACAGTAGGTACCTCATAGTCTGAATTTTTTCCAAGAAATTACATACAAAAAGCACTCTTTTTGCACCAGATTTCACACATATTGAAGTTTACAGGGCATTTTCCTCCAGTAAATCCCATGTTTGATGTGCCAAAATGAACTGGGTGAAAAACGCTGGAGTGCAGCAATGCCTGCAATAATTGTACTCCCCATATGTGAGGTAACAGAAGTACTCATAACTGTCTACTTGTAGTACCTCACACTGTTATTCCTGCTTGTACTTGCAGTCGTCCATCATGTCAAATTAGCTTCTTACAGCCTCTTATAGATATGCCTTTGTTAATCTTCTCAACGGCTCAGTTAGCACATAAAAACAAATGATATAATACCCAGTTACCACAATATGGTGAGAGTCCATTATGCCAAACTCACTCCTCAATTACACCACACTATATAATTTTTTTATGTAGCCCACACAAAGGTCTGTGGAAATAGGGTGGAGTGGTGGATCTTTATATGAATAGCCAATACATAATTGGAGGGAAATCCTCTGTTCTAGCAATGCTGTTTCCTGCTGGAGGTGGGGAGCCGATTACACGTCACTGGGTATGGGCTCCCCACAAAATAAAACCTTCATTGTATTGATTCATTTCACAAATTGTACTCTAAGGTTCGGTAAAAAATTGTATATAATGTGTACATATAAAAAATATTTTTGCTACTAGAATGTTTGAGTGTGAATGTGTGTGGAGTGTGATAGATAAAGATCTTTAGAGATAGTGTGTATGAATGATACAAGGGGTATAATAGTGATTAAGTACATGAATGTCGATACCGTGTTTGTTTAAAATGTTCTGTTTTTGAAAATGTGTGAAATCCGCTAAAACAAATGAAAATATGAAAACTTAAAAGAAAAAGAAAATCAAAAAGATTGACTCTTAAAAAGTACACTTTGCCCCGTAGTGTTTAATTCGTATGTGGTAAATATATAGAGAATTTTGAATTGTACTAGCAGCATTGGCAGTTTGTTTGTGTAGTATACTGAAAGCAAGGGTTTGGCCTTGCTGCTTGGGAGCCCATACCCAGTGACGTGTAATAGCATTGATAGCAGGCAACAGCCTGTGTGGTAGCCAACAATATTGAGTTGGAGGTTATTGGAATTGTTGGAAATTGTTGTTCTCAGGTGAGAACATAGGAACTTGGTCCTACGTCGGTTTAAGTGCCTCATTTCATGAATTTGTGTGAATGTATTGAGTGTGTGTGAAAATATGTCAGAGAATGAAGCTTTCGCATATAGCGAGGAACATATAAAAAAGTTGTTAGCGGCTCCACCCCTTTTTCCATCAGCCTCTCCAAGTGTTTCAGCGCAAAATCAAAACGAAACGGATAAACTTCTCAGGTTAAAGAAAAAACAGATTTGAACTGATTTACATGGCCATTTTTTACTCAAACATCTAAGAGCCGGGACTAATCCAGGAGGTTTACAAATAAAAAACATACCAGTAATTTTTACTGAGGATCCCATTTATAAAAAGGGCTACAGCTGTTTTGAAACAAAGTGCAGCCGGGATTTAATGGTACTGACTATCGAAACAGCTCAGAGATTATCAAAAGTACAACTAGAAGAAATTGAAACTTTACAAACCAGCATTGCTACAAACCAATTGATTACGGACGCAAAAGGACTACTAGAAAAAGTAGAAAAGGTAATGAGTAAATTTAAGGACTATACCATAAACCAAAAAACCAACCAATTTGATAAAGATCAAAAAAATTTTAACCTAGAAAAGCTATACCCATTTTTACAATCAGATTTCTATTCCCGTCCTGAATCTCGAGGACATCTACAAGAGTATCAAGGAAGATCCTCTCAAAAATACATCACCTTTTCGGATACTTCGTCATCTGGAAGTAGCAGTGAGGGAGAAAACGTTGAAGCTAGAAGAACTAATAATAGAAGAGGATCATTTCAACATAACCAACAGGGATCAACTTTTTAAGGGAGAGGCCAGACAAAACCCAGAGGAAAAACAAGATACAACCAACCATGGGAAATATCGACCAGACGCCAGAATTACAAGAACTGAGGCCTTCACTTATTTTCAATATCTCAAACAAAATTTTGACAAAAGATGAAGAAAGTGTCCTTCAAAAAGGACTCATATTTGTACCGACAAAAAGAACGGATTTTGTCAAACTGAAAATCAAAACCACGGAGTTCTTTCGAAAAATTAGATTAAAAACCTTCTTTGCAGAAAATCCCTTGGAATTTAGCACTGAAACTACTGGCCTACATAAAAAAAATCCACGTTTTGTCCTCCAAATTATAAAATACCAAAGGAGGTATTAACATTTGAAAGAACCATCTTATCAGCAATTACTGACATGGAAAGAAAGAATGAGTGGATCAAGCACAATATCACCAAATCAGAATCAATGGCACTTACAAATTTAAAAAAGGATACATCTGTTATTGTAAAACAAGCAGATAAAGGTGGGGCAATTGTGTTATGGGATCCTACTCTTTACATCAATGAGGTCAAAAAACAACTAAGTGAAGAAAATTGCTATCGCAAAATTAACCCCACACTAGAACTCAAATGTCAACTCCATGCTATTATCAACAAAGCATTCCAACAAGGCTTCCTCGGAAAAAAGGAATCAGTATATCTAAAAATTCAACATCCTAGAATTCCTTTGTTTTACGTACTGCCAAAGGTACATAAAAATGAAAAAAAAAACCCGGACGTCCAGGTTGCGAATCTCTGATGGAACCAATATCAACATTTGTAGACTTATTTTTAAAGCCATTCATACCTAATGTAAAATCTTACATTAGAGATACAACGGACTTCATAAACAAACTAAATGAAGTTGAATTCGATAAGACGAATGATTGGGTGGTGACAATGGACATCACGTCGCTGTATACACAGATACCACAAGATGATGGTATTCAGGTATTAAAAAATATACTGGAGACAAGAGAAGCACCACAAAAGGTACCCACAGAATTCATTGTACAATTGGCAAGTTTTGCATTAAAAAATAATTACTTTTATTTTGATGGAGAATTTTATTTTCAAGTAGGCAACGTTGCAATGGGCTGTCCATTTGCTCCAGAACTGGCCGTATTGTATATGTCAAGCTATGAAGAAAAGTTTATCTATCATGACAATCCTTTTATAACATGGATAAAAAACTGGAATCGTTACATTGACGATATTTTCTTTGTGTTGTCTGGTCTGGAAGATGAGCTAAAAAACTTCCTAGATTGGCTGAATAATAGAACATATGAATTCAAATTCAGCTTGACTTATTCAAAAAACAAAATTCCTTTTCTAGATGTAGAAATATACCCTTCGGAGGAAGGAGGTTTGATGACTACTTTATAAAAATGAAACTGATCGGAATCGATCTCTCCACTACAGTAGCAATCATCCCCGAAGCCTAAAGGAAAATTTGCCTTTTGGGCAATATTTAAGGATCCGGAGAAATTGCCAAGACAAGGAAGAGTACTTATAACATGCAGAAAAACTGACCATCAATTTGATTGAACGCGTTTACCCCAATAAATTGCTTAAACGCTCTAAAAAAAGAGCATGGTGGACCCCACGAGAATGCCTACTGGAAAAAAAAGCAAAACAGAAACTGGACCGAATATTACTGGTTACCACGTACGGCCCCAACTCCAACAAATTGAAAAAGGTGGTAAACAACAATTGGCACTTGGTCAAAAATGTATGCGATGAGCTGAAAAAACCTCCATTATTCGCATTTAAAAAAGATTAAAGTATAGCCAACAGACTGGTACGAGCAGCGTTGCCAGTGAAAGCCCAACCCACCTTAAGAACTATGATTGGATTACCCCCTGTAATGGGCCATCATAAATGTGGTGGATGTAATTGTTGTGCTTTAACTGAGGAAGGGTCAACCTTTAAGCACAAAGAAAGAACGTGGAAACATGAATGTTTCACAAATTGTAAATCACGGAACGTGATATATGGGATCAAGTGTCCTTGTAATTTACTATATATTGGCAAAATGAATCAGGAGATTCGACTAAGAATCCAACAACATAGATCAAGGATCAAAAGAATGGTCCCCAATGCTCCCTTGGTGAACCATTGGGAATTAAAAAATCATGGGGACAATGATCTACGATGGACAGTCATCATGAAAGTCGAGCAGGATCCAAGAGGTGGAGATTTAGAAGCCAAACTTTCACAAAAAGAAGCCATGATGATTTTGAAATTCAACTCGGCTATTGAAGGACTCAATGAATTGTCAGAAATATACAAATTGTAAAGAATACAGATTGTGCTGCCTTACGATGCTTCTCTACTATGGAGTATAAACTAGTAGTCTCTTTTATTTAAAGTACGGTGGTTGATCCAATTCCTAAACACAACACCCCCCTAACCTTGATGAACAATCCTCTTATTGCAACAAAACGCAACTGTAATATGCAAATGAAAGATCCAGAAACGCATCAGATCCGTAATAAAGATTACGAAATTATCTTCCAAAGTTTGCGCAAATCCACAATATGGAGCATAATGACCTTCCAAAGATGGCGCCCATGATCGCCGACCAAGTCACGTGATACAAATTAATACAGACATGAACGCGGTAAAAAGTAGGATCCAGAAACTCACCAAATCCTTAATAAAGTTTACGAAATTACACATTTCCAACGCATTTTTACCTTCTAAAGATAGTCCAAATCCACAATATGAATTATAATGATAGATTCCTAAAGCTATTTACCTTTCTAAGATGGCGCCCACGTTCGCCGATCAAGTCACGTGATACGAATAAATACAGAAATAAACGCGGAAGAATGCAAACCGCCCGGGACTGAGGACCGGTCCGTGAGACATTCGGGGAGCGGAACGAAAGACAGGTAAGCGGTCCCCTGAACTTGATCATCCAGATACCATGAAGGACTGACACGTTAGACTCGATACTTTAGGATGGTCAGATTGACAGAATTTCGTTTTCCCTTGCAGGCACTCTGCGGAAGTGTCCGGGAAATACCCCTTATCAAAATCATAACCCGTTTTTGGGCGCACACGATTTTCAAATAGGTAAGACCACATCAACAGTGTTTTTTGGAGAATGCATTCCAAAAATAATACAACCAAGTAGTAAACAATGCATTTGTTTTTCCCCCACAGCGTGAGAATTTCAACCACACATAAAAAGTGAGTCATATTTAGAATTATTTTGGGTATGGTGTTTGACTTTGGTGATACCGCGAGTTACAATGCTAATCACACGTTTATCATTCAGGTGGTTCAGCGTCGCAGTTGTTGGTGATTCACAACTAGAGTCCTAATTAGAGAGGTAAGAGGCGGAAAGGTGGTTGTTGAGCCAAAAACAGCTTTCAGGTTATAGTAAACAAACGATTAATAAGGGTCTCCCCCCTCTCTTTCCTTCACTTACAGTGTACGGTCCTGATGAGAACTCTGTACCAAAGGAAGTTCGAAACGACTAGACCTTATTATGTTTGAACCATAAGAAACACAAAATAAAACCTGCATTGTATGGATTCATTTCACAAATTGTACTCTATGGTTCGGTGAAAAATTGTATATAATGTGTACATATAAAAAATATTTTTGCTACTAGAATGTTAGAGTGTGAATATGTGTGGAGTGTGATAGATAAAGATCTTTAGAGATAGTGTGTATGAAGGATACAAGGGGTATAATAGTGATTAAGTACATGTATGTCGATACCATGTTTGTTTAAAATGTTCTGTTTTTGAAAATGTGTGAAATCTGCTAAAACAAATGAAAATATGAAAACTTAAAAGAAAAAGAAAATCAAAAAGATTGACTCTTCAAAAGTACACTTTGCCCCACAGTGTTTAATTCGTATGTGGTAAATATATAGAGAATTTTGAATTGTACTAGCAGCATTGGCAGTTTTTTGTGTAGTATACTGGAGGTGAGGAGCCAGCAGGGATCGCTGGGGCCTTAAGGCTCCCTCCATGGTCCCCGATGCTGGAGACTGGGAACCCTGGGTGGGCTCTAGGGCACCCAGCATGAAAAGGCTGGGCCCCTGGGGATGGGGTGATTCAGAAAAGGGGGGTGGTGATGGACGTAGTTTCTGAATTAAGCAGAATACTCCTACCCAGTCAACAGATCAGGGCTTGATCCATCACCGTATTTTAGCTCACTGCACCATCCCAGCTCAGAACCTGGCTACATGCAAATTAGTCTGTCCCTGTCCCAGTGCATCATGGGAACAGGGCAAACCAAACTACTAAGCCAATTCTTATACTGGGAAGGAAACAAGCTTCCGGGGACCGGTTTCTGGCATTACAGCCGTCTTTGGCCCGGCTTGCTTGAATCCTAATGGTGCAATGAGCAAGGGACTCACATCTGAGTATACCCTTCCACGCTTATGGTGGACAAAATGATTCAGAAAAGGGGGTGGTGATGGACAGAGAACCTGGCTACATGCAAATTAGTCTGTCCCTGGCCACGTGCATCATGGGAACAGGGCAGACCAAACTACCAAGCCAATTCCTATACTGGGAAGAAAACACGCTTCTGAATCGTTTTTGGCCACTATAGGTGTGGCAGGGTATACTCAGACATGAGTCCCTTGCTCACTGCACCATCAGGATTCAAGCAAGCCGGGCCAACGACGGCTGAAATGCCAGAAACCGGTCCCCGGAAGCTTGTCTCCTTTCTGGTGAAGAATTGGCTTGGTAGTTTAGTCTGCCCTGTTCCCATGATGCACTGGGCCAGGGACAGACTGATTTGCATATAGCCAGGTTCTGAGCTGGGATGGTGCAGTGAGCTAAATAACGGTGATGGATCAAGCCCTGATCTTTGGACTGGGTAAGAGTGGTCTGCTTAATTCAGACACTCTGTTCATCACCACCCCCTTCCCTGGGGATGGGGTCCCTGGTGCCAAAAGCAGCCTAGAGATGGGGCTGCGCTAACCCTCCTCCCCTGGAAAAATATAAAAAACAGAGACCCTCGAAATTACAGAGAATGTGAAGTCCCAAAATCATGTGCAAGCTCCAATTGTTTGGCCCAGCCCTGTTTTCCTTACTAGTATGCAACGTTCTTCCAGCCTTTTCCGACATTGGTGGACAGCTTACCAAAAGGCCCCTAAGTACATTTCCTGCTGATTTTGGAGATGCGTTCTTGATATAGAGGAATGCGAGGTCATCCCCAACAAACAAACAAACAAACAGGCACTTACTTCATATAGTTAGGAGGAAGTACCCTTGTTTAGTGGAGATTCGCCTCTTTGTAATATCGCTGTCTTTTCTTGACGAGGATTCATGTTATCACAGATTTGTGGCAGAAGACACTGCAGGAACAATCACATTGCCGAAAATACATTGCCAGAAGGTCGCTGGAGACATTACCTTGTGGTCCTTTACACAGCTATTGTATAGACTATGCACTAGAAATGTACCCAACAAGGTAGCACCTACTAATTAAAAGGTAGAAAGTACTCCAGTTGGGTAGACATTTTCAGCAAAACTGTGGATTCTTGGAAAAATCTTGTTACATTATGGCCCTGATGCTCATTTCACAGAAATTTAACCTCATTGGGAAGCACTTATAAATATAAACATTGCAGATGCCCAGGTTGAAGTTCCAAATCAGAAAAGCAAAAATGATCCCAACTTCTTGAACTTCTCAAAAGCAAAGCAAATGTGTTTCCTCTCGTATTCCATGTTGAAAAACAATATGAAATCCTTAATGAAGGTGAATTCATCCTTGAGCTATTGGAAACCAATCTGATATGTAGTGACTGTGATGAGTGGTTTCTTTCTTGTCATCTCCTGGTGAGAGCAGAGCCTATGGTTCTACATTTAAAATTCCCTAAGTACACAAATTCCCCAAACCCATTGCAGCATTCACACACACCCACTCACATACATATACAGACACTTACACACCCACTCACAGACAATCACAGACCCATACAGATACCTTCACATCTACTCACACAGGCACTCACAGGCCCACTCAGGCACCCACAGACCCACATAGGCACTCACACACACACATAGGCACTCACACACCCACTCACATATGCACAAAAACACTCACACACATACACATAGACCCATAGAGTCACTCACACACCCAGTCACTTGCCCATACAGAAACTCCCATGCCCACTCATAGACTCATACAGTCACACATCCACTCACAGGCACATACAGCCACTCACACACCCACACACAACCCATACAGCCAGTCACACCCCCTCTTACATACCAACCAAAATACTCATAGACCCATATAGCAATTCAAACACCCCCACTGACTGACATATACCCCCACTCACACACCTACTCTTAAAGGTGGCAGGTTACAGTTAGGATTGTTTTTAACATAGAAATTCACAAAAAAACCAAATGTTACAGGGACATTAGAGTTAGGCTCAGATATAGCTCGTACATAATCAGTGAAGTTCAGCAGTTATAGTTGCCTGAGCTAACTAAACTTACGCCCCAGCAATCTGTGGCATCACTGATTATATCTCAAATGACATCCCTGATGACATTACTGATGACAACATCTACAGAACCAATCAAACTCCCACTCACATCCCAGTATAGCCTCTCATACACCCACTCATATACCTACACAGCCACTCACATACCCATTCATAGACCCAAATCTACTCCCACATCCCTTTACTCATCCATATAGCCATTCACATACCCACTCACTCACTCATACAGTCACTGACAAAACCACTAACTCACCCATACAGCTTTTCACACAACCACACACTCACCTATACAGCTACTCACACAGCTACAAACTTACCCCTAAAGCTACTTAGACACCCACGTATTCACCCATACAGCTACTCACATACCCACTCACTCACGAATACAGCCGCACAACACAGCCACTCACTCACTCATACAACCACTCAAACACTTACTCATGCACCCACACAACCACTTACTTACCCATTTGCATATCTATACAACCACTCACACACCCGCTACCTCACCCACACATCCATTCACACAGACACTCACTCTCCAATGCAGCCACTCACACACCAACTCATTTAACCAAACACACACTCATATAACCACTCACTCACCCCATGGCCATGTACACACTAAGTCACTTACTCAAACAGCCACTCACACAACCACTCAGTCACCCATACAGCCTCTTGCATACCCACTCACCCACATATACTGCCACTCACATGACCACTCAACCACCCATCCAACCACTCGCACATCCAGTTACAGACACATAGAGCCACATACACCCCTACTCACACCACCACAAAATCCCTCATACATACTCTCATACACCCACACAACTACTCACACAACCATACAGCTACTCAGACAGCCATTCACCGACAGATACACAGTCACTCATATAATTTATGTTAGAAGCATTAGTAGTACATAAAGTATAGTAATTTAACTGTGTAGTACCTTAGGATGTATCTTTAAATCTAAGCAACTTTTACAAAACATTAACACTCACTTGATGATATCATCAGGCCCATACAGTCATTCATAAACCCAGTCAGTCGTCCATACAGAAACTCCCACGCCCACTCACAGACCCATACAGTCACACATCCACTCACAGGCACATACAGCCACTCACACACCAACCCATATAGCCAGTCACACACCATCTTACATACCAACCAAAACACTCATAGAACCATGTAGCAATTCAAACACCCCCACTGACTGGCTTATACCACCACTCGCACACCTACTCTCAAAGGTGGCAGGTAACAGTTAGGATTTTTTTAAACATAGAAATTCACCAAAAAAAACCAAATGTTACAAGGACATTAGAGTTAGGCTCAGATATAGCTTGTACATAATCAGTAAAGTTCAGCAGTTATAGTTGCCTGAGCTAACTATAACTTATAACTCATACAGCCACTCACAAAACAACTAACTCACCCATACAGCTATTCACACATCCACACACTCACCTATACAGCTACTCACAAAGCTACAAACTTACTCCTACAGCTACTCAGACACCCACATATTGACCCATATAGCTACTCACATACCCACTCACTCGCCAATTTATTTATTTATTTATTTATTTATTTATTTAATTTATATGGCACGTTATAACCACAGGGGTCTCTAAGCGCTGTCTGACCAGATTTACGTGATAGATGTTACATTCACTTGAGACCAGCTGTGCACCTAAGATTTGCTCCATGCTTGTTTAAACAGTACAGTTTTTAGTTTTTTTCTGAAGGAAAGTAAGTTACTTTCCTTCCTGAGCTCTGGATCCAATTTGTTCCATAAAGCTGGGAGCGTGTTGGAAAAAGCACGGCCCCCACCGTGGTCAATTTGAAGCGGGACTGAGACAGAAGAGTGGCGTCCGACGAACGCAAAGTCCTACCCGGTGTGTAGGGGGATAGTCGGGATTTCAGGTATTTTGGTGCTTTGCCATACTGAGCCTTGTGAGCGATGCACAGTCCTTTGAAGACAATTCTCTGACGAATTGGCAGCCAGTGCAGCTCCTGCATCAGGGGAGAGGCATGGGCAGACCTGGGTTTTTTAAATATCAGCCTAGCTGCATCATTCATAACTCCCTGTAGTTTGTCCAGCAGCCGCTGTGGCAAACCTAAATAAAGGGAGTTCCCGTAGTCCAGCCTAGCCAAAATTGTGGCTGAGACCACGTGTCTCAAAGTAGGGAATGAGAGTAGGGCCGAGATCTTCCTTAGTTGTCTTAAGAGGCCTATACTGGTGCCTACTACGGTGGCAACTTGTTTTTCCATGGATAGTTTATTATCCACATATAGGCCTAAGCTTTTAACTGCAACTGCCGGCTTTGGTGGTGCACCCAGCTCCCTAGGCCAAAATTTCTCACTCCAAGGGTTACCCGAGATGGAAATGGGTAATACTTCCGTCTTATCCGGATTCACTTTCAAGGAGTTCTCGGACATCCAATTGACTGTAGTTTTCAATATGTCCTGTAACCTAGTGGATGCTCCAGGACCATCATCCAGCCGGATGATTATCTGGGTGTCATAAGCATAGTTGTACACTAGGCAGTCCATCCTGTTCAGGAGAGCAATTAGAGGCTGCAGGTAGATGTTAAAGAGTAGGGGGGACAAGGCAGAGCCCTGTGGGACCCCGCAGGTGATCGGAGCAGGGGTGGAAAGTAGATCCCCCAGCTGCACTCGTTGTGTCCTACCCTGCAGAAATGATGTGAGCCATGCATGTGCTGTACCCACCACGCCAAAGGATCTCAACAGCGACAGAAGCTGTTTATGACACACGGTGTCAAACGCCGCGGAGAGATCCAGTAGTACCAGGGCGCTCGGTGTTTTTACATCAGCTCGCATCCTTAGCTCATCTAGAATGGATAGCATAACTAGTTCCGTGCTGTGATTAGCACGGAACCCTGCCTGATTGGTCTCCAACAGGTTGTTACTCTCTAGATGGCCCGATAATAGAGCTAACACATGCTGCTCAATTACCTTAGCCAGAAAAGGCAGCTGGGAGATGGGCCGGAAATTTTTCAGACATTTTGTGTCTGCTCCAGGTTTCTTCAGTAAGGGGATCAGGCGAGCCTCTTTAAAAGCTAAAGGGATCTGTCCTGTACAAAGAGAGGTGTTCAATAGGTGCAAAACCTCTTCCTCTATTCCTGGCATTGCCATCTTGAATATGTCAGGAGGGCAAGGGTCCACCAAGGAACCTGATTTAACTCGGCCTATGATTTTAAGTAGTTCCTGTTTGGAAATAGGGGATAAGTCAGCTAGAGGTGGAATATTTAGCGGGGCAGTAAGGTCCGGTATGCGCGGACATTAGAGGGGTGCGGTATCCGCAATTTCGGCCAAGATATCGGATATCTTCTTTACGAAGAAATCCTGGAACCTCTGACAGTCCTCCTGGGTGAACTCGGGACTTTGCTCCTTGTTCACTCTGAGCTCCGCCAGGACCCGAAAAATTTCTTTTTGCGGATTTCTAGCAGTAGTTATTCTTTCCTCAAAGAAAGCAGCCTTCCTTGATTGTATGGCTAGTTTGTACTGGGCTAAGGATGAAACATATTCTTGTTTGGAAATGGCGTCATACTTTTTACGCCATGCCCGTTCTTTCTTCCTCACCCCGCGTTTCATCTCCCTAAGGGAATCATTATACCAAGGCGCCCCGGCTCCTCTCGCCACCTTCTTCATCCTGCGAAGAGGTGCCACCACATCAATGGCACTCCCCAGTTTATGCTGGAGGTGTCCGCATAGAGCATCAACGTTGGCATCCTGCTCTTTGGCTGAAGGGTGGTGTTCTAGGAGATGGACCAGTTTTTCCCCATCAAGGTTTCTCCATTTACGGGCCGTTTTCCAGCCCTCCCCAGGTTTGGACAGGGGGCCCCTCAAAATGAGTCTACCCTTTATTAGAAAATGGTCGGACCAAGCACAGGGAAGAATTTCCGTGATACCCTGGGCTGGCATGGAGGTCCAGACTAAGTCGAGCACATGACCTTTCTCATGTGTCGGTCCCTTGACCTGTTGGATAAGACCTAAGGAGGAGACCGCCTCCTCGATCTGTAATGCTTGTCCTTCTTTAGGGGATTTTTCCCAATGATAGTTGAAGTCCCCAACGATCACCATTTTATCATATCTTGTACACAGGTCCTGGACCAATCTTACAAAAAGAGTGGGGAAGTCAGACGACGCCCAGGGTGGCCGATAAACCACCAAGAACACCACACAGACCGCTCCCCTCCTAAGCTTAACCCCCATAACCTCAGCTCCTCCAAGGGTTTCAGAGAGGAACCTATTGGCACGGAGGCATGACTTATATAGAAGGGCTACTCCTCCTCCTCTCTTGGCTCCCTCCCTGTTAAAATGAATAGCCAGATAGTTATCTGGAAGGGCCGCCACTAGATCAGGCGCTGAGCAATCCTCCAGCCATGTTTCAGTAAGCGCGAGGACATCTAACTCCCCGTCTTCCAGAAGTGTGAAGACCTCTAACCTATGGCTCTGCAAAGAGCGAGTATTCAATAGACCGTAGCTCAGGGTATGTATGTTGGGAGTGCGCTGTCGCCCTCTAACACTCCTAGGTGAAATTAGCAGACCCTCGCAGCCCAGCCGATGTAAGGTAGCCGGCTCCAGAAGGGCCTTACCCAAGTTGAGCTGTAGTAAGTCACCCCTTGAATAAACCACATTCTGGCCAGGGGTTCTGGCCCCAGGCCCCGGATGGTCACGGATGGGCAAAGATGGGCTCACCTCTGGCGAACCTCCGGCGCACCTATGGCGCGCCCGCTGCGCGTAACCGCTGCGCGTTTGCTCCATGTGAGCTTTAAATAGGAGGCTGCTGATGGTCCTAGTCCAACCACTAGACCGTCAGCTCTCCAAGATGGCCCCCGGAAGTGAGGGTGGAAAGACTCCCTCTGTACTGCGTTAGACACTCCCTCCACAACAAACAGCACAAGCTGCGGTGGAACGGGGAGGTAAGCGGTGATGACCACACAAAAGGTAACTTTGCTAATGTGCCCACAATTGTTTAAAAATTATACCGTGCAAATACAGGTCATTCACATCAGTAGAGCGGCGATTTTAAAAAATACAGCCTCACAACACAGCCACTCACTCACTCATACAAACACTTACTCATGCACCCGCACAACCACTTACTTACCCATTCACATATCTATACAACCACTCACACACCGGCACACTCACCCGCACATCCATTCACATAGACACTCACTCTCCAATGCAGTCACTTACACACCAACTCATTAAACCAAACACCCAATCATATAGCCACTCACTCACCCCCATAGCCATGTACACACCAAGTCACTCACTTAAACAGCCACTCACACAACGACTCAGTCACCCATACATCCTTTTGCATACCGACTCATCCACATATACTGCCACTCACATGACCACTCACCCACCCATACAACCACTCACAAACCCAGTTACAGACACATAGAGCCACATACACACCCTCTCACACCACCACAAAATCCCTCATACACATTCTCATACACCCACACAACTACTCACACAACCATGCAGCTACTCAGACAGCCACTCACAGACAGATACACAGTCACTCAGCCACTCACATAATTTATGTTAGAAGCATTAGTAGTACACAAAGTATAGTAATTTACCTTTGTAGTAGCTTAGGATGTATCTTTAAGTCTAAGCAACTTTTACAAAACATTAACACTCACTGGATGATATCATCAGTGATGTTATTTGAGATGTCATCAGTGATGCCATCAGTGATGTTACTGACCATGTCATGAGTAATGTAATATGTGTAATCATAAGCAATGCAATGCAGGGGTGTAAGTTATAGTTAGCTCAGGTAACTATAAATATGGAATTTCACTGGTTTTGTATGATTTGAACTTAACTTACCTATAATGTTCCAGTATGCTTTTTTCTTTCAGTGAATTTCTAAGTTTCTTTTAAATTTTATTCCATAACTATAATGTCCCTGTAACCTTGGCAAATCTTCACAAAATGTTCCCAAAAAAGTGTGCTGGTGATTCTTGTTGTGCAGGGAACGTTTTTTTGGCGGGGATCCATCAAGCAGGGGCCAAGAAAAAGGGGGGTATCCTACCATGCCATGAAAGCAACTTTTTTGCAGAGAATGCGCTGCAGATTTGCAGCAAAAAACAAACAAGTGCCAGCTCCCGCGCATGTTTAGCTATATTATATAAAGGTGTGTGGTTTGCTATCAGGGTACTAAAGCTCCTAGGGGAAATACCCCTTACCTATATGTCGCATATCTGTTATGCGGTGCTTGCAAGGTAGAGAGAGCCACCTGTCTCTCTATGAAGTGACCAGGGCCACCAAATAATACACAAGATTCCCCAATACACGCCCACATTTTTTAAAAAGAAATTCAGTCAATATTGACAGTTGTATCTGCTTCTTTTATTCTTCTTATAATTTTAGATCCACCATTCTCAGCCATCATGTGTTTCGTCACTTATCAGGCTTCACATCCTGCGACTTCTTCAGGGCTAAGAAATCATATATAACAGAATTTGCTGTAGCATAGTTGCTCATCCATATTATAGATACATCACCCTAGGGACTTCCATGTAATTATCAAACCATCGCAGTTTTCAAAATTACTGAATGGCAATCACTTGTGGAAACCCATGCACAACAGTAACAAAATAATTCTTTGTTGGTACAATTAATATTCAAACATCCTACACATTATAAAAAATATTTAAAAATATTTCTACACCCTAGTAGAACCCATTTGTGGCTCTCTGTAAACATTACTAAACATCTTCTTGCTACAGAACACAAAGCTCTCCACATGATCTGCCAGCACCACCAAGCCCTAAAGTGTTTGAAACAAGTGCAGAAAATAATGATCAAAATCTTAGTGATCAAAAAACAAGGGGATTACCTCCAAGTGTAGAGCATCGTGCCTCTTCAGAGAAAATTAGAGTTACAATATTAGTTAACTTTCTATTAAAGACATCTCTTATGCAATAGCACAGGATATGGTGCCTATATGCGGTAAAAGGGAATAAAACACCTACTTTCCTTCCGGTGTAAAATCTGGACCGACAGCTCTCATTATTGCTGCTCCTCTATTGTCAAAAATAATTGTTATCTCTGTGTCCCTATAAGAAGTAGTGGGCCCCTAATTGTAAGGTCATTCTCATTCCAGTTAATTATTACAATACCTATGTCAGCAATAACCCATCACATTCACAAAATCTGCAGAACTGGAACTTACCCTAATGTAGCTTGAGCGAGTAAGCAAATTTAACAATCAGGAAAAACCAAAGGAATTCCTCATAAGCTCCCTCAATATGGAAGTCTGTGGTCTTCAAAATCTCCTGCATTCATCTAAAATCATAACATAGCATAGAATCAGGAATTCCGTCTGATTGCAAAGCAAAAAATGTAATGCGGGGGCCTGTGTGGCACCCACAGCCCCATGCACTGCCACCTCTGCAGCAATTCATTCAATTTAACGGGGGCTGCATGGTCCCCTCACTTCCCTGGGGCCAACCACTTCCCCTGGGCTGAAAGAAATTAATGTAGGGTGTCCATAGCAGACACCCAGCCCCGGAAACCACCACCTCCCCAGAGCTAGCTTCTATGATGTAGGGGGGCCATGCAGCCCCCTTCAGGAAGCCATAGATGGCCCTGAGGTCCACCAGCTGCCAGGGCTGGCTCCTGCTATCTCCTGAGGTGTCTACCTTCAGGAGATATCTGTTTGCTCTTGCTTGGTGGGAGTTAACAGCTTCCACCAAACAAAAGCAAACATACCTCCACGTTCTGCAAGCAGGAACTGTCAAACACCTCCTGCTTGCAGGAAGCTGATTTATCTGTTTCCCTGCATGCAGATATGTGTGCAGAGAAACAGATGAAAACTATGTTCATGCAAGCAGGGGAGTGCTATTTCAAGCAGTGACCTGGTTCTAAGAGCAATGCTGGCCTCTGCAGCAGCCAGAAGCTGGCTGGGAGCAGAAAGAGGCAGATTAAAGGTCAGAAGCGAACAGAAAGAGGCAAAATAAAAGTGAGAAACGAGCAAAAAGAGTCAGAATAAAGGTTAGCTATGAGCAGAAAGAAGCAAAATAAAAGTGAAAAACCAGCAGAAAGAGGCAGAATAAAGGTTAGAAGGGACCTGAAAGAAGCAGACACTAAAGGTCAGAAACAAGAGGCAAAATAAAGGTGAGACCAACTCAGGGACTCATACACCCACTCACAGACCTACTCAGAGACTCACACACCCAATGACTGACCCACTCAGACACTCATCCACCAACTCACAAACCCACTCAGACACCCATGTTCCATTTAACAGACCCACTCAGAGACTCACACACCCACTGACCGACCCACTCAGACACTCACTCACATACTCATAGACCCATGCTGAGACTCACATAATAACTCACAGACCAACTTAGACACTCACCTACCCATTGACAGACCCAGTCAGAGACTCATGCATCCAGTCACAGACCTACTCAGACTCATGCACCCACTCACAAATCCACTAAGAGACCCACACACTCACTGACCCACTCAAATACTCACTCACCCACTGACAGACTCACTCAGACACTCATGCACCTACTCACAGACCCACTCAGACACTGACATTTCCAGTCACAGGCCTACTCAGAGACTCATGGTCCACTCACAAATCCACTCAGAGACTCACACACCCACCGACTTATCTACTCAGACACTCACTTACCCACTCACAGATCCACTCAAAGAAGTTATAGTTATCTCAAGAAAGTACAACTTGTGCCTTAAGGTACTATAACTCGTGCCCTCTCCACATACTGCTAATTACCCCATATATTACTAGGAACGGGCTCCACTCCATCCACAATGTGTGTAGAGCTGTGCTACTCTGCACTCTGCTTGGAGCGTGGAGTTAGGCAAACAACTGTGCCGACCTCTGGCAGAGCAGAGTTTTCCGGCACTCTTCTGCGCACCCTAGAATTCCCATAAACCTATATAGAGTGAGGGATTCATACGGTAGGAAGCTGGTCAGTATAATGGTATGCGTTGCCTGGATACCGAGATGGCACTGGCCTTCACAAACGCTAGACTGCATGTGAAGATGAAGCTTGCTGTTGACATGTTAGGAGCACACATACAATTGTCTAATAAAATGGGAAGAAAAATGCAAGAATACAAATAGAGGAGGAGGCTTTTACCACTGAACTGCTTCTGCCTTCAGCTGGCAGGGAAGTTTGCGGCAGGATAATGGGCCGTAGTCTTAGAAATCTCCCAATCCACAATTTGCTGATGTCCTGGCAAAGTTGTTTTCATTGCCTCTCTTTGGGCATATACAACTTGGCCATGGGAAATTACTCAATTGCTGCAATTTACATGGTAATTCATCAGACAGCTCCTCCCACCCTGGAGTTTACTCTATGTTTTTGTGCCTTTTTTCAAAGAAAATAGATCTGCAACTCCTTTTCTTTCATGGGCGTGGTACACTTGCAACTCTATGCCCATTTCCGGACTAATAAACATGGGATATTTTGAAAGTTGTTTACCTTGCCTCTCTGTCATGCTGCTTTTTCTATGTGTACGCTATCACTGAATATGAGGATCGGAAGGCCTACTGGCTATTCCTGTTACCAGGCGCAAAGCGTGGTGCCACTGGGCAGAGCTTGGAAAGACTGGAACTGGTCAGGTGGTGAAGTCCTCAGAAGGAGTATCATGAGTGCTGCCTGGGAAAGGTAAGATCAGCCCATATGACCGACAATGCTTCAGGACAGACAGACGGTTGTGAGAGAGAGGGGGACTCTGGGAGACTGGGACACTTAGGGACTGTTGAACTGAGGCAGAGGAGTGAAGTGATTCCATGGGCTTTGTTGAAGACAGGCAGGTACAATACACACTACTAGGGGAAGGCTACCAGATGGGAACATGAAGCTTTGTTCCCAGCTTTGAGGTGCAAGGGCAGGGCTAATGGTGGATTGGGCTTGAACGGTGGCTGGGCAGTGTAAGGAATGGAAGGCCAGCAGCACATTCCTAAATACGGCTAGTGACTGGGGCATATTGAAACAGCGGGGTGAGCAATCAGCTTTGCTTGGTTGGCCAGCACCTGCACTGAAACAGGCTTCCAGGTTACATGTGTAATTTACCTTTTTAATGCCAGGATTAAAGAACCAGTTTAGAGATTGCTGCTAATGCTGTGTGGGGCAGGGTATGAGTTGCAACAGCTCTATGTTTGTCAAATCCTCTTCCAGTCAAAGAGGTGCCAATCCCTCACTGAACTGACTGCAGTACAGAATGTGCTATTCCGCAGAGAAGCAGTCGGATCAGGTCAGACCTTCTCACACCACCAAGATTTTGCCCAAGGCATTGCCATGACAACGTACGCCCCATTGCGGGCTTTACAAGCAATTTTGAAGATCTTTTTAGCCACCGGATTTTCCAAAAGATCACAGCACTCCACTGCGCCACCCAGACCGCACACCAAGACCAGTTATCACACCTCTTTGCCTAATCACCACCGCCAGTGAACCAGGCTGGGTTCACTGTGAGTAAATAATTTTTACTCATTTCACACACATGGTTGGCACAGCACACTTCACGTGAATAAGCATAGTAGATCTCAGATGTCCCCTACCCCTTGGTCCTGATGAGACCACTTATCCTTAGTTGGGTCGAAACACCGTCGACGTTTTAAGGAAACGAACCTTTCAGACAGCGCTTGTGATTGTACAAAGTGGCTGCATTACTCTCTTGTTTGCATCACATAATGGTTGCTTCTTCTAAAGAATAATTGTTTAGAAATCTTGTAAATATTTTCACCTGGTGTCACTCAACTGTTGTTTCTTGGTTCTTCAAAATACACTGGGGACACTTCGCACTGTAAAAATTATTTTGTATATTGTATATGTTGTTACTATATATTTTTTTGAAAAATAATACAAATTAACTATCAAAAATCGGCGATGTCAAGAGCTCTCACTCTCTAACATCCCCCATAACCCTTATACTGTGATTGCTATTATGCTTCATTCTTACCATATAAAGTAAATGTATCATCCCACTGGAACCACTGTTTCCCAGATAAAGTACATCCTTGGCAGCTTTCCGGCAACTCTGTCCTTTTCCGCTTTCTCCTTTGAGGACGGTGTTGGGCTACCTTAAGCTAAGCTGTTTAACACCAGGAGGTGCCCTGATACCACAAATTGCCCAAACTGAGGCTGGAAAGCTTAATGTTAGAAACATTCAGGTACAGTGTATTGATTCTGAGCCTTCAGTTTGCATGCTGTGACTACTGCTTGCCTATTTCTTCTGCACATACACCTCCATGGAATTTGGTGGAGTTTTTTGGTAACTCTGCGGAATTCCACAGAGTGAAAATTTGCAAGCTCCACCCAGGCCTACACATTACATCAGTCATTACATTTTCTATAAAATCATCAATAATATCACTGCAACATTTGCAACAGTACTATTGATGAGAAAACTCCAAATGGCGGGGATGCAAGTTATACTCACCTTAGGGCCCAGGTTTCTGGAGATAACTATAACTGCTGAATTTCTATGGTTTAAGTGTGTAAAATATGGGGTAGGACCTTTTATTTTGAACAGGGTGTGTAGGTACCACTGGTGAAGAGGGAATTCAGGTGCAATGGAGGGGGTTAGTATCCCTTCTTCTTCCCCCAATTCATCCTGAATTCTGTTCACAACAGAGTTCCCCACTGCTGATTTCAAGCCTTTCGTTGCCATTGAAGAACAAAAGGCAACATCTGCAGTCTGTCTTTTGCCCTTTATCTTGGTTTAACATTACAATGTGGGCTCTGTATGAGACAAAATATGGGTCCAGCAGCCTATGCTCTCCAAGATTAATGTGCACCTCTTCATGTAACAACATAAACAAGAAAATAGAGTAGGGGAGACAGACAGTATCAATACTTTATACTCTTGAAGTCAGAGGGCTTGCCTAGCCCAGTCTACTCCAGGCTCCTCTGGGTGTGGGTGGGGCTGCCCTTGGCAAGGGCTTTGCCGTGCAGATGGAAAGCAGTAGCACTAACAGCGTTTGTCAGGAGTAGCCCCACGCTCTGGGCAATGTCAGGGTACTCGTTCCTCCAGGGACAGGGATTATAGTGAGGTGTAGACTCAACTGGCAGCAGCCACAAACACATGGGGCCTCAGCCGTTCTCCGGTGAGTCCCACACAGTGGGAAAGCTAGCAGCGCTAAATACGCTCATCAGGAGTGGCCCCGCCCTCTGGGCAATGTTGTGGTGCTCTTGCCTCCAGGTGTAGGAATTATTAGGAAGTGTAGTAGTACCCCCTGGCAGCAGCCACAAACACACAGGATCTCGGCCCCCAGCAGTCCTCTGTCACGTCCCCAAAATGCTGTTAAGCTGTTTCTTCCCCCCTTCCCGAGGCATTAGAGGCTTAAAACAATAAAGCATTAATTAATGTCCTGATGATGGTCCCCATGATTTAAAAGTGGGATAGAAACACCGTCCACCTGTTGTGCACCATATACAAAAACGTATGATTTATATGTTGTGTATATGTAATGGTGCCCTTGTGATTTTTCTGTACATTGAATTCTTACAGAAAACCTTGCTTTTGCCTTAAAAGCCCTGTTGTTGTTCTTTGTCACCTTCTGTATTTGATCCGACTGTGTCTGAGTACAGGCTTGTGCCCCACACTGGTGTTTTGTTGAAGGTAATCCTTTTGTAAATGTAAATCTTTCAATTGAATAAAAATTGAAGACCTCTGTCCGGCTGGACATGTCACTCTAAATATAGTACTGATCTCATCTATATTCATTGTCTTGTATTGAATTACTTGCATGGGACCGCTGTTGTTTCATAAAGTTAAGCTGTACAACGGCAACACGTTACTACCTGTTACTTTATAGTAGCGCAACAAAATTATATACCTATTTTAATTGAGGTACATTACACAATTCAGAAGTAGACACCCCAGTCCTCATCACAATTGAGTCCCCTAGGTTCTTTATTGCCCATAGTGAGGATATAGTTTGACTCTAATATTTTCATCTTTTCTTTCTAACACCCCCAAAATGTAAAAAAACATAAAATTAATATAACATTAATTCCTATGCAGTGTTAATGGATTTTCCTGCAAGTATTTGGTAATAACTGTGAGTGGCAAAGAGTGATGGCTGACGTACTCCATTACTGGTTTGACATACATTTCAGAGTGTTTTGATTCCTTTAGGGCTATTGGAACTTTAAAAGTATCGTTTGTGAACATTATTGATCTTACTGTTTCGGGGTGTTTGTTTGTATTAGCATTTCCATCCCCCAACCCCTCCTTAAATTTCTCCAAATCTATCGCAAGTAGACAAAGGATTTTTTCCAAATATTCCCCCTTTAAACTCCTAATCCACATATTTCCAACAAAAATGTATACCTATTTGTGCAGAGAGCTCCACCAGCTTGGCAGAGATTTTCACACAGAAAAGATTGGAGTGGCAGAGGTTTCCAATCCGTGGTTTGTGAATATTATTTTGTAGGATGTGAGTGCCACCATTGTAGTACTACTTTATCTACTACAAAATAGAGCGTGTAATTGAGACTCCTATTGAGAGGCTGAAACTCCTTCGGAAGTGAGCCTGCATCGCTGTTTTCTCTTTCTCCACAAACTTTAATCTCAGTGATTACCCTTCAGTGTGGATTTTGTGGGGTTATCTTTGTGTTTTTTGCTTTTGCACCTTTTTTATTCTATCATTTTGTGATTAAGCAGCAGACTCCTTTCGGAGGAAACCTATATAGTTTGAGACTATAGTTTATAAAATTAATAAACAGTGAGCACTTCCTTTGTTTTGGAACAGACTTTCAAAAACTGTATATTACTCATCAAGCGCTTCCAGTAATCAACATGTCCAAGACGCTCTTCTTAATGTGCAAGTTTCTGCTCTTTCAGCTTTACATCATCAATATTTTCAGCCCTGCTGTACTAACTTTGAAGAGGGTGTCGCTTGCTGGGAGGTGGGGGTGACTTGGATTCTGAGGGCTGCCTGTAACAAGTTCCCTTTCTCATTTTCAGTAAATGTATCTGTTATTCATCTGTTGGGGCCGGTAAGAATGTCTGTTGATTCTAACCACTGTCCATAAGGTTCTTTGAGGGCACCCTGACTATGATCTGATGCTCATGTAAAGCGCTCTGATACCTCTGGGTCTAGCTAGCGCTATAGAAAACCTTTAAAATAAATAAATAAATAAAAATAAAAAATACTACAGAACCACTCGATTGAGCCATGTTGGTATCATTGATATTATCAGTAATGGCTGGTATTATGATGGCCAGTATACCAATATGAGTGTTGGAGTGTTCGTATTCCTCAATTACGGAGTGCATTCTGAGCCGCATATGGTGTGGTCAGCTGACATCTTCCAGAGTGCACCCTGCGCCCACAAATAGGGGCAGATTTACAGACCCTGTGTGCCACTTTTGCGCCGCCGCTGCGCCACTTCTGTGATGCAGCGGCAGCATAAAGCTAGCGCCATGCTGCGGGGGATTTACAACGTGACACATCTAGGGAGATGCATCACGTTGTAAAGCCCTGCGCCACATGAAACCTGTGTCAGGTTTCATGAGGGCGTACCGGCGCAGGGTGGGCGTTCAGGGGCATGAACTCCTCGGAAAAGTGCCTGAGTGAAATCTACAAGATTACACTCAGTCCTTTTTCCGGACCGGACCGCTGTGTCAAAACCTTGCACCTGCTTGAAGTAGGCGTAAGGCGTGATGCACCACGGGAAGATAGGCCGGGTAGGCATCTGCCTATCCTTGCACCAAGGCGCGCCGCATTGTAATTGCAGCGCATCCGTGGTGGAGCAACGATGGCTTTGCGTGCCGCACGTTTCTTGGCGCATCCCTGCTGATTTGCAGGGATGCGCCAGGTAACGTAAATCTGCCCCACCGTTTGTAAGCTGTCCTCTTCTTCAAAACAAATAGCACCAGAAATCTTACAATGGATGTGTAAGCAGCTTATGAAAAGAAATGCCTGTAGGCTTGTTGTGACTGGGGACAGATAACATACAGTGGTGCTTATGAGATTCCAGTGCTGATTTTATTTGTTATGTATTGAAACACAGATAGTTGGTATAGCAATATCCACCCTGAAGCAGCCTCTAAAGAGTGACCTACGAAGAGCAAACGATAATGTTTGGGTATGTAATGTGTTTTGCCTTATACATCTGTAAGAAGCCTACATTTACGCATTTGCTCATTGAAGCTTCAAACCAAGTACATCATTTGTTTTCAATCATTACTTGGCTAGTCTGATTTTATCTTTATCGTCATAACAATGTGCAATACAAAAATGTATTCTGATTATATGCTTCTAGTTAATATATTTATTTATTTGTTTGAATGATTGATCCTTACAAAGGGGCATGACAGCTGTAATGTGGCTGTGTAAGTGAATTCTTTTGACTTGCTTCCCACAAGACATCATGACTCCCAGGGCTAATTTTTCTCAAAATAATCAGTATAATTTATATAAGTTGATCATTCTCAACCACAGGGGGAGAGCCTATGTGTCTGGTTCCAGCAGGGGCAAAGAGCAGAAGAGTTCTCTGTGGACTGCACCAATATCATTCACTCAGAATACACCTGGAGGTAGAGATATAATTCATCATTTTGCTTTGAGATGGGCTTATGGCTGGAAAATAAATTAAGCTCAGGTAGGCATTATTGATGGCACCATCACAATACTGCCGTATTTAGAATTTATATGCAATCAACGAGAGGGAAAGGGTAGGTAAGCCACTCTTATACCCCTTAGGACTACTACAATCAAACAACAGAAGAGTGACTGAAGCAAAAACGTCAGAGAAAGGGGGGTGAAAATATTCAGTTACCACCACCTAAGAGTACTAAAGAGAGGGAAGAAGAAATAACAAACAGTGAGCTTAGCAGACATAGTGACGAAAAAGAACCCTCAGGCACCAACTGAAAATTGGTAGCCAGTTGTCTTCATTGGGTTCTTGTTGTAAGTACATGCGATAGTACCCAACAGTGTGAAGTGATTTAAAAGGAGTATGGACTATCCCCCAAATCAGAGAAATATTTATTTAATATAGGGGAAGTTCTAACTCCATTAAAAAAGTGGAAAACGGACATGCAAATGGTTGTGTTGGTTTGAACCAAAGTGTCCTAAACATGAGAAAATAAAGGTCAACATGTTTCTGCTTTAAATGAGTCAATAGTCAGCTCAGCATTCGTCAGGACCAGGGAAATCCTCGACTATAGTAGGCGCTCACTAAGGCACCAACTCTGATTAGTGAGGAAAAAAGAAGATTACAAACTTGGATGTAACCGGTACACAGGAACTTCCTGCGTGTAATCCCTCCGGTACGTGAGGGCTGTTGAATCTGAAATGAAACCATGAACATAAGACAAGATTCTTTAACAAATAAAACAAATCCCACTCATATTGTAATTGTTAGTGAATGGTTTAGTTTTAAGTAATGTCATTTACTTAATCACCTGCCCCTGCCACCTGAAGTATGTGGGCATGACCACTAGAAAAATAAAACAGCGCATCTGTGAACATCGAAGCAACGTGAGAAGCCACAAAAGCACCAAAAAACTAACTGCTCACTTCTTGGTACATGGCCATTGTCCTAATGACATAAGATGGACAGTAATCGAGCAACTGAAACAAAACAATGACAGTAGCATCTTTGAAAAGAACATAGATGGGTTTATTGTCTCTCCAAACATATACATGGTTTGAATTATGCCATACCTTGGTTGCTTCCTCTAAAGAATAATTGTTTAGAAATCTTGTAAATATTTTCACCTGGTGTCACTCAACTGTTGTTTCTTGGTTCTTCAAAATACACTGGGGACACTTCGCATTGTAAAAATTATTTTGTATATTGTATATGTTGTTACTATATATTTTTTTGAAAAATAATACAAATTAATTATCAAAAATCGGCGATGTCAAGAGCTCTCACTCTCTAACATCCCCCATAACCCTTATACTGTGATTGCTATTATGCTTCATTCTTACCATATAAAGTAAATGTATCATCCCACTGGAACCACTGTTTCCCAGATAAAGTACATCCTTGGCAGCTTTCCGGCAACTCTGTCCTTTTCCGCTTTCTTCTTTGAGGACGGTGTTGGGCTACCTTAAGCTAAGCTGTTTAACACCAGGAGGTGCCCTGATACCACAAATTGCCCAAACTGAGGCTGGAAAGCTTAATGTTAGAAACATTCAGGTACAGTGTATTGATTCTGAGCCTTCAGTTTGCATGCTGTGACTACTGCTTGCCTATTTCTTCTGCACATACACCTCCATGGAATTTGGTGGAGTTTTTTGGTAACTCTGCGGAATTCCACAGAGTGAAAATTTGCAAGCTCCACCCAGGCCTACACATTACATCAGTCATTACATTTTCTATAAAATCATCAATAATATCACTGCAACATTTGCAACAGTACTATTGATGAGAAAACTCCAAATGGCGGGGATGCAAGTTATACTCACCTTAGGGCCCAGGTTTCTGGAGATAACTATAACTGCTGAATTTCTATGGTTTAAGTGTGTAAAATATGGGGTAGGACCTTTTATTTTGAACAGGGTGTGTAGGTACCACTGGTGAAGAGGGAATTCAGGTGCAATGGAGGGGGTTAGTATCCCTTCTTCTTCCCCCAATTCATCCTGAATTCTGTTCACAACAGAGTTCCCCACTGCTGATTTCAAGCCTTTCGTTGCCATTGAAGAACAAAAGGCAACATCTGCAGTCTGTCTTTTGCCCTTTATCTTGGTTTAACACTACAATGTGGGCTCTGTATGAGACAAAATATGGGTCCAGCAGCTTATGCTCTCCAAGATTAATGTGCACCTCTTCATGTAACAACATAAACAAGAAAATAGAGTAGGGGAGACAGACAGTATCAATACTTTATGCTCTTGAAGTCAGAGGGCTTGCCTAGCCCAGTCTACTCCAGGCTCCTCTGGGTGTGGGTGGGGCTGCCCTTGGCAAGGGCTTTGCCGTGCAGATGGAAAGCAGTAGCACTAACAGCGTTTGTCAGGAGTAGCCCCACGCTCTGGGCAATGTCAGGGTACTCGTTCCTCCAGGGACAGGGATTATAGTGAGGTGTAGACTCAACTGGCAGCAGCCACAAACACATGGGGCCTCAGCCGTTCTCCGGTGAGTCCCACACAGTGGGAAAGCTAGCAGCGCTAAATACGCTCATCAGGAGTGGCCCCGCCCTCTGGGCAATGTTGTGGTGCTCTTGCCTCCAGGTGTAGGAATTATTAGGAAGTGTAGTAGTACCCCCTGGCAGCAGCCACAAACACACAGGATCTCGGCCCCCAGCAGTCCTCTATCACGTCCCCAAAATGCTGTTAAGCTGTTTCTTCCCCCCTTCCCGAGGCATTAGAGGCTTAAAACAATAAAGCATTAATTAATGTCCTGATGATGGTCCCCATGATTTAAAAGTGGGATAGAAACACCGTCCACCTGTTGTGCACCATATACAAAAACGTATGATTTATATGTTGTGTATATGTAATGGTGCCCTTGTGATTTTTCTGTACATTGAATTCTTACAGAAAACCTTGCTTTTGCCTTAAAAGCCCTGTTGTTGTTCTTTGTCACCTTCTGTATTTGATCCGACTGTGTCTGAGTACAGGCTTGTGCCCCACACTGGTGTTTTGTTGAAGGTAATCCTTTTGTAAATGTAAATCTTTCAATTGAATAAAAATTGAAGACCTCTGTCCGGCTGGACATGTCACTCTAAATATAGTACTGATCTCATCTATATTCATTGTCTTGTATTGAATTACTTGCATGGGACCGCTGTTGTTTCATAAAGTTAAGCTGTACAACGGCAACACGTTACTACCTGTTACTTTATAGTAGCGCAACAAAATTATATACCTATTTTAATTGAGGTACATTACACAATTCAGAAGTAGACACCCCAGTCCTCATCACAATTGAGTCCCCTAGGTTCTTTATTGCCCATAGTGAGGATATAGTTTGACTCTAATATTTTCATCTTTTCTTTCTAACACCCCCAAAATGTAAAAAAACATAAAATTAATATAACATTAATTCCTATGCAGTGTTAATGGATTTTCCTGCAAGTATTTGGTAATAACTGTGAGTGGCAAAGAGTGATGGCTGACGTACTCCATTACTGGTTTGACATACATTTCAGAGTGTTTTGATTCCTTTAGGGCTATTGGAACTTTAAAAGTATCGTTTGTGAACATTATTGATCTTACTGTTTCGGGGTGTTTGTTTGTATTAGCATTTCCATCCCCCAACCCCTCCTTAAATTTCTCCAAATCTATCGCAAGTAGACAAAGGATTTTTTCCAAATATTCCCCCTTTAAACTCCTAATCCACATATTTCCAACAAAAATGTATACCTATTTGTGCAGAGAGCTCCACCAGCTTGGCAGAGATTTTCACACAGAAAAGATTGGAGTGGCAGAGGTTTCCAATCCGTGGTTTGTGAATATTATTTTGTAGGATGTGAGTGCCACCATTGTAGTACTACTTTATCTACTACAAAATAGAGCGTGTGATTGAGACTCCTATTGAGAGGCTGAAACTCCTTCGGAAGTGAGCCTGCATCGCTGTTTTCTCTTTCTCCACAAACTTTAATCTCAGTGATTACCCTTCAGTGTGGATTTTGTGGGGTTATCTTTGTGTTTTTTGCTTTTGCACCTTTTTTATTCTATCATTTTGTGATTAAGCAGCAGACTCCTTTCGGAGGAAACCTATATAGTTTGAGACTATAGTTTATAAAATTAATAAACAGTGAGCACTTCCTTTGTTTTGGAACAGACTTTCAAAAACTGTATATTACTCATCAAGCGCTTCCAGTAATCAACATGTCCAAGACGCTCTTCTTAATGTGCAAGTTTCTGCTCTTTCAGCTTTACATCATCAATATTTTCAGCCCTGCTGTACTAACTTTGAAGAGGGTGTCGCTTGCTGGGAGGTGGGGGTGACTTGGATTCTGAGGGCTGCCTGTAACAAGTTCCCTTTCTCATTTTCAGTAAATGTATCTGTTATTCATCTGTTGGGGCCGGTAAGAATGTCTGTTGATTCTAACCACTGTCCATAAGGTTCTTTGAGGGCACCCTGACTATGATCTGATGCTCATGTAAAGCGCTCTGATACCTCTGGGTCTAGCTAGCGCTATAGAAAACCTTTAAAATAAATAAATAAATAAAAATAAAAAATACTACAGAACCACTCGATTGAGCCATGTTGGTATCATTGATATTATCAGTAATGGCTGGTATTATGATGGCCAGTATACCAATATGAGTGTTGGAGTGTTCGTATTCCTCAATTACGGAGTGCATTCTGAGCCGCATATGGTGTGGTCAGCTGACATCTTCCAGAGTGCACCCTGCGCCCACAAATAGGGGCAGATTTACAGACCCTGTGTGCCACTTTTGCGCCGCCGCTGCGCCACTTCTGTGATGCAGCGGCAGCATAAAGCTAGCGCCATGCTGCGGGGGATTTACAACGTGACACATCTAGGGAGATGCATCACGTTGTAAAGCCCTGCGCCACATGAAACCTGTGTCAGGTTTCATGAGGGCGTACCGGCGCAGGGTGGGCGTTCAGGGGCATGAACTCCTCGGAAAAGTGCCTGAGTGAAATCTACAAGATTACACTCAGTCCTTTTTCCGGACCGGACCGCTGTGTCAAAACCTTGCACCTGCTTGAAGCAGGCGTAAGGCGTGATGCACCACGGGAAGATAGGCCGGGTAGGCATCTGCCTATCCTTGCACCAAGGCGCGCCGCATTGTTATTGCAGCGCATCCGTGGTGGAGCAACGATGGCTTTGAGTGCCGCACGTTTCTTGGCGCATCCCTGCTGATTTGCAGGGATGCGCCAGGTAACGTAAATCTGCCCCACCGTTTGTAAGCTGTCCTCTTCTTCAAAACAAATAGCACCAGAAATCTTACAATGGATGTGTAAGCAGCTTATGAAAAGAAATGCCTGTAGGCTTGTTGTGACTGGGGACAGATAACATACAGTGGTGCTTATGAGATTCCAGTGCTGATTTTATTTGTTATGTATTGAAACACAGATAGTTGGTATAGCAATATCCACCCTGAAGCAGCCTCTAAAGAGTGACCTACGAAGAGCAAACGATAATGTTTGGGTATGTAATGTGTTTTGCCTTATACATCTGTAAGAAGCCTACATTTACGCATTTGCTCATTGAAGCTTCAAACCAAGTACATCATTTGTTTTCAATCATTACTTGGCTAGTCTGATTTTATCTTTATCGTCATAACAATGTGCAATACAAAAATGTATTCTGATTATATGCTTCTAGTTAATATATTTATTTATTTGTTTGAATGATTGATCCTTACAAAGGGGCATGACAGCTGTAATGTGGCTGTGTAAGTGAATTCTTTTGACTTGCTTCCCACAAGACATCATGACTCCCAGGGCTAATTTTTCTCAAAATAATCAGTATAATTTATATAAGTTGATCATTCTCAACCACAGGGGGAGAGCCTATGTGTCTGGTTCCAGCAGGGGCAAAGAGCAGAAGAGTTCTCTGTGGACTGCACCAATATCATTCACTCAGAATACACCTGGAGGTAGAGATATAATTCATCATTTTGCTTTGAGATGGGCTTATGGCTGGAAAATAAATTAATCTCAGGTAGGCATTATTGATGGCACCATCACAATACTGCCGTATTTAGAATTTATATGCAATCAACGAGAGGGAAAGGGTAGGTAAGCCACTCTTATACCCCTTAGGACTACTACAATCAAACAACAGAAGAGTGACTGAAGCAAAAACGTCAGAGAAAGGGGGGTGAAAATATTCAGTTACCACCACCTAAGAGTACTAAAGAGAGGGAAGAAGAAATAACAAACAGTGAGCTTAGCAGACATAGTGACGAAAAAGAACCCTCAGGCACCAACTGAAAATTGGTAGCCAGTTGTCTTCATTGGGTTCTTGTTGTAAGTACATGCGATAGTACCCAACAGTGTGAAGTGATTTAAAAGGAGTATGGACTATCCCCCAAATCAGAGAAATATTTATTTAATATAGGGGAAGTTCTAACTCCATTAAAAAAGTGGAAAACGGACATGCAAATGGTTGTGTTGGTTTGAACCAAAGTGTCCTAAACATGAGAAAATAAAGGTCAACATGTTTCTGCTTTAAATGAGTCAATAGTCAGCTCAGCATTCGTCAGGACCAGGGAAATCCTCGACTATAGTAGGCGCTCACTAAGGCACCAACTCTGATTAGTGAGGAAAAAAGAAGATTACAAACTTGGATGTAACCGGTACACAGGAACTTCCTGCGTGTAATCCCTCCGGTACGTGAGGGCTGTTGAATCTGAAATGAAACCATGAACATAAGACAAGATTCTTTAACAAATAAAACAAATCCCACTCATATTGTAATTGTTAGTGAATGGTTTAGTTTTAAGTAATGTAATTTACTTAATCACCTGCCCCTGCCACCTGAAGTATGTGGGCATGACCACTAGAAAAATAAAACAGCGCATCTGTGAACATCGAAGCAACGTGAGAAGCCACAAAAGCACCAAAAAACTAACTGCTCACTTCTTGGTACATGGCCATTGTCCTAATGACATAAGATGGACAGTAATCGAGCAACTGAAACAAAACAATGACAGTAGCATCTTTGAAAAGAACATAGATGGGTTTATTGTCTCTCCAAACATATACATGGTTTGAATTATGCCATACCTTGGTTGCTTCCTCTAAAGAATAATTGTTTAGAAATCTTGTAAATATTTTCACCTGGTGTCACTCAACTGTTGTTTCTTGGTTCTTCAAAATACACTGGGGACACTTCGCACTGTAAAAATTATTTTGTATATTGTATATGTTGTTACTATATATTTTTTTGAAAAATAATACAAATTAATTATCAAAAATCGGCGATGTCAAGAGCTCTCACTCTCTAACATCCCCCATAACCCTTATACTGTGATTGCTATTATGCTTCATTCTTACCATATAAAGTAAATGTATCATCCCACTGGAACCACTGTTTCCCAGATAAAGTACATCCTTGGCAGCTTTCCGGCAACTCTGTCCTTTTCCGCTTTCTCCTTTGAGGACGGTGTTGGGCTACCTTAAGCTAAGCTGTTTAACACCAGGAGGTGCCCTGATACCACAAATTGCCCAAACTGAGGCTGGAAAGCTTAATGTTAGAAACATTCAGGTACAGTGTATTGATTCTGAGCCTTCAGTTTGCATGCTGTGACTACTGCTTGCCTATTTCTTCTGCACATACACCTCCATGGAATTTGGTGGAGTTTTTTGGTAACTCTGCGGAATTCCACAGAGTGAAAATTTGCAAGCTCCACCCAGGCCTACACATTACATCAGTCATTACATTTTCTATAAAATCATCAATAATATCACTGCAACATTTGCAACATTACTATTGATGAGAAAACTCCAAATGGCGGGGATGCAAGTTATACTCACCTTAGGGCCCAGGTTTCTGGAGATAACTATAACTGCTGAATTTCTATGGTTTAAGTGTGTAAAATATGGGGTAGGACCTTTTATTTTGAACAGGGTGTGTAGGTACCACTGGTGAAGAGGGAATTCAGGTGCAATGGAGGGGGTTAGTATCCCTTCTTCTTCCCCCAATTCATCCTGAATTCTGTTCACAACAGAGTTCCCCACTGCTGATTTCAAGCCTTTCGTTGCCATTGAAGAACAAAAGGCAACATCTGCAGTCTGTCTTTTGCCCTTTATCTTGGTTTAACACTACAATGTGGGCTCTGTATGAGACAAAATATGGGTCCAGCAGCTTATGCTCTCCAAGATTAATGTGCACCTCTTCATGTAACAACATAAACAAGAAAATAGAGTAGGGGAGACAGACAGTATCAATACTTTATGCTCTTGAAGTCAGAGGGCTTGCCTAGCCCAGTCTACTCCAGGCTCCTCTGGGTGTGGGTGGGGCTGCCCTTGGCAAGGGCTTTGCCATGCAGATGGAAAGCAGTAGCACTAACAGCGTTTGTCAGGAGTAGCCCCACGCTCTGGGCAATGTCAGGGTACTCGTTCCTCCAGGGACAGGGATTATAGTGAGCTGTAGACTCAACTGGCAGCAGCCACAAACACATGGGGCCTCAGCCGTTCTCCGGTGAGTCCCACACAGTGGGAAAGCTAGCAGCGCTAAATACGCTCATCAGGAGTGGCCCCGCCCTCTGGGCAATGTTGTGGTGCTCTTGCCTCCAGGTGTAGGAATTATTAGGAAGTGTAGTAGTACCCCCTGGCAGCAGCCACAAACACACAGGATCTCGGCCCCCAGCAGTCCTCTGTCACGTCCCCAAAATGCTGTTAAGCTGTTTCTTCCCCCCTTCCCGAGGCATTAGAGGCTTAAAACAATAAAGCATTAATTAATGTCCTGATGATGGTCCCCATGATTTAAAAGTGGGATAGAAACACCGTCCACCTGTTGTGCACCATATACAAAAACGTATGATTTATATGTTGTGTATATGTAATGGTGCCCTTGTGATTTTTCTGTACATTGAATTCTTACAGAAAACCTTGCTTTTGCCTTAAAAGCCCTGTTGTTGTTCTTTGTCACCTTCTGTATTTGATCCGACTGTGTCTGAGTACAGGCTTGTGCCCCACACTGGTGTTTTGTTGAAGGTAATCCTTTTGTAAATGTAAATCTTTCAATTGAATAAAAATTGAAGACCTCTGTCCGGCTGGACATGTCACTCTAAATATAGTACTGATCTCATCTATATTCATTGTCTTGTATTGAATTACTTGCATGGGACCGCTGTTGTTTCATAAAGTTAAGCTGTACAACGGCAACACGTTACTACCTGTTACTTTATAGTAGCGCAACAAAATTATATACCTATTTTAATTGAGGTACATTACACAATTCAGAAGTAGACACCCCAGTCCTCATCACAATTGAGTCCCCTAGGTTCTTTATTGCCCATAGTGAGGATATAGTTTGACTCTAATATTTTCATCTTTTCTTTCTAACACCCCCAAAATGTAAAAAAACATTAAATTAATATAACATTAATTCCTATGCAGTGTTAATGGATTTTCCTGCAAGTATTTGGTAATAACTGTGAGTGGCAAAGAGTGATGGCTGACGTACTCCATTACTGGTTTGACATACATTTCAGAGTGTCTTGATTCCTTTAGGGCTATTGGAACTTTAAAAGTATCGTTTGTGAACATTATTGATCTTACTGTTTCGGGGTGTTTGTTTGTATTAGCATTTCCATCCCCCAACCCCTCCTTAAATTTCTCCAAATCTATCGCAAGTAGACAAAGGATTTTTTCCAAATATTCCCCCTTTAAACTCCTAATCCACATATTTCCAACAAAAATGTATACCTATTTGTGCAGAGAGCTCCACCAGCTTGGCAGAGATTTTCACACAGAAAAGATTGGAGTGGCAGAGGTTTCCAATCCGTGGTTTGTGAATATTATTTTGTAGGATGTGAGTGCCACCATTGTAGTACTACTTTATCTACTACAAAATAGAGCGTGTGATTGAGACTCCTATTGAGAGGCTGAAACTCCTTCGGAAGTGAGCCTGCATCGCTGTTTTCTCTTTCTCCACAAACTTTAATCTCAGTGATTACCCTTCAGTGTGGATTTTGTGGGGTTATCTTTGTGTTTTTTGCTTTTGCACCTTTTTTATTCTATCATTTTGTGATTAAGCAGCAGGCTCCTTTCGGAGGAAACCTATATAGTTTGAGACTATAGTTTATAAAATTAATAAACAGTGAGCACTTCCTTTGTTTTGGAACAGACTTTCAAAAACTGTATATTACTCATCAAGCGCTTCCAGTAATCAACATGTCCAAGACGCTCTTCTTAATGTGCAAGTTTCAGCTCTTTCAGCTTTACATCATCAATATTTTCAGCCCTGCTGTACTAACTTTGAAGAGGGTGTCGCTTGCTGGGAGGTGGGGGTGACTTGGATTCTGAGGGCTGCCTGTAACAAGTTCCCTTTCTCATTTTCAGTAAATGTATCTGTTATTCATCTGTTGGGGCCGTTAAGAATGTCTGTTGATTCTAACCACTGTCCATAAGGTTCTTTGAGGGCACCCTGACTATGATCTGATGCTCATGTAAAGCGCTCTGATACCTCTGGGTCTAGCTAGCGCTATAGAAAACCTTTAAAATAAATAAATAAATAAAAATAAAAAATACTACAGAACCACTCGATTGAGCCATGTTGGTATCATTGATATTATCAGTAATGGCTGGTATTATGATGGCCAGTATACCAATATGAGTGTTGGAGTGTTCGTATTCCTCAATTACGGAGTGCATTCTGAGCCGCATATGGTGTGGTCAGCTGACATCTTCCAGAGTGCACCCTGCGCCCACAAATAGGGGCAGATTTACAGACCCTGTGTGCCACTTTTGCGCCGCCGCTGCGCCACTTCTGTGATGCAGCGGCAGCATAAAGCTAGCGCCATGCTGAGGGGGATTTACAACGTGACACATCTAGGGAGATGCATCACGTTGTAAAGCCCTGCGCCACATGAAACCTGTGTCAGGTTTCATGAGGGCGTACCGGCGCAGGGTGGGCGTTCAGGGGCATGAATTCCTCAGAAAAGTGCCTGAGTGAAATCTACAAGATTACACTCAGTCCTTTTTCCGGACCGCTGTGTCAAAACCTTGCACCTGCTTGAAGCAGGCGTAAGGCGTGATGCACCACGGGAAGATAGGCCGGGTAGGCATCTGCCTATCCTTGCACCAAGGCGCGCCGCATTGTAATTGCAACGCATCCGTGGTGGAGCAACGATGGCTTTGCGTGTCGCACGTTTCTTGGCGCATCCCTGCTGATTTGCAGGGATGCGCCAGGTAACGTAAATCTGCCCCACCGTTTGTAAGCTGTCCTCTTCTTCAAAACAAATAGCACCAGAAATCTTACAATGGATGTGTAAGCAGCTTATGAAAAGAAATGCCTGTAGGCTTGTTGTGACTGGGGACAGATAACATACAGTGGCGCTTATGAGATTCCAGTGCTGATTTTATTTGTTATGTATTGAAACACAGATAGTTGGTATAGCAATATCCACCCTGAAGCAGCCTCTAAAGAGTGACCTACGAAGAGCAAACGATAATGTTTGGGTATGTAATGTGTTTTGCCTTATACATCTGTAAGAAGCCTACATTTACGCATTTGCTCATTGAAGCTTCAAACCAAGTACATCATTTGTTTTCAATCATTACTTGGCTAGTCTGATTTTATCTTTATCGTCATAACAATGTGCAATACAAAAATGTATTCTGATTATATGCTTCTAGTTAGTATATTTATGTATTTGTTTGAATGATTGATCCTTACAAAGGGGCATGACAGCTGTAATGTGGCTGTGTAAGTGAATTCTTTTGACTTGCTTCCCACAAGACATCATGACTCCCAGGGCTAATTTTTCTCAAAATAATCAGTATAATTTATATAAGTTGATCATTCTCAACCACAGGGGGAGAGCCTATGTGTCTGGTTCCAGCAGGGGCAAAGAGCAGAAGAGTTCTCTGTGGACTGCACCAATATCATTCACTCAGAATACACCTGGAGGTAGAGATATAATTCATCATTTTGCTTTGAGATGGGCTTATGGCTGGAAAATAAATTAAGCTCAGGTGGGCATTATTGATGGCACCATCACAATACTGCCGTATTTAGAATTTATATGCAATCAACGAGAGAGAAAGGGTAGGTAAGCCACTCTTATACCCCTTAGGACTACTACAATCAAACAACAGAAGAGTGACTGAAGCAAAAACGTCAGAGAAAGGGGGGTGAAAATATTCAGTTACCACCACCTAAGAGTACTAAAGAGAGGGAAGAAGAAATAACAAACAGTGAGCTTAGCAGACATAGTGACGAAAAAGAACCCTCAGGCACCAACTGAAAATTTGTAGCCAGTTGTCTTCATTGGGTTCTTGTTGTAAGTACATGCGATAGTACCCAACAGTGTGAAGTGATTTAAAAGGAGTATGGACTATCCCCCAAATCAGAGAAATATTTATTTAATATAGGGGAAGTTCTAACTCCATTAAAAAAGTGGAAAACGGACATGCAAATGGTTGTGTTGGTTTGAACCAAAGTGTCCTAAACATGAGAAAATAAAGGTCAACATGTTTCTGCTTTAAATGAGTCAATAGTCAGCTCAGCATTCGTCAGGACCAGGGAAATCCTCGACTATAGTAGGCGCTCACTAAGGCACCAACTCTGATTAGTGAGGAAAAAAGAAGATTACAAACTTGGATGTAACCGGTACACAGGAACTTCCTGCGTGTAATCCCTCCGGTACGTGAGGGCTGTTGAATCTGAAATGAAACCATGAACATAAGACAAGATTCTTTAACAAATAAAACAAATCCCACTCATATCGTAATTGTTAGTGAATGGTTTAGTTTTAAGTAATGTCATTTACTTAATCACCTGCCCCTGCCACCTGAAGTATGTGGGCATGACCACTAGAAAAATAAAACAGCGCATCTGTGAACATCGAAGCAACGTGAGAAGCCACAAAAGCACCAAAAAACTAACTGCTCACTTCTTGGTACATGGCCATTGTCCTAATGACATAAGATGGACAGTAATCGAGCAACTGAAACAAAACAATGACAGTAGCATCTTTGAAAAAGAACATAGATGGGTTTATCGTCTCTCCAAACATATACATGGTTTGAATTATGCCATACCTTGGGGTTCTGTAATGCGACGATAAACCCTTAGATTCGCATTACATGGTAACAATACTATCTGAAGACATGCCTCAAGTATAAATTCCTCTTTCGCCATTTTTGTCTGTTTCATTTGATGCAAGTTACCCTAAGTCATTACATTGTTACTTCGAACCAGCGGCTGCTGATTGCGAAGAATACTGACTATTTCGATTCAGATAAGTTATGGACATTTTGCCCACAATAGTGAATGTTGATTTAAATCAAAATATGAGAAATTCGAAATGTTCCTATTGTCCCTTACTATTTATATGAATTAATAAAGCTCTTTTTCCCAACAACGTGTGATAAAACAATGACTATACACGTCCTTATAACACCTGCCTTTTTAGATAGATCGATGGTCAGGAAACTGAAAAAAATGTATACCGTTAACTTGAGTTTTCGGCATGTTCATATTGTCATCTAATTCCTTTGTTAAATCGATTACGTTTTTTTCCCATTAACATGCCCAAAAAAACAATGACAAAACACGTCTTTAGACTCTTTCTAAACCTGTCCCTTTAAGACAGATCGACGGTCACGCAATTGACGCAAATTACGTTTTTCAAAAACGACCAGCATCGCGTCCTTTACGTATTCGGACCGTGGATGTGCATCAAATAGGTTAAGCAGATGGGAGTCGCCCGGTGGAAAATAAGTTTACTGGAAGCCTTTGATCCATTGTTGCATATGACATTTGCTTCGCATATGCTTATCCAACGCGCAATATGTACTCGAAGTAAACGAGATATCCCAACCTCGTTTCTTTGATTTTGTAGTGTTTTCCGGACGTGAAGGTTACCTCTGCAACGCGTCCATGGGGATTAATTTTCCGCTACTAACAAGTAAGCCAACAGCTTTTTAGCCTCTTCATTTCTCTGACTGAGGGTGTCGTTTTAGCTTTTTGGCTTTTTAATGGGCACTTTTGATAAACGTGAATACTTCGGGCGAATATATCAGAACGGGTATTAAACATCTAACGAAGTTACCTGCTCGCAGGCTAACATGCTGTGCGATCCTTTGCAAAGTATACATATTCTGGTACATTTGTGAACTTAATTGTGCAGACATATCCGAGAGGTAGTGGGTCTGTTTTTTTATTTGGCATTATTTGGAGAATTGATTTGAATAATGCTATTCACATACATTAACTTTTGGGTGAGTTTAGCGTCTTTTACTTAAAACTAAACCATTCACTAACAATGACGATATGAGTGGGATTTGTTTTATTTGTTAAAGAATCTTGTCTTATGTTCATGGTTTCATTTCAGATTCAACAGCCCTCACGTGCCGGAGGGGTTACACGCAGGAAGTTCCTGTGTACCGGTTACATCCAAGTTTGTAATCTTCTTTTTTCCTCGCTAATCAGAGTTGGTGCCTTAGTGAGCGCCTACTATAGTCGAGGATTTCTGTGGTCCTCACAAATACTGAGCTGACTATTGGCTCATTTAAAGCAGAAACATGTCAACCTTATTTTTTCATGTTTAGGACACTTTGGTTCAAACTAACACAACCATTTGCATGTCCGTTATCCACTTTTTTAATGGAGTTAGAACTTCCCCTATATTAAATAAATATTTCTCTGATTTGGGGGATAGTCCACACTCCTTTTAAATCACTTCACACTGTTGTGTACTATCGCATGTACTTACAACAAGAACCCAATGAAGACTACTGGCTACCAATTTTCAGTTGGTGCCTGGGGTTATTTTTCTTCACTATGTCTGCTAAGCTCCCTGTTTGTTATTTCTTCTTCCCTCTCTTTATTACTTTTAAGTGGTGGTAACTGAATATTTTTACCCCCCTTTTCTCTGCCTTTTTTGCTTCAGTCACTCTTCTGTTGTTTGATTGTACTTAGAATTTAGACACTTGATGGTAAGATTAGAAAAGTTGGGAACCTCAAAATGTACTATGCACTGTCGTCTAATAACAGATTTTTCATGTTCTGTGCATTCATGTTTGAGAAAGTTCCAATGAAGTCTGTGTTCAACTTATTACATGCATTCTATACTAAAATTGGCTTCAAATATAGTGTGATTCTTTTGTGTGTGTACTTGGGGCTAAAGGTTGTAAGTAGCTGCCAACAATAACTAAAAATGCCTGACACTTTCTGGCAATTTTTGTTATATAGCAAACACAAGGAGATGATGGATGGAGCGCTGAAACTTTTCAGACACTCACCCCCAGTCACAGATCTGGGTTGAATCCATCATCGTTCTTTAGCTCACTTCACCACCCCAGTTCAGACAAATCAGTCTTGACCCTGTGCCTTATGGGAACAGTCCAGCCCGAACTGCGAAGCCATTTCTTCCCTGGACTGGAAACAAGCATCCTGGGACCAGTTTTGGGTTAACAGCCCTCATCAGGCTTGCTTGAATCCAGTGGCAATGGGAGCAAGGGAACCACGTCTCAGCGTACCCTGCCAACTTAGGACGAACACAGCAAACGGAGCACTGAAATTTTTCAGACACTCACTAATTTTTGTTATATGCCTAACACAATGGGAACGTCCTGCCCTGTAATTTTCTCTCATCTGCCACTAAATATAAAGCGCAGGAGGACCATCTGAAAATGACACTCTTGAGGAAAAACAAAATCAAAATCAATAATCCCAAACATGTGACTATCTAAAAAATGCAGAGTTTTGTAATGTAGCCAGCTGTCGCTGTGGCACTGCGCAAACACAAGTCCTAATCCTCACCGCTGTCCAACAATTTTAGAACTGGGATTTCTGGTTGGCTAAAGCTGACGCCAAAGCCAGGCAGAAACCACCATTCTAGTCAGGGCAAGGGAGTCACACGCCAAGATAACCCCTGCTCACCCCCTTTGTAGCTTGGCACGAGCAGACAGGCTTATCCCGGAGGCAATGTGTAAAGAATTTACGCATGCACACAACAGCAACAACATCCTAGGCTCACCACAAAAGGAACTCCACACAAGGTTATATAAAAATAACTTTTGTATTGTCTAAACACATCAGATAGTAATCACACAATATACATTGTGCCAACTGGCACGGGCAATATTCACAAGGGATTATTTACACCAGGACAGGGCCACGTGGGCCACTGTCAGAATCAGCACTAATAGAACTAGAAATACTGTTAGAAATAGCATTAACGACTGGTACCAGGTAAGTACCACCTACGCAACCCTAACCACCTTAGGGGAATATTACGCAGGGAACCTGGGCTCCACTAGAACCACCTGTACTAGGAGAGAAACAACCACCTAAGTATCACAATACCTGTAGGGGTATAAGCATGAACATTTTACACATGATGGATCACAACATTCAGAGGTGTAGGGTAGGAAAACAGATGATTTATAAACATACATTCAGCGGTGTAAGAACAAGGCACATGACGCATTAAAACACATTCAGAGGTGCAGGAGAAACACATGATGCTTAAAACATTCAGAGGTGTAAGGAACAATTGCGCAGCACTCACATAAGTCACCACCTGTGACTGTACCCAGGCCAACTGGCCTTTCAGGGGCTAAAATGCCCTTAGTCCAAAAGTCAGGGCAGGCTGCGCAGGCAGCCAAGAACAAACCTAAACGTGGCAGCTGCCCGCTAATTGCTGGGCAGCTGTGGCAGGGAGCCTGGCACCACTGGGCCTCCTGGCTCTAGGTAGGGCTCTGAACTGCAATGGGGCAAAAACCACATGTGAGCCTTGCAGGCTCGGTGTCCAAAAACAACGGTGCCCCTTGGAGCCCCTCGTGGGCTTTTTACAAATGACTGGGCCCTCAAAAGAGCCTCGCGGGCTCTAAGTAAACAACTGCCGCCTTGTGGAGCCTCTCGGGGGCTCATCAACAATTATGGTCCCCTTCATTGGAGTCCCTCGTAGGGGACTCGAAATACACTTGTGCCTCAGAGCCTCTGCGGCTCGAAATAAACAAAATGCCCCCGGAGCCTCTCGTGGGCTAAACCAACGTCACTGGGGCTTCATGGGAGTCCCTCGCAGGGGGACTCAAATTAGCAAAATGCCCCCGGAGCCTCTCGGAACAAAGATAGCCCAAGCGGGAGGGGCGGGCACCGGCAATGTGCCCCGAAACCCTCCTCCCTTCACACGCACACCAGGGCCCCACTCACCGGCTTCTCCGCAGCGGCTCCTCTCTTCTCCGCCCGGCAGCAGCGCTTCTCTCACGGGCAAAGGCGGGGCTCTCCCAGACACATGGGAGCCTCGCGGACAGCTGCTCCTTCTGGCGGCCCCGGGGCTCTCCCTCGCTCACGGGAGCCCTGGGCCGCGGCGGCCCTCACTCGGCCAGCTTCTCCTGGAGTCAGCCTATCAGGGGGCAGCTCCTCGACGAGCCCTCGGCAATGCCCCCAATCCCAGCACGAGACTGGGGATGATGCGGCGGCCTGGGAACCAATCCCAGCACGGCGTTGCTGAGGGGGCTCGTCTCTCAGAGCCAAACAGGGCTAAGCTCCTTTGGTTTCTCTCTCTGCGGCCCCGGCAAGGGACGGCGCGATTCTCTGTCTGCTTCAGGCCCCGGGCAGCGGCGGTGATTTTTACTCGGTCAAAAGATGAGGGGTGGGCTCCCTCAAATTAAATAATAACGCGGGGAAAATGCAGGGTGGGCTCCTGCTCCGTGAATAAATCAGGAGATGGGCACAAGCGGCTGGTAATGCAGGGTGAGCACCCGTGCCGCAAATCAGCAGAGAGGGGGGTCCCCACGCAGCCTCTCTGTGCTGCAGGCCCCCAGCAGCTCCTGAATAAAGCGCTCCCAAGCGCTGGATGAAAAATAAAGCGCTCCCAGGGGCTAGAGCATCATAAACACCCACAGTGCTTATAAATCCAGTTCAGGGGCAAGAGAGGTGGAGCACAGCAGCTCCCAACAAAGAAAAGTCCTCCAGCGTCCCCCAGGAAAGTCCATCAGATGTCCAGGGGCTGGGCAGAGCCCAGGGAGGAAAGCCTTCCCCTGGGCCCAAGCAGCAGCACCACCCAGCTTCAGCCGATCATACGCCAGACACAAATTACACAAATATGCCAACTTCTAGAAGTGGCACTTCCACACTAGACCCAATCATGCCGCATATATCATTGCGCAGCATTCAATCTCATGAGTTCGCACATACCAAACTCGACCCTGCACTCCCCACACATCAGAAACTACCATGGGCATACATATTCCCCATTCATTCCTATGGGAGGGCAGGTCACTCTCACCACACACACAGAGGGCTCACGCACTTTACACTGTGCCACAGTGAAAAAGTGCGCAGAGGCCTAAAATCACCAACACCAGGTCACAGAAACAGGCTAGGAAAAAGCAAAAAGTTTCGGGGTGAACCTGACAAAAAAGGGCCTGGTCCAACAATGAGCCTTAAGCGCACCTGTCTAACGCCTGTGTTACCCTTTACAAATTTACCACTGGTCCCACGCTGTACATAATAGTATTGTGCCAACTGGTCTCCTGTCAAATTATGTTGGTCTCTGGTGACCTTGCCGTACTTTTTTAAAAGCAATTGAAAGATGTTAAATATAAAGATTATGAGCAAAAAGAAGTGTCTCTAATGTATTTTATTGCTGTAATAAAGTGGCACAGCTTCTAAAATTGAAATTTGACTACATTTGAATTGTGACATCACAAGACTGCTGACCGAGCCAGCAGGCGGTGAGAAAGGGAGAGTACGGAAATGAGAAAAAACACAATTTTGCAACATTTGAACTGCTTTCTTTAAATCAATCGTCGTTAGCAGAAATTAAATATTAAGGCATGATGTTCTATATCCTGCGTGGATATAGGTTATGCCCGAAAAAGGGAATCTCTCTGCGTGTTACCACACATTTTGAACTGCAGCAACTTTTTAAAGTTACTTACCTTTAAATATGTATTAGTTGTTTTAGCAATACATTATTGTCTTCATATTGGTGTATTTAATTCTGCACAGTATTTATTTTTCCTGTATAAGGCCATCATTTTCATATGAAGAAGCACGAGACCATGAATTTAAACTTTTTGGTGAATGATAATGGAGAAACCATGCATTATATGAAAAATAAACAGCCTGTGCCATACATTAAAGGGATATTAAGAAAGGATATTAAACAGATACTGCACAGCAGAACCTCCACATTTCATGGCTTTATGAACGAACGTGTATTGGGTATTTACAATATGAAGATAATGTACAGCAGAGGTCACTTCCAATGCAGACTTGTAGACAGAAAATATGAACAGATTTTGCAGCAAAGGACTATGACCCAAACATACAAACAGGGTGAACTGGACTGTGCTGTTCAATTTGTCCAGACCGGATTCCACTGGCGTGAAAATGCTATGTGGAATAAAAAATTAAAAAAGGCAAAAAGAAGGCTAAATTTCAAAATTCTTTATTTCGGCTTTGTTGCCATAAAAGACGCAATGCATATACATTACAGTTAAAATACAAAGGAAATATAGACAATACAGCATAGAACTTTACAACATAAACGTTAAAACCATTAGCTAAAAACAATTCATTTCATATTAGAGACAATCAATACACAAACAACACTAAAATTCTGTGATGGACCCCCCACCAATTGCTGAAGGGTAGACCATTCTATCTCTAGAGTTAACCCCAATTACAATTGGTGTCCCAATTTTTTCCTTCGGAAAAACATAGAATGTAAAAATCTACTAACACTAAATAATATTGGTTGAGTTGTGTTAGTTGTAAGAATTCTCAAAGCCTGTGTGCATGATCTCACGCCTAGCAATAGGCATATTGGTTTGATCCATTTCCTGGCCTATGCGTACACGGGACAAAAAAAGAGGATATGTTGCTCATTTTCTATCTGGTGGCATTCACACATGGAACAAAATTCATCTATCACTGTGGATGAAGTATTTGGTCCCCTAGCCCAACGTGCCAAAGTTGTCTTTATTAAGAAGTTTCCATATCTAAATTTTAAAAATAAAGTTTTGGCAAGAGGGGGCTCTAT
The DNA here is from genome assembly GCF_964263255.1 of Lissotriton vulgaris. Lineage (NCBI taxonomy): Eukaryota > Metazoa > Chordata > Amphibia > Caudata > Salamandridae > Lissotriton > Lissotriton vulgaris. The sequence continues at coordinate 1,337,455,667 of NC_141687.1, forward strand.
TTCATCCATAAAGGTCTCGAATAATGGTACATCCTTAAAAGTGAGGAATTTTGTTACTAAAGTCCCACCAGTTGGAGCACTTGTAGTCATGTTGACAATAAAAGTCCAGAAGGGCCTTTTTAGAATTAATTTCGAGTTGGATGGTAGTTGGTCCGGGTCTTCCCAAAAATGTTTTAGACCTATTTTAATAAACCTAGTTTTAACATGTTTGAACCACGGGATAACTTTTAAGCTATCAAGCTCCATAATTTCTTTTAGCCCGTCCCTGTAGTCTTGTAATTCAGGTACCCGCCATAGTCTAACCCACAGCAACAATGAGCGTATTATGATGTGGTGGTCAGTTCTTTTAATGTTTAGGTCAAATTGAAGGGGCACTAAGGGATTGCCTCTCGGGACCCTTACCAAACTTCTCATGAAATTGTTATCCAGGACACTAAAGATGTCCTTGGACCCAGGACCCCAGATTTCTGCACCGTATAGCACTGCTTGTTGCACTTTAAATTTAAAAAGTTCAATCGCCGGAGACACGGCTTTGCTAGTGCTCAGGCTTTGTTCCCTGAGAATAGGTTTTACATTCTGGGAAAATGTCAACTTACTTTTTTCCATTTGAGCTTTCCAAGAGAAATTGGAGTCTAATGTCACCCCTAAGTATGAAAAATGGGGGACCGATTCTAATTTTATTCCTTTTAAGGTTAAGCAGCCTTTATCTGATTTGGTTAGATTTAGGGCCATACATTTGGGCCATACATTTGGTCTTTTTCCCAATTATCTCCAGGCCCTTCTTACTGCAATATTCGCTGAAGGAGTTCAATAAAGCCTGGAGACCTCTTTTGGTTTGGGAAATTAAGATAGTGTCATCAGCAAATAGTAGGGATGTTACCTTTTCACCGATCAGTTTAGGGGAATCGTTTTTGCATCCCTCTAAATGTGCGGGAATGTCATTCACGAAAATAGAGAACAGCGTGGGAGCCAGTACACAACCCTGGCGAACACCACGCTCTATAGGGATTTTAGGGGTTAGTTCGCCATTTGGGCCCCATCGAATTCTCGCGAAATTTCCTTCATGTAGCTCTTTGACCTGAACTAGTAAATTGTTTGACGACCCCACTACACTCAGCGTTTCCCATAAAAGATTGCGAGGCACTAAATCAAACGCTGCCCTTAAATCAACAAAGGCAACGTATAAGTTACCCCTTTTGATCTTTACATATTTCCAGTAAAGGCAGCAGAGTCTAAAGATCTGGTCTATTGTGCTAACTTTGGATCTAAATCCAGCTTGGTATCTAGTTAGGATTGCATTTTCCTCCAGCCAATCATTGACACGAAATAAAATGTGGCGTGCATACATTTTCTGGAGTATGTCCATTAAACTGATTGGCCGATAATTGGAGGGGTCCATCCTGTCTCCTTTTATAAAAATTAAAACAATTTTGGCTCCCTTCCAACTTTCTTGAAAGTCTAGAGTACGGGATAACTTATTGCACAGATAATTAATGTATGGTACCCATACTTTTAAACTGCTTGTATAGGTCACCCGGAATCTTGTCTAGACCTGGAGCTTTACCAGATTTTATTTGGCTTATTGCCAACTCGGTTTCACCTAATGTAAAGTCCAGATACTCTGTTGGGAATTCATAGCTTGGGACATTTGTGTCTATATGGGGATCATCATATTTTTTATAAAGTTTAGTAAAGTGGTTAATCCAGGTTTGTTCGTCCAAATAGACGTCCTTAACCACTCTCCCTACATGGTTTCCATTAGCTACCAGCCTCCAAAAAGCTACGTTGTCATGTGATTTGGCGGCCTGCAGCATGTCAGCCCATTTTTCTTCTTCCCAAGCTATTTTTGAAGCCTTTTGAACAGTCTTATAATTGTTCCTAGCTGTTTTAATGTCTAAAGGTAACTTAGATTTAATCGCTATTAAAAGTGCCCTTTTGAACTCTCTGCAAGTTCTGCCATACCAGGGTTTGCTGTGAGACAAATTCTGTGTCTTTTGCTGGTTTTTCTTAGGCATTTTGGTAACTAAAAGTTTTAAATCATCAAAAAAACTTTGGTGTAGTGTCCTAAAGTCGGTTCTGTTTTCCTCATCCGATGTTAGGTCTAAGTATGGTCCAAAGGAACCTGCGAAAAGTGTGTATATTTCTGCAAGGATATCGCCATGGTCCAATATAAATGGCCATTTAAGTGATCGTCTATTATTACTAATATGGATCTCAGTGTTGTCACTTTTATTTTCTTCTACTAAGGGAGGAGAAACTATATCCTCTAACAATAAGGCTTCCATTTTGAGGTCTAAAGGAAAATGGTCACTTTCTAACCTCTCCTTTACCTCAAAATCAAGGAGATACGGCCAAGTTGGTATAGAAGCAATCACAAAATCTATATTGCTTTTGCAGTTCCTCCTACAAAAGGTAGGTTTCTTCAAGCTATCGGACGGTAACCGTCCATTACAGGCCCTAAGACAGTGCTCTGTGCATATTTTAATCATTTGGAGAGCCAAAGTTGAACATTTGACTGATTTAACATTGTCCATGGCGGGGATTTTGTTAGCCTGATCTTCCTCTTCAAAAATGTCACTAAGTCCCATGACTGGCTCATAGTTGCAATTTAAATCGCCAGCCAGGATAATGAGATCCTCCCTGCCATCCAGTTTGCTTAGGAAGCAATCTAGTTTAGATAGTGTTAGTGATTCACTTGATGAGGGTGATGGCCTATTATAGATATTTATTAAAAATAAGTTTTTCCCTTCGCATACAGTGATTTTTAATACTAGTATATCTAGGGAATTAGTATCCACCACCTCAATACGCACCCTTAGATCTACTTTCACCCAAAATAATAATCCATCCGAGGGCCTTCCACTTCTAGATGGAACCGCACCAATTCCATAAGTCTTGTACCCTAGTCTGTGTGGTGTATCAACTGCCCAGGTTGCCTGTAACATACAGAAGTCAAAAGATTCAATGTAGCTGGCCCATTCAGGGTCCCTCAGATTTTTTGAGACTCCGGCTATGTTCCAGGAGACCAATTTTACTGGCTCCCTTGTTGCTGCTAACATTTCGAGAACTACCTTTTGTGCCTCCCTACATCTAGGGGGAGGTTCAGGTTGTACTACCAAAAATGCATCCTCAGATATTATCATACTACTCAGACTGTTCTGAGGTGCTACCGAAACATTTAGTTGTATACGACTCTCACCTAGAATGGTTCTATCCCTAGTTGTTAATTCAACCAAGGGTAGGGACCCAGAATTCACCAATACTTCAGTTTCGTTAACAACACCCTCAGCACTAGAAATTCTAATTCCACTCTCCACACCCCCCGTATCATAAAACTTCAATCACAATCGTCTAGGCCACTGAATATGTCAAATCTATTTGTGGTCTCTAGTGGTGTGAAAGGTTTTAGATGATCCATTCTTCTGTTGTTAGCGTTGTAAGATCTAGCTGGCACATAGTTCCATCCATAAGAATCGGGGACTGGCACTGGAAAGGACAAATATTGTGGGTTCCTAACGTTCTGTATAGTTGACGGATACAGAGCGTGTTGAGTGTTCACAACATTTTGTGTAGTCGGTGGATGGCTAATTGGGTGAACTTGTGTTGTTATATGCTGAGGTGGTTGGTGCTGTGATGGAAACACCACTGACCTTGGATAGAAGTAAGTCAGTGGTCTCGGGATTATACTGTTGTTAGTAATACCTGGCGGCCAATTTAATATAAATTGGACAGCATTGGGATCCCTAAAATTCACTACCACCACATCACCCTCGATGTCTTTGGGTCTACCCCCCAGCCATTGAAGACGGCGAACGTGAACAATTTCGCCACTAATATGATTTGCAATTGGCCTGAATAGACTTAGCCAATGCATAATCTTATTCTTCAATTGAGCAAAGCCCTCCCGCTAATTTGATTCCAGCACAGGGACTCCTGTTAGAACTACCACAAAGGGCACTGCCTCTGGCAGGAGTTCGGGTAATGGAGTCCGTTTGGGTTTCCCCCAGGTGTACTTAGAGCCCCCCGCCTCCCTTGATGGTCTCTCCTGGAGTGTGTTTGCCATGTTATTAGAAGATTTATCGGCTAAAGTAGCCGGTAACTGCTCTGGTTTTTTTTGTAGCTGTTTAGGTGGAGGGTTAGGTTGTGTGGGCGTTTTGTTCCTCAAGTGCTTTGAAGTGGGAGGATTCGTAGTTGGAATAGGAGTTGGAATAGGAATTGGGGCAGGGACTGGGACAGTTACAAAGGATTGAGATGGTAATGTGATATTTTGCGGTGCATTACTTGGAGCTACGATGGTAACAGCTTCCTTGCTACCCAGTGCCATCTCAATTTTGCCCAACCTGAGTTCCAGCTCAATCAGCCTCTCTAGGATTGACGCCGAGTAATTTTTAATTAGACTCTCTAGAGTGTCCAATGTGACAAGGCCTTGAATTACTTGGGGCACATTGTCAGCCATAGTAGTATCCAAACTAACCTCTTTATTTTTAGATGAAGATGAAGGTGTAATGTTAGTTCTTTCAATAGCTACTAATGGGTTGTGAATATTTTTAACAATAGTCTTCGTCTTTTTCCCAAAGTCAGAGTGGCTCAATGTTGGTTGTTTTGAATCCCCCCTTTTCCGCCGTTTTTTGTTTGGGGGTGGGCCATATATTCTAGGCGCAGGCATAGTTTTTTTTGCCCTATTTCGCGTTGTCATGGCTAGCATGGGGGCAGGTGCCTTCATTAAACTAGGAGTACTTGTGTGAGTTGTTAAGGGAGGGCCATTCATATCCAACTTGGGAGAAGTAGTTAATATGAGCGAGGTATCACTCGCTTCCAGAGGCTGGCTATCCAATATATGTACAATAGCATTGGCATTCACAGTAATCTCATTAATAGAAGTAGCGGGTAGAAGTAGTGGTGACACTGCCCTATGCTTCATGCTTTCCACGGAACGACTGCGTTCAGCTCGTCGCTCCGCTAATACAATTTCCTTGGGAATGTCAGGGGTGGATTTTGTGAAATAATTGTCGAGGGTTTTGTTTAACAAACCCCACTGTTTATCAGACATAGTCGGCTCAGTACAAGCGATATCACAGAGATACACAACAACAGGCCGAGAGGTAAACCAACAAACCTATCTGGTATCTTCTTCGATAGCGAGCAAATAAGACGATACCAAAGGGCGGTGCCCAGTCCGGTCTCCTCGGTTCTCTGAGGGTCTCAGAGGGTCCGCCCTTAGTTCGGGCTTTGTCCCGGGATTTTGTCCCGCACACGCGTCCCCCTCACGCGTTACTGCACCAGCTCATATACAGTAGGCTGGTTGAAGGGGAGGGGTCACGGAAAGAGGCGGCAGGTGTGCAAGCTGTTCCTGCGCACAGCCTGGTGGGCCTCGCAGTCCCGTTCCGATGTCAATAGGTTTTCCCCAAGCACAGCTCTCCTCACTTTCACGGCAAGTTCCCAGCAGAAAGGTTCACAAAGCAAACAGTCCAAAAGCGTCTGCGAGCGGCACCTGCGATGCGGGGGCCGCGAGGCGTTTTTGAAGGACGCTGTCAGAGGGGAGGGGTCACAGGAAGAGGCGGCAGGTGTGCAAGGTGTTCCTGCGCACAGCCTGGTGGGCCTTGCAGTCCCGTTCCGATGTCAACAGGTTTTCCCCAAGCACAGCTCTCCTCACTTTCACGGCAAGTTCCCAGCAGAAAGGTTCACGAAGCAAACAGTCCAAAAGCGTCTGCGAGCGGCTCCCGCGAAGCGGGGGCCGTGAGGCGTTTTTGAAGGACGCTGTCAGAGGGGAGGGGTCACGGGAAGAGGCAGCAGGTGTGCAAGGTGTTCCTGCGCACAGCCTGGTGGGCCTCGCAGTCCCGTTCCGATGTCAACAGGTTTTCCCCAAGCACAGCTCTCCTCACTTTCACGGCAAGTTCCCAGCAGAAAGGTTCACGAAGCAAACAGTCCAAAAGCGTCTGCGAGTGGCACCTCAAAAAGAAGGCTAAATGCAAATTGCAAAATACGGGAGCTGCAGCTTTTTCAATCTTGGTGGGCAAAAAAAAAAAAAAAAGAAAGAAACACCGTCTGCATTCTTATTTATTACAGGGACATACGTGCGTAATAGTCGAGCTGCCTAAGGCACAGCACCACTGAGACGGAATGCTCCTTAATGGGCATGATCATTTGTGTAAGGGACATCTGCCCTTAGTATGGCCTCGTGACGCGCCATGTATTTTCTTTTAACAGAGACTTTGTTTCAGTAAATATATGGAATGGAAGGTGGCGCTGCTATTCAGCATTAGTAAATAAAATGAACTGCCGTCCCTAGCATGATTCCCACGGCTCTCGGAGGCAGAGGTAGCAAAGCATGGCACGGCGTCGGTAACTTACATGATGTTTGCACAGAGCCGGAGCCCAGCTCATAAACCGCTGTTGATTGGCACCCGCATTGTGGCTTCAGCAACAAAACGTCCGCTCTTGTAGCCACTCATTAATATTCGCTTCAGGAATGCATTATTCGCAGTGTTAAAAAATATGTCTCCTATATGTTACATTTCCCTCACACGCTGAAGAGAGGAAATGCCCGGGGGCCAGGGGGAGGTTATTTCTGAGCAACTGGTCGTAGGGTGTATGAAAGGGATGAAAGGAGGGGGAGGAGCAAGCAAATCACTATTAGCCTATGTACACAAAATGTTTCATTCTTATGGGTCAAAATGATAGTGCGCTTTACTATCATCATGGCAACATGCCAATAGCTCATCGATCACGTTTGGGGTGAAACGTTCATTCTGGGCTGCTGGCTGTCCCCCAAGATAACAAGTTTAGAACAGAGAAATGCCCTGGCCCAGATTTTGTGCTGAGCAAGGCGCCTGGAAATCAGTAGAGTTGCATAGCGAGAATGGGAAAAAATGATGAACTTTCGGAACTATAAAGTATTGTGTAGATGACGCCATTGGCGATACAAATAGCAGGTGCCCAATTTTGAGTTGTGCCAGGTCGCATAAGTACTGATCGCCTGTCGGCGTGTGTGACATTTGATTTAAAGGGGAAACAGTCAGTACAATTATCAGTCAACGGACCTTCCAAGGGCGACTCATGTGTGCAACTTTTGTGAAACTGAAACCAACTCATATCTCGCTCGGAAAAATGACACAATGTTGCCTCCCGACCCAAAACAGGCCAGTTTTCATTTGTCTCTAGGATCCCACGCACACCCAGGTCACACTACTTTGCATTCCTTTAGTTGATGCGACTGTGCATGAAATGTTGGAGTTGTTTGCTCGTTTCCCACCTGTTAAGCCCCCCTTTGTGTCAGGGACTTGGCAAAGGCGTTAGTGCAGCATTTGAGTCAACATTTAGTGCACAAAACATTTTGCATGTGACAGTTGATCGGCGTCGCAGTTTGCCCTGCTTTAGATTGTGCCACTTTGCACTGTGTGCAAGAGCACAAGCGATGCCAGAGCAAATCTGAGCTGCTGTTTTAACAACGTTTAATTGCATTCAAGTTTACCGAGCCGTTAGGAGCTAGCTTGCTTTTGACGTCATACAGGGAGCCAGTACTAAAGATACATTGGTGCAAGTAGATTGTAAATTCAAGACAATCAGACTTACTGCCATGTGCTGCAAGCTCTCCGATTCCCTGTCCTAATTTGTAGATTTGATGGTGCGAACAGGATGGATGAGCCAATGGCAAACTCAAAACACTTGTAAAAGTAAAGGACAGGCAGTGAAGCAAATGTCAAGCATGTACTCAATATTGCGGTGATCTCATGTGTAGACAAGCAACTCGAGCCCACATTGGGAGGCAAGTATTGCTGGATCCCCGTTGAGTGGGTCACTGGTACACGGAACCCTGTCAGTTGCAGAGAACATGCAGAGCAGAGAATGTGATCAGTACTGGGAGATTTAAAGTACTAAACAAGGCACACAGAAGATCCTTTAAGCAGCCGCGGCCACTGCCGGTAAGAGCGGTGGGGAGGGGGTCAGGTGAGGGGGGATTTCGAGAGAGGACCACAAGGGAAAATTAAAGAAATAATTAAGTTTGAACTCGTGATCGCCTCTCGAAATCCCCCCTCACCTGGCCGCCCGCCCCACCGCTCTTACCTGCAGGTGCCGCAACTGCCTTTAAGCTGTGTACAATGTAGCTCAGGTTGTGCGCAAACCAGCCGTGGTCTGTAATGGGAGTACCTGCTTGGCGGTGATGTGGGGAGGGGCAGGGTGGGGGATAGTAAACTATGGATTATGGAGGTATGCAGGTAAGTAAACATATAAATAAATAAAACAAATTTAATTGCGTGCACTGCATTCGCAAATGCGATGTAGTGCGGGAAACAAAATTCGTTCCGGTTTGAATCGTAGACGCCAGGACGCCTGCACTTCATCGGAGTAAAAATATTGGATAGCACACACATGTGCATTAACGGGTTTGATCGGGGTCGAATATAATTCTCTACAGGTAATAGTGACAGTTGGGAGGATTCCTGTTTTCTATCCGTACTGGCGTCAGGACCTACACTTTTCATTTATTAGCTCGCACTTTGATTCTGGATTAACTACTGTTCCGCCAAGACCTAATATGCCTTAAGAAATATATTGAATTGAATTGAACTGAATTGAATAGTCCTTGACGAAGTTCACAGAGTTTGCGGAGTTCTGCTCCGTGAAGCGACGCGAGCGGTGGAGTTAGACAAGGATCACTGCTAGCACTGATTTTTAGTGCTGGTAGTTTGTCCCGCACTGTAATTTCAGCACAAGAGGGCACAGCTTTGTTCTGCCACTCAAGTAGTTGTTCTACTCGAGCGGCAGCATCCTCAATGCGAGCGACAGATTTCTCAACACAAGCAGCCGTGACCTAACTCAAGCTGTCGAGACCTGCTGCTACCAACCACATTTAGAAATCTCACCGGGTGGAGGTCTAGAGCATTATTTTTCTGTGAGTGCTCACCAACTTAATGCTGGAGAGCCACTCAAGAGAAAGGTGCAGGAAGGTGCCACTTCCTGCACATAAACAATCTTTAAATGCAGTTTCGTAAATTCCATTGTGTGCTACTTAAGCAGTGCACACAGAAACTGCAAAACAGCATTTAAAAAAAAATATTGTTTATGTGCAGGAAGGGGGTCCCCTTGCACATAAACAATCTTCTGCTCAACATAGGCAACCTTGCACTTATTTACAAGGCAGGGTTAAGCCACTTTACTTGGCTTAAAGCTGCCTTGTAAATAAGACAATGCTCCTATCCCCATCATAATGTCAGTGGCGATAGGGGCTTGTAAATATGCCCCTCTGTTTTTAATTGCATACTTACTTTCTATATTTTGATAGAAAAGTTGTTCTGCTCCCTTGTGATCTGTGATGGCATGCCGCCAGTAAACTAGAGATTCCAGTCCAGGTGTTAACCTGATGGAGCAAGTGTGTCCATTTCTCTCTCTCTTCCCTCTCTCTCTCTCACCCTCTCACACTCTTTTCCCCTAGTCACAATGTTTCCTTCACTTTCCTGAAGTATTTACAGAAAGTAGATGAACCTCAAAGGAAGAAGGCAGGATTCCCTCTGCTGTCCCATGTCAGGGTTTAGATGCACACCGAAAGAGATATTTACTAAGAACATTAATATAGTGGCAGTACTATTATAGAAGAAGTTCAGCTTTGTTTGACTTGGATCTCAAACAAAACGTGTGCAAATGTGAGAAGATATTTTGAGGGAGCCCATTGTAAGAACTCAACAGTGCGTCCTTTTTTCAGTACGCTGTTATAACAGAATTATAACTGACTAAATGCAAGAGCCATGCTTGATTTCCACTGCGTGGCCATTCCTTATTTAACCAATAGCTGAGCTAAGTACAAAAACTTACACCAGAATTTATATTTATTTGACTTTGTTCTAATTATTAGCCGTGGAGGCAAGCGTTGGGGCATATTATCCCCACATTGACAGTTATTTTCATCAGACTGCTGGAAATCAATTTCCAGTACTCATTTAATATCAGGCATCCAACACCATGTGATCAAAACCTGTATTTAGTTCCTGAAATCTAGGGCAAGGATATGAAGCTACCTGGTACATCTGATGGAGCAAGGATTCGCACGTGAGGCGACTTGCTTGAACTCATGAACCTCGAAATAATGTTAATTAACCAATCAACCTGTTTGTCTTATTAATCTGCAGCTCGTCCGACATTTTTGGGTGTCCGAGAGAAGCTTGCTTATGTGTCTATTAATATTAATATGCTTGCAACTTAAAATGGCCGCTGCTATGCAGGAATTTAGACTACGCATGCGTCGGTCATACCCATGTGACGTGACGTATTCGATGTCTTGGTGGGAAATTGTTTGCACTTGCGCAATAGAGCTAAGATGGCTGCTCTGTGTTCTCACATGCTTGAAGCTTGCATTGCTGCTTTCGCTAAGCTGTTCGTTCTGCTTAATCCTAATGCTATAGTTTATATTAAAGTAATGGGTATAGTGTAGAGATTCATGGTATACAGTGTAATCACTTATTCCCGTGTTCTAATTTGTTTCCTCTTACTTTTCATGTATAGTATTCTTTGGGCCTGGGAGGTGCTTACTACTCCATTTTGGAAGCCCTTTCTGTGCAAGTCGCCTTGCGGAGGGAAAAGAACTATGTAGCAGTGGAACCCAGCCAGCTGGCAGCCACAGCCAAGATGCGCCTGGGAACCTGACCTGCGACCTAGCGAGAAGAAGCTGAACTGTATTAGAAATTGTTACAATTGTATTTAATGTTATATTCACTATTGTTAACCGAAAGCATATGTCATGAGAACCTGGAATTCAATGGGCGTTAACGGAATTTGAAAAAAAGAGTCCGAGAAAGTCTAAAATTTAGGTGGTTTGATGACCTGTCCTCCTCCTTTGTCCAATCAAAATTGGGGATCCTTACACTTGCAACATTGGGAGGTGGTACATTGACCCGAAAAACAGTATAACTAGCGTAGGTTTAGCTAGAGAAACTGTCCGACTTGTCCGAATTGCTGAATTGCAACCGAAGCTGCGGGTGCTGGTCTTAACCTTTGGTGAACCGGTCCTGATCTGAATTCTGGGGTTTTCCTGTCCTGATTGTCCATGAGCTGCACCTGCTCGCCTACTGGCACTTAAGTCCTTGGGGTTCTTCCCGTCTTTTCCAACTGACCCATGGCCAGGGTTGGACTTCACTCTATCCTAGGTAAATATAAAGTCTGTGTGGGTGTTTGTAAAGGAATTTGCATTTCCTTTTCTAAATTCTCGAATATTGCAAAGCTTAATTGCATATGTTCTTTTTTTCTTCCCTGTCCCTTGGTAAATGAGATTTTCATGTATTACTGTCTATTAGTGTGTTCCCATTTTTTACCCACCTATAGTCAATGCTAAATCGTTTCTATATAGTATATGTTCCTTTTCTCAACCTCCCTTTTAGGGGATAAGATGAATTTAATAGTATGTTCCAAATCTTACCTTCCCTATAGTATTGAGCTAAATTTAAATCTCGAATTGCAATAAATTCTTCTTTAAACTGCTATCTGAATTGCGAAAGTCTTTGGGTTTAGTATGTTCCTTTTTCTTTACCCTACTTTAAACCAGTTGTGAAAGTCTGTGTTCTAAAATTAGCATGTTCCTTGTTTCTACCTTCCCTTTATTTCAAATTCCTGAATGATTAGCATACTCTATCTTATTCATAGCTATACGCTGTTTATGATTTTGATTATAGACAGTCTCATTGCTTTTAATCTTCTGGTTATGACATATGATGATGATGATGATTAGATAAAAGTTTGAACCTACTCAGAGTCTGTGGTTATTTCATCTTTACGAAATGTTATAAATGTTATTTGTGCCTATCTTTAAACTCAACTCCCTGATCCAATGTGTTTAGGTTCCTAGTATCTTCATTGCTAGGTTATAGGTATAGGAATTAGAGATAAAATCACAAATATACTGAAAGTAGAGCGTGAGCTACCTAAATAAAGTTAAGGTGTGCGGTTTAAAATTATGGGCCCAGGTGAGTATTAGTAAAATTTCCTAGCTGGGTGACCAATGCGCTCTATCAGTATACTTTTCTGGTATCAGAGCAATGGTTAGGGATTAGTTAAAGTTAGGTAGTTAGTTAGTTAGTTAGTAGGTTAAAATTCATATTTTATTGATCGATCAAATGTACTATTATTGATATGTTTATTTGATGCTGCTATATTGAAGTTTATGTATTAACCAAACTTGTTTGTACCTGTTATATGTTTTCTCTGGAATCCCCGGGGGCAGAATAGCGGGTGGTAAATAGAAGCCACATCGCAGTGAGGTCAGTGGCTCGAGGAAAATTAGTGCATGGTTGGGCAGAACCGGAAGCACTAATTAGGGTTTTTTCTGTGTGAATGATTGAATAAGTGATAGCAAAGATTTCGCTGGCAAAACTTCTAATGTGATATAACCTAGTAAGGGTCACACAGAAGGAGTAGCAGGTTCGTCGGAGCTTGATTGATAGCAAAAGGGTTCGCTGGTGAAACTTTAGACTTAATATATATCCCTGAGTGGATGAGTCGAGGGAGTAGCAGGTTCTCTAATGCTTGTGTGAAGGGTAGGCAGAAGGGATCTATCCGCAGTTTATGAAAAGTAAACAGAAGAGGTTTACTTGCAGTGAAATAAATCTTTCCTTTCTAGACACTCGAGTACAGTGGCAAATGTTTTGCGTTGTAAATTAAACAAAGCACTTGCACTTTAAATGACAAAATTCCGTTACCTTGTGAAGGAGGGAGTCAGTTGCGGAGCTGCGCTGACGTCACTCAGTGCCGCGCTGGTATTGGTCAAAACAGCGGGTGTGTTGCTGAGATAGCATTGTAAAGGAGGGGTGAGCGCAGGAGCATGAGAACTTGACTCACGGGAAAGGCCGCGCACCCATTGGTTGAAAATTACTTGCAACCACAGAGTTGATTGGTTGTCGAGAAACATAAGACGCGCTAGTATTGTAAGTGATTTTGTAAAGAAAGGAAATTTGTGGAAAGTATATGTGGTATCCAACTTTTCAAGAGATTAGACCTGATCTCACATACCAGGGGTTTGCTAGAGAACAGGCGATATGAGGTAGACCTCGCAAAATGTACGGAAGCAAGAGAAAAATGACCCTTATAGACAGAGTTAAGAATTACTTCAAGAAAGACAAGCCCATTAAAACTAGAGAAGGAGTTATTATTCCCCCACCAAACACTCCTGCATCCTTTATGATGTTTGACAGAGGTTACCATTCTTGTGTATGGTTAGAGAATTGGGTGGAATATACTAAAGATGATGGAATTTTAGCATTTCCCTTAGAAGGTACCTGTAATGGATGAATTTTGTTCAAATGAGGACCCGAATGAATGATTTACATCCCAGACCTAGATTGACACAATATGAGGAATTAGAGGAATGGGAAATAGAAGCTTTTGAGCGGGACAGAGCAAGAATTGATAAAGGGTTAAGTAAGTTTTACCCAAAAGTTAAAAGACATACCAAAGAAAAAAGAATGAAAGAATGGAGACAGAATATGTTAGTGGAAGGGCTTTACCCAGTACTAACGGTAGAGGAGCCTGTGGGAGGTAAAAGGACTGAGAAAACTAGACATTTAATGACTAGTGGTGATTCCGATGATGATTACATGGAGGATTTATTAATGAAAAACCCACCACCCTATAATGAAGAAACGAGAATAGTAAATCCAAATAACCCGTTCTTTAGGCCTCCTTGTAATGAGGGGTCAATCACATCAAACCCGACTGCTCCATTTTTTAAGCCACCTTTAATTCCGCAAGTGATACATGAGACCTCCATCGAAAGATTATTACAAGAAAGAGAAAGAGACGCTTTAAATAAACAGAGAAGTGAATTAATTCAGAAGATTTCCCAATTAAATACAAGTCCTGAGGCTTTGACAATTCCAGTAACTATTGGCACAGTTGTTCCATTGTACGGAGATAAACAAGCTAGTCCAAAAGCTCCAGTTATAACTACATCAGTAGCACAGTCAAGGAAAGAACCCCTGATAATAGATGATCAGGCAAGTGAATGTGAATCAGTGATTTCCTTAATGGATTTACCAATACGGGAGCCTGAAGGTGGTTCCATGAGGAAAACCACTCCTGTACCCGCAAGGGAAGTACAGATAGAAACTTTATCAGGTACGAGAAGTGCTACTGTAGTAACTCCTGAAGAAATAGACAGATGGACCAGAGAAATAGAGAGACCAAAGATAGAGCCCAGGCCATTAGACAAATATTAATTAAGAATTGAAATAGAAGAAATGATAACTGGGAATGTGGGTTTGGAAAGATTAAATACACTTAGCGAAGACAAATTGTTGTTTGTCTGCAAAAGCATCACTAGAAATACAAAGGTGTTTCACGAAAAATTAATGGACACTGCAGCTAGCATGGGAATCGATATTGGTAAATCTAAAGTATTGCAGAAACCCTATCGAGTAGAATTCTCTGACAAAGATTTAGAAAACATGAATGTGTCAGGGAAAAAGGTCCAGATCAGAGAGCTGATGAATTTGATGCAAAAATGGGGTGAATAGAGAAATGGAAAGCAAGATGGGCAAAGAAAAAGGAGGAAGTGCGATCAAGGCAATTGGCTTCAGAATATGTCTTAAAAGACAGAAAAGGTAGAAAAATGATGCCCCATACAAGAAGTACCAGGTGGAGGATATGTACATGTGCCATGGCCCCGACAAGATATTGTATCATTTACAAATGACTTCCCAAAATTGCGAGAGAAACCTGTAGAGTGGTACAGACAGGTCGAGAGATTTGTGAAAGTTTCAAAATGCCTCCTGAAAGATCTAGATGGTTACTTTGACATTGTAGTTCCCGTAGATCTGTGGACAGAATGTAAAATTGCTGTTGATTGGCCAAGTAAGGAATACCCTAGAGACCCAAAGACAGGGGCTCCTTCCGAAGATGTCATGAGGAAGTACAATCAGGTGATGTTGTACTTGAAAGGAAAGGTGCCTGCAAAAGAGACAGACTGTACCCGAATAGATAGAACTACTCAGAATCGAGATGAAACTGTACATTCATATTATGAGCGTCTGTTACAAGTGTTCAAGACGTATAGTGGCCTGGACAATATCGAAATGAAAGACATGACCCACTTCATTTATCGATTTGTGTTAGGGTTAATGCCTGAGATCTCACAGTGGATCGAAGACAATAAAATCCGCTGGCAGGCTAAACCAATTGATGAAGTCCTAAAATATGCTAAATACTGTGAAGATGAGCTGGAAAATAAGCGAAAAGAATTAAAAGAAAACGTCATGTGGGCACAGGTAACATTAGCAGAGCACCAAGAACAGCAGTTAAGCAAAATGACAAATACTCAGAATCAGGGCCCTGGGAGTGGGGGAAAGCCAAGGTTAAAAATGAGCAGAGAAGAGGCCAGAAAAGATGGGGCACTAGAGGGATGAGTGTAAGGCTGTACAGAATGATAATGTGCAAATTAATGATTTAAATCCACAGACGCTGAATGAGGTACCACAGAAGACCCAGCAGTAGGTAAAACAGAATCAGTTGCCTCGTGCACCCAGGCCAAATTATAGGAGCAAAGCACAACAGGGTTAAGACACCGAAATTTGGGAAGGAAGGGAGGATAGAAATGCAGCAACTTCGCAATTCCTGTTAAATGATACATTCCTCTGTGACAAACCTTACTAACGGTGCCTGAGGAGGGAGGACGAGGAGTGCATGCTTGGCGCCTCCTTGCCGGTGGACCAGTCAGGGCCCTACATTGAAGGAAAGGTTGAAGGAAATGATGTCACCTTTCTGTTAGACACTGCTGCTACCCGTTCTACTGTGAGAACAGCAGACGTTCCAAACCTACCCCTCTCAGGAGAAGCGATCCAAGTAGTGGGCAATTCTAATAAATTAATTAGTACCTCAGTTACAGAACCTATGGAAATTAAAATAGGGAATTTCAAAGAGATGCATGGATTCGTTGTCTGTGATTAAAGTCCCGTGAACTTACTAGGACGAGATTTGCTGTGCAAAATTAATTGTACCATCTTTTGCACTCCAAATGGCGTAGAAATTCAGACCCCAGATGAAGACGGAATATACAAATTAATGCTAATCAGACCCGACTCAGAAATTAATAGACTGACAATACAAGACTTACCTGAAGAGCTCCAACAGACAGTGAAAACAGAGGTATGGGATTTTACTGGAAAAGATGTAGGAATAATGGCAAACCTTGACCTAATTAAAATAACCATAAAAGAAGATGCAGTTTACCCGAATACTCGACAGTATAAAATGAGTGCAGAAGTAAAAGCAGGGGTTGCTATTGAAATAAATAAGTTAATGGAAGCAGGCATTTTGCAAGAGGTGTTGAGCAGTCTTTGTAACTCGCCCATAATTGGCATAAAGAAACCAAGTGGTAAGTACAGGGTCGTACAGGACCTGCGCAAGGTTAATAAAATCATTGTTCCTTGCTGTACTGTTGTGCCAAACCCTGCAGTGATCTTGTACCAAATACCATGGAATGCTGGATGGTTTACTGTCATTGATTTATGCCATGCATTCTTTTCAATTCCATTGCATCCAGACAGAAAATTTCTTTTCTCATTTGAATTTGACAGTCATGTTTACGTCTGGATCGTGTTCCTCAGGGGTACACAGAGAGTCCTTCGATTTTTATTCAAATTCTGAAAAAATGCCTTGAATCTCTGATGTTGCCTGGAGAGTCAGTCCTGGTGCAATACATAGACGACCTCTTGGTGGCGTCTAACAGTAGGAGAGACTGTGCTGTTGACACCATTGCCTTACTGAACCATTTAAGTGAAGGAGGACATAAAGTGTCGCCAGATAAATTACAGTTCTGTACCACATCAGTGAAATATCTGGGGCACCAGATAGAGAGAGGTGTCAGGAAGGTTACCACAGAAAGGATTAGAATAATTCGAAACATGGAACTGCCCAATACCCAGAAAGAAATCAGTATATTTCTTGGAGTTGTAGGATACTGTAGGCAGTGGATTGTGGGATTTGCAGTCCTAGCAAGACCATTGATAAAAATGACAAAGAAAGGAGCTAAGGACCCAGTGGAGTGGATTGACGAAAGCATGTCAGCTTTTGTGAAATTACGAGAATGTCTGTGTACAGCTCCTGCATTAAGAATTCCTGACTACTCGTAGGTGTTTGCACTTTTTGTGACACACAAGACAATTGTGCGCTTTCAGTCCTGACCCAAATTCATGGTTTAACCAGACGTCCAGTAGCATATTTTTCCTCTACTTTGGATCCAGGGACTGCTGGATTACCTGGATGCCTTAAAGCAGTAGCTGCAACTAGCATGAGTCTTGAACAGAGTGAATCCACTATTATGGGACACCCTGTAACTGTGTATGTTCCACATGCAGTTGTAATTTTGCTGACCAGAACAAAAACCCAGTGTCTCACACCTAGTTGGCTGACTAAGTATGAGAGAATCCTTGTAGGTGCAGGAAATGTAACCATTGCCCGACGTAATATTCTGAATCCAGCTACCCTACTACCAAATTTACTCACAGCAGAAGTGAAGGGAGAAGTTGAGCATGACTGCCTTGATCTGACTGAGTATAGCACGAAACCACGCCCGGACATAAAAGAAGAGCCCTTAACTGACAAAGATTATGAGCTGTTTGTAGATGGCTCATGCATGAGAGAGGCCTAAGCGCTGCTTATTCAGTATGCCTTGCACCGAAGTGGGGAAAACCACGACAAGTAATTCTGGTTACCACCACAGCTGTAAAGTGTGCAGGTGTGCCACGGTGGATCCATGCCAGCCATACTAAGAAAGTGACTGAACCTGAAGAAACTGAGGCTGAAGGTTGTGCAGCTGAGTGGTCTCAAGAGATTGGTCCTGAAGTAGCTGAAGAAGAACAACGAGCTCCAGTCAAGATGATCGGGTCCCAATAATCGACCTGACTATAGATCCAATAAGAACAAGAAGACAAACCTATTTAGATAGAGAGTGGGATAGTGAGGATGAGACAGGAATAGAAGGAGATAATCAGATCATCGAAATCCAAATCAAATCTGATGATGAGGAAGACCAGATTGGGAAAGAACAGGTTATTGACACTCCTCCAAGAACTCCTGAGCCTGAAAAGGGACAGATAGAAATTAGGGCGGAAGTTCAAGCGGAAGAAAATCAAAAGTTCGAAGTGCTTGAACAGGATCAGATAGGACTAGACAAATGTGTTCAGGAAGAAGAAATTGAAACAAACCAGAGCCAGAACCAGCATACACCTGAACAAGTCCAGTTTAGGGACCAGGCAGAAGAAACTAATATAAGACCTGGACCTAGTCAGTTAGGGAGTGACACAGAAAACGATCTTGAAAATGTGCCACAACTGAATGAAAATAAAAGAGCATTTGAAGAAAGTCAAGAGACAGTGCCAGTTAAAAGACTCAGAAAAGGAGACAAGGTACCTAGATTTGTCAAAAGACTGAGACTAAGACTAAAGACTATCGATGAAGAACTTGAGCAGAAAAATGAAGACTCCAGTAAAACTGACCCGTCTGTGATAAAAACCAGGAGAAGAAGTGCCCGAATAAAGAGACTGAATAACAAGTATCAAAGTCCTGAATGGACTTATCTTGTGTTGGAGGACTTTGAAAACTTGGAAATAAGTGACGAAAGTGATGAAGAATTGATTACTGACCAGACTGACGAAGAAATGAAACCAACCTGAAAGTTGCTCCGAGTAAGCAGTCTAGGGAGAATCCCTGGGTACACACTCACAAGGAAATGTATTCAATTTCCGTATTTCGACCGTCTATGAATTTCCACCCCCACAGGCCAAATAGTCACAGAGGAGATAAATGGTCAAATTCCACACTAAAATTGAACGTTCACAATCTTTTTAATAAAAAAACGTTTTATACACACATAGGCCGATTAAAATTTCAAAGCAAAGTGTTTGAATCTATACATTAAAAATAAATATCCAAAAACAGTTCAGTGTAAAAAATAAACAAGCATAAATTCATGTATCACAGTTCATATGTAAAAAAAAACATGTTAACAAACAGATATAACAGACAGAAGTACTAAATAATCTTCTTTCTTCTTTCTTCTTTCTTCTTTCTTCTTTCTTCTTTCTTCTTTCTTCTTTTTTCTTTTTTCTTTTTTCTTGTTGTGCAGAATCCAAATAGGGTCTGGGAAGCAGTAGATATTAGTTTACCAAGGGTACTACTGACTATACCATGTGCTAACAAATTAAAGACCATTGGATCTAGATATTCGAGTGGCAGAGAAATCCAAAGGCCACAGTGTAGAGGGTTTTTTTTCATGATTATTTAGTACTTCTGTCTGTTATATCTGTTTTTTAACATGTTTTTTTTTACATATGAACTGTAATACATGAATTTATGCTTGTTTATTGTTTACACTGAACTGTTTTTGGATATTTGTTTTTAATGTATAGATTCAAACACTTTGCTTTGAAATTTTAATCGACCTATGTGTATATAAAACTTTTGTATATTTTTTTTCATTAAAAAGATTGTGAACGTTCAATTTTAGTGTGAAATTTGACCATTTATCTCCTCTGTGACTATTTGGCCTGTGGGGGTGGAAATTCATAGACGGTCGAAATACGGAAATTGAATAAATTTCCTTGTGAGTGTGTACCCAGGGATTCTCCCTAGACTGGTTGTCCTTGTACCCTGATCCCTGGTGATAGTGGGGTACTCTCTATTTTTGATGCTCCAAGTAAGCAATCTGTGCAAAGTTACAAAGAGGGGTTGAAGCTTCTTTTGAGTCAAAATGTCTGATTCCTTTGTGAATGGAAGACCGAGACAAAGTTGTTTTAAAACATGCTGCAAAGTATGTTTATGTAGTGTAGCATTAGTACTTATACTATGGATAGGACTAACAATAACTATTCCTTACATGATGAGTAGAGATACTAATTTGTACCCTACCAAGCCAGTGACAATGGACACAGAAGAGCTGCAAACGAAAGATACACCACAAAGAGTAGATACACAGGAGAAAGCACTTAGCCTTAGGCAAACTAGAATGGACTTAGATGCACCAGATGAAGAAGGATTGCATTATAATAGAATCAAGAACAGAGCTCATTTAAATGTATTAGCAAACCTTTTAGTACATTACGTAGAAGCAATGGAGATAGAAGACTGTTATGTATGCATGAAGCTGCCTACTTCAGTAGCTGAGGGTGTGACATACCATCACTTGCCACTAACATATGGAATTTCCTGTAGTATTTTAGCTAGTTTATTCAAAAAGAAAGGACCTTTACAGTATTATTATTCTAACTCAGATGTGATGTTTTCTGAACTTCCTATATGCAGTAACCTAAATCCTGTACATACTAAGAGTGATGTAACACGTTATGTGGGTGAATACTTTCTAAGTATAGGTACAATAGATATAGGTGAAACACACAGAGATAACTTGACATGTTTCTAAATATGGTAGAGAAAAGAAGAGAAAGTTTCCAAAGGAAAGCAAAGGATAAGAATCAGAAAACCCCTAAATGGGCTGAAAGAATAGAGAGCAAATCAAACGGTGGAGCGAATGCTGCTATGTTGCTCGATTTCGAAAAGAAGCGGAAACTTTGTCTTCACAGAGAGAAGACTAGTTATTATAACAACATATTCATTGGTTCCAGTACCTGTGGGCACAATTATAAAGTAATTGGAGGTTGGGGTTTCAAAGATGGGACAGAACCTGTGTTTCCTGGAATCTAATATATATGTGGGAACAAGGCTTACTTCAAATTACCAGACCATTGGTATGGAAGCTGTTATTTTGGTATAGTCTTCCCAAAGATATACCATGTAAATGAAATCACTGGAAGCAATGAAGGAACTAACGGATTAATACATAGTAAAAGAGAAAGTGTTGGAGAAATAATAGGTGATATATGTAGTGCATTGATACCTACAGTGGGAGTGGCTCTGAATACACACAGAATCTGCAAATTGTCAACAGTAGTAGATCAGTTATCCACTGACAATGCTGGAGGTTTCCTGATCGTTAATACCAAATTGGTTGCGATGAGATCTATGGTTTTACAAAATCGACTTGCTCTTAACACCCTATTGGCAAAAGAGGGGGGAGTCTGCAGAATGTTGAAAGCACAACATTGTTGCACTTACATTGAGACAAAAGTGTTGAAATCAAGAAATACGTGAAAAACATCACTAATTTGGAAAGTGAGCTTAAACCACTGGAGGTTGAGAGTGCCTGGAAGAGACTAACTGATGGTCTCTCCTCTGTAGGTAGTTGGTTTTCTAATCTAGGTAAGAGTCTTGAGAGTAAAATACTGATGCCAATAGCGGGAATAGGTTTATTAGTGTTCATAATAATAATTTGCTGCAAATGTCGGAAGCACAAGAAGAAATATGCTGTGAATAGGCGAGGAGTAAAAAGAAATGTCGAAGAGCTCGAACTAGAAGAAATGAATAATCAGATTTATAAGAAAATGAAAAATTCTCATCCCAATAAAGGTGCTGAGAAAAAGCTAAATAGAAAGTTTGAAGAGATTGAAATGGGTGAAATGTGAAAGTTGGCATCTGGTTCCATTAATTGTGATGATAGTAAATATCATCAAAGAGGGGATTGATGGAGCAAGGATTCGCACGTGAGGCGACTTGGTGGAACTCATGAACCTCGAAATAATGGGCTTTTTTTGTTTTTTTTTGTACTCATTTGCCACCTAGGTTTTAAATGTGCAATCTGTAGGTTTAGAAGCATGGTGCTGCCTCAGTTCTTTCAACTGGTAGGGACAGAAATGGAACGTAGAAATAATGTTAATTAACTAATCAACCTGTTTGACTTATTAATCTGACCCCCATCTGACATATTTTGAGTGTCCGAGAGAAGCTTGCTTATGTGTCTATTAATATTAATACGCTTGCAACTTAAATTGGCCACTGCTACGCGGGAATTTAGACTACGGATGCGTCGGTCATACCCATGTGACGTGACGTATTCGATGTCTTGGTGGGAAACTGTTTGCACTTGCCCAATAGAGCTAAGATGGCTGCTCTGTGTTCTCACATGCCTGAAGATTGCATTGCTGCTTTCGCTAAGCTGTTCGTTCTGCTTAATCCTAATGCTATAGTTTATATTAAAGTAATGGGTATAGTGTAGAGATTCATGGTATACAGTGTAATCACTTATTCCTGTGTTCTAATTTGTTTCCTCTTACTTTTCATGTATCATATTCTTTGGGCCTGGGAGGTGCTTACTACTCCATTTTGGAAGTCCATTCTGCGCAAGTCGCCTTGCGGAGGGAAAAGAACTATGCAGCAGTGGAACCCAGCCAGCTGGCAGCCACAGCCAAGATGCGCCTAGGAACCCGACCTGTGACCTAGCGAGAAGAAGCTGAACTGTATTAGAAATTGTTACAATTGTATTCAATGTTATATTCGATATTTTTAACCGAAAGCATATGTCATGAGTACCTGGAATTCAATGGGCGTTAACGGAATTTGAATAAAGAGTCTGAGAAAGTCTAAAATGTAGGTGGTGTGATGACCTGTCCTTCTCCTTTGTCCAATCAAAATTGGGGATCCTTACACTTGCAACATTGGGGGGTGGTACATTGACCCAAAAAAACAGTATAACTAGCGTAGGTTTAGCTAGAGAAATTGTCCGACTTGTCCAAATAGCTGACCTGTCACTGACCCAACGCACTCAATAGGTGACTGAAACAGAGAGCTGCGGAGCACTCTGTTGGGAGGTTCGAGAACCCAATTGGGGTATTGGGAAGTGAAAGTACTGGCGAAGCACTTTGCTGATAAAAGTTATAACCCAATCGGGGTTTTGGCAGATTCCTTGCAGAGAGGGAGTAGCGCAGGCTTTGCAACTGAAGCTGCGGGTGCTGGTCCTGACCTTTGGTGAACCGGTCCTGATCCGAATTCTGGGGTTATCCTGTCCTGATTGTCCATGAGCTGCACCTGCTCGCCTACTGGCACTTAAGTCCTTGGGGTTCTTCCCATCTTTTCCAACTGACCCGTGGCCAGGGTTGGTCTTCACTCTATCCTTGGTAAATATAAAGTCTGTTTGGGTGTTTGTAAAGGAATTTGCATTTCCTTTTCTAAATTCTCGAATATTGCAAAGCTTAATTGCATATGTTCTTTCCCCCCCGCCCCGTCCCTTGGTAAATGAGATTTTCATGTATTACTGTCTATTAGTGTGTTCCCATTTTTTACCCACCTATAGTCATTGCTAAATCGTTTCTATATAGTATATGTTCCTTTTCTCACCCTCCCTTTTAGGGGATAAGCTGAATTTAATAGTATGTTCCAAATCTTACCTTCCAAATAGTATTGAGCTAAATTTAAATCTCGAATTGCAATAAGTTCTTCTTTAAACTGCCATCTGAATTGCGAAAGTCTTTGGGTTTAGTATGTTCCTTTTTCTTTACCCTCCTTTAATCCAGTTGTGAAAGTCTGTGTTCTAAAATTAGCATGTTCCTTGTTTCTACCTTCCCTTTATTTCAAATTCCTGAATGATTAGCATACTCTATCTTATTCATAGCTATACGCTGTTTATGATTTTGATTATAGACAGTCTCATTGCTTTTAATCTTCTGGTTATGACATATGATGATGATGATGATTAGATAAAAGTTTGAACCTACTCAGAGTCTGTGGTTATTTCATCTTTACGAAATGTTATAAATGTTTTGAGTGCCTACCTTTAAACTCAACTCCCTGATCCAATGTGTTTAGGTTCCTAGTATCTTCATTGCTAGGTTATAGGTATAGGAATTAGAGATAAAATCACAAATATACTGATAGTAGAGCGTGAGTTACCTCAATAATGTTAAGGTGTGCGGTTAAAAATTATGGGGCCAGGTGAGTATTAGTAAAATTTCCTAGCTGGGTGACCTGCGCGCTCTATCACATCTTCCCTAATTTCGGTGAGTCAGGTTCATCTTACCCAGTTCCTGGGTGTTAGACGTGTCCCATGAGTGTAATTATATTGCAAAAGATTAAAGCAGGAATTCCATTCCACTTTCAGCTTGTATGCTAATATTGCCTCCCATTCATTGAAAGTAAGCTTATTTTCCAGTTTGAATGATGATTTATCTATTTATTTATTTATTGAACATCTTGCTCCTGGTCACATATTGCTTTGAATTGCCTTTTTAAAAATAATGCCCACAGTGTTTCGTGATCAGGAGGTTCTGATTCGTCATGTAAGAAAATTGGTTTAAAGGAACGTTGTGATCTACTGAGTAAGGAATGGCCCAATGTAGCTCCATATTCTGCTATTAGGTTTTTTAGTGCTCTGTTCACTTGTAGGTCACCCACCACCATTATTCCTGCCTTCTGCTACTAAACTTATCAATTTGGCTGCTGTCTTGCCTCCTAGACTACACAATATGTATTTTGGGCTGTAAGCTACAGTTGTGTCTGTTCTCTAGTGGCACTGGCCGCAGCTGTATTTTGTTACTCTGGTCAATGTGGGCATGCCCCCTCTTTGTTTCTTCCATCCAAAAAGTTGTACAGCTAAGATGCCCTGTCTCATCGCCTGTTACAGGATGTGCTCTTTGAATTGGGTGGTCACAAAATAAGTTGGCTGCTCATTAAATTTGCACCACCACATAATAAGTTTGAAATCTGGTATCCTTAACCCTCCCTCGTATGTAAGGTAACATTAATGTTTGCAGGGCCTCTTTGCAACCTCCCACGTTTTAGATTTAGGACCTGATTTAGAGGTTTGGATGATGGAAATTACTCCTGACGGACTTCAGCCTGCCAAATTTAGAACTGTCCGTCGGCCCTGTTGACAACTTTCTACATTGACAGGAACCACAGTTAGGGCAATTTCTGTCAATGTATAAAAAGTTTGACACACAATACTATCAATTAAGACGGTCGACTGTCATACTTTTCAAACGTTTTTTTGTTCAAAACAAAAACTTTAGATAGTAGAGTTTGTTTTTAAAAAATAAAAAATGCCCTTGTAACTTGGGAGTTTTGTCCCAGTGTATAGATCATGTTGGATTTTTTCCTAAGCCTCATCACCAGGATTCTCAAGGCAGCGATGTGTCAGAATATTAAGGGCTCCATTACGATGTCAGGCGGATCGCCACCGTCAAGGCAGCGATGTGTCCGAATATTAAGGGCTCCATTACGATGTCAGGCGGATCGCCACCGCCATGATGGCGGTGGCGATCCGCCCGACAGAAATGCCCGCCCGCCACCCTTTTCCCCCCTGCCACATTACAATGGCGGGGGGGACCGCAACGGAGGGAAACACCGCCCGCCACTTTTCCGCCCCGGTTGCCTTGCGGCCGGGGCGGAAAAGGAATAATATGGTGGTGGTGTCTAATAGACACCGCCAGACATATTATGATGAGTGGTGTGCAGTGCCTTTCCGTGGCGGCATCGCATGCGGTCTTCCCTCTGGGGGCCCCCTGCGGGCCCCCAGAGTTAAGTACAGGTGGGGGGTGCACGTGAGGGGTACCTGTGGTACCCCCCTTCATTGTCATTTGCAAAGCAACAGGCACCGCGCGGTGCCTGCCGCTTTGCATATGACAATGTTAAAGTGCATTTTCAGCATTGTGGCGGGCGGTGCAGAGAGCACCGCCCGCCACAATGCTAAAAATACAAGATGTGCCCGCCACAATGGCGGGCACATCCTAATGGCACCCCCGCCCCTATGGTGGGCGGTCCCGATTTACGATGGGATGACGGGCGGGCAAAGTCCGCCCGTCATCCTAATGGAGCCCTAAGGCTTTACACTGTGCACTCTAAATATGGTAGACAGTGTAATGCCCTTCCGTTCATGGCCCTTACTCTGGTGGGCTGTTGGAGGAAGTATTCAACAAAGCCAACAGGGGCTCCATTTATGGAATACTTATGGCCCCTCCAACTCTATTGAGGGGGTGGACTGTGGGTTTGGCGGTCTGAGTATTCCGTCACATTTTAAATGGAGTACCCTGTCTGTCACACTCAAAATTAGGCTTACCGGCTGTTAGGAAGGAGATCAGTTGCCTAAACAATGAGGTTGGCAAGGACATAGAGATATTTGTGAAACAGTATAGCAGTCCCCTCGACCGAAGTTCCGTCAATGATATATCGCTAAGCCGCCTTACGACAGTGTTCCTATCCGTTCATATTACGAGACAACAATGTTTATGTGTAATTATATAGAAACAAAGGGTCCTTATGGATATCCTAATTGTGGAGCAATGAATAATATCCATATTATAATTTTTCCGTTGGCAGTCCATTTGCAATTCTATTGAACGTATGTCAATGCGGCAGAGCTCTCCTGTCTTTCCAATCAAACAGGATATTGTAACGTGAACGGACAGCGTATCCAACTATTGCAGCTGTTTTAGGTAAAATCCTGCTGCCACGGGTTAAAAAACAGACCGACAAATGACACTAAATTCGTAATTAAATATATACTTTTTAATTACCAGCAGAACAGCAACCTCATGATCCCTGCTGCGTGATTTACATCTATGTGACCGCTTCTTTCGAAAGTTGTACCGTACCGTCACCGAATAAATTACAATCTTGTAAGGTAAGACTGTTTAGATCCAGGGCAAATAAAACTATAAACTTAACGTGGAGAGGTGTGGCTCACTGGTTAGAGGCGGCAGACCCGAGAGCAGAGAACGGCCCGGGACCAGGGTTCGATTCCCGACGCCGCAGGGTCTTGGACCAGGATCAGCGGACTGATAATTCTCGCATCGGTGCCTACTCCGACCAGGGATCACACTCGGCAACTCTGGCCATTAGCTTGCCTCATCTCCACAACGGCCCCACACAAACGCCGGGGATGCCTGGTTTCACCTTGGAGACCCCCAGGAGGGACTATCTCACAGGGAAAGCCAGGACGGGTTCCCCAGCAGTCTATAGCGCTACGAGGCCTGCGGTGCGGGTAGCAGTGCGCTTTACAAGACACAATTTACAATTTTTTTATTTACAACGTGGATGAATCGATATCCATATTTGATATCCTTTTTTTTACGTATAACTTTTTGCAGAATGTTTTAAACAAGATGAGTCTCCATCACTAATGAAGTTTTACGTATTCGGACACGAGATATACGTCGTTTGATGAATTAAAGGTAAATTAGACTATATTCTATAGATACCTCAGTAGGCTACCTATTATATTAGGAATAATTGATAGGATTTTCTAATATTATTATTTTCTTGACAGACATCCCACAGATGAAGACATCATACACAATCAGTATACCTTCTGAACTAGTGAATTTTTGTAAGGCGCATGAAAAGTGATATTAGGTATGTTTTAATGTTAAAACCTTGAAGTGAACATGAGTAATTAGGGACCTTTTTATTTAATAAAAAGGCCTTGAAGACCATACCTTATGAAAATTCAACATATCCTGTAGTAATTACGTGAAGGTCTCTAGAACAGCATGACCATAATTAATTTACATCTGTGTATCGACCTTTGCAAGTTTAGGAATAATTATATATCAAACAGATAGAATAAAATACCTAACTGAAAGGCTCCTCTTATCTAAAGGTCCTACTTTAAGGTTTTTTAAGACTAAAAATAGTTTAACGTAGATAATACGCTACAGGTTCCAATAGGCTCTAACCCCTCTTTTTATCATTCTGTGTATTTTTCGATCTCAATAGGTAATATCGAACTCCATGAAGTTGAATCCCAAATTATCAATAATTCCTTTGTCCTAAGTTTTTAAGGGTAAGTAATTTTTGTTAGAAATGTATATTAGATAGGCAGTGACAGTAGTCTAGAGTATATATAGCTAAAGAGTTCTAAGTATAACTTATAAAATAACTAAAATTCTGAATACACAAGAAATGTGGCTCTTTAGAAACCTCTATAAATTAGGCAATAAAGAATCCACTACATGAATTAGGATTCCTCTCCTAAATTTCAAATCAGTTAGGATATAGGCACCAGGAACCTCCTTTTTCTGCTGTCTGTCTGCATTCATGACTCTATCTCTTATATGTATGAGTTTTTCTACCCTATATGTTGATTCTGGTTTGTACAACGTTTCTATATGGTTTAAAAACTAGTGTAAATATTCTTTGAGTCAGCAATTATGTGTCCTTATCTAGTGGTATATCATGTTGCTGTTGTATGAATGGAAAGGGGCGACCACTCGGTCCCCCCGAACGTATGGCAGAGTGCCTCGATCCCCCCGGGAAGCCATTTTGGGCGGGAGGCGCGTCTCGGCTGGTATGCCCGAAGCGGCGTAGCCGGGGCGCGCTTTTTCCCGCCCTAGAGTGGGCTGGCCTAGACACTGACGCGGCCGGCCACGCCCTCGGGGCAGGCAGGGGCGGGTTTACGCCCGCCCTGAAGATGGATAAAAAGGGACGCAAGACCAGAAGACATCCTCTTGTTCCTGTGCTCTGAAGCTGCACCTCCTCGCTGCACGTGAGCTCGAGACGGAACGAAGAGCCACGATTGCATGGTCCCATTTGATTCCACGAAAGGTGTGGCGGGGGGCTATCTCTATTCCTGCTTTGAACCATTCTGTTAGAAAGCTTAACAATAAAGTGAGTAGGTTGTTCCGTTCCAGGACATTGCATTCTATTTCTCATAGCTGTATTAATGATGACAGTATGTATTTGGGGGATGGTGTGCATTTGTCTTGGGTGGGGAATGAGTTACTCTTAGGAGACTTCTTAGCATGGTTAAAATCGTTGAAACATGACCTTTAGGTAGGAGTTTTGTGGGGGGTCCGGATAGCCGGTCAACTATCCGGCCTGTGGCGGTAAGGTCATGATCGGTGAGCACTAATTGGAAGATCCCTATGAGTGGGCGTCACCCAACACGGATGGGAGCGCTCGGGGGAGGTGGCCTTTGGCCCCTCAACGGGGAGGCGGTCCCTTCTAAGGATGGGTCGCCGAAAGAAGAGGAAAGGCGGTCAAGGCCCCTTCCTGTGTAGGAGGGGTTACAGCCCCCTCCTGGGGAATTTCCCGGGGCCAGTGACATCTGCGACGGCAGATGCGGTAAGTTGTGTGGGGTTGGGGGGAGGTCTACGATACCTTCTAGATACCTCACACGAGTCTTCGAACGACCTTTAACTGGCGTCGAGTTGATAAGTGCCCCCGTCAAGTCAAGGGAAATTGGTAGTAGTTGCACTTGAGTACGCCTCAGTGCTGTCGCCCCTCCCAAGTGGGGGGGGTATGTCTGGTTAGGGATCTTGACACCGGTTACGACCTTGCCGTTGGCCCTTAAACGTTAGGATGTACAATTTCAATATTTCAAGTAAATGTTTTGTAGGATGTTAGATCGGCTAGGAGAACCTCTGTATTAGAGAATCTGTTAAGGTTAGCCAAACATCGCAATGTGGTATGAAATTGTACATTAATGTTTAAATGTTTTAATTTTTTGTTTTAATAAATACGGCCGGGAGGGTCACTCCCTCCCACTTCCAAAAACTTCAAGAACTGTTTCCGGTTTCCCTCCTTTGGGGATTGTGTTGAGAGGGGGTGGCGGGTATCTCAGCCATATGGAAAGGGGCGACCACTCGGTCCCCCCGAACGTATGGCAGAGTGCCTCGATCCCCCCGGGAAGCCATTTTGGGCGGGAGGCGCGTCTCGGCTGGTATGCCCGAAGCGGCGTAGCCGGGGCGCGCTTTTTCCCGCCCTAGAGTGGGCTGGCCTAGACACTGACGCGGCCGGCCACGCCCTCGGGGCAGGCAGGGGCGGGTTTACGCCCGCCCTGAAGATGGATAAAAAGGGACGCAAGACCAGAAGACATCCTCTTGTTCCTGTGCTCTGAAGCTGCACCTCCTCGCTGCACGTGAGCTCGAGACGGAACGAAGAGCCAATTTTGACCCACCCACCAGCCCCTGAGGACAGCCAGTAGTTTTAATAAAATTGATCAATTATTCTATTTCGTTTACAGGTTGTTTTAGTGTTATGTTGATGTTGAATGTGTAATAAAGATTGGTCTAATTTTACAAGTTTGTGATTAAAGAACTTCGGGTTTAAGGTCCATTTATAAACAGGTTTTTTCGGTCATAGTGGCCAATATAGTTTCGTTTAGTTAGCATTTGTCGTATTTATTTTGGTCGGGCGGTAAGGTCATGATCGGTGAGCACTAATTGGAAGATCCCTATGAGTGGGCGTCACCCAACACGGATGGGAGCGCTCGGGGGAGGTGGCCTTTGGCCCCTCAACGGGGAGGCGGTCCCTTCTAAGGATGGGTCGCCGAAAGAAGAGGAAAGGCGGTCAAGGCCCCTTCCTGTGTAGGAGGGGTTACAGCCCCCTCCTGGGGAATTTCCCGGGGCCAGTGACATCTGCGACGGCAGATGCGGTAAGTTGTGTGGGGTTGGGGGGAGGTCTACGATACCTTCTAGATACCTCACACGAGTCTTCGAACGACCTTTAACTGGCGTCGAGTTGATAAGTGCCCCCGTCAAGTCAAGGGAAATTGGTAGTAGTTGCACTTGAGTACGCCTCAGTGCTGTCGCCCCTCCCAAGTGGGGGGGGTATGTCTGGTTAGGGATCTTGACACCGGTTACGACCTTGCCGTTGGCCCTTAAACGTTAGGATGTACAATTTCAATATTTCAAGTAAATGTTTTGTAGGATGTTAGATCGGCTAGGAGAACCTCTGTATTAGAGAATCTGTTAAGGTTAGCCAAACATCGCAATGTGGTATGAAATTGTACATTAATGTTTAAATGTTTTAATTTTTTGTTTTAATAAATACGGCCGGGAGGGTCACTCCCTCCCACTTCCAAAAACTTCAAGAACTGTTTCCGGTTTCCCTCCTTTGGGGATTGTGTTGAGAGGGGGTGGCGGGTATCTCAGCCATATTATCTGGCAATTCGTTATAGTAAAATTATCAAAGTTGATAACAGTTGTATCCTATTAAACACAAGAATAAGTAATCTGAAAATAGTATTTTCTGAATTTTAGAACTATGCTGAAATTGTCCTGATGAAGACACATTGCATGTGTCGAAACGCGTTGACAGACACCAGCTCCTACAATCAGTTCTGGGAACTACCAAAGCTCTAACCTTCCCCTGAACATTAGATACTAATATGATTGAATATTTCACTCTCTTTTATTGTATTTTAAATATATTTTTTTGTATGACTGAACATGTTTATATCAATTTTTATCAATATTATTACATTTTATATGTCATCATAGTACTTTGTTGTTTTATCTCTCTTCTTGTGTTTATATTGTTGTATTGAATTCTTGCCAGATATTTACATTGTTTTTGCCTGGGCATTTACCTTTGCCATAAATAGCAGTCATGTCAATGCCACAATCTTTACTAGTGCAGTATATATATATACATATATCTGCGCTCCTTTCTCCTGCTGCATTCTGCAGCATTATAAAAGATGACATTCCAGCTTTTCCACTAGTGACTTTTAAAAAATCCAGATCTTTGAAAGATATGCTAGTGCAAAGTCACTTAAGAAAAGTGGAAAAGAAACCCAATACACTTACAAATTTAAAGGGTTTTCATCCATGTCATAAATGCAAAGCTTGTGCGCACAGCAAAAGAGTAAAAAGTTATGAGATACCTGGAACAGGAATAACAAAAACCATCAATAAATACCTTACCTGTGGTACCCCGTATGCGGTGTATTGTCTTAAGTGCCCATGCAGACTATCATATATTGGGAGTATGATCAAACCTCTTAAATTAAAAATTTTGGAACATCTAAGAGCGATTGATAAGAACGACCAGGCATATCCAGTCGCTCAACACTTCTAAGAGAAACACTCAAGTAACAGACATCAATTACAGTACTTTGGTCTGGATTATATAGCTGATAGTCCCAGGGGAGGGGACAGGCTCCACAGATTGAGAAGATTAGAGTCCCGGTATATAATAGACTTAATGACAAAACACCCTAAGGGATTAAATGCGGGAGAATAACTGGCATCTCATATTGGGTTCTAAAATATAAATATACAATATAAATAGAGAAGACAACACAAAATATGAATTGAGAACCTACAACAATGAGACTGTTCAATAGGATATCACGAAAAGAAAAGAAATCTAAGATCTAATTAATACTGTGTGACACTTACATGGAGAAAACAGAACGGATGTTGATTGATGTAGTTATTTTGTAATTTTGTAATTTTGAACTGTATCCTATATTTGAATAGACATTTATGAATTTATTGAACCGATTTGACTTTTTCAGTTTTGCTTTGGCTTAAAGATCAATGGACTTCAAGCAGTCTGATTTTGGGCAAACCCCTAATGAACTTTATGAATTATGATAAATGTAATTGGTGAAAACAAATTTTGACAAGGGAAGTTGGCCGATCCACAGCTTAATATGTTGAAAGAGTTGCGTATTGTTAAAAGTAATCTGGTTATGCCGATACACGGCTGAATGACTCGACCTGGCTCGGGTTGGAACTACCAAAATGGCGCTGCCAGTTTCGGTACCGATACGACACACCAAAAGGGTAGTTACCGAAAAAATGGTTAAAAATAAAGGTCGGATATAATGACTGTGGCAACGCATTATTTTTGGTGGAACACTCGACCCACATGATGGGATTAGGTGGAGCCGATACACGGCCTAACAACATTGTTTTGTATTTTTGCATCTTTATGCATCTAGTGAAAATCATGACTAGTACGAATAAATTTACTTAAACTGTGAACCAGAGATAATAATCCGAAGTTTGATGCACTTATGAAAACAAGTTAATGTATTTTAAGGCAGATTATTCAGACATAACGTAATCTCAATATGAAGATACTTCCAATATGGTGTCTTGATTACAGTCCCTTGTTTGTTTTCATTGTAAAAACCACGTGGATGCAAGTGATAAAACATGGCGCCACCTCACAATGTTTGTAACATTGAGGAAGGCGGAGCGCAGAAATGCATCTGTTGCGAACAAAATAAAACCAATTTGGAGAATTACCCGCCGGAGTGCGTGGTTTCTATTGTAAGAGAGGTGGAAACCTTGAGCAAAATATATATATATATATATATTCAATGAAAAAAACATAGGTTTCAGGCCTTATATAGTTAGGAATTAGCTTTTAAAAAAACCTTTGAAATTCACTCAAAAAACTATAAGTTTTAGGGATGTTATAGTTAGCTGGACATTTCACTCATACAAAACCATTGAAAGTGCTCCTATATAGTTAGTTGTACGAACAATATTTCACGCACCCGCAATCCACTGCTGACGATGTCACATATTACATCATTCATGACATGGTCAGTGACATCACTGATGACATCTCAAATGACATCAATGATGACATCACTGATGACATCATCCAGTGAATGTGGTTTGCTTCGTTATTTAAATATGCATTATATATATAGCAATTTGCATTGAAGTATGAATGGATATATAAAAATAAATATTTGGATGGAGGACTTTAACAATGTATAGTGTCTCACTAAATATAGTGGATAGTGACTAAACTGTGTGAATATCTGTATCACTTTGTCAGTTGTTTTGTAAACTGGTTCTCCAGTTGGTTACTAGCTATGTGAAAGTCTATATTAGTTATTGATTAGTTAATTTAGTATTTGTATGGGAAAGTGAATGTGTGTGTGGTTCGGTGGAGGGTGTGTGACTGCCCAAAGATGTGTGAATAGTTGATTCAGTAGATATATGAAGTTAAAACTACATGTTCTAACAGTCGCTTGGGTGAGTGAATCTCTTTATGGGTGTGGTGATATTTCACAATGGTACATGTCCAACAAACTAGAAAAATAAAAGGCAGTGTATGTGTCACTTGTTTTATATAAATAAGTATACATAAGACTCAATGATTCTGTGAGTGACTGTATGGATAACTATATACTTGTATTAATGATTTTATAATATACTAAATATGACTTACTATCTAAATGAATAGATGAAGTGGTGTTTGTATAAGTGTGTAGCTAAGTAAGTATGTAAGTATGATCCATTATTTGTATAAGTGAGTAGGATAACTTCATATGTGAATAGGTTGTGTGCTGGTTTGTAATGTCAGTATAGGTGTATAAGTATTTTTGATAGTGTTCTATTGTTCATTGACAGCATGTATGATTGAATCTACAGGTATGTGATTAGATGTGTGTATACCTCTAGGAATCAATGAGTGGGTTTTTAGATACTTGTATTGCTGTGTCAATGGATTCAAATATGATACTCTGTATTTTACAAAGAGTGATGAAAGATTTTACTAGTGTATGAAAAGGTGTATGTGATTGTCACGTGGATGATGTCATCAGTGATGTCATCATTGATGTCATTTGAGATGTCATCAGTGATGTCACTGACCATGTCATGAATGATGTAATATGTGACAGGCGCAAGAGTTACAGTTAGTACAACTAACTATAACTGAGGAATTTCAATGGTTTTGTATGAGTGAAATGTTCAGCTAACTGTAACACCCCTGAAACCAAGTTTTTTTAGTGAATTTCTAAGGTTTATTAAATGATAATTCCTAACTATAACCTGCTTGAAACCTATGTTTTTTCCAGTGAATTTCAAAGGTTTTTCAAATGATAAGTCCTAACTATAACCTGCCTGAAACCTATGGTTTTTTCAGTGAATTTAAAAGGTTTTTTAAATGACAATTCCTAATTATAATGTTGACCACTTCCCCATATCTTCAACAAGAAACCAAATCTGGAATGCTACCTAAAAAAACAGGCAATAGTTCAACTTACCACTAACAAATTAACATCAACATTTAACTAGTGTAAGGAAGTCGACTATGTACTGCGTGCATTACATCAACTTCACACCCATATTTAAAGAGCAATATGTGATAGAGGTACTAATTATACACTTCCGACACCCAACAAAATCACAATACCCAGCGCCATCACCACTACAGCCACCCCTCCTGACCCCTCCCCCCTACTACCTCAGAGGCAGGGCAAAACAAGACAACGGACCTTCCCAAAATAATATATCCCCTCAACAGCACACTAGCTTAATGTTCAGAGATGTGGCAACCAACTATGTATAAGGAAAGGAACTCGCACATCAACAATAATTTACACATTGCCAAGACTACCCGTGAAATGCTATACACAACTCACTATAGAAACCAAAAACTTTTCAGTGTGTAGATATACCATTGATATGTGTGTTCTGCACAGTGGACACAACCATATTATATTAGACTCTTGGGAATATCTCGGTCATGTTGCTGTGTTGTCTCCCTCCTTTGAAGCAGAAGTGGAGTGGGATGATCTAACGTATGCAACTCCAGCGTAAGATTGTAAATAATTAGCCTAAGCCTTGGGCGTGGTTCACTTCTGCAAAGAGAAAAGACTCTACCACAGCGAAGATCCTCACCCTGCCACGTGGCTGCCGCCATGACCACGTGCCTCCTTGATACAGGCCGATTGCGAACTGAGCACCACAGCACCGCAGACTTATGTCTGTATCGACTACTGCCTTCGAACTACACTGCGGACAGCAGGGTTCACAACTTGAATTCAGCTTTGGATCTACACTACGCACAGCATTGAAGTTATCCTTCAGTTATGTAAGGCAGAGACAATTCTACTCTATGTCCTTACTCTTTGTTAAAATAAGTGATAAAAATTCTTCGTCGGTATCTGTGCTGACTACTGCCTTCGATCTACAGTGCGGTCAGTAGAGTTTACAACTTGATACCAGTGGCGCATCAGCACTAAAGAGAACATTTAATTCAGTCTCGATTTATTTAAAGCAGAGACAATTATACTATGTCCTCTGATTTTGTTAAAGTAGGAACAGTAGGAAATTCAGCCTTCATTTATTTAATGCAGAGACAAATCTACTATATGTCTTCAGATTTTGTTTAAATAAGTGACAAAAAGTATTCCTCCATGTCTGTGTCAACTACTGCCTTCGATCTACACTGCGGACAGCATGGTTCACAACCTCAATTCAGCTTTCCCTCTACACTACGGACAGCATTCAAGTTAGCTTTTATTTATGTAAGGCAGAGACAATTTTGTTAAATGATGCGATAAAACCATTCCTCAATGTCTGTAGTGAGTACTGCCTTCAAATGTACACTGCGATCAACAGAGTTCACCACCTGATACCAGTTCATGAGTTCTGTATGCAACAGTTAATGTATGTAGTACAATACGGATAATGCAGTGCAGTCTACGATATACACTGCGAACAGCAGTGTTCACAACTTAAATTCAGCTTTCCATCTACACTGCGGACAGCATTCAAATTATCCTTGATTTATGTAAGGCAGAGACAATTTTTGTTAAAGGATACTACAAAAAACATTGCTCAATAACTATACTACCTACTGCCTTCAAATGTACACTGCGATCAAAAGAGTTTACCACTTGATACCTGTGGCGCATCACCACTACAGACGACATTGAATTCAGTGTTGATTTATTTAAGGCAGAGACAATTGTACTGTGTCCTCAGATTTTGTTAAAGTATGTGACAAAAAAAGTATTCCTCGATGTCTGTGTCAACTACTGCCTTCGATCTACAGTGTGGACAGCAGGGTTCACATCTTGAATTCAGCTTTGAATCTATACTACGAATTGCATGAAATTCAGCATTGAGTTTTTTTAAGGTAGAGATCTTTGTACTTTATGTCCCCAGATTTTGTTAAAAGATACAGCAAAAATAATTTCTTGATGCCAGTGATCACAACTGCCTTCCTTGTACATTGTGAGGGCTCGCGATTCAGGTAGAATGGTGATTGTACATGACGCATTCCAGAAGACAAAAGACATTATACCACTGTGACCCCCCCCCCGAACCATGAATCACCGCAGAGTGCACACACGCTGAATTCTTTCAGTACCACTAACTCACTGCACCAAAAGAAATCTCCCCCCATAGCCTTATTAAGACAGAATTCACCAGGCAAAAAACATTTCTCCTAGTGCAGCCTCCCTGTACTACGCATTATCGCAGGATATGTACAAGCTCAAGCACCAAAGATAGTACTAGCTCAGTGCACCATAAATCATCGCAAAGAAGACTGAACAGTTGGATTTGGGCCCAGATCTTTGGACTGGGGTGAATGTGTAACTTTGATCCATATTCTGTCCATCACTTGTTTTGTTTGCAATTGCCGCCATAAGTGCGCTGGGGATGCTCAGACGTGGGTCCCAGGCACTCCACACCACTGGAGTCAAGCTAGCCGGGCTGATGAGAGGTGTTACCTCGAAACCGGTCCGGTCCTCGGATGCTTGATTCCGTTCTGGGAAGGACATGGCTTTTGTAGTTCGGACTGGACTGTTCCCATGGGGCACAGGGTCAGAGCTGATTTGC
This sequence comes from Lissotriton vulgaris, assembly GCF_964263255.1. Lineage (NCBI taxonomy): Eukaryota > Metazoa > Chordata > Amphibia > Caudata > Salamandridae > Lissotriton > Lissotriton vulgaris. The sequence goes on from NC_141687.1 coordinate 1,337,492,857, forward strand.
ATATCGCCATTGTCTAACCCAGGGTGGTGTGGAGTGCAAAAAAATAATGGATTTGGGCCCAGAACTTTGGACTGGGGTGAATGTGTGACATTGATCCACATTCTGTCCATCACTTGTTTTGTTTGCAATTGCCACCATAAGTGCGCTGGGGATGCTCAGACGTGGGTCCCAGGCACTCCACACCACTGGAGTCAAGCTAGCCGGGCTGATGAGAGGTGTTACCTCGAAACCGGTCCGGTCCTCGGATGCTTGATTCCGTTCTGGGAAGGACATGGCTTTTGGGGTCAGAGCTGATTTGCATATCGCCATTGTCTAACCCAGGGTGGTGTGGAGTGCAATAAAATGATGCATTTGGGCCCAGATCTTTGGACTGGGGTGAATGTGTGACCTTGATCCACATTCTGTCCATCACTTGTTTTGTTTGAACAGTTTTATGTCACAGTGAGACATACTGTCCCTTTTAAATGTCCCTGAAATAAACATATTTTAATAATGTATTCTATACACGTTCTATCTTTCATTTCAATCAAGATTGCTGATGATGCAGTCCACCCTAACATCTACATTGCGGACAGAAGGGCTTACAACTTGAATTCAGCTTTGGATCTACACTATAGACAGTGGAGAATTCAGCCTTGATTTACTTAATGCAGAGACAATTTACTGTATGTATTCAGGTTTTGTTTAAATAAGTGAAAAAAAGCATTCTTCTATAACTATGCTGTCTAGTGGCTTTGATGTATATTGTGGTTAGAAGGATTCACAACTTGAATTCAGCTTTCTATCTACACTACACACAGTAGGGAATTTAGCCTTGATTTATTTAAGGCGCAAACAAAAAATACTCCTATGGCACTGCTAGTTGGCACAAGCACCTTTAAACCCTGCATCCTGTGAGTTATGCTCACAAAGAATGTAGAAGACGGCGCCTAAATGTACCTCCACTTCAACTATCTATCTGTGTCTGTATACTTATTATATTTGTAAAATGCTGCTCCTGCGCCCTAACACATTATATTGTGCTGTAAATAGTGTATGCAACCATCTTACCTCTGCCAATAACAAAAACTTCAATTATATAACTTTCTCTCGCTCATTCTACAAATACGAACGCACAAAGTGGATGATTACAATACTGCAAAGAAACTGTATAATCAATTTATATATGTGTACTATTTAATTTTTTTTTAGCATATTTATATAGCGCAAAATCGACCTAAAACTATATCAACAATTTACATGTGCACCGTATTTACATTAAATTTTCAGGCATGCGTTGATTACTTCATTACTCTACAATAACAGGATGTGGACGCGACTCCGAGCCTCGAACAATGATTTCCAGCACCAAGTTCGACAGTATACTTTAATGAACACATGCGTATATATATTATCTGTCCTTCATGTGCTTAAAACTACAACCCAACCTAAACTTCTCACAGCCCTGTATTACTACAGCTACAACACTCCACTGAATGTACAGCAAACATTCATATTCTCAGAAATGTGTCATATTCACCATCTTTATGTGTGCATCTATGGATGAATATGGGGTAAGTGATACCCCATACCTTCCATGTTAGCCATACAGACATAATGTTACAGACATAATGACACATTTGCGTGTAAGACCCAGGTGACAGCAGCACTACAACACGGACACCCAAATCAATAGATTTTTGATATAGCTCACGACGGAAACATGCCCATAGCTCCAGAGTCATCATTCACAGCCTTGAGCAGTCAGTCTAGCCTACACAACAATGCTACATGGCCTAGATTTCCATTGTAGTGATTTCTTACTTCCAGGTCTAGTTGTCAGAATGGCACACACACACCCGCTCATGGCTGGTATACACCCACACCACACCCATCCAGCACATGAGTCACTACACACGTGATCCTACCAATAAAAAAGATGACGCGCACGTGCTCGATGCCATTTTAGAGTTGCTCCCATCGCAAGCGCTGTGATGGCCCATCCTAGTGGTTCCGACGCCTGATATAGGCCTCAACCACAGAGCAGGGGGTCCCTCCACTACGTCCATGGCCTCTTTGGTCACTGAGTTACTGGTACCGCAAGGACTGAGCAGGAGATGAACCTGCGATGATGATGGGAACACGAGTATGTCGTGAGCCATAGCGTTATCAAGACTCATGGGTGACCTGGATAAATTCCGCCCGGGGACCAGATGAAGTGGTCTGGGCAAATATCTCCCTGGACATATTTCTCGCCCTTACTGCCGACTCTTTTAAAACCTTGGCTAACAGCGTGTCCTCTGGCTCCCCACTTTATCCTCTTCCACATAAAATCTGGAAAAATGTAGGCCATGGAACGCTCCCCTGGTTACAACAGATTTGCAGTCAATCTTTGGAAGTGGGAGTTGTTGCAGAGGCATGTAAGTTAGCAGTAGTAACACCTATGCTAAAAAAAAACATCATTAGACCCCAATATACCAGCAAATTTTAGACCTGTTTCTCTCTTGCCTTATCCAATTAAAATCCTGGAGAAAGTAGTCAGCAAAAGCCTTTTTTGTTATCTGGAGGATAACCATCTACTGGATAGGGACCAATTTGGATTCCGTCCAGGTCATGGCCCTGGGACCGCCTTGGCGACCGTACTGGACAATCTGCGGATGCGAGCCGACAATGGGAGTGACACCATTTTGGTGCTACTCGATATGTCGGCCGCGTTCGATACGGTGAGACATGTACTATTGTTGGAAAGGCTGGAGAGTATAGGGGTGTCAGGTCAGGCTTTAAAATGGCTGAGATCTTACCTATCAGGAAGACAGCAGATGGTGAATCTGGCACCTTTCACCTCTAGTAAGTTTACAGTGCAATATGGAGTACCGCAGGGCTCTGCGGTCAGCCCTGTCCTGTTTAACATCTACCTTCAGCCTTTATTCCCTATTAATAAATCTTTCGGCATTGATTTGGTCAACTATACTGACGACACTCAACTGGTGTTCTCCCTTGAGGGGAGACAAGCAGTGTCGATGGACCTCTTCCAGGATTGTATGCGGCACACGGCTGGATGGCTCAGGAGTAACTCCCTACAATTTAATGGTGGGAAGACAGAGGTGCTTTACTGCCCTACGGCCAGATTGTCCCAACAGTTACCTCTTGAGTTCAGGCTTACGCCTGAAGAGGAACCTCTTACCCCAGCTAAAACGGTGCGAATCTTGGGAGTCTGGGTGGACAGCAACCTTCAAATGGAATCACAGGATCACAAGACTGTGGGGGTATGCCTTTACTTGATGCGTAAGCTACACCAGATCCTTCCATTACTCCCTACGGATACGTGCGCCTGGGTAGTGAGGAACATAGTGCTGAGTAGGCTGGATTACTGCAACTCCCTGTATCTGGGAGTGCCCGAATACATCTTTCAGGGGTTGCAGAGAGTCCAGTCCGTGGCAGGCAAAGATGGTGCTGAATAGACAACGTAGGTCCTCAACAGTGCTGGCCTTGAGAAAACTTCACTAGCTGCCCATCAGGAAAGGGTACATTTTTAAATCACTTTGCATTGTATTTAGAGCTGCGCACAACTTAGGTCCTATCCCGTTACGAGAGAAATTTACTTGGTATAATCCAAAAAGGAAGCTTCGATCTTCTAGTACAGGCCTGTTGGCGACTACTAGATTTAGGCGCTCCAGGATGGGGGGGAGGGCCTTTAGCGTGGTGGCCGCCCAGCTATGGAATGGGCTGCCACAGAACATTAGACAGGCCAACTCGCTGACGGATTTCAGAAAGAGCCTGAAAACTTGGCTCTTCCCTAGGACTGACCTTTAATCTTGCCCCTACGGTTGCTCCGGTTGCGAGTAGGTTGATTTTTCTAAGTCTGAGCGCCAGGATACCTGTAGGGTGACAGTTGCGCTATATAAAAGCTCCATTCAATTCAATTCAATTCAACACCATGTTACACTTCTTAGTTGCAGAGCGGGACTGCATGATGTAGATGGTGCCCTGTCCACGAAAAGGTGAGCAGTCAAGCCTGAGTGCGCAGCGGAGGGAGTAGATGGTGTGCAGCAGACTGGATACAAAAAGGCGACGCAGCGATTTAGGGGTAAGCTGTCGTATATACCGTATCTTATTGCATTTGCATTTTTTCCAATAGCAGGAAAACTTTTATGATCCGTCAAATGTCCGTCACTTGGGATGATCGAAAGCACGTGTATCACTGTGCACCACTTGCTTTCACAACCGGATAAAAAACATTACTACTATAGTAATTTTACAAAAATCGAAGCCTATTAAACAAGTTGGAACTGTACAAATAGTTGCTTTTTAAATGCGGGAGGGAAGGTGTGTGAAAGGGCGATGTAATTCTACTCCACATTAAGATAGTAACAATTACCAATCATGACATCTTTTTTACTATCTTTTAGATGTAAAGCTTCAGGGTGCATTATGTCCTGGCATGTGGTGAAAGACACACCGCTGACAGAAAGGTGAGCTGTAAATATTCTTTTCAGTCACTCTTTCACTTCCTCTCTTGTTTGATAAAGAAATGATGCACAATATTAACTTCCTTTTTATCTTACCGGTTGTGTTTCACAAATTGGCGTCCACCCCCCCAACACCTCCAAAGCTCAACGTTCGAAGATTCTGCGATGATGCATGGCTATCGTAACAACGTCTGAGAAGGCTGCTCCGACACGTGGTGCACCCTCTTTGAATCACGCCAATGGCACAAGGTGAGCAAAGAAGCTTGTTTCCGAAGCAACGAGAAGTCACCTGTGTGCAGAGAGAGTGGGTAGTGTGCAGCAGTTTGACTGCGTACAAATGTACAATTACCTCCGGGCACTGGGATAGGCTGCAACAGTCTGAGGGGCAGATTTACAAGCCCCTTGCGCCACTTTTGCATCACTTTTAACATGGGAAAAGTGACGCAAAAGTGGTGCAAGGAGCTTATAAATCTGCCTCTGAGCGCACAAGAAGAAGCACTCACCTCCGGACTCTGGGATTCAATGGGATGCAACAGTCTGGGTACGAAGTAATGATAACTCACCGCTATGCAGTGGGAGTGCATGGGGTATAATACTTTGGAAGAAAAACATCGCACAAACACCTCCTTGCAGTGGAAGTTGATGAAATACAATCTCCTGAGTATACAAAGACATAAAGCAAAAATATACTTGTGCAGTTGTATCTACTATGCTATTACTAACTGTATACTATCTTTCAAATCACTAAACTGGAGGGAGCACTATGAACCGGCACGTGAATGAACACACAACGAAGGCAAAATGGTGAGCTACAAAGATTTTCTCCAGTATTAACTGCTACATCTATTACTTTCTCTCTTTCACACTTTTAATGTTATTCTTTCTCTTTTTCCCTCTCTCGCTCTCTCACATTTTTTCTCTTTCTCTTTTAAAGTTATGGACGCTGCTGTTCACTCTGTCGATGAATAAAATCAAGGCTGAATTTAATACAGTCTTCAGTGTAGAACCAAAGCTGAGTTGAAGTTGTGAACTGTTTACACAAGGTAAGCATAGTGGCCTAGATACACAATGCCTCAGATTAAATGCGTGCCAAATAAAAATAATTGTCCTGCATAATGACGTGATCTCTCACCTAATTCTGTCTCATCTTTGAATTATTTTAAAGACCTGTTGGTCCATACTATAAGTCTGACGCAGTAGCACTTCCGTACAGACCACTCCTCAATGCGGGTTATGAGAGAGGTGGAATGTATCAAGCACACTACAGACGTGCAAATTAACAAATATTGCCAAGTGTTACCTTAATTTGTGATCGTTGACCTCATTCAGTCACATCAATCTAATTTTAAACACTTATTTTCATTTTTTTTTGCAGATTACCTACTCTCCTTGCATTGGAGTCCATCGAACATTTGTTTATTATATTGGTATGCTAAAGTTATGTTTCTAATTATTTATTATATTGTTATTTTAAAATTACGTTTCTAGTTATTTATTGTTGTTTTAATAAAAGTTAATTTAAAAAAGAATATCCGTCTTCTTTTTCTGAAAACATTTCACTATTATTTAGTGTGATAATCACATGCTTACAAAACATTTAACAATTAATATAGAAGTTATGTTTATAATTAGAAGTGAATACTGAGCCTACCGCTTTACCAGCTCTTTACTAAAGTCTGTACCTGGAATTAACGGTTCCTATAGGAAATCTTTAAAACTCCAGCACAGTAACTGTTTGGATTAGCAACATTCTGTGGTAAACTTGTAACCTGTGTGCTCACTTAAGTATTCCATGAATTGTTACTATGGTAGCAGGCGGTAAGCAGTTTGGGGGTTGGGTTGAAAGGTACTGGTTGTACAGAAACCGTTATATTTACCCAGGATCCTCTACATGACAGAAAGGAAAGCAAACTAATACAGAACACTGTGTAGCAGATTTACAAGCCCCTTGCACCACTTTCGCGTCACTTTTCCCATGTTAAAAGTGATGCAATAGTGATGCAAGGAACTTGTAAATCTGCCACATTGCATATTAAACATGCTTAAGTCTACTTCAGAACAGATGTTAGGATCCGACATAAACCGCAATTAGCAAGAGTTTTCCTATCGGTCCTCAAATCCAGGGCCGCCTTGTAAATACAACGCTTTTGTCATACCGCCCTCTTCTTTTTCATATTCTCATAGAAACACTTACCTTCCCCCTGACAACACCTACATTGCAACTCATTGGAGATACGAGGCGAGCCCTTCGAAAACCAGCTGCTAACATGCAATAATGCATCTTAGCGTCGCCTAGTAAATAGGGCGATATCATTTTCACTGCATTTTCGGCTTTTTTTTTAAAATTGCGGCTAAATGGCACTTGTTAATATGCCCTCAAGTTTCCTATGACAGAACGGGAACCTTGACTCCTGCCGTGCCATAGCAAACAGCAGTGTCCCAGAGGTAGATACCCCGAGACACAGCAGGAGCCGCTCCTGGGGGATGGTGTTCCCCAAGGCTTTCGACTGCTCCAGAAAGCAGACCATGCAGCCCCCCTCCCAAAATATAAAAAACCCCGGAAGGTGGTAATCCCCGGGGCTTAGACGGACCTTTGAGCTCCCTCACCCATTTATTTTGTAGCACTGAGGAATGGCGGTCCCCGGGCTACAGGACCCCTCTGGACCCCCATCAAATGCAATATTTTAGACCCCGGGATTTGGCCTTCTCAGGTAGCTAATGCCTAAACAAGTAAAGGAAGCCCGCTTCATTTTTATTTTTATTACGGCGGATCCATGCACCCAACGCACATTTCTCTGTTTCTCCCCCCAAAAAAAAGGTTTTGGGGGACCCCATAAGCAGGTCTAGATGATTAAAATATTTCTTAAATGCCCCCTTTCTACCTTTTAAACGGTAAACAGACATAATATTGATTCCAAAATATTGTTTGGACAAAACATCGAGTAAAAAATATAGACTAGCCAAAATATCGACCAGACATAATATAGACTACAAAAATATCGAGTAATATCGATATTAATAGCCAAAATATCGAATCAAAAATATAGACTAGACATAATATCGACTAGATAGAATATAGACAAAAAAAAATCGAAAATAAGGTCGTTATTAATAATTTTTAATAATTGTGTAATATAAATCTGTAGCGGGTTGTTGGTTTATAGGGGAATAGGGTGGGAAGTAATTGAATTATAATTAATTAATTATGTAAATTATTATTAATTGTTAATTAATTATTAATTGGTAAATAATTAAAATATAATTGGTAAAAAATATTAAATAATTAATAATTAATTTTTAGTACATTATTTTCTGTAGCGGGTTGTGGGTTTATAGGGGAATAGGGTGGGAAGTAATTTTATAATAATTAATTAATTATGTAAATTAATAATAATTGTTAAATAATTATTAATTGGTAATTAAAATATAATTGGTATTTAATAATAAATATTTAATTGATAAATAATTAATATTTAGTAATTTATTTTCTGTAGTGGGTTGTGAGTTTATAGGGGGATAGGGTGGGAAGTTAATTAATAATAATTAATTAATTATGTAAATTATTTAAAATTGTTAATTGTTAATTAATTAATAGTCATTTTAACCCCTACGCTATCCAGCGCTTTCCCTACTGTTGCACCCACTGGAGTGGGAATAGTAATTTTAACCTCTACGCTATCCAACGCTTTCCCTACTGTTGCACCCACTGGAGTGGGAATAGTAATTTTAACCCCTAGGCTATCCAACGCTTTCCCTACTGTTGCACCCACTGGAGTGGGAATAGTAATTTTAACCCCTACGCTATCCAACGCTTTCCCTACTGTTGCACCCACTGGAGTGGGAATAGTAATTTTAACCCCTACGCTATCCAACGCTTTCCCTACTGTTGCACCCACTGGAGTGGGAATAGTAATTTTAACCCTTACGCTATCCAATGTTTTCCCTACTGTTGCACCCACTGGAGTGGGAATAGTAATTTTAACCCTTACGCTATTCAATGTTTTCCCTACAGTTGCACCCACTGGAGTGGGAATAGTAATTTTTACCCCTACGCTATCCAACGCTTTCCCTACTGTTGCACCCACTGGAAAACTGACCTACGAGTAAGATGGAACTGTCAGAACCAAGTTTTAAGCAGTGTGAAGGAGAAACTGAGTTTGGAGCAGCCAAATCTTACTGCATCGTCGAGAATTTCTCTGATACCTCTGCTGACATCAGAGTTTCCGTTACTGATTAAAAACTAACACGAGGCCAGCCATCTGAGGGAAACTAGCAAAAGCGTTACAGGGCGCGGCCGTGTGAGCCGGAGATAGCCTGGTATCCTAAAGCTTTGGAGGAAGCGTGGGGAGAGGGCGGCTCCTGTGGCAGGTAAACAGAAACTGTGTGCTAGCGTGAGCGAACCTGACAGCTGGGATTGGAAGCCGTGTCTGGCAACGTGAGCGAGCCAGAATCTGGAAACAGCTTCATTCAAGGCTTTCACGGCCACATAAACAGTTAAGAAAAGGCATTGCTTGGGAAAATATGTAGTCACATAAAATAATGTGAATAAATTAAGGGGGTGAATTGGAAGAAAGACAAGAAATAAGTGCAATACTGTGAAATGGAGCTTTACATATGATGGCAGAATGGAGACAACAAAGGCATCAGTGAGCAAGTGAACTCCTAAATGATGAAAATGTGACAGCCTCACATGATCTTGGAAACTGAGGATACAAATAGAACTATGAGTGTAATCATAAGGGAATTGGAACAAGCTCCCACAAGTGAACTGACCAAGTGGTGGGAGATGACATCATTAAAGAAATATATAGAATATAAAAGGATACCCAGAAATTTAAGAATTTTAATTCTACCCACCTTAAATGATTTGGATGATGATGATCTCATAAACACCTGGCAGGAGGACACAAATGAATGTTTATTGAAAAGAATGCGCACCCTAATCATTCATGCTGAGAGAAAATTGGAAACAATAGCTAAAAAAATGAAAGGATTGGAAAATGAACTGGAAAAACATCAAATAAATGAGGAAATTATGAAACTATTTGATCAAATGGAAAAAGAGTAGAAAAACATGAAGCTGATCTAGAGAGCAAGAACATTTAATTGGGATTGAATTGACTATCAGGATGGACACATTTACACCTATGCACATAAATATTATTGTCTAAGGATCAGAGCTAGAATGGACAAAGCAATGGAATCAAAGGGAATTACGGATGCCTCCATAGATAGTTCCTCAATCAGTTTCAGCGTATGAAAATTCCAACCAGGGAAAGTTGGATTTTTCAAGGGAACTCTGACTTGTCCGCATGAACACACAACAGAGAGGAAGGGGGAAAGGAACACCTGTCAGAACTGGCAGGGGGAGAGGAAAATCAAAACCCAGAAAGGAAAAGCAAAAGCAAACCTCAAAAAAACATTGAATAAAGTGTATGATGTTGTCAATCTATCCAAGAAGGTTTTAAATGAAGATCAAATAAAAATCTATCTTTCTGCCCAGACTCTGAAATGGATTTGGCTACCTTAAGAACTGATTTATATATGTTTCCAAGAAAATTTAAACTGAAAAAATTATTTTAAACATATCACCCCCTTAAAATCCAATCACGGACAGCAGAAAACCCTTCCCCCTTGACATGTAAAGATTTACCATGTCTGAGCACATTGGTATGCCTGGGAAATGAGTCAACAGGGAATACATCTCCAACCCAAATAAGTGGGATGACGAACACACAACTGTGCTCAGAATTATGTATTGATACTGGAGAAAGAGGAGCCAGTGGTCTAAAATCACATTCAAAATTCTGTTCACAGTTACCACCAGGAAATAAGATAGATCTATTCCAATAACTTGTAATTGAAGACTTGAACATACTAGCTCAAAAAAAGCAAGACAGCGCGGAGGAAATACCACCCTTTAAGAAAGGCTGGCATTAAAAGATCTAAAAGACAACGTTGGAATTATATCAAAGGCGTCAGATAAGGGGGTAATATAGTAATACAGGATGGGGAAAAGTATCAAATGGAGACAAAGAAACAACTAAGGAACAGACAGTATTATACTCAACTTAAAACAGACCTGTCACAGAAAATAAAAATTGAATGCCATGAAAAATTAAAAATGTGAAATCAACAAGAACTAATTGATGAATAACAATATAAATATTTGAAAGCAATACATCCCACAACCTCCACAATTTACTTTCTCCAGAAAATCCACAAAAACCTAACCAGCCCACCAGGACGCTCCATAGTCAGCTCAATAAACTCCCTTTCAGAGAATACGCCCAGTTAAATTGATATTTTCTTAGCACCATATGTGACAGCACTTCCTTCTTACTCGAGAGATTCAATGGACTTTTAAAACGAAATCCAGAATATACTGTGGAAGACCTCATATTTCATGGCAAAAATTGATGTTGTTTCACTGTATACCTTCATCAAGCATCAATATGGAATAAAAACAGTCCAACACTTTTTACGGGACAGATCAATCAACCACCTTGAGCATTCAAACGTATTAATTGAGATGCTGCATTTCTGCCTCACACATAATTTTTTCATGTTCAATAGTATAGCCTTATAGCCCGCCGTAGAGGGCTATACCGGCTATTAAAGGCCCTCTCCAGCGTTAAAGGCCCCGAGCCGAAGGCGAGGGCCTTTAACAAGGGAGAGGGACTTTAATAGCGGTATAGCCCTCTACGAAGGGCTATAAGGCTATTAGAACATTCTGTCACTGGAGGACAGAATGTTCTAACAAAAAAACAAAGTCTTTTGGGAGCGCGAGGGGATTGGAATCCCCTCAGGCTCCCTGAAGCCTTTGTTCACAGCCAGAGCTGTGAACAAAGAAACATTGGAATGTTGGAGCTCCAGGCTTATACCAACCATTACAAGCCCGGAGCACTCTATTGTTTTCAATGGAGCTCCCAGCATTCCAATGTTCTAACAGTCATTATTACATCAACAGGATCTGCAGTGGGGACTGGGTTGGCCCTAACCAATGCAAACCTCCTCATGGGCTATTAGGAAACAGAAATCATTTGGACTGAGAACAACTTAACAAAGATGGAAAATTTTAAATTATGGTCACATTTTATTGATGACCTATTTACCCTTTGGGAAGGTGAAAGCAGAGAATTGGAAGTTTTCATTGCATCTCTAAATGAAAATAACTTAAACATGGCATTTACTCGCACAATAAGCTCTGAACAAATCATGTTTTTGGCAGTAGAAGTCATGATAAAAGATATGGGCATATGAACAAAGATACATAGAAAAAAAACATCTTGCAATAGCATTTTAGATGGCAATAGTGGGAATCCTGAAAAATTACAGTGGAGTATCCCCTATGGGTAAATGCTAAGAGCTAGAAGAAATGTCTTTAAAGACAAGGACTTCTATGATGAAATAATTGAAATTTAAAATAGATTTCTTGTGAGGGGATACCCAACATTAGTGAAAGACGAAGCCATGAAAAGAGCATCGATGAAATCAAGAAATGAATTACTGGTACCGAAAAAAGCACTAACAAACAGTGAAGGAGAAAAACACAACTAATTATTGATTACAACAAACAGAAGAAAGAGATTAAACAAACAATGCACAAACAGCTGAGAATTTTAAGATCTGCTAAAACCTTGACTGGAGATTTGATGGAGTATAACTTTAAAAAACTGCCTCGTTGGGTGACATTTTAACTAAAAGTTACTTCCCCGCTGAAATTGGTAATAAAATCAGTTGGCTTAGTCAACTAGGCTTTTGGAAATGCGTAACATGTAAAGCCTGTGAATATGGAATAAACCAAAAGGAATATAAATTGTACAATGGGAAAACAGAAAGGATCAAATAAAAATATTACCTGCAATAATGACTTTGTAATTTATTTCCTGAAATGTCCCTATAAAATACAATATGTGGGAAGTACTATCAACAAAGTGAAATTGAGAATTCTGCAACACCTATAGGCCATAACAAACAGAGACTACTCATACCCAATTGCAAAACACTTTTGGGAAGAACATCAAGGAGAAGTGAAAGCTCTTCAGTATTTTGGAATTAAACATATAAAGAGAGACAAGAGAGGATGTGATAGGGAACTATTATTACGAAAAATGGAATCCAGATTAATAATTCAAATGGGACCTGAAATATCAATGGGACACAGCCTGGATGCAGAATTACATGTATATCTGTAAGACAGCAGTTCCTATAACAATCCCATTCAGGACTCATCTAATATGTCTCTGTATTCTGTATATGTTCTATAAAATATATCTCCTGTAAAATCAATCTTTTAGAACGGTTACAATGGAATTAGAAAGCTATTATACACTTTATGAAATGAATACTGATAACCATCAATGCACCAGCACTTTATCAACTGGTGAATAAATTCCATATTTTACCATCTTTAAAATTGTGAGCTGGGGCACCTTATAGGCTGTGAGCAACAAACATTATCTTTACAATGATATTCTAAATCAATATCCATTGTTATAATGGAATAGAGGGCTACTAGAGTATCTGCATCTGCATATAACAACTTGACAAAATGGCTCTGTACAAAATGACTCTGTACAAAATGGGTTATATAAAAAAGATGCTTTGCTAAATGATTTTGTGAAATACAATTTGCACGAATAAATCCGAAGATTAAAAACAGCAGCCGGACCACTAAAGCTCAGCATTTGGGAACTTTATATTAGATGTTTATTCATCAAGTATGTACTAGCACTTTATCAGTGAGTGAATATAATTTAAATTTTACGACTAAAGAAACAAAATATATATTGCATTTTATATGATATTGATATCTTGCATATAAATTTCTTGTGCTACTAATCTAAAACTTAAATCCTATGGAATACTACTTTAGTATCGCCTATAGTAAAAGTAAAATATAAAAGATTTAAAAAGGTTTAAAAATATTTAAAAAGTATTAAAATATGAAATATTAAAATATCAAAATGTCATCATGAAATGCATCTTTGTACAAAAAAACATGCTGCTGCTTGCTATATGCACTTTAGAAAATAACTCTTAAAACAAATTTTCAAACAGCACCTTATTAACATCATTGCACTTGCACTTTCTTAAGAATCACTGTGTATTGTACCTTGAATGAACCTCATATAAGGAACCCTTAAAGAGTCTCCTAACAACAATATTATCTTTATATTGTTCAAATTGATATCATCTCATCCCAACCCCATCAACCCTAGTAATCCTCATCCTCATTAAACTATTCTCTCACACATAAATATATAGGAGTGGCTCCTCCGTCTATTGACTGTTATTAGTACTTACATTGTATAGAAAGGATAATTTTGTATACATGAGTACTTTACTGTGACTATAACTCTACATATCTAATTTCTGTATAAATTGTAAAAATGACCTGAACAAGCCAATGTAGAATGTATGTACTTTACATGAATATAAGGTTAAATACTGTGTTGAATGGCTTAATACAGAAAACACTATGGGCCAGATGTAGGTTGCCCAATACCGGTCGGTAACAGCAGAAATTACCGAATTTTGGCTGTTACCGACCAATATTGGGCTTTTTAGATGTAGGTGGCATTTTTGTAGGATTCAGTATTTTACTGAATCAGTAATTTAAGGATTCGGTAAAATACCGAATTCTTATCATACTGATTCGGTAAATTACTGAATCCAGGATGTAGGGAGCACTCAAGTTAGTGCATTCCTCAGTTAAGGATTCGTTATTTACCACCAACTAGAAGTTGGTGGTAAATAATGAAAACCTTTGAAAAAGCATTTTTTTTGCTTTTTCAACAGTGCCATGTTGCAGACATACATGCCCTTAGGGCATGTTTGTCTGCAACATGTACACCCATACACAATTAAGGGGTGCAACAGGGTGTCAAAGTGACACCCTGCCACCCTTCAATGTTTCCCCCTTTTACTGAATCAGTAAATACCGATTCTTTAAATACCGAATTTTACAGATTCGGTCAAATTTACCGAAATATTACCTACATACTATTTACCTATTCTTAAATACCGAATTGGTATGATTCGGTATTTAAGATTAGGTAAATAGTATTTACCTACATCTGGCCCTATATGAGGTCTAGTTACAACCTGAATAGTAAAAATTGTTGATGGACTAAGGTCACGAACATTTTAAAAGGACTATCTAGACATCAGGACTCTATAGTCCTGTGGAAAGCAACCTGCCGAAACGCGAAGACTGTCCTTGCATTGAACAAGTATTGTAACAAACGTCTTTTGAAGATCACCCCTGGAGTACTGCCTCAATTCCCCTGAACTATGAGAGGGATGGAATTGTGAGAACCATATATATACGTGTATATAATTATTTATAAATTAATTATTTTAAGAGCTAATAACAAACTTCATACTTCATCTATAAATCATAAATTAAACATTTGATTTTTATTAAAAAAATGAATATAATTAAAAAATTAATTAAACACTCAAGTCCTGATTCACAAAGGTAAACTTACACTTTTGTCTAGCGCTGGGCGGGTAACTCCGCTCCGCCAAGGGGTTTGCAGACATTTGCCTACTCAACGCTCTGTTCCAAACGCGGAGTTTAGGCAAAAACTCCCCTCTGTGGCAGAGCAGAGTTAGCCAGCCCCTCCCCCTCCCAAATTAATTTTTTTTTTTTAAAGAAGGCACTTACCTGCATGGCTGCCTCCTCCTCTGCCTGGCTGCTCTCCCTCCTGATCCCCACCGTCCTTCGTCTATGAAAAAACACTACATTGTGCATCTTGCACGTAAGTGCCTTCTTTTTTAATTTTTTCATTAATTTGGGAGGGAGCGTATATCCACAGAGGTTTTTTCAAACTCTGTGGAAATATGCATAGAGGCACTATGCCTGCTACGCCCAGGTTTACTTTTGTCTAAGTTTACAGCTTTTCTTTATTCACAAACTACCCCAATGACCACTTCCGCAACAGATTCCTTCACTACCACTCTTTAACAGTGCCCTTCAAGTTTCCATAATCACTCTCTATCAGATTAGTTTAATGAGTATTATAGTACTGCTGCCACTCATACCAGTGCAGGGTGTCAGAGCACTTTACATTACACACACTACACAGAGACAATCAATCATAGGTGTGTAAATTAGTGTATAGGAAATGTTAGATAAGAAGATGACTACAGGGTAAAGGAGTCACCTTTCACCCCTACTGGTAGACAGTATAGTTTAATAGTGCTTGGTCCGGAGAAGCACAAAACTCTGAATTTAAAATTCAGCACCATGATTAGGGGTTCTCCTTAATAATCAGCATTGATTTCTATCCAAATGAACCCTTTTTCCAACATTAAGACGGTAAAAGACTGGGGAAAAAATCATAACACTCCAATCTATAGTTGCAGTTTGCAGGCAGCTCTTCGATGACAGTTGATCGCTCACTGTTCTATGCTAGGATTTTAAAGTATAAACTGTAAGTAACAATAGGATCTCTCAGACAAAAGCAGTAACCTACTGGCCTATTTACATTATATGTACTTTGTGATCTGCATGGTACACGTTCATTGCAGCAGGCATAATAACCCTCTGCGCTAGCTTATGATGAGTCAAAGCTTTCACTAGACAAAAATCCGATTTCTCTCTAGGAAGAACATTAATCACCAGAGTTATCTTGACATTTATATAGTTGCCTGAAATTTTCTGGAGGCCAGGAATGGGGCTGCAGGGGCTTTTAAAACCAAAATATGCTTGCAAACACGCTGCCCCACCCGAAACCAGTGCCAGTGCGATCACACTAATCGCACTGCCCTAGAGCCAGCCATGTGTGGAGTTCTACGACTCTGTACTCCTAATACTTATGTGTGTGGAGTTCTCTACTGAATCTCACTACCCAGGTTATGATATGTGTGTCTAGCATGCTGAGGTATATGTGTAAACAAAACACCCAGGCAAATTACCAATACCTGTTAGCACATTAAAGGTGGCATATGCCACACACGTAAAAATAATAATCAACTACTGTTTTTACACACGGAATACATTTTAATTCCTCATACAAAACATGACATTTGAAAAAATCGATATATATTTATAAACAAATGTTAAAATATTCCAGCATTATACCATATGCATGATTTCATACACACAACATTAATTACATATAAAAACTATTGGATGGTTTCCTGTCTACGCATTTCGACACTAGGGTGTATCTTCCTCAGGACTGTACCATCATAATGCTATTTTAAACTGTTGATTATATACACATCAAGGTGCCGGGAAGATAGTATTTGATATCAGAAAGAGAGTGATCGTATTTTTAACTGGCGCCCAAAGATAATCAGTTAGTCTTGTTTGTGTCTTCAGTTTTTATTTGTTGATATGGATACAAAAGGTAGATAGATGACATCAATAAGTCTTGTGAATTAAGGCACGTAGATATATTAAAGGCGGGAAAGTTGGTTTTCCTATTTAGTGTTCTCCTTGGTGGTGGTTGCTTAGGTGTGCCATATAACATGGATCCAAATAGACGTCAGAGTTTGGCGATCTTTTAGCTGTAATCACACACTTTTTAAACCGACCGGCTGCAGTAACTTCACGGTAACATCCAGTGTCCACGACAAAGGGTATAACGCCGTGTAGCGTGGATCAAAGTGATCATCAACAGTTCGGCGTTCTGTGTTCAAGCGCATTTAAACGGACCGGCTGCAGAAGTTTCCCGGGGGCATCTAATGTTTTCGGCATAGGCCTATGTTACCGTGAAGTTACTGCAGCCGGTCGGTTTAAAAAGTGTGTGATTACAGCTAAAAGATCGCCAAACTCTGACGTCTATTTGGATCCATGTTATATGGCACACCTATGCAACCACCACCAAGGAGAACACTAAATAGGAAAACCAACTTTCCCGCCTTTAATATATCTACGTGCCTTAATTCACACGACTTTTTGATGTCATCTTTCTACCTTTTGTATCCATATCAACAAATAAAAACTGAAGACACAAACAAGACTAACTGATTATCTTTGGGCGCCAGTTAAAAATACGATCACTCTCTTTCTGATATCAAATACTATCTTCCCGGCACCCTGATGTATATATAATCGACAATTTAAAATAGCATTACGATGGTACAGTCCTGAGGAAGACACACCCTAGTGTTGAAACGCGTAGACAGGAAACCATCCACTAGTTTTTATATGTAATTAATGTTGTGTGTATGAAATCATGCATATGGTATAATGCTGGAATATTTTATCATTTGTTTATAAATATATATCGATTTTATCAAATGTCATGTTTTGTATGAGGAATTAAAATGTATTCCGTGTGTAAAAACAGTAGTTGATTATTATTTTTACGTGTGTGGCATATGCCACCTTTAATGTGCTAGCAGGTATTGGTAATTTGCCTGGGTGTTTTGTTTACACATATTAATTGCCCTGACCCAGGAAATTGATTCTTATCAGGGGGTCCTTGTTATCTCACATATAGCATGCTGAGGTATACATTTGCAGCCTTATTCATGACGCCGAAATCGGCTCGCAAAGGGCCAGATTCTGAGAATCTGGCCCTTTGCGAGTGCGATTTTTGCATTTGGGATTCATCATCCCAAATGCAAAAATCGCTATTTGCTCTATCGCATATTTGCGAGGAATTACATTTAAGGAATCTCTATTTGAGATTCCTTAAATGTAATTCATCATCCATTTTTCAATTGCGAAATCGCAATTTCGGGCCGCAATTTACCGCGAGGTCAAACCTCGTGGTAAATTGCGAAAACTCAGAAAAATGCATTTAAATGCATTTTTCGGAGTTGCATGTTACACACACACATGTCCTTTGGACATATGTGTGTGCAACACCTGTGTAAATTTTCATTGCAGGGGTGCTACAGGGTGTTCTTTGGACACCCTGGCACCCTTGTAATCGCAATCTCATTTGCGATTAGCTAATTGCTAATCGCAAATAAGGAATGACTCCCCATGCATTCCTATGGGCCTTTTGGCCCATAGGAATGCATGGGGAGTTATTTCTTATTTGCGATTAGCAATTAGCTAATCGCAAATAAGGAATCAGTGGGAATCGCAATTAATATTGCGATTCCTACATGAATCCCGTTTTTGCGAGTTTGTAATAGCGATTCCTTATGAATCGCTATTATAGACTCGCAAAACGGCCTGTTCCTGAATCAGGCTGAAAGTGCTCTGGATATGGTGAGGGTCCCCAGAGTATGTGTAGATCCCGAGAGGGTGGCATGCCATGTTTTGCCAACATAGATACAAAGATTGCTGAATCCCCTGTTTTTCTGTATGTCCCTGTGATTCTCGCCCCTCTCCCTGAACTGGCCATTGTAGCCAGGTTGTTGTGTGCTTGCTTCTAGTTCACAAAACTATTGATTGAACAGCGAGAGAATATTTGTGATAACTCCACTGGTGCCAGCCAGCTGACACAGGTCAGACTATGGCCTGTAAGAAATAATCTCTTTTGCAAAGACTTCAGCTAAGAGAAACAGCATGGAGACACCTAAACAATGAAAATAGTCTGAATGCCTCCCCCCACACCCCAACCACTGCGGTCAAATCTGGCATAAGAGGACTGAAGCTCAGTAACGAATACCAAACTTGGTGATGGACTGTTTGAGTTGAATCTAATAACCATGGTGATGCTATAGGCTGTATGCCGCTAATATAGAGCCTGGACTTGGAGAAAAGTATTTGATGTTCATTTCTAGGCAACTAAACTCCAATTCAAGCAAATAAACCTGATCAGATTCCCCTATACACTCAAGTGCTGCCCCAGTTCAGAGTGGATGGTTGAATTCCATGCCTCACACTACCCTATGATATAAATGGCTTTATTGGTAAAAAATGTGTTCACCTTCACCTCTCATTGGAAGTGCTGCATACAGCCATGCCAGGACTGCACAAGAGAGAGGAACATTGGCTGTATCCTGTCAGGTTTTGGGACCATTCTCAAAGGGCTGCAAGGGAGATTATTTTGCATAGAACTAGAAAAGAGGGGGTGGTAGATTGCCCAGTTGATGAGAACCTGCCCTACCAGCCCTAAGAAACAACAATAAGCTATTCATATGTCTTCTGTTAAGAGCCCTGCTTTAAGTGTGGAGTCCTGGGGGCGCAGACATATTGTGCACCTGTACAGCCTGGCCATAATGACCATCTCCAAGAGCAGATGTCACATCTTCACCTCTTAACAAGACTGAAAATATAGGTTTAGTATATGTTGATATAAGGCTGCCTGCAATGCTCTTCCTTTGATCTTCCATCTTAATTAACCGAATGCGAGAGATCGGCGTGACAGACACAGCCTTGGCCTGGATCTCATCGTTTCTATCAAATAGGTCTCAGACTGTGTCCCTTGGACCTCACCTATCCTGCGAAAAACTCATCACATCTGGAGTGCCCCAGGGGTCCATACTGAGCCCTTTATTTTTTAACATCTACATGGCACCCCTCTTTGCTGTGATAGAATCACATGGGATTCTTGTCACGTCTTACGCTGACGACACTCAATTGGTCGTCACCATTGACAAACAGCGGACTGATGCAGATCTCCGGTTTAAAAACTGCCTCTCTGATGTTTTTAAGTGGTTAAATACTAACCATCTTAGATGCAACAGTGCTAAGACGGAAATCATCCCATTAGGTAAAAATCTTTCTTTTTGTCCGAAAGATTGGTGGCCCCTAGGATCAGAGGCCCCTCCAAGTGCAGTTCCATCAGCCAGAAACCTAGGCGTGCAATTCGATTCATCTCTTTCTTTCGATGACCATGTTAAGATTACTGCCGGTCGCTGCTTTGGACTAATAAAATCTCTGAAGAAATTTTTCGATTTCCTCCCAATTGCAGCCAGAAAGTCAGTCGCGGTAGCCCTCATACTCTCCCGACTTGACTACTGCAATGGCCTTATGGCCGGAGTGAAAAAATCTACTCTCAGAAAGGTGCAGAGCATCCAACATGCTGCAGCTAGACTGGTTTTACAACTCCCCAGAAGGTCATCAGCGTCTGCAGCCCTTAATTCACTGCACTGGATGCCACTGCATAAAAGAATCCTCTTTAAATTGCTCCTTACAGTTTTCAAAACCATGCAAAATACAGGGCCCCGCTACTTTGCAAATCGTTTCACGCGCTATAACCCCCCGCGCTGATTGAGATCCTCTGGGACAAATCTGGTTCTAATCCCCAGATTCAAATATAAGACCAAGGGTGGGAAATCCTTCAATGTTCTGGCAGCCAAAGCTTGGAACAATTTACCTGTCAACCTCAGATCCACAGAAAATGAGAACAACTTTAGAAAACTTCTCAAGACATGGGTCTATCAACAACCAGACTCCTCTGTCCTGGCTGCCATTTAGTTTCTCCCTTTCATCACACCCCACTCTTTCAGTTATTCTCCGCAGCTTGCCCAGCGCCATGATGCTCCCTTGGGAGCGAACGTTAGCGCTTTACAAATGCACATAAATATCAAATATCAAATATTGAACTAGGCTCAGCATACATTTTGTGCTGGCCATGTTGTGCTACACTATTGAAACCCTTAAGAACTGTAATGCAACTATCACAGTGAGCGTAGCTCAGTGGGGTGCTCACTATGGTAGTTGCATTACAGTTCAAGCACCTCCACAGTCTTTTGCTTCTCACTCAAGTTGAAAGAATGAGCTTGAGCAGCGACCTACAAATCTGGAACCAAGAATACAATGCCAGATGGAAGATATACTGCAGAGCATATCGCAGGGTGGTTAAGAGGTAACACATTCTTACTACTCATAACCCATCAATAAAACAGTCAATCAAAGCAGCACTACAAATATATCTCCTATCTACATTTCAACCTAAGCTTCGATTGTGAGATTAATGTCCAGGAGGGAGTTAACCAACCAGAGCTTTGATCACACCTCTAAGATGGTCATAGAACATGAGATGAAGTGTATGCCTGGTAGCATGCGTCATGGTACTCACCACCTGTAAGAAGCCTTGGACATTCATGTTCTCAATGAGGTTTGCTGCATGGCCATTCCGGAGACATTCACCCGTTGGTTGAAGTCATCGAAGATCAGGATTTTATTGACTTTAGTCTGTAGAAGGAGCATCATTTCTACAAATTCCATCATGAATTTGGAGGGCATACCCATGGAAGAGGTAGACCACTGCTGTGGTGAAGGATTGATTGGGTTTGATGGCTCAAAAGACATCTCAGCACATACATAATGAGTGAGTTATGACAGGTACAATGTGCATATTAAGAAGCTAGCATATCCTATCCTAGTTCTACTCCACCTCACCCCACTTCTTCCTCTTTCTGTCCTTCAAAATTATTTGTGACTCTAGGGGGGCAGGACAGCAGGTTGTCGAGTGACGATTTGAAGTTACATTCAAAACAAGATTCAGTGAGCCCAACTACATGGCAACTTGACTCTGACAAGAGATCATGAATGTCCAATGCGTGCTTCACGGCTGAGCAGATAGTCATAAGGCGACATTGTGTCAACAGGCTTTGATGATTTGGAGGATTGTGAGATATTGATGCAATAAGTGATTACAGCATATGATTGTGGGTTTTAGACAGTTCAGGCTGAATAGCGTGTTAGAAGTTGGCAGTGAAATATGAGAGAAGAAATGTTGTTAAAAGTGAATTCTCCCCAGGGAAGTGGTTGATCTGAGGGAGTGATATGGCGAGAAAGAGGTTACGGATGCCAGTCATTTTTCAATAAGGCCTGCTAGCAGTATGGGAAGCAAGAAGGATGATGGTAGCATATTAAGTGGTAAGGCGTTGAATTGTGGCAGAGTGAGAAGGTTTTGGACTTGCATTAGTATGTAATGCGATGGGTTGGAGATGCTGGCATAATTCCCAGAGTGAAAATAAGTAATAATCAACAATAGTTTTTAAGGAGGGTTTGAGGAAACCAATGACTGTCACAGATTTCCCGGAGTACTCTTAGAATTTTTGAGAATGACAAAAATTCAGAAATTTGCACTCCTGCATGCTAATAAAGTTCTGGGTGCAAATTTCAGAATTTTTAATTTATTGGGGCCTCCCTGTTTCGGGTTCAGCCACTATATATCCAAATGTAGTATCAATGTTGGTTAAAGGTCACACTAAGGCTATGAGTATGAGTGGGTGGGTAAAAGCTAATCGCTGCACAAACTCCTGTTCATGCATGCATCCGAATCCTAAGTACTATAGTTAATGACTCATTCCCACAATTTTTCCAGGATAAAATTCAGCCAGTCAAACCTGCTGAAATAACTGGGAAACTTTTTTGGGTAAATTCCTAAACAAGCATATATTGATGTGGAAAGCATGCATTCCGCATGTAATTCCATTTTATGTCAGAGGATAGTGGGTATTAAAAAATGTAAATTGATACTTGTATAGCGCACTACTCACCCGCAAGGGTCTCAAGGCGCTTGTACGAATACTGCTGTGGAACCCATCCTGGCTTTCCCTGTGAGGCGTCCACTTCTGGGCACCCCCAAGGTGGAGGCCAGGCATCCTTAGCGTTGTAGGGGCCGTTGTGGAGATTAAGCAAGCTATTGCCCAGAGTTGCAGAAAGGGACCCATGATTGGAATAGGCACCGAGGCGAGAATTATCAGGTCCGTGGAATTTTGAGCCCAGGACCCGCAGAGGCGGGGAATTGAACCCTGGTCTTGGGCTAGACCTCTGCATCAGGGTCTGCCGCTCTAATCATTAAGCCACACTTCTCCACAAGGTTTCCACACCTGACTAAATACTAAGCCCCTCCATGTCAATATTTTCCAGGTTTATTGGCATTATGAGTCAACCTGGAATCAGATCCCATGAATCTGTCAGGGAGGGACCACTAAGACTGCAATGAAGAAGAGTGCATTGCAATGAATATTACAAGTAAGTAAGTAATCCGTGCATTGCCACTTCATTTGTCTAATTTGCCCAAATTCTTGTAATTTGAGGATGTGCCTAAGCCACATTTGCATTTTAAATGGAATCCCTCAAGCGTGAGCACTACCATAGATAACATATGCTGCTTAATGCATGTTTGTATGAATGAAACACAATTTTGCGTAACCAAATCATATTGCTCCAGAAGCTTCAGCCACCATCGTGAGATATTGTCAATGACATCTTGGATCCTCTTACATGATTTTTGTGTCTCACCATTTTTCCTTTGGCTGTCTCGAAGTATCCTTCCTTCTCTATTGGAATGCAGGAGAGACTATTTTATAGCTGGAATGGTCTGCTAAAGACATCTTGGGGACATTCAGAAATCTTATCTAGGAATGCATTCTGCCCGTTGCTTTCCATTTTTTTTTTAGACTTGTAACTCACATTTTCTGGCTTTCTATTTGCTGGCTTTATTTGCTTTAGGCTGTCCAGCTTGAGTTTGTACTCTAAAAAAACAACAGTTCCCTTTTCATAAGTTTTTAAAGAGGTATCACAACCTCTCAAGTAGAAACCTAGACACTGAGGAAATTAAACTTTTAGAAAAGGGACTAGGATATGCAATCTCCGAACCTGTAGATAAATTCAATTTAGAACGTGACATCAAAAGCTTCTTTAGGAAGATAAGACTAAATAAATTTTTTGAAGGGAAAGAGAGAACTGTCAATGATAACAAATCAGGCCTTAGACCCAAATCTAACTGGATGCCCATTGGCACCATGGTAAATAAAGAGGTTGATACCTTTGAAAGGGTTATAGAGAAAGGATTAGAAGACATACTAAAACAAAAATCATGGATCAAATACAATCTTACCAAAAAAGAGAAAGACGCCCTAGAAACCCTTAAGGGATGCAAGGAAATCACAATAAAACCTGGTGACAAGGGTGGCAGTATTGTAATAATGGACACTGAAAAGTATGAGAGTAAAATGAAAGACATGCTGAAAAACACCCTTCATTACGCCCCTTCTAATAGACAAGAATGGTCGGATTTAAAAAGAAACATAAGAGAGAGGCTAAATTTCGCATTAGAAGACGGTGTAATCAATCAGGAGGAATTTAATTTTCTAAAAAATGAGACACCGGTGATACCCGCCATCTACGGCCTCCCAAAAGTACATAAAGATATCAGAGACCCACCGATGCGACCTATAGTTTCGAGCCTAAACTCTTTAACAGAACCATTGAGCCAATATGCTGACAAATGCATTCAACCATTAGTGATTCAACAAAAAGCATACATTAGAGACACCACAGATACAATTAGAAACATTGAAAATAAACCCTTTAATGTGGATAGTGAGTGGATAGTGACTCTAGACATAGAAGCACTATACACAAACATTCCACAAAATGACACAAAAATAATGATAGAAAAGATTTTAAAAGGGACGGACGAAGAACTATCTGAACATGCCCAATTTGTGGTGGACTGTATTGAGATTGTTCTAACTAATAATATTTTCTCTTTAAAGAAGAGTTGTTCAAGCAAACAAAAGGCACGAGCATGGGCGCTACCTGCGCGCCGAGCCTTGCCTGCCTGTACGTTGCAGCTTTTGAAGACACACACATATTCAATGAAATGGCCCCATTCTTTGAGAATATAAGGATGTGGGTCCGTTTCATTGATGATGTGTTTTGCATATGGTCAGGGGGCGAAAATGAACTAAAAGAGTTCATTCAATGGATCAATCTTGGGGATAAAAATTTGAAATTCACATCCACTTACAGCAATCAAAGCTGTGATTTTCTTGATATCAGAATAAAACCTGTAGATGGAACCCTAAAGCTGGAACTTTTCAGTAAACCTACTCATCGTAACACCATGCTGCATTTTGAAAGCCACCATCCTGCAACTCAAAAAAACAACATACCCTTTGGCCAATTTCTAAGGGTCAGAAGAAATTGTACTGATAGAGAGGAATTTCAAAAACATGCTAAAACCTTGACTAATAAGTTTATAGAAAGGGGCTATCCAAAAATGATGATCAAGACGGCTTATAAAAGAGCAACATATTTTAATAGAGAGATCATGTTTGAGCCCAAAACCCAAGCTACAATAAAAGATCAGAAATTAGTCTGTGTGACCAACTTTCCTAACATAAGTAATAAAGTCAAGAACCTTATAAATAGGAATTGGAATTTGCTTCAAAATTCAGGATCAACACCCTTCCCAAAACCTATATTCGCATTTCGACGAAACAGAACAATTAAAAATTGTCTAGCGCACACATATCCTGTTGAGATGAAAAGAAATAGGGTAGAAACCATAGATGGAAAAATGCCGATGGGCAATTACCCCTGTGGTTCATGTAAAAATTGCAGCATGATAATCAAAGGTCCTAAAATAAACTATAATGGAATCACTCATTACCAAAAGGAACTAGTAAACTGTAGAACCCAAAATGTGGTCTACATGATACAGTGTCCTTGTCAAAAAGCGTATATAGGAGAGACTGCAAGAGAGATGAGACTCAGGCTAAATGAACACAAATCCTCAATCAGAACCAAACGTACCAATGCACCTTTAGCTGAGCACTGGGAACAGTTCAAACATACTGTAGAGGACCTAAAATGGTGGATCATTGAAGTGGTCAAACTGAACAATCGAGGTGGAGATTTGGACGGTAAACGAAAAAAGAGAGAGCAGTATCACATGTCCAAATTTAACACATTTAGAAATGGACTAAATAGCCTTGAAGAATGGGATAAAATAATTTAGAAACTCTTCCTAAAAGTAGTACTATCCTGAAGCAAAGTAATAGTGTACGAGCTGTGCAAGCTTATCTGTTCTGCATAGCTTCAAACCCTCCTTAAAAGCCAATGAGAATCGATGACTAAGAACAAATAATGTCACCTAAATAGTTCTTGCCACCTATAAAAAGAATAAGAGAGACCCATAGCTAAGGAGAACAGTAGTTGCTTTAATATCACAAAATACTAGATACATTTTCAGACGAAACCAGATCACACTTAGAATAATAATAAATGACATATATTGGCCTCAAAATAGGTAATATATGAATGAAAAAAGAAAAATTTAAACCCCTACTACACAAAACACCGATAATCAAACCACGAGTAAGATTGAGCAAACCACTGTAAGATGGCCGCCCATAAAACTCGGCAACAGTGGGTTTACGTTTGAATTACTGCAGATAAAAAAGCGGATAAGGAAACTACCCGCACAAAGAGACCAAAGCCACCACTGAGGGGCAATACCAAAAATGCGAAATATTTGGATCGGTCGTGTAATAATGTAATGAGAGTACAAACACAACCAAATATTTAATAAACTTGGAACCCCAGCAATAGCAGTCCGTATATAAATTCTGTAAACATATATGTGCTGTTCGAGTTTTCAAGAGGAATTCCAAGATGGATGCCACTATGACGAAGAGTAAAAACGCACTGATAGAGAGGACACGTGACCGTAATACGAACCCTCAATCTAAATAAATTTCTATCCGATTGTAAAACTTATACAAGAAATGTAAGGTATCATTGTTTGAAGTGAACCTCGTTCACAAATAACATTGGGCCAATAGAACACTAGAAGAAACACCTTTTCGGGGAACCGGAACTGCTCAGCAACTATGAGGCAGCAATTCTAAGATGGCCGCCGCCGTTTTCCCCACTCGAGCAGAACCATGCCGAAACTCACAGGTGAAAACATTAAATCCTTTCAATTAGGTAATCAAGAGAGGTATATAAACGGAGAGGAAACAAGCAATACCATTCCAGCCCGGTGAGATGGTCGGTGCAGATGCCCACTCGTGACGCCAGAGACATTTTTCAAAACAGTAAGTACTCATACAGACCCCAATAAATCCCCTTAAGAATAGAGGCATGTTTCTCTTGCCTACTGCCTTAAGCAAGCTATAGTGGGTAAAAGAATAAAAACAATCTTTTTTTAATTTTCTCTGCCAGAACCAAATGAGCGTCCAGTTTTAAACAAAAGCCGCCGCCCAAGAAATAGTGCGAGCAGACAGATATATATAAAATATCTCGTCAAGGTAAGAACGACACAATAACTAAATGAGACTTTCTCTCAAATAGCGGTAAACCGTCAGACTTGTAATAATTACCTCATATGTTTTCAGGGAAACTTCCCCCAAGTTCGGCTGGGCAAGGAGTAGAAACCACCGTCCACCGTAGGATTGTAATAAAATAATCCAGGTAAATAACGTGCTAAATAAACTAGGACGACCGATGATAACAAAGGTTAGAAAAGCATGAATGACAGACGGACTGTCATTGAGGATACCTCAGGGATAGACCACCTGAGCTTTAGACACGGAAGCGAAAGGAGCTAATGAAACCACGCTTCAAACATCCTCTAAGTCCTCATCCAAGAATTAATTATGTATTACCAAGGGGTAAGAAATGAGGCACTTATCAAAATAATAAACAGAATAAATCCTTTTTTGTCACATAGAAAAATGATTCTTTCGGATATTCAGATCCAACTAAGAATTAATTGTGTACCATTAAAGGGCTGAGAAACGAGATTATTATCAAAAAATAATAGAAAAAATCCTTTTCTGTTACATAGAAAAAACGATTTTCAGATCCAAATAACTACATGAGAAATGGAAACCCTGTCTTCACGTGAAAAGTCACAGAATTAAGGTAGATAAAACATGTGAATTAAAAACGTTTTTGATAAACAATATGAAAAGTCCAACAAACTTATGCCACCCGTGTTTTACTTTTAGAAACTGTACCGAAAGGGTAATAATTCCGGAAATCGCCCATTGATTAAAGCGATCGCTGAACTACCAAGTAGGTATGTACTACAAAAATAAGTTTGGAATGATTAAGAACCAGCCCATAAAAATGAGAGGGGAGAAGAAATATGTTATTCATCTAGGGTAGGAGGTTTTTCAGATTTAACAAAACCCAACAGCCCAGAAAAGTCACCCAATTAAACTGGGTGTTTTCTACTTTACAAAAAGATAGCACAACTTTAAAAATGTGCCGAGGATTCATGAAGTATTGCACAGAGGGATATCAAAGTAAGGTTAGACCATAGCAGGTTGCGAGATTTACAAATGCCCTTTATGCTTGTTAATGGATGTGGAAGGGTATTTGCCCCAAAATACCTGCCATTTTTAGACTAAGACCCATTAGAGAATAGTCGAGAATATGATGAATATGCACATGTCTAAAAAATGAATAGATCGAATGTGATTATTACAGGAATCACCGTACCACTAAGTTTGCAAATGTTTGTTAAAATAATCTGTTATTCAAGAGATATGAAATAATTGTAATTTTTGTATTTTTTAATAGTGATTTTAAATTTGAAATTTTGTCCTGAAGAAGGTGACAACATACATCACCGAAACGCCGCGTCGACACATTTCAGTTCTGTTTTTAAGGTTTTAATGTTTCTAATGAATAAATGTGAATTATTCTGTTTTTAATTAAAAGGTCGGTTAAATCACTAAATAAAGATATTTTTATAAGAAATATTCCTGTGAGTGTGCATATTCTCATCAGTTCACCATTGTGCAGTAATCTTGTATGCATTCGTTGTGTTTTTGGTTTTCAATAATCTTAGACAGACTGCTTTTGAAAACTGTTACATTTGTAAATTTGTTAATCTCCTTGCAATCCTGGATACATTATATGGTTCATCCTTAACTTATCGGTAGAAAATCCCTCAGAGGTTGTGATACCTCTTTAAAAACTTATGAAAATGGAACAGTTGTTTTTTTAGAGTACCTAATAACCCTATCCCTTTTCTCTGAAAGGGTTTCTCCTTTAAAATTTCTTTACAGCTTGAGTGTGTCCCACTTGTTGCCCAAACCTTGTTTACTGTATTCTTCTACAAATTCACTTTCTGTAAGAGGGGCCTAAAAGCGTGTTCTTATGTTGTCACATTTGCTGTGCATTCAAAGGCAGAGGTCAAATGTCAAGCACACTGGGAGCATGGTGTTTACTTTTCTTTCTCTGACTTCAAAGTGAGAGAATTTATGTGACAATCCTGTTGAGTACCTATGTAAGTGGAAAGGGTGTATTATTTTTCTAGCACACACAAAAACAAACTGTACTTATGTTTCAGAATATTTCAGAATCAGCACACATGTAGCACATTTATTTTGTAATCCTGAAGTGCTGTGGAAACAGACATTTGAAAACAATTAAAACATCAATACACCAGATGATGACTTTTGCACACATTATCGTTTGTGTGCAGTAAAACCAATAAGCTAGGTGATGACATTTACACACTTTATCGTTTGTGTGCAGTACAACTAATATGCTAGGTGATGACAGTTGCACACATTATCGTTTGTGTGCAGTAAAACCGTATTTCAATTCAAATGTAATGGTCTTTTCAATTGAAAATGTGTTGTCTGTAATAGCAGTGCGCTACCACACCATTTCTCCATACTACGCTCTCCACTTCAATGCCCTTCCAATCAATACCATTCCAACCCACACTATGGCACTCCACTCCACGCCCTTCTACTCCATGCCACCTCACTCCATTCTATGCCACTCCATGATATTCCACTCCATTCTCTGCTCCTCCGCTCTAAGACACTATACGACATGCCACTCAAATCCTTGCCACTCCTATCTATACCACTCACTCAGTGGCACAACATGCCACTCCACCCTATGCCCCTCCACTCCACTCCAAAACACTTACCCCACTCCACTCTGCCCCACTCCGATCTACCCTACTCCAATCTTCCCCACTCCATTCCAATGTACCCCAATGTAACACACCAACCTCCACTTTTCTACAATCTTACCCAGTCTACTTCCCGCCAACCTACCCACTTCAGCCAGTCTACCCCACTCCACTTCAATCTACCCCAATCCAACTTATCCATCCCACTCCACCCCACCCTACTCCAATCTACCCCATTTTAATCTATCCAATCGAACCCCATTTGCCCCACTCTAGTTCTATCTAACCCAATCCACTCCCCTAGGATCCAATCTACCCCATCTCACTCCAATCTACCTCACTCTACTTCAGTCTATACCACTCCAATCTACTCCACTCTTCCCCTCTCTCAACTCATTCTAACCTAATCAACCCTGCCCCATTGTACCTCACTTCACACCAATCTACCACACTCCACTCAAATCTACCCTCCTCTACTCCAATCTACCCCAGTCCATCCCATTCCAATTTACGCCAATCCACCCCACTGCAATGTACCCCAATGCACTTCACTCCGATCTACCCAACTCCACTCCACTCCAAACTATCTCAGTCCAATTGACCCTACTGCATTTCAATTTACCTCACTCCACTACAATCTATACAACTTTTCTATACTCTACTGTAATCTACCCTATTCCCCTACAACCTACCCCATTCCACCACAATCTACCTCCCTCCATTCTACCACAATCTACCCCACTCCACTCCAATCTGCCACACTCCAATCTACTACACACCACTCTGCTCCACTCCACTTCACTCTAATGTACCCCACTCCACTCTCCCCAAATTTACTCCCCTCCACTCCAATCTGCCCCACTACAATCTCCCACTCTCCACTCATATCTACCCCACTCCTATCTAACTCACTCCACCCAAATTGACCGCAGTACAATCTGTCTCACCCTACTCTATCCTACCACTAATCTACCCCATCTAATCCACTCCACTCCAACCAAACCTCTTCTATCCTGCTCCACCCCACCCCACTGCAATCTATCCTACCCCACCGCACTCTACCCTACTCCACCTCAATCCACTGCAATCCAATCTACCCTATTCCAAACATCCCCACTCCAATCATCCCTCTTCATTCTACCCCACTCCCATCTACCCTAGTCTAACCAACCCAATCTACCCCACTCCACTTCAATCTGCCCCACTCCACCCCTCCCCAATTTATATCACTTTGCTCCAATCCCAACTCAACTCCAATCTATCCAACTCCACTCCACCCCCTCCAGTCTACCCCAGTCTACCCCACTCCAATCTACCCACTCCAATCCACCCAATCTGCCCCACTCCCCTCTATCCCAATCTACCACATTCCATTCCACTCTACTCAATCCACTGCATTCCAATTCACTCCAATCTACCGTATGACACCCAAATACCCCTCACTCAAGTCTAATCGATCCCACTCTACCCAATCCACCCCATTCCAATCTACTCTACCCTGCCCCACCCCACCCAAACTACCCTATTTCAATCTACCCCATCCAGTCCGCCCCACTCTAATTTACTCTACTCCAATCTAACCCACCCTGACCCAATCTACCCTACTCCAATCTACCCCACCGTTCCCAATCTAGCCCATCTCAAACTACCCCACACCACTCTTTCCAATTCTACTCCAATCTAACCCACTCCAAACTACCCCACTCCTATCTATCTCACTCCAATGTACCTCACTCCACTCCAATCTACCCCACTTCACTTCAATCTACCCAACCATACTCCACCCAATCTATCCCACTCAAATCTACCCTAATCCACTGCACGTCACTGTTTTCCAATCTACCCCACTCCACTCCAATCTACCCCAAATATCCCACTTCACTCTGTGCAGATCTACCTCACTTCACTCCAATCTAAACCACTTCCATCACTATATCCCAATTCAATCTACCCCACTCCTGTAACTCCAATCTACCCCATTTCAATTGTACCCCATTCTACTCCACTGCAATCGGCTCCACTCCACTCCAGTCTACCCCACACTTCCCCAATCTACCCACTCCAATAATCCCACCACATCCTGTTCTACCCACTCCAATCTACCCCCACTCCACCCCAATCTACCTCACTTTAAACTACCCCAATCTTCCCCACTCCATTCCATTCTACCCTACTATAATTCACAGAATCTACCCCACTCCAATCTACCTCACTCTACTCCTCTCCAATCTACCCAATGACACCCTACTCTACCCACTCCACTCCAATCTACCCCAATACCCCGCACTCCACTCTACCACAATCAACCCTACTCCACTTCAATCTTCCCCAAAATATTCCACTCCACTCTACCCCAATCTTTCCCATTCTACCCTACTCCAATCTACCCTACTCCAATCTATCCCACTCTAATCTACCCCAATATAATTTACCGCAGCCTACTCTACTCCAATCTATCCCACTTCACCCCAGTCTATCCCAATTCAATCTAGCACACTAATCTACCCAACTTCCCCACTCCAATATACCCAACTCAAACGTACTCAGATCTACCCCAATCAACCCCACTCCATTCTACTCCACTCCACTCTACCTTAATCTACCCCACTCCACTCTACCCCAATCTGCCCCATTCCACTCTACCCGAATCTACCCCACTCCAATCTATCCACCCACACTCCATTAGTTTTTAGCCATGTTCAACAGCAGCCATGTTGCTGTATGTAATGGCTAAAAACACATTGCCAACGCCAATAGCTCTAACATAGGAGAGAACTGTAGGCTTTGCCAATGCTTGTTCTTTCTGAAGCAGTGAGCATTGCTTCTCATGTATGAATACTGTGGAATTCAATGTGTAACCCTGTTCTGGGAACTTTGGGGTTCCAGTGTATGAGAACCCATCTTTAGAGCAAACCAAACGAAGACATTTTAGCTCACTCTTCCAAGTGCAATACATTGTTTATGGAGACTTTCTATGTATTGCACTCTGTCTATAGAACGGACATTATTGAAAAACATAGTGCGCTTTTCAATAAATGGAGGAAGAGTTAGATGTTAGGTTTGTGGTGACACTAAGTGGCCACTGCAGCTTACATTTACATATGTTCAGGGCCGGCTTTAGGGCAGTACGGCGACTAATGCTGTCGCACTAGGTGCTGACCTGTGGAGGGGGCACCAACCTCAAGGGGGGAAGGGCTGTGTTCAGCAATAACTGATGATTGGTGAGATGAGGGGCACTTATGCCTGGTGGAGTGAGCAGACAGTCCTGGAGCGTGGGGGCGCAAAAAATGATTGTCGCACCGGGCGCCACCAGCGCTAAAACTGGCTCTGCAATGCACCTGTTACCGGAAGCTTGATACATACAGTATGAGGTCAATTAAGATATTAGTTTAGAAGAATAATCCACAGTGATATACTGACAAGAAGTATAGAAAGTCAGAGTATTCAGTTATGTCACATGACAGAGCAGAGGGTACATGTGGAGAAGAGAGTAGTAGTGAGGGAGAGGGAGAGGGAGAGGAAAAGGGAGAGAAGGGAAACATGGGTAGAGGATTTCTTGGAAGAGGAGGGTAATCATGAGACGCTAATGAGGAGTAAAAAAAGATACTTGTGATCGTTCATCCAAAAGTCACGAGCGTCAGAGCAGTGCGTCATGACGTAACAAACAGATCCTGCTTCAGGAGGAGAAGCCCATTCTTCAGGTGCGTTTTGAAGGACCCTAAAACACACAGGGGCTCAATTACAAGCCCCCTGCGCCGCTGGTGGGTCACTTTTAATATGGGAAAAAGTGTCGTACGAGCGGCGCTGGGGGCTTGTAAATAATCCCAACAATTTCTTAAATCAAATGATATGTTGTTCCATATCGTGGAAGCGAAACTGGAATAGGAGCGAAATAAAGTCGTGGACTGTTTCAAAGCCAGAGTCAAACCTGACTGCCAGTGGCACGCGGCAGACTTTCTGTATGTGAAAGGCTCAGCTTCGACTTCGGTTGATTACATAGGTAAGCTAGTTTGACGCGCAGACTCTTCAGAGGTACATAGGGCCCGTGGGAGGAACTCACCTCACATATGCTTAATTTGATTGGGTCTCAAATCTTAGCGGGTGTCACACTCACAGAACACATGCCATTACTGTCCCCTTTCACAGTGCCTAATATGTAAAAATGCTTAGGAGGTCGCCGCTGGCACTGCCAAATGCCAGTGTTGCCGAGTAGCATGGCCGCTTAGTCTTGATTCCACCTTAGACCTTGTTCTTTCCACATCATCCACCCTTCCTGTCTCTTTATGGTCTTTTCCGTTGCTCCTTCATCAATTCGCCTCTGCTTTCATGTCTTTCTTTCCCCATTCTTTATCCCTTTTCTGACTTCCTCTTTCTTTTTTATATTTCTTTCTATAGTTTTAAATACAGTTTAAACCACTCAGCAGCTTTCAAAGACCATACCATCAATCAATTCCCACAGTCGGCCCCATACATTCTCAATGACATGCTCAATCGGACAACATTAGGAAGGTTATCCACTGTGTCTAATGATGCAAACGAGGTCCTGACCCCTAAATAGGAGCGCAGGTGCCCACCACCTTTTATCACCTGCACAAATTAAGCACTGCAGTAGCTTTTCTCGGTACCTGCTAAAATATCATGGACTGCTTCAATGATTCAATGCTGTCTGGCTCTCTCATCAGGTAGCAGAGTGAAAACAAAATAGCATTGCCTTCTTAATTAGATTTGAACACGCGACTGGAAAAGTCAAGCCGAAAAGGAAACGACAAATTCAGAGTCACCCAGTCTTTCTCCACCATCTCAATACAAAGCGCTTCACCTCAGGGGAACCCGCTAGCCTCCGTGTACTACTAAATGAAAGCTCCTCTCTTCCCCTCCTTCCCAGATGTCCTCGGCAGGAAGGGTGACAAACCTCTTTATTTGTTTATTCATAGTGGAGTAATTTATTTAGCCCATTCATGGATCAGGAGTGCTGCCATTGGACTCAAGCCACAGCCCTTGCCGATGAAAGGATGTACCCAGTACAATCCTACGCGCCATCCAGTAGGCATGCTGCCAGTCAGGCATGGGTGGAATGAAATACACAAGTACACCCCAACAACACAGAGCAGTCAGTGGACATTATCAACTGGTTTCCTTTTCCTTTATTTTAATGTCTGATGAGATCTTTCTCCTCTGATCCCCTGGTACATTGGAAAGGCTGAGAACCCTGGGGTCAGAGATGTACGGAACATTTTGCAAAAGGACCTCAAATGGCGGAAGAGCCACGGTTTTGTACTATGAATCATTCATCCTTGTTCTCAAAAGTACGAAAAGACCACACAGCACAGGCTTAGGCTTTATTCAGAGGAAGGCTCTGTAACATCAGATGCAGGATGGGGACATTGGGTGAAAAAAATTAAAATTGTCCAAAAGGCTAATCTCCCATTTCAGCAACTGCGAACAGGATCTGACACAGATAGCACAGTTTAGAAAATCTGATATATGTCTGGACATTCACTTTTGAGTTTTGTCCGGCAGCGGAACCTACCGAAAACCTCGCAAGAAGTGTACGAGATGGCGGATGGTGAGGAAGATGGGTAACCAGAGATATCCGTCCTTCAAAATGTGGAGAGCATCGTGAAGTTTGGAAGGCACTTTCATTTGCAGAGCAATGGGAGCAGCTGTGATCCTTTACTACCTAATTGTCCTGCGTGGTGGCATTCAGAATAGATACCCCAGGGAGCTGTATTCTAGGTGTCAGGTGAGAGCACAATAGCTACAGCACACCAATTTATTGCAAGCCATATTGCAGAGAGTTCCCTCAAAGGACTTAGTGACATGCTGATGACCTTCAAGAGCTTGGAAATAAATGTCATCTTAAATCTCTGATTTGGGCAGAATATTTTCCCTCTAGAGTTTCTGAGAAAGGACTAAGGATTTGGGCTTGTGAAGAAGAGTTATCAATGATGCTTTATGCATGCAACTATCCAGAATTTGCCAATGTTCATCCACATGCAGACTTCCCCTGCTGCTGTGATTACTGACGAGAGACTCCAGTAGCATGAAGTGGAGCTGTAGCGAGCTACAATGGTGATATTTGAAAGACCCAAAAAAGTGTGCTTGGTAGTTGTTTCTTGTTGCACATGGTGTACTACTTTATGACTTATGCACCATCCATCCTTCAGACATTGAACATAAATATACCCTGTGAGACAACCTCCTCAGCAAACAAATCAGACATTTCAACATATTGCAGCAGAAGCAAATTAAACTGCAAGAGTAGCTCCATGATCAAAAGCTAGCTTGTGCTTTCAACTTCAGTTACAGGAAACAACCATGAGAAAGAGACAGCTCAAGGAGAAACTGCGCGACACATAGTCCCTACTTTGTAGTGAGTTTAGTGGACTTCAGGGGGTACTTGTGTATTCACGGGTTTGCACAAAGAGTCAATAGACAGCCATCTCATCTCATCTAATTCACTAACAAACCTTACCAAATTAATGTTTCCAAATCCGACCACCCACTTTTTTGGCAAGTTCAGGTTTTTTTGGGAGAGACTGAAGAACATTTGGTGGTTCTGAAAAATATATGTTGTACATTTTCTAAAACCTGTAAATAATCTGTTGAATGTTTTGAGTACCTTCGCTTTTTGGGGGTTAAAATGTTGTAGTAAGATTTAACATTTTTAAAAGTATTTGTAACCGTAGCACACATGCTGAACCTTTGCAGAGTTCTTTCTGTTACTTAGGACTTTGAAACAAATTGGCTGTATGCATTTGCTGCGAAATTTCCCAAGTTTTAATTTCCCACGTTATTAACTAATGAATGGATATATATTGTACGTATTTGTTTTTTTAAGCTATGTCTGATGGATTTCTGAATTTTAGAACACATACTGAATAAAATGTTCAAATGATCTTTTCAACAATTATCAATGTGCTCTAACTTTCGAAAAATGTGTATAAGCTTTCTTAAACCTGTTAATTAACGATGTCACATTTACCTGACAGTCTTCATATGTGCAACCTTTTAATTAACAATTGTAAAATTTTTATGAAAAACTGTTTGTAGCAGTAGAACATTTAAAACGTTTGCAGCGTTTAACCCTTTTAGTTCAGCTTTTTTGAAGATTTAAAAAATCAAAAAGACATTTTACTCTTCTTTTATGCAACCGCTCATAGAACCATTAAAAATCAAAATGCACTTTAGACATTTTTAATAAAAAATGTTCATCTTTGGGAATATTTTGTTTGTTCTTACTGGTTTAACTCCCAAATTCAACTTGGGAAATAATTAAATACTTGTAGACTTTTTGTTACAACCTCTAATAACTTCAGCTTTTTAAAACAAGAAGAATTTCTTGCCATGTGAGCCCATAATTAGATCTGACATTTCTGAATATGTGCTAATCACTAAAGGTCAACTTCCCCACGACCATTTCCTAATTACTTTCAAATTATGTCTTCAGCTGGTACAAACTGCTGTCTCTGAGGTTTATTTATGTGGTAGTGAGTCGGTATTATACATGCAAAAATGATTTTATTTACACTTGGTGCCCTCAGTGGAAAACAACAGGGATATAGTTTGCAGTTCTAATAAAACATGTGCCTCCGGCAACTGAGGCAGTGGGAAAATACAATACAATATGCTAAATGAAGTCCATTAGATTGTTCTCGGTAACTGTAGCAATTGTGTTCTTTGCTGCTGCAATATAAATGAATCAACACAGAACGCAAATAAAATGTCCACAGCAGTTTATGTAATCCGGGCCAGGAACTTCAAACCAGGTAGTGTGCGATGGTACCTTAATGCTCCTGTTTTTCAGTTTTAGTTTTAATGATTGCTTATCTTTCATTTTCTGGGAATGATACTTTAATTTGTGCTGCAATTCCCGGGTCCAAGCTTAGCTCTTAAGAGAATGCTGATTGTGCATCATTTTGTTACAATCTCAAAAAAGTGACTGATATTTTCTCCTAATATTTGTTGACTTTCTTCTTTATGCAGTTTGCCAACTGGATAAAGAACTGTCAATTGTCATTGACAACTGACAATTGCCAATGCAGTTTTGCTGGTTGCTACACTGTCGTAGAATTCTGAGCACCAATATCAGCCAAGCGATGTGATAACCAATATTTACCAATAGCTGCAGTGCCCTATATAGTTAATCTATGAAAATCCACTCACTCACTCACTCACTTATTCACTCACTCACTCACTCACTCACTCACTCACTCACTCACTCACTCACTCACTCACTCACTTATCAGCTGTAATACAAAGTGTTATAACACTGATTAGATGTTTTGACTGCTGAGGGATGTCACAATGAGAACCTCTTGACCGCATGTGGGGGAGTTGATTTACGTAAACTTGTAGGACCATTTTAGGTATTATGGTGCACTAGGTGCTATTACTTTATCACCAGCAGAGAGAGCACCCTGCAACACATTTTGTCTACAGAATCTTTATTCATTTCATACCTGGCTGCTACAAAAGGCCTGTATGAACCCCTTAAGAAGGTGTAGAAGTGTACATTCAACAAGTGACTCCCTAACATTGTCGGGCCCTCAGTTTTTTTTCTGCAGTGACAAGGGGGATGTATGACATAGATCTGCAACTGAACAATGTTGTGCTATCGGTGTGGGACCGACTTGCCTTTGTCAAAGGGTAGGGGATGGAGTCTTTGTACACATCAGACTCCATGCTGTAACCTGAGAGGGTGTGTTGAACTAACCATTGTGGGGCCATTCAATCCACCTCCCAAAGGTACCCCCCTTTTAGAGCCCAATTTCTAAACCTCCTCTTGGTTGGTCGTGGAAGTGCACTCTGGCAAAAAGTGCTAACATGCTGGTAGTGTGCCCAGCCCACTTGTAATTGTTAGACTCCATGAAGCTAGTTGGCTGGCTTTGCAGGTCTTGGGATTCACCTGCTTTGGAGTTGTACTATATTTGATAAACTGTATGCAGCATTTCATGCACCCCGAAATCCAAATGACTACTCACTGCTGATATTTGACAATGATCAAGCAACCAATGTGTCCACAGATGTCAAGCTTTGGATGCGCTAACACATTGTCTTCTTGTGAGTACTAAAACCACTATACCCTCAAACAACCAGAATGTACTTGGAAGAACTGCCACTGATACGCAGGCTGCAGAGCAGATAATTATTTGCTTCAATATTGTTTGAAAAACCTATCGTTTGATATTTTTCTATGTCTTTTCTAAAAAAAGTCAATTTTAATTACGTTTTAATTTTAATGCAATGTTTTTATTAGTAGTTGGATTCAGATTTGTTTCATTATTTAAAAAAATATATCCATGTTGTTGCCAATGTACAGCCTAGATTGGCCTGCTGCCACTGGATATTGAGCTCTAGTTCTGGCTAAATAGCTTTGTTTACAATGTCTGCGAGTTGAAAAAGCACACCATGGCACAAACCATATTCACGGATCTAGCAATTGATTTGGTTGTACCCAGTGGGTTTATTTTGGTATTTACTATCATTGTTGAGAGTAGGGAGGGGAACTGACAATCTAACATGTAAATATTCAAATGGGTTACGCTGCTGCTCCCTTTCCTCAGCAATGGTAATACATAGCAAATTAAGCTCATTGGGAACAGGCATATAAATTCTATTAATTCTTTATGGAAAGCAAAGGTTCTAGTCACCAACAAACCATAAAAAATCCAATATCTCAAGCAACAGCCTAACAAAAAACTTTTCTCAGAGGAGCATCTATCTGATTGGACAGATCGAAAAGAAATGTTTGTTTACTAACAATTCACAAGGGAATAGCTCAATGAGAGACTGAGTAATGTGTGATGCTTTAGCGCATTCCACATCTTGATTGGCTGAGATTGTCAACAAGGCCTCACTTTGTTCACGCCTCCCTGGGACTCTTGTTTACTGCTTCAGGGCATGTGAGCCTCTATTTGAAAAACATTGATACCCCACGCTGGGGGCCAGAACCAACAAAGCTTCCAACGGCTCTCAGAGGTTACTCGGAGGCATCTTATTTGTTTCCAGAGTACTGTCTTCTGAGGAATTAGGGCATCTGATCTGTTCAACTTGGCTGAAAAGTCCTAACATTCCTCATTTGTCTCTTAGCGTCACCGTGGCAATCAGACTTGCCTCCAACTAATTCTATTAAGCTGTCAAACAGATGCTGTGTTACTGCATTGGCAGTTAATTCGAGTTCAGATGCATTTTGTGAAGCAGAAGGCCCCCCTTCCTTGAGGAAGGCAAGATAATTTATGTGAGTTGGGAAATTATCACTCAATTAAAATAGTCATGTTTGCTTACATCTTGAGCAAATGTCCCCAGACTACATCTGCACCATCAAATTAATTAAGTAACGAAGAGGGGGTATCCCTAGGTAGCTGTTGACAATGATTCGAGTGACCAGAGATGAAGCTAAGAACCCTGTTGACACCTGGTCAGCTTGGATTCTGACATCATTATTGTGGACTATCTCCAACGTCTGGTTACAATTGATTGGTGGGATTGTATATTATTGTCTTCTTTTGTTCACAATGCTTAGATTATGACTTTTCAGATGCAATGTTTCTGTACGACAAATCTTACAATCATGGCACCACTGCCACGCGCGAAACATAGGTCTGCTTTGTACCCATGTCAATCAGTATACATGAGGAGTGCCAGGATATATACAGCTCACACCAGCAGGCAGTAAATTCCCGCTAAAACGTATTTCCTGTTGATCAATTTTGGGTTTAACACACACCAATAACTTGGTGATTTTAGACAGTACACTTCATTACTCATTAGCATTCTAGTTCTCTGTCTCCCTTAAGAGGACATTTGCTTATTACTGACTACTTCTAATACACTTTCAATTGTCAGGATCCATCTGCCTCTTCTGTCATATTTGATTGTCTATGTCTCATCTGCAGAACATTTGATATTTCTCCAAAAGCACAGAGATCTGCTTCAATAGCCTCCTGGGATATGCATTAAGCCACGTGGCTATATTCTATTTTCCCGTAAACAGTAAATATGCAACATAGTTGTAGTAGGATTTATTAAAATGTAGTTTTCCTATTTGGGTAGTGAGAGGGAAAGAAATTAATAAGAGAACAGATCTCAGGATTTCTTACACAAAACCAAGTATTTTTGGTATGTGGTAGCAGTGAGAAAATAAGTTTATCTTTCCAATCACTCATGTAAGCCTTTCTGAACATCACATATGTTAATGATTCCCTGTAACTCAATATGTTGTAGAAGTGGGTGTAAATCAAAATATTAGGATAAAAATATCGACCTGCACCTATATCAATCGCATATATCACCTTCTAGCATATCATCAAGCAGGGCGCGACTAGAGAATCAAAAGCAGTCCTGGGAAGAGCCCTCAAACCAGCCCGCTCCTTTCCTCTCCTTGCACAACCATTCTGCTTCCATTCATCCAGGCTCTCACTCTCCTCTCTTCTCCTTATCTGATTGCTTTCTCTCTGCCTTCCATTAACTTCCCCCTCTTTCTCTCTCAGTTGAAGCCTTCCCTACCTGCTGCAATTAACTCCTGAGAGAGGGACCTGGAGTGGCCATGGGATCTCAAAACCGGCCTCAAGTGCTCTAACCCACCGGGTAAATAGCTGGTGGACTAAAAGGCCTGTCTGGCCCTGCCATCCTGCAAAGTATACACTAGGGTGAGTAGATTTAAAGTTCTACCTGCATATTTACTTACCTTGATGATATGTTATGTTATGTTATGTTATGTTAATAACTTTTATTCAGCGCACAGCTGCCCCAGCGAAGGGGCGTCCTGGCGCCTGATCAAGTACCACAACACAACAAATCGCCGCTGAGAGGAGATCAGTTAACAGAGGTGAACAAATGGGTCTTAATCGCACGTCTGAAGAGAGTCAGGCTATTCAGGGCACGGATATGGACAGGAAGGGAGTTCCATAATCCAGCCGCCATAACGCGAAATGAGCGACCTCCTATCCTACTCAGTCTGAATCTAGGCGTGTTCGCTAGATGAAGAGATCCCGACCTGAGAGACCGCCTGGGGACATATGGGGAAACAAGACCCGTCAGGGCAGGAGGAGACGAGAATTTCAAGATCTTAAATGTCAGACAGAGTGCTTTAAATTTGATTCTCTGTCTGACCGGCAGCCAGTGCAGGGAGGTCAAGACTGCAGATACAGAGCACCGTCTCGGGAGGCCCACAATGGCCCGCGCGTTTCTATCATGGCAAGCATGTTAACCATAAGTAAGACGTCAAGAAATAAAAAACGTAAAGGCACTTATCATCCCAACAGATGCAGGGCAGGTGTTGTCCTCAAATCTAGATTCGCAAAGTTCTTGTAACCTACTTCCAACCTGTCCCACTCGCCGAAACAGGTGGCTGGTTTCCAGTCTACAACTAGCCGCCAATGTAGAGTGAAGGGGTTAGGGATGGCGATTTGTGGAATTCTGGAGTACTAATGGTGGATTCACAGTACAACTAATGTGTGATGAGAGATATATTTAGAATTCTTAGTCACTAGAGCGCTTAAAAGCTCTTTCTCTACCAAGGCCCATTTGATCTCTTCTGACCTTCATCTTAACAGCATTCGCATCCTATGACATTTTCAGCCTATGCCTATTCTTAAGTTTGATTTATTGAGAAATAAAGGGAAAAGGAAGGGAAGGGGAAGGAAAGAGAAGAATTACAATAAGCAGGTGGTAGAAGTAAACATTAAAGTAAAAACTTCATAAAAATAGGCATTACAAGCATGAAAAGCGTGAGCATATCATATAGGCGGGAATACATAAGGCAAAAATACAATATATATGAATACAATAATAACAATAATCAAATATTAGTAGGAATAAACAATGACGGAGGAAGTCATGGGGGTTTGCGGAAACCTATGCCTATGCCTATTCTGATTTTTTACAACAATAGCGTCGGGGCTCTGAATCTGCTCTTGTATTTATCAGCTCTTGTGTGCAGCAAGAGTCCTAGTATACACACCTCAGCAGAGTCCCACTATACACACCTTAAAGGATACAGTTGGACTACCTGTCAGTGCTGTCTTAATCGGTAATATCACCGCCTTCCAGTATTCAATACGTTTTAATCACATTATATGGAAAATGGCAGCATCCAGAGTTCGTCACCTGGGGCATTTCCCAGCAGGGGTGCAACTAGACCCGAAATTTGGAGGGGGCTAAGTCTCCCAGCCAGGGCTGGTCCTAGCACTGGTCGCACACGGTGCAACAGTCTTTTTTGGTGCCCCTCTCCCATTTCCTCCTTCTCCATGAACTCCATTACTACCACTCGCCAACAATGCACCTCATCTCTCTATAGCCCCTTTCTGACAGACATTCCATTTTTTATAGCGCTACTCCTAGTTTACTCACACTCAGTTCTTTGATCTGCATGGTACTCATTCTTTGTAGCAGGCACATTAA
This sequence comes from Lissotriton vulgaris, assembly GCF_964263255.1. Classification (NCBI taxonomy): domain Eukaryota; kingdom Metazoa; phylum Chordata; class Amphibia; order Caudata; family Salamandridae; genus Lissotriton; species Lissotriton vulgaris. The sequence continues at coordinate 1,337,536,265 of NC_141687.1, forward strand.
CCCTCTGCATTATGTGGGTGACAGGAGTGCCCATGTGAGTGAACGTTGAGCGATGCAGCAGTGTGTGAGTAGGGTGAGAGGAGTGACTGCATGGTGAGTGAGGTGACAATATGAATTTGGGTGCAAATCTAAGTGCAGAGTGGGACGAATGAATGTATGCTTAGTGATGGGCTTGTTTGAGTGAGATTGCAGAGTGAGCAGTGAGGGGGACTGGTGAATAAAGTGTCACATGAGAGCAGCAGTGGCAGCTCCTCCACTAAGGCTGATGAACATCGCCCCAATGCTCAAAAGGAAAAATAAAATGATAATAACATATTGTGTTTATCATTTTATTTTCCCTAATAAAGTCAGTGGTGGGGCAGGGAGGGCTGGCCAGTGCAGGGGAGGAGTGGAATGCACTCCGCACTTTGCATGTTCCTACCAGGCTGCATTAAAATGTAAAAAAAATGTAAATTGATACTTGTATAGCGCACTACTCACCTGCCAGGGTCTCAAGACGCTTGTACGAATACCGCTGTGGAACCCATCCTGGCTTTCCCTGTGAGGCGTCCACTCCTGGGCACCCCCAAGGTGGAGGCCAGGCATCCTTAGCGTTGTGGGGGCCGTTGTGGAGATTAAGCAAGCTATTGCCCAGAGTTGCAGAGTGGGACTCCATGATTGGAATAGGCACCGAGGCGAGAATTATCAGGTCCGTGGAATTTTGAGCCCAAGACCCGCCGAGGCGGGGAATTTAACCCTGGTCCCGGGCTAGACCTCTGCATCAGGGTCTGCCGCCTGGTGATGAACAGGCCTCCCTGTTCGAGTCTGAGTGCCGATCCATGGCACTCAGACCAATTACAATCCTGCATTGCAGCATTGTGATTGGCTCAGGGCAGCCTCTGTGCTCAAGTGCTTTCTGCTGCCGACTGGGACAGGAAGATGAAGAGGAGAGGCAGCAGAAGGTCAGCCTTTAAAGTTGTGTCTTTTTAAAGAAATGTTATTAGATTCCTCCCCACCCCACCCCCGGCTCACCACCCCCGTCCGGTAACAGCCGCTACTGGAATGCATGGTAAGTTGTGTGCTCCTGTGACTGCAGGGTGAGGTACAGGGTGAACAGCACAAGTGCATTGTGAGTGCATACTGACTGCTGTGAGTGCAGAGTGAGTGGTGTGCTCATGTGACCCCAGCGTAAGTGGAGGGACACCGGTGTGAGTTCATGGCGAGTGACATAAGTGCAGTGGGGTCAATGTGAGTGCAGAGTGAATGCTGTGAGTGCATGGTGATCAGTGTGAGTGCATTGTGATAGCTGGGAGTGCAGGATGAATGGTGTGAGTGCATGGTGATCAGTGTGAGTGCATTGTGATCGCTGTGAGTGCAGGGTGAGTTTGAATCTGAAGGGCGAGAATGAGGAGTGAGATGTCTGAATGCAGATTGCATTTCCAGACACTTGAAGTAACTCAGCATGTTATTGAGGGCTGGGGTAGGGTTTCAGATATAAATTAAACTAGTGCTAATATGGCATTATTCAGGGTCAGGGCCGGACTGAACGTAGCGGGCACCAGGCATTTTCTCGGTGAGCCAGAAGGGTGGGGGCATGTTTTGGACCAGTGGGGCCGTTTATGATACAGGGGGCTAGTTTTGCAACAGTGCTGCAATATCACCCCTGTACCAAAAGCTGCTGCAGTGTTTTCCACATGCACCGCCAACACCCCCCCCCACGCCGCAAGTCCGACTCAATTGCCTTGGCCAGTTTGCTTTCCCTGTCTAGCCTTGTTCAGGGATCGAGGAAATAAATATTGTGCTCATCCTGCAACAAACTTCCAGTCTTGTGATTAGGGTTGCCAGCTCATTATATTGATATCCCTCCCTGTATCATACTGATATCGCTGTACAAAAATAAGCAGTCACCTAAAGCCTATTTTCAGCTCTTATCTGTGCTTACTTGGAAAGCAAATGTAAATAGAAAGCATTTTTTATTGTGTTCTAGGGCTGCCTGAATGATCCATGACCAATAATTAAAGGGAACAAAGACAGAAAAGTCACATTTCAAATGAATACATACTATTTTGTATATACACCTATCATTTTCAAGACTAGTTTTTTGCAGGATCTTTAAACAACAAATGGCTGGTATTTTTCTTATGGCAACACTACTTTATATTCTTTTTTACGGAATGCATGCTCACACTACAGCAGCAAAAATTAAATACAAATGTAAGGAATAGTCAGAGTTGGGGGTCCGCGGGGTACTGGAACAAGAGAAAAAACGAAGCCTTGTTAACCAGTTTACAAAGGTATGTAAATATGCAAATGGTCTTTCAACTCGGGCGTGCGGAGATAAGACTCCAGACACTGCCCGCCGAGCCCACAGCAACTCGAGCTGCAGCAGCCCGGTGTCAGACCCGGGATCCCTGGTTGGCCTAGGTAGGTACTTTAGGCCAAGTAGGGACCCGCTTTCCAACCTCAGGAAAAGGAAGGTCACCTTCTTAGATAGCCCCCCTCACCCCCTCGGTAGCTTGGCACGAGCATCCAGGCTTATCATCAAGGCAAATGTGTAAAGTATTCGCAACCAGGCTCACAATAACCCAATGATGACACCACAAATAGACTCCACAAGAGTTTTATAAAACGAGTATAAACTTTATGTAAAAAGATATACAATAAGACCACACAATATAAAACCAACATATGAGGATGTGTAATACTTCTCCTGGCCGGTTGTTAGGCCAGCCAGCCTGAATGTATGAAGATACAATGCATACATTTACAATGCATGCCTTTACAACACAGTTTTTACATCGTGACATCCTTTACAACGCATTCTTTTACATATCATGCCATTACATCGCATTTTCAGAAACTACCTTTACAACGCATTCCAGTACATCGCATTGTACCTTTACAATGCATACCATTACAATGCATACCATTACATTGCATTTAAGGTAAGTGTTGGATAATATAGAGGTAATAATTACTATTCCAACTCCAGTGAGTGCAACACTAGGGTAAGTGTTGGATAGTGTGGGGGTAAACATTACAATTCCAACTCCAGTGAGTTCAACAGTAGGGTAAGTGTTGGAAAGTGTAGGGGTAAAAATTACTATTCTAACTCCAGTGAGTGCAACAGTAGGGTAAGTGTCGAATAGTGTAAGGGTACTATGCATTGTAATGGTATGTGTTGTAATGACTTGCGATGTAATGCCTGCGTTGTAGTGACATGCATTGTAATGACATGCGTTGTGGTGACATGAAATGTAATGGCTGCATTATAATGACATGCGATGTAAAGGATGTTGCGATGTAATGACTGCTATGTAAAGGTAGTGCGATGTAATGACTGCGTTGTAAAGGTTGTTTTCCACCAGCCCTTGTAAGTTCCGGCGATGTCAATAAGCACTTCTAAACATTCTCCTGTACTCCAAATATCATGTCATACAGTTTATAATGCTAGAATCAGACATTTTTGCAATGTAAAAATACTGTAATGCATAACGTAGCAATCAGACACTCAGCAATTAAAAGAATGCAATGCGTAACGCAAAAATCAGGCACTTTGCAAGATAAAATAATGCAATGCCTAATACAACCACCAGATATGTTGTTCTGCAAAAAATAAGGCAATGCGTATACTCTAATCCGGTAATTCGTTATGCAGGAATAATGCACTGCGCAATACGCTAATCAGGAGGTTTGTTATACAGAAACAAGGCAAGGGGTCATACGACAATCAGGTAGTTCGTTATACAGAAATGATGCAATGTGTAATACGTCAGTCAGGTACTCCGTTCTGCAGAAATGGAATACTGAGTAGTACACTGAGGCCCCAATCACTGGGCTTCAGGCGGTCTCTCCGCCTCTCCTTTTGACCTGCAGTCAGCCTCTCACAGTTGCCCCAACACAGTTCGATGTAATCCCAAAGTGCAGCTTCACGCTCCGGCCCCTGTACCGACACTCCCTTGGCAAAATGGGCAGCGACACAAACCAAAGCAGAGGCTCCCGCTGCCAACATGAGAGAGAGGCTAAGAGCGTCTCCATCCAAGCCCGTGCCCCGCCCCAGGAATCAACACACGTGACTGGGGGGGGGGGCGCGAAACCACTCTCCTCATTTCGTCCAGCGGCTGGGCCTCCAATACATCTTTTTGAAATGGCAACGACGGCTCGGGCCGGCAACTCAGCTCCTCCGGGACTGCCGGTCCAGGCCGCTTCACTTACGAAGATCTCAGGCTGCCACAAAGCACACGCATACAGCGCTGCTGAGTCTTCCTTCACTCTGGTTGCACGATCACTGGGCACTCCACACACACATCTCAGGCTGCACGAAGATCACGTGCACAGCGTTGCTGAGACTCACTTTACTCCAGTGCACACGATAACACGGCAAAGTCTCCCCCTGCACAACACACCTGCACACAGCGGCGACAAGACTCACTTGGATTCCGGTGCACACGATAACAAGGCAAATCCTCACGAAGGTCTCACAGTGCCCAACGCACCCTCACACAGTGCTGATGAGACTCACTTGGATTTTGGTGCACACGATAACAAGGCAAATCCTCACAAAGGTCGCACAGTGTGCAACACACCCACACACAGCGGTGTTGAGACTCACTTGGATTCGGTGCACACAATCACTGGAAAATCCTCACAACAGGGTTCAGGCTGCACAAAGTACACACACACAGCATTGTTGATCCTTTCTTGTATTCCAGGTGCCCCCGATCACAGGCCGATACTCCTGAAGGTCTCACAGTGCGCAAAGCACATGCTCACAGTGTTGATGAGACTCACTTGGACTCCAGGCACTTACGATCACAGGGCAGTTCTTACAAGGGTCTCAGACCACAACAGGCATGCTCACACAGCGCCACTGAGACTCTCCTGGAAACTTTTGTGTTCCTGTGTTTCCGAACAGTTAGCCAGCTCACCTCAGGCCCTTGGGGATACGTTACTTCAGGACACAGCACACAGCAAAGTCCTTCAAGCAGAGGGACACAGCACACAGCAAAGTTCATTTAGCCTTTCCTTGGTTAAAACAGCAAACTGCAGGCCAGCCCCAGAACACACAGCAAGGGCCAGTCCTTTCCTTCAGTCTATTCAGTTGTTTCTTCCTTGGTAAAGGTCCTCTTGACCACGAAGTAGCTCCAGTCTTGTTCACACTTGATCAAGCCATTCTCCAAAGTTCAGGGGTTTCAGCTCGCATAGCAATACCCCTCAATGGCTTTGAAGTTGTTGTGTTTCAGGGGGCACTGACCCCTGTTCAAACCAGTTCTGGGTGCCTCCCTGCCAGTCACACTTTTTTTACTTTGATTAGTGGAGGTCTGAATTCTCAATCACTTAGCAGGAGATGAGCCAATTGTTTTATAGCAGCAACCCAGGCCTCTTTACCTCTAGGGGCTTCTCATCCCCCTACTTTATATGCAGGTCAGCCTGTTGCTGTCTTACTTCCTCCCCTGGGTCAAGACATTCCCCAGATCCTATCACTTTCAAATCCAGTCAATCATTAGCCAGGCATAGACACACAGAAATGTGAGAGCACAAAAAGCCACTTCTAAAAGAGTGGCTTCTGTACACACAATGCAAAAATCAATTACATAAAAAGATATGTCATTACATTGTGAGTTTAGGCATACTAAACTTCGCCTTTCCATCTTAAGCCTTTTGGATGATAGGCTGGAAAACATATTACACAGCCTTCCCATACTAGCCTATGGGCAAGATGGCCTTTCAACATTGAAAAATTAAAAAGGAGATTATTTCACTGTCAGGACATGGCACATACCTTAGCACATGTCCTACATTTCATATGCACTGCACCCTGCCCGGGGGGTACCCTGGACCTACCACAGGGGTGTCTGATATACATAGAAAGGGAAGGGTAAGGCCTGGCAAGTGAATGCACTTGACAGAACAACATGGCAGTTTAACAAACTGTGCACAGGCCCTGCAATGGCAGACATGAGTTCCCTTTTTAAGGCTACTTGTGTGGGTGGCACAAATAGTGCTGCAGGCCCACTAGTAGCATTTGCTTTACCAGCCCTGGCACACATAGTGCACTTTACTAGGAACTTTACTTAGTAAGGCAAACATACCAATCATGGACAACCAATTACCATTGCAGTTTATACAGGGAACAGTTACACTTTGACACTGTTTAGCAGTGGCAAAGTGTCCAAAGCATCTAAGTTGGCAACACTATGTCAGAAAAATGGTCTAGGGGGAAAGCAAAAAGTTTAGGGAAGGTTTAGCCAAAAAGGGCCAAGTCCTACACCCGGGCTTAGACACACAACAGGGGTGGAGGGGGGGGGGGGGGCTTGCGCGCCTGGTTCCCATTAGGGGTCTTGGATACATTGCAACTTTAGACTGTGTGAAGTATGTATAATGGCAATAATTGATTTGGATCAATTTAAATATATTGGTTCTTGAAGGTAGGTTCATCTGTCCTGTAACTTTCTCCCACTCTCTGGCTCTCAATTCTCTGCCCTCATTAGTTTCCAATTTTATTTGCAATCCTCATAATGGTTTGCAGTGCATGTGTGATTTGTAATTCTGTGTTTGTTGATGGGGCGATAGTGGCAGCTTCCTCACCTTGTCTACTGTTTAATGAATGTGAGTGACTGGCCCAGGGGTAATCCATTTTCGTTCCTTATTTTGAAGAACATTAGAACAGTTGGAATAATATAGAGCTCCTTCTGTCTGCAATGCATAATTCCTATACTTAGATATATCAGTTAGTGGTTACAGGGGACGTCTGGCTTTTCGATATATCAGGTAGTGGTTACCGGGACGCCCGGTTCACCATGCAAGCATAGGACATCTCTAGAGTGTAGGCTTTTAATATGAGGTATCTAACCTAGCAATATTTGGCCATAACAATCGGCCTAGGCATAGGTGCTTTCTATCTTGATTAGCAAATACTGAGTTTCACAGTGTATCTGGGTGTGCTGCTGATGTAAGGATTCTGGCCTTCAATGTTCAGGCTTCCAATGTTAAAGAGGTGGGGGCCCTTTTAGCAATACAATACAGTCGGACTGTATTAAAAAGTAATTTAATATACAGCAGTATATCACCTGCACACAGGTTTATCACATGACACTTTCACACTACCTCCTACCCTCTCTCTGCACCATACGTACTAAAGTGCTATACTAGGGTTTGCTAAGCTTTTTCAAACAACATGGTTGAGACGGGGAATCTTACCTAGTACCTCACTCAACACTCCATCTTGCACAGCAAACCTGACCTGTCTTGACCTTAGCTGTAGGGGATGAGCATAGCAATCTGATCTAACCCAACGTTTACGGGTCAATCACAAACATTTCCACCTCTGCAGTTTGATACATCCACCCCCAGGAATACAATGCCCTCTCTATATCCAAATGCAATAACTGCAGCATTGTGAAAGTCTAAAGGGACTGAACAGTTCATTTAACAACTTTCTATTGTGTGTTGCACTCCAGGATAAATCTGCTGTGATATAAATGGACCAAATTAGACTGCATTTTGAGTAACCTTCTTCGACCATACCTTAGCAAGTATTTTGTAATTAAGATTTAATAGCAACAGTGGTCTGTATGATTTTCTTTCCAATTCACCTTAATTCAGTTTTGTCTTCACTGATATGATTTTTTTTTCCTGGTGGTGGCCTGTAGTGTGATTATGGCTTTTATGGCATTATGTAATTCTAAACCTTTGGGCCAAAATTTAGAGGCAAATGTACAATAGAATCATGGAACTCCACCTCTAAACCACCCAAACCACTCCCCCCTTGGTCTTGATGATTAGCCTGATCCCAGTAGCCATTATCAGTTGTTCCAGCTCCTCTGTCCAGTCTCTTTGTAATGCCAATAAACATCAAAGTTTCAATGAATTTATGTTTCAATGCAATATCTGGGGGGAAGGGCTGTATGTAGAGTAAAGTGTAGTATTCTGGCAATATGTAATTTATCACTGTTTGTGAGTACAAAATAACACTCATATGGCTAACAATGATTTTTATCAATGATGAGAGCAGAGAGCCAGCTTTGTCTTCATGCACATGGATCTTAGTTATGTATGTGTTATAGTTGAAGCTGCAAAGCCACTCCATGTGGATATGCAAGGACTGCCTGGTATCGCAAACTGCAGCTTCTAGGGTTTGGTCTGTTTCATTGTTGGCTTTTTATAGTTGAATGAGATGTTATCAGTCTATTGAAAGACTGTCAGTCTTTGTTAGGTCACCCTATCAGGGCCGGCTCTAGGCTCATGGTGGCCCTGTGCAGGGAGCGTAGGTGGGGGCCCCGGAAGAGGCGGTCCGGACGGGGCGGAGCTCAGGAAGGTGTTTTCATAATACGTCCAGAAAAGTCTGGACGTATTACTGTCCTGTAATGCCGTTTACTTCTATTTAATGATGAACATTGGTAACAGGGGAATTATCACTACATCCTACACATTTGGTATTAGTGAGAATAATCATTACTCCCATAAAACCTCTCTGAACGTGGCTATGGAAATAAAAAGCGGAGCCTGAATTCATCGCCATCTTTGTCACTACGTCACGTGAGCCTTTCTGAAATTAACCCTAGGGGTCTTAAAAAACATAAATACCATACCACACACATTGAGCAGAATCGAGCTGTTTACTGCAGCAGACTTTTGTCTTCCCGTGGCGCATAATTCCGTTGGCCATGATTATGAGGTACCGGTGGGGCCGTATAGATGTGGTGGGTGAAAGGGCCCAGAGGGTGGAGTGCCTGTCCAATGCCCAGTCCCAGAGGTTCTATGATATACCTTTGCCCAGACAAAAAAGGTCAGCATCTGGTTTAACACAAATGCCTGCTCTGCACACCAGGTACCAGCTCTTGTTAAAAACACTATTCCCCTAGTACCCAGAATCATCCTCCCTTTTGTTGGTGGTATCACTGCATGGAATATACCAGCATCCAAATGTACCCCTGCCCTGGGTCTATCTCGACTGAATGACTGCACTACAATCTGTGCCCCATCATGGCCTATGAAGGAAAAGATGGCGTTCTCAGGATGCAGAGCCAGGCTGCTGGACTGTGTGGACTTACAGAAATAAACCCCTATCTGCCTGCTCTGAATCAACTGTGCTAGCATCCAGTGCCTGAGGTGAGAACATTCTTATTACACAACCACACAAGCTGAAAATCTGTGTTTAACATAGCGTGCCAGTGCCACACGCCTGGTATTTTGCAGCTTCTATCATTGCATCCAGATATATAATAAAACAAGTAGCACCATTACAACCACAAGAACTAAAGTCAGGGCTATCGGGTTTGCCAATGGTTGTTAGGTGTGAAAGATAAATAAGCAGCAACCATGGCTTCGTTGTATATAACACTGATAATGATTCAGTTCTGAAATGATGAGACTGTGAAAGTACTATAGCGAGTCTCTTATAGGGACCCGCTCCAACACCTGTTTTTTTAGAACTGCTGGTGCTGAGCACCGGCAGGACCTGGCCCACTTCTCTTCTAAACCAGAACATAATAAACCTCAGACCAAGGGTGACTCCTTCTAAAGAGCGTCCGTCAAACTGGTAAGTCGACCACTATGGACAGGTCAGATAGACTCAGGTAGGTGGAAGTGGGTCAGCCAGGCACAGACTAACACATACAAAAAGTCAGTTGCTGTTGTGTTTTACTACCGAGAATTAAGCTACAGACAAGCTGACAGCAGATGCATGTCAAATACAGAGCTGCTGAAACCGGGGAGGTCAGCTAGACTTGACACCACAGAATGGTCACGTAGACCAAGGGAAGCCAATTACAATTTTCTGTCAGGAGGAACACACCATTTATGTGCATATTAACACATGGGAGATGTTTGCAAGGGCTCTGCTGGCACCAGGAATATGTCAGCTACGCTCAAGCTGGCATGTCTAGATTTCAGCTAAAGTCAAGCTGTCAAGAGAGGATAGCTTGGTCAGGCAGGGCCAGGATCGCAGAAAGCACATATAACCTATGGCTATGCTAAAAGCAGAGACATCAGCTCTTGTCAGGCTGCTTCCAGGAATTTAATCCACCCTAGGAGGAGATTGTGCCTCCATGGTTAGGTAGCAACAAAAAAAGACACATGATTGTGGCACAGTAGTAGGCCGTATGCACTAACGGGCCGGGGTGCAAATGGTACACTACCAAGAGCTGTAACCCTGGCACTGAATGAACAGCATCCACCCTCTCCTCACACACCCAAGTTGCTGTTGCAAGAGGTACCAACTCGTCAATGCTGTTACTCCTTATGCAGCGACAGAATAGCTCATCGAGGCCCTGCAGCCCTTACTCCTGCTGTGTGCCCCTCTTGGCCAACCCAATCCTACCCACCTCTATGCATGCACCCCAGACATGGACAGCCCACCTCGCTGCTCCCCTTTCATCACTTTGAGAACATACAACAAGCCCGTCATTACCATTCTAGGTGCAGAGCTATCTGCCCCACCGACTTTGGTTTAAATGTACTTGTGGCCAAATACTTGAGAGGGCATGGGCGCCCTCTCCCTATGCCCACTAGGAGCTTGGCACGAGGAATCATACAGCTGTATACTGGTCCTGATAACGGGGTTGCTGGACAGTATGTGAATGCACGCAGGAGCAGCTAGGGGTGAAAACACATAGCAAAATGGCCAATGGGATAATGAGGACATAAGATGGAAGACCACATTAGTGGAATCAAATGCATTGCAAAAGTGCCTTAATGCAAGGGTCACCTATCAGTCTACAGCCAAGCCAGCCAAGTATGCAGTATGCTCCAAACATGACTTCCAGGTACAAACAGCTCTTCATTTCCAGCCTTCGGCAAAAGAGAGATTGCTATTTGAAACTGACAGCCCCTTCCACCATTTGTTTTATTTGTATTTGTTTTATATCATGCAGATTTAACCCACGTAGGTTTCAAAGAACTATACAATGAGAGTGACTTAGGCTTAAACACCTATGAAAATAATGTTCATAAAAATTCTCATTCATTGTGCGCAAAGGTCCCCATTTAAATCAGGGCACTCCATTTAATTTAGAATGGCAGACAAGTAGGCATCATTCACATGTTAAACTACTGCACCCCACAATATCGTCTGCCAACATATCATCTAGGTAACTATATACTAAGTAAAAAAAATAAATCTCACATTCCTGCCTAGTGCAAAACTTGATACGATGGCCTAATTGAACAAATCCGAAGAAAGACTCTATTTAAAGGAGCTACAGCACAAAACATGACTTGATTGAATTATTTCTTTAGACTTCATGAATTTGTTACCTCCTAGAATGGGGAACATGTTCTTCCTCGTTTGTGGACATCAAGGTGAACATAGTTGCGTCTGCTTCTCTGTTCTCTCAACCTACTGATATGCACACTTGAAGCCCCATTACAGCTAGTGTGCCTGGTATTCAAATCAGTGCTAACTTTCTTTTGATCTGTTTTTTCACAACACGCACATTCAAAAGGAGGATTTCCCTCCTTTGCATGGGGGCATTACCAGTCGATTTTACACATGGAGGACAATCCACAGGAGTACTCATTGTGGAACTCTGCAGAGAGCATTTGTGCTTTGGAGAAAGCCTTTTCCCTACTCATCCTTGAAAGGCACTTACTCGTCTTCTTTTCAGGCCTAACTTTCTGACAGTTTCACTAAAATGTCAATTATTATCCCACTCTCCAACCTTTGAATCGCCCTGTCTCAAAATAAAAATAAAGTACAAACGACCCCATCGGAATTTTTGTCCAAAGATTAGATTTTTGTACATGTACATTCCTTTTATATGAGCAACAACCTTTCTGGTTTAAGCCCTAACAGGTTTATCTTTTTCATTTTAAATCGATGCAACTTCTTGATGCGTGTCTCAATGTGCAAAAACGTACACCACGCTTTTTATTTCTTTGGACTTCAACCGGGCACATGCAAAGACTGTTGCACGTACAGCTGTCAGGATTCCTCATCCTCGGACATGCACTTCGGTAAAGCACTGGAGTACCAGCCATTTGCAGGCAGAGTGTCAACAATCACTGACACCACAAGGTAGGTAATTTTGGGTGAAAAACCGGCAGTGGCGCCCCCCATTAACAGACCTGGCAGGTAGTTTAAGGACAGATTGAATTGGGATGCATGATGGGAGCTCTCAACAATCCATTCTGTAAACTATAGCCTACCTACTCAGTGAGTGACTCACTGTTCGAGGCCTCTGGCCTGCACTAGTGTTGCACCGTCCTCCCACTCCCACATCACATTTGCACATTACTAGTAAGTGCCGATTTGAAATGAATTGTGTCAGTACCTGTGCAGTGCTGAGTGCAAGTCCGTGGCTCACTGTCGACAGGAGAGGGAGTCTCTCACACCGTCCAAATAGGGTCCGGTCGGTGATTGGGAATGAACCGGAGTCGGAGGTGTTCTCTTTGAGCAGGCTCGGTGGCGGCGCGTTCGGACCGGTTAAGGATCTTTCTTTGTTCTTTGAATGACGACGCAGTCACGCACGCACTCTAGTCTCGTGACCACGACCCCAGACCACTACACTCGTGACGGCGTAACGTAAGCACTGCAGGTGCGAGTTGCGCACTGCGCACAGGCAGCGCGCGCCGCGGGGGCTGTCCCAGGGCCGTCACGTCATGGTAGTGCTAAGATTGACGGCCCTGGGACCCAGTGCTGGCTGCCTGACTCTGCCTCTCTGGGATTTGATTTCAGAAAGTGAAAGTAACTAGCAGTAGCACTTGATAAACAACAACGGCGCTGGCCGGCCGCTGCCATTGCTAGAGTCGGAGCCGGGGAGGCCGCCAAATCCTGCCAGGGGGCCACCAGTGCCACGAACGGATCCTCGTCGTGGCGGCCCCTGGGGTTTGGCGGCCCTGTGCAGGTGCACAGTTTGCACATGCCTAGGGCCGGCCCTGACCCTATCACTTAGGAGGTTTGCATGCGTTCACCCTTGATCACTGTTTTCAAAGCTTCCCACATTGTCCTTTTATCATCCACTGAGTTTTTGTTTTTTCAGTAGCATCGTGATCAATTGAGTCTCTCATTGTGCTGTAGAAGGAAGAATCAAGTATGGCTGATGTTTGTAGCTGCCAAGATGAAATCAGGGTTAAGTATCTGCCCTAGTTTATTAACATCAACGGGGTTATGGTCCGAGATTGTTTTTCTTAGGTACTCAGTCGACTGCACATTATGCAGCAACCCAGTATGCAACAGAAATCTATCTTTGTGGGTATGTAAGGCTTGTAAGGCTTGTATGGGGTAACACATGAAGAATTCTTGCAACTTAGGGTGTACACACATTCTATAGATTACAGATCAGAAAGCAGTCTTTGAATGCCACTGCATTTGAGGTGCTAGCATTAGTACTCAGCAGTAGGCGAGATCTATTCAGGTGCTTATGAGACACACCATTATAGACTTCCACTGCAGATCATGGTTGTTAGCCCCAATTCCATTACTCTCTATATTAGACTATTTAAGAAATCAACTAGCAAGCCATTAGAAGCGTAGATAAACATCATTGTCAATTATATTCCATCTAGGTGATACTGAACTATTGCAATCCTTCCTTAATTATCTATAATCGCTTTGTCTGTTTAACATGGAACACCATGTCTAATTTGTACAACTGTGTCCCTAGTATATGAGTAGGAATCTATCACTGTCACCCTTCCCTATCATCAATGACATAGTTTTAGAGTTGGTCAAGTGAGGTACTTCTATGAAGGCAATCTGAATCTCCCTTCTCCTCAGGTATGCCAGAATTCTATATCACTTTACTGCAGACTCCATGCCAAGGGCCTTCCACATTATAAATGTATATGACGGTTGGCAGGCATAATCTCAATTTAGCTACAAGTCTCCTCTCACAGATCTCTTTGGACTCTGCTCCCACTAGTGAGACTCTACAGCATGTCAATAACGGGAAGAGCAGCTGTCACTCTGCTCATCAATGAGTTCTTGTGCTCTCTTAGAAATATCCTTTGTGGAAACTTAAATAATAGAATTTCCCTTGTACCCATTCTACTAGGTCCCTGTACCCCAACTTCTATTCTAAATTAAAGAATTGCAATCACAACCCTCTTCATGTCTTAGCAGCCCCCTTCCTATTGTATATTAGGTTTGTTGTTAGACTGAGGGATTTTCATTATACATGCTGTACGCTTGGGGTTTCTGCAAGCTGATAAACATTAGAGCGCTTTTCAACAACGAATGATAAATAAGTAATGTTTGACAGCAGCTAGTAGACATAGTTATGCGTACTGTCCCACTTCAAGTGACACATTCAAGGGTCATCATGTTGACTCAGCTCCCTTCTACTCCTCCATCAATTATGAAGTTGAGTCTTCCACGCCAATTGTGCTAGTTCCAGCACAGCTAATCAACGCTGATGAGGCTTTAGCTTTACTCATGCCCTTGACAGCTGAAAACACTGCCTTCTGATCTGCTAGCATCATGCTAGGTGAAGGCCGGTTCTAATTCGTCATTCATTTCCAAGGTTTCTCTGTGGTGCACAGCCTCTGTTTTGCGTTCCGTTATTCGTAAATGATTGTTCACTGTTCTGCTTCAGACAATCCTAGACTACCACTGTCTTTTGAAGAAGTGAGTCTGGCATTGTTGCAGAATTTATATGTTGACTGGAAACAATTTATTATAATGGATTTGTAGTTCTCGAGTTCTTCTTTTCACATCCAAGAATGAGTGCCTCTGTGATGGTGTTTCAGCCACAAAGTCAAGAAAAATCAGCACATTGGCACTATTAATATTGGTGGGGCATATTGTAGGATGTTTTACCAGTAACAGTACTGCAGCAGTTTAGCAATGATGGGCCTTTAGGGACCAACCCTGGAGGAGGTGGTGTGACCAGTGCCACACATTCTCTTTCTGCGGCAAAAAAAACCTCAGGGCTCCACAAGCACTGGTGGTGGACAACCTGTTGTTTCGGAAGCGTTCAGTATATTCTCCCATTGTTTTATCAAGTAGGCCAGCCACACTGATATTACTCCTCCATGACTGGCCTTAAGCAAACTTGACTCTGAACTACCAGAATGTTATCCTCTCTTACATGCCTACAGAGTTAATCTGTATATCCACCATTTCTGGCTTTAGCTCTTCTAAAGTCGATTTTGTCTGGCTTATTCTTACATCTGTATGTAGCAGGGCCACAGTATCAAATTTGGATTCCAGTACTGTTCTAGTCTCTTGTATCAGAGCTAGAATGCAGTCTAGTAGGGCCTGGGTGTTGGTCAGCTCACTTGATGGCAGGCCTAGGTCATGTATGTCCACTAATTTCCACCCTCGTTTGCCTCTGCATGAGACAGAGCCTACGATTGCCTTGTCATAGTTTGAGTTCCAAATTGAAAGGTCTTCATTCGAGATACAGATGTTACTTCATACCGACTTCCCACACCATTTTAGGCAACTGGTACATCGTATCTTCAACATGTCTGATACAAGGGGAGTAGTGCACCTTTTACAGTGTATTGTCTCTAAATTGGTTAGCAACTTTGAGACCATTTACTGTGCCAGTCCTTCTTTGAAAACGTCATATTTGGAAACGTTTGTGGAGGTCTACCGCTTGTCCTTGCTGCCAGGACTGTGATTTTAGTCTTTCGGCTCTGCAAAGGATGTCCCAGTTCAAGATCAAATGGAACCAGCACTACCACTTGTGCCTATGTGCGGTGAGCACATGTTTCAATGCTTCGGTACGCTGCGCCTTCAGGAGCTTAATGAGAATTGGTTCCTATCCTTTTGGCTTGTGTGGCTTTATTGCGTACAACCTGTGTTACGCTGTCTGTTGTGCACGTATGAATGTGCACTGGATTTCTGCCTCAGATCTCTAATGGTAGAGCTGTTGGACTTAAATGCACTCTTGGACCCCTTGGAGGCTTATTTGTATAGTTGTCTCCACTGTATTCCATTGTTGCAGAACACATTCTTCGAGGTATCCTGGGAAGCTCCTAGTGATATGACTGTGGAACTTTTACATGTGATCCCTTCCTCAGTGGCCGCTGTGGGGGCTGGAAGGGAAGATCTTTGCTCTATAAACTTTCCGAAGCAGCATCTGCAGGTACATCTTCTGCATTTGCTGGCACCCGCAATGTTGCATCTACCACTCGGAACACATAAAGATTGAGCTTATCCGTGTGGTGGGTACTATTGATTAAGCCTGTTTTTCTAAAATGTCCTACAAAAATAATTGGAAGGACTTTTCATGCTTTTCGACCACATGACTTTATGTGTGCTTTGACTTTCAAACAGTATGATTGTCCTTTTTAGCTTTTTTTTAAAGATTTTGTTTTAGGTTGCTTTCTCTCACGATTTTATTAATTGATTTCATAGAATTTTCTAAGTGATATTTTATCATAGTTTTGAAATCCGCTCTTCAGATATAACTCTTTTGATTTTAATGGCTCCTTTTAGTAGCCCCTTAGGGTGAGGAGTGGGTGTCATATGTCTCACTTAGACTCATGCAAAAAGGTTGCACGCTTTCCTTACATTGCCTCATTTTTACAATAAACTTTGACATTTCTGCACATAGCTGTATACGTGACAATGTTGCATTACCTTCTCTGATACAGCTTCTCATCCATAATTAGCTTTGCTTAACATTCTCAATGCTCCTTGAAAATTGCATATTAGATCTCTCAATCAATGTACAAATGTCGGTCTAGTTTGCTCCACAAGGTGACATGACTGTCTGCAAGCCCAAAACAAATGCTGCTTTGTACGTATCCTGCAAGGATGCTTCTAATTATACAAAAACGAGCATTTTCAGTAGTCAGGCAGAGGAGAGGCTTCTGCTGACATCATGCTGTCCCTGAACGCTGACACTTTACCTAGCATGTACCAAACTTCTCCCTGAAGGGTGTCCAGTTCGTGTCCAAATTGGTACATACATCATCTCCCAGCAGCTAATGGGTAGGTTTATCAAGTAAGGGGATCCTTGGCATTACCCACACACTTTCCCTAGAAATGTCAGTTAGGGACTGCATAGCAGGTCTACAGAAATATCCTTCACTATTTTCTATGCTTGAATAGAAGTATTAGCACTATGGTGGAACTTTTTTTGTTGTTTCCCTATTTGGGTGCTTGTAATCACTTTCACCAGCTTTAGTCTATTGATTATTGCCTCAGATGTACTATATACAAGAGCAACGTTGCTTCAATTAAATATTTGAAAAATGTCCCTCTGTGTATTCCTTGTATATTTCGTGGAGAAAGAGAGCACATTAGTGACTGAGTGAAAGGGTTCCTGGTTGGTTACCGCGTTCTCTGAGGGGTTACGGTTGTAATGTTCAGTGGTTTCCAAAAACCATCCCCTCCTTGTCTAGGTTAGGGTGGCTTATGGTTGCACTGTGAGCTAGCTAGTCTATTGGACAATATATCCTGCAGGGGTGCAAGAAATCAGTTGTGCATCAGCCCCCAATTGTATAAGGCTCGCTAACTCACAATTCCTATTAATAAGTGGAGATTAAACAACAGTTACACTTGTGTTTAGTAATCATGGTGAAGGGTGTTTGATATTTCTAGTCTCATAGTCTGTTCTGTGTATGTGTCCTGTAATGCAGTGGTTCCCAAACTTTTGACTCCTGAGGACCCCCACTGAATCACTACTGGAGGCCGGGGACCCCCAAGCAATTTTTACAAGACACAGACAGCAGAACAACATATTACCACCAAAGGGGTGAGCAGTGCAGTTTAGGCATATTTCAGAGAGGCCTCGCGTGGCACCTGATATGACCCTCTCCTGTTAGGAGACCCACTGCCCTGTCTCCTACCAACAACAAACCGCAAAGGCTACACAGTATAAGAGCTTGATGTGTCTGAGTATGAAAGCTTGACAGCAGACATAATTCACCCAAGGGCTTATGGAAAGTGAGCAATCGGACAGCAGCATGAAAATCCTACTGCTGATCCTGGCTGCATCTATTTTTACCCGCCTGCCAAGTAACAATAACCTATACACATGTGTCTTTCCAGAGCAGCAGCCACAGACACAAACATCAACATAAACTGCACTATAATTGCTTGATTTTTGCTCACAAGTAAGTGTCATTTGTAGCCTTTGAATGTCACCCAAAATGTCATTGAAAATATGAAAATGTCACACATAGGCAATCTGAAACATTCGCAGCTATGTTACATGAGGATGACATAAAAAGGAAAGACATTTTTAAAGCACACACGCGCTTTTACTGTAAATGTGGGCGTACACTTGCAAAAAACACTCATATGCAGTTCCAGGGGGATAACAGCCCACCTGCCAGTTGTACTCCGCTTTCAGGACAAAAGGGGACATATGGTAGCAAGATTCCCCGGGTCAGTGTCACAAAGGTTTTTATAAGCCGCAAGCTCTCCCATACTTGTTGCCTCTGATTAGCCTCCAGCAGCGCTCCTCCATAAATACTAGCATTTGTAAATAACGGGAGGGTGGTGTGTGCTGAGCTGCATGCAGCCTAAGTTTAAGGAGGCGTAGTCGCAGGCAGTGTGGCAGCAAAATCGGTGGCAGCTTTGGCAAACATAAGGGACTGGGAGAGTTCAGGACAGCAAGTGCTAAACACTGCCAGCATTCCTACCTGCGAGCGGAAGTGTTCAGCAGCAGTAGGACTGCTGGCGTAGAGGGTGCCTGCACTTCATTGAAATTATGAAAATGTCACACATAGGCAATCTGAAACAATGGCAGCTATGTTACATGAGGCTCACATAAAAACTGGAAAGACATTTTTAAAGCATGGGCGCTTTTACTGTATGTGCGTCCGTACACTTAAATAAAACACTCACATGCAATTCCAGAGAAGAGCCTTCCTGCCGGTATGAGGTGCTCGAATGCTCTTCAGCCTCGATACAAGAGGTACAGCTGCACTCTGCTTAAGGGCAAAAGGGGCCTTATGGTAGGAAAATTCCCCGGGCCTGGCCGCAAACACAAGAGGAAACTCATGCACTGCTGTGCGAGCTCGACGTAGGGTAACACCAGAAGTAAATAATAAAATAATAAGCCTTAAGGCCAATCACCCTTCAGCTTGCACCTAAACTAAAATGGTGATTGGCCAGATTGTATTGTGATTTTGCCGCGATTGTACTGTGGTTTCGCCGCCCCTGTACCAACATTCACAGCTCTTGTGTGCTGTGAGAGCGCATGGGCGTTTCCTTTTTCACTGGGACTGCAATCACTCATGTCCGTCCTGCGAACCCCCTGGGAATGTGTCACAGACCCCTGGGGTCCGCGGACCTCAGTTTGGGAAATGCTGCTGTAATGAATAGGTAGGGATGAAGTGAGGCATGTATACAGTCGACGCAAGCCAGATCTGTAGCCGCAACATTAAACCTATGGGGATACTTATACCGCATGGGCCCCTTCATAGTACCACACAAAATTAATGTCACATATGACATGGCCCAGAGATGTAGATTCTGCTTTGGAGTGTTGCGAATGTGCTGTACATATGGTTTGAGTATATACGGGCTACAGCGGGCAAGGTATGATGCAGGTTTCTGCCCATCATTGTCCATGGCAGAGGCTTGGAGGCACAGTCACTTTGGCCTGCCCATGTGAGTCCCAGATTTAGCTCCCTGTATTCCAGCTGATGCTTGGCTGTTCCAAACCTGAGTCCCTTCCCCCACTACTCTTTCGTGATTGACTGTGCATGTCGTACATTCTGTATGTAGCCTGAGGTCAGCCCCTGACCTGGTACTATTTTCTGTTATCCCTTACTGTGGATGTGCTTGATATCATAAGTGCAGGGCACTTACTTCCACTGGTGTGTTGTTACTGTTCCTATAGCTTATATTTTCAGATCTAATGCTTGTATTACAATTTCCCTGTCTTGCAACTTACTCGTGTGTTTCAATCAACTTTTGTGGTTCATCAGCTTATTGAAAGTCACCATATACAACTAGCAATTCGAAAGTTAGCAGATGGTATCCCTGTGTCAGTGCCACATGTGGCAGGAGTGTGTCCTGTGATGCTAGTAACAACAATCCAAATCTGTAACACATTGTATGTAATCCTTTTCTGTAGTCTACATGGATAGAGCATACCAGAGTGGTATCTGTCAGTGTGACAAATGCAAGTCCTTTGATTATGGCCTTTGTGTTTTGTGTTAGTCTGTACCCCAGTGTCAGAGGTATGCAGCATATGCATGTATTTGAAGTTCCAAATGGTTTCAGGGTGTGCGCGAACATACTCATGTGGGTTCCACTTCAGGATGTCACCAATCCCACAACCTACCCATGCACATGTGCTTAATCCAGCAAAGTAGCAGCTCTGTGAGCCACACTGACAAAGCAAGTGACACTGCATGACCGATAGCATGGCTGCAACCAAAACACATGACATGGAGCACAACACTACACTGAGGTGGCCCAGTGTGGATCACATCCTAAAATTATCAGTTCACACTCTGACACATCCACATGCACATACAACCCCTTACATCAACAACACATCTGCAGACAAACAATGCACAAGAGTACAAAAACCGTCAAAGAGCACAAATGACCCAGTCACCGACATCTCTGCACCCGAAAAGCACACAAGTCAAAGGCACACCGCCTCAAAGGGATAAGGAGCCGCTAAATCAGAGCTGCAGGTGAGACTCTCCCGCAATGCAGCACACACACATAGCAATCAGAGCACATCAACATTGACGACAATGTGGTACAAAGTGCAACATTAACACTACAGGACAGAGGACACAACTGGTGCTGCTTGTGTGTAGAAACTGGCCAAACACATCTGGCATTGCAGGAAACTGTGAGATGATAATGTACGAGTACAACCTCAGATCAGTCTTGCAGTTGAAATGTCCACTGTCTCTCATCAAATTGCCATCTCCTCCAAAACAGTCACAAAGTACATTGTCATGCTGTCTGTCTGGAAACATGTACAATGCTTATACATGCATGGAACACAATGTCAACCTGCATCTCCCCTCTACATTGCAGAGGGACAATCAACACCTCCTGCAGAGCAGAGCAGGCATCTCTTCAGTGATGATGAAGAGGACCCCCTGGCCATCTGCTCCGACACGCTCCAATGGCTCGTAGACAGCCTCGGCACCCCACCTCCAGTAGCAGGTCAGCCCAGCTGCAATGAGATTACCCCACCCCCTGCACAGACCACACAGCAAGAAGCACACACCAACATGGCTGGCTCACAGGACCCCCACGACCAACACATGGCATTCCAACGCTGTGTATTAGGGTGTCAGGAAAAGATGGCTGATCAGCTGCGGGTGGGGTTTGACCTCATGGCAGCCAAACTAGATGCCATACGTGGGTGTGTAAGTCCCATCAGGGACCACTAACAGTCCCTAACGGACACCCACTGTCAGCTCCATGCTCTCCAACGATCCTTGGCTGACGTCGCTGGGGCCATTACTTGGATATAAGAACTGTCTAGTCAGACAAGCTCCAGCGATGACAGCACCGAGTTGGCACAGATGTGGAGGACAATGGAGACCATGGAGCCGATGCAGGCTGGAAGTATGACTGAACACCAGCAAAATGTAGCTGAGATCTTCCATGCCCTGCAGTTCCTCATCTTGCCATTGCTGCCACAGAGCCTGTTCCAGATGACTGCTGCAGGAACTTCGACACACACATCTCCGCCCCCTGATGTGTCATTGGCACACAGTGATGCAGCCCTACCTCCTTCACCCCCTGATGTGTCAGTGGCACACAGCAATGAAGCCATAACACCACCACAGACACCTGACACACCGGACACAGAAAACATATCAGAGGAGTAAGATTTGGATGGTAACGAGTGTGTGAGGAAGGAGTTAGTAGCATCCATCTCCGCGATATGTCCTGTCCCTGCCTGGTACAGTCCTATGCATCATGCCCTGGAACAACACCTCCCACTGTTCCGTGAAACACTCTGCGACATTCACCCAAACCCCGACATGGACTGTGTTGGACAGGCCACATGAAGGGCCCGCTCCCCCTCTGCCCGACCAGGCCCGAGCCCGGTCCCTCAAGTGTTACACACCACCACTTCACGTTTTCCGTCCCCTCCGGGACCCCTGCCTCTGAACATCTCGACCTCGTGGGCCCGATCCACTACTGGGCCGCGCGCCCGACCTGGGCGCCATCTTGGACACTGCACCACGAGGCCGCGTGGCCTCCGATCGACCCTAACCCTGGGCCTGGCCCGGCCTCAGACATCCCGGCACCACCATCCACCCAGGAGGTGAGCGGACTACTTGGCAGGTCAATGGGAGAAAGAGGTGTCGATGGCTCTCCCCCGCCAGGTACCGCTCGCCCCCAGCCTCCCCGGGCGCTGGCTCCACCCCCCTGCTGGGTGTCTGGACTCCCTCATCCTGGACCCCCCGACCTCCAAGTGCGAGGGTCCGGACATCAAAGGGCAACAGCCCTATAACTGAGGCAGCTCCAGAGCAGGAAGGCAGTTGTATCCTGGAGTCGAGAGACGCAGAGAAGAACTCATCCTTGACGGACTACTGGCGCTGCCGTAGCCCTACCTTGTGAACTATCGTCCTGCCTGCTGGCGCTGCCGCAACCTCCGTAAACCTTCATCGTCGTCGGGACCTGCTGGCGTGACCGCGGACCGTTTGTACCTCCATCTTCATCGGGACCTGCTGGCTCCGCCGCGGACCGTCGCCACCTTCAACCATCTCGGGACCTGCTGGCTCCGCCGCGGCCCGATCATCTAGACCGCCGAGCTCGAGGATTGAGAGCTGTCCATCCACCCATTGGGTAACAAGACTGTCCCGCTACCCCTTTTCCCCACCAGAGACCCGAACCGAGGGGACCCCTGAGTCCAGACCTCCTTGTACCATTTGACCGTACTCGAAGAATTGCTGATAAAGTATCGTTTAACCTTATCCTTGTGTGGTGTCCGTCTGTGGGGGGGAAGTTACTTGTCTGTACGATCGCTGGAGACGGCTCTCCCTGGAGACCTCTCCCCTTATACTCGGCCGACCCTCCCGGTCCGTCTAACATTGGTGGCCAGCGGCGCGATCCGAATCACCGCATAATCGTACAGAGAGTAGCTCACCCCACGACGAAATCACGATGACTACCAAAGAAAGCGGATCCACCGAGAAATTTCAGATGGAGAAATTGGAAGAATACAGCCATCGTGAATTAAAACAATTCTGCATCGAACTAGGTATCGCTACCACCGGTCTAAGTACCAAAGATGATTTCAAACAGGCCCTGGAGTCCTGGGCAGAAACCGGGGCCGTCAGACCCCCGGACCAAAATATCGCAGCAGTAGAAAAAGACACCGCGGCTCCCGAGGAGCGAAGAACGGGTCTCTCGCAAGACGAGATCCAGGAACGAGAAAGAACAAGACTACATGAACTAGAAATGACCCGGCTCAAAATGGATGGTGAACTCAAGTTGGCCGAACAGAAACTGAACTTAGAACATCTGAGGCTCCGAGAAGAAAGAGAGGAAAAACAGAGACAAAGAGAGCTCGAGGAAAAAAGACTGGCATATGAACATGAGCGCAAATTAGCTGAGATAGACTTACGCAAGCAGAACAAGGAATCAGGGGCGACCGAGCAACCCCGCACCCCGGGAGCAACAGATAAGAAGGTACACATCCCCAAGGATGTCGTCCGAGAATACTTCCGAGAGGACGACATCCAACAATGGTTCAAGGCCTACGAAATAGCTATGACCTCCCACCGGATCGATCGAAGCGACTGGGGAGCCAGTCTATGGGGGAGATTCCTCAATGAGGGCCGCGATGCCCTGCTACAGCTCCCGGACCATCTGATGACCTCCTATGACCACATGAAAGCGGCCCTCCTCACCCGCTATGGGCTCACACCCGAGATGTACCGCCAGAGGTTCAGAGACTGCACCCGCATCCCGGGTACGACTTGGGTGGAGTACGTTAACTATTTCAGCAGAGCCTTCGAGGGTTGGATCAAAGGAAGCAATGTCACAACTTACGAACAGCTCTTCAATCTCATGGTGTGGGAGCATCTGTCAAACAATTGCTTCATCGAGCTCCGGCAGCACCTCCTCGATAGCAAATTGACTGATCCACGGCAGCTCGCAGCCGAAGCTGACCGGTGGGAAATCACCAGGGTGGGCTGAAATGGGTCCTATGAACAGAACCGAAACCACCACGGTCAGCACCGTCCCCGAGGAGGAGGAAGAGGGGGCCAAGGAAAAGGAAGAGACAGCACTCCGGCCGCCCCCGCTGCCAGCACCACTCCCCCGGCCAACCGGGGCAGCACCCCGGCACGACCGGGATATAGGGCCAATGTCACGTGTCACCGATGCCAGCGAGTCGGCCACTACGCCAACGACCCAAATTGCCCACAGAACCAGAGCCCGAGACCCCGCCAGGTGGCTGCCGCTGCCCTGGGGGAAGAACAGATCTCCGAGGAACAAGAAGAATATGAGCAAGAACATCAAGAATGGGAGCCAGCCGCCATGGCTCTAGCCTGCTTAGGGGGGAAAGACATGGTCCCGCGGGTCCCCCTACCCGCTAACACCCGGAAGTACAGCCAATGGGTGAGCATCAATGGACGCCGGGCCGAAGCCCTCCGTGACACCGGGGCCAGTGTAACAGCCGTCCGCTGTCACCTGGTGACCCCAGAACAGTTCCTACCAAATATTCTCTGCCCTGTCCGTTCAGCCGATAACTCGGAGAGTCTGTGTCGGATGGCCTGCGTCCCTTTCGAATGGGGAGGGGTCTCCGGCATGTTGAAGGTGACGGTCCGAGACGAATCCCCCGTAGACTGCCTCCTGGGGAATGACCTTGAAAGCTCTCCGTGGGCAGCCGTAGAACGAAGAGAACACCTGGGGATGTTAGGTATCCCGGACTGGGCGTGCGTCACCACCCGGTCCATGGCCGCCCGTGCCAATCCCCGACCCGAGGAGCCTGAATGGCCGGCGCCTCCTCCCCCGGTCGCTCCAGTCGAAGACGCCAACCGTGCCGTCCCCCCAGAACCAGCTCAACCTCCGGACCTCTCTGGCCTCGACCAGTGGCATCAAGAGGGGGGGCCCACACAGGAGCAGTTTCGCCAAGAGCAGAAGACCTGTCCCTCCCTCGAGGGACTCCGCCAACAAGCCCTCGCCCAGAGCGCGGGGGATACCTCCGGAACACATTGGGTCTATTGGGACAATGATCTGCTATACAGTGAACAAAAGATCGTGGAGTTGGGGGCCAGTCGAGTGCTAGTGGTGCCCCTCCGTTTTAGAGACTTCTTGCTGAATCTGGCCCACGATGTCCCCCTGGCTGGACACCTGGGTCAGGATAAAACTTACAGCCGCCTAGTGACCCACTTCTTCTGGCCTAAAATGAGGAATGATGTACTCCAGCATTGCCGATCTTGCCCCACGTGCCAAGCCAGTGGGAAGAGCGGCCGCAAACTAAAAGCCCCCCTGCAACCATTTCCAGTGGTCACCACCCCGTTCGAGAGGGTCGGGATAGACATTGTGGGGCCCCTGGACCCCCGCACAGCACAAGGACATCGGTTCATCCTGGTACTGGTGGACCACGCCACCCGCTACCCCGAGGCGGTTCCCCTGCGAACTGTGACAGCCCCGGTAGTCGGCCGGGCCCTGATGGGGATCTTCTCCCGTGTGGGCTTCCCCCGAGAAGTCGTCAGCGACAGAGGCACGAACTTTATTTCAAAATATATGAGGTCCCTCTGGCAACAGTGTGGGGTCACCTACCGATTCACGACCCCCTATCACCCTCAAGGAAACGGACTCGTTGAGCGGTTCAACCGCACGCTCAAAGGGATGATTGGGGGGTTGGAAGAGCCCCTCCGTCGCCAGTGGGACGTGCTACTGCCGTGCCTCCTCTTCGCATATCGAGAGGTCCCCCAGAAGTCCCTCGGCTTCAGCCCGTTTGAACTGTTGTATGGACACCCCGTACGGGGGCCGCTCAGCCTAGTCAAGGAAGGCTGGGAAATGCCCCCTCTAAAGAACCCTCCAGATGTCTTCAAATACCTCCTAACCCTCCGCAACCAGACCCGACGGTTCAGAGAGCTGGCAAAAGCAAACTTGGAGGCCAGTCAAGAGGACATGAAAAAGTGGTATGACCAAAATGCCTCCTCCATCGAATTTGAACCCGGCCAACAAGTATGGGTGATGTCCCCCACCGAACCATGCGCCCTGCAAGACAAGTGGACGGGGCCCTTCAAAGTAGTCGAGCGCAAGGGCCCTGTCACCTATCTCATCGACCTGGAATCTTCACGGAACCCCCTCCGGGTCCTCCACGCTAATAGACTGAAACCCCATTTCGTGCGTTCAGAACTCAGCCTCCTGATGGCCACCGACAATGGGGCCGAAGAAGACTCCGAACCCCTCCCTGACCTCCTACGGACTCGGGAGAAAGACGGCTCCGTGGACGGGGTCCGACTCTCGGAGGCCCTCACCCTGGAACAACGCCAAGAATGTCGAGACCTTCTGTTGCAGTTCGCCAGCCTGTTCTCCCTCACCCCAGGTGTCACCTCCTGGTGTGTGCACGACGTGGACACGGGGGACAGCCCCCCTATCCGCCACCGGGCCTACCGCGTACCAGATCGGGTACGGGCCTGCATCCAAGAAGAAGTAACCAAGATGCTCACGCTCGGGGTCATTGAGCCCTCAGACAGCCCCTGGGCCAGCCCAGTAGTACTGGTCCCCAAAGCAGCCACCCCTGGCACCACTCCAGAACTCCGGTTCTGCGTCGACTACCGGGGCTTGAATGCAGTTACCAGAACAGACGCACATCCCATCCCCCGGGCAGACGAACTAATCGACCGCATGGGAGCTGCCCGCTACCTCAGCATTTTCGACCTGACAGCGGGCTACTGGCAGATCGGCCTCACACCCCGGGCCCAAGAACGATCTGCGTTTTCCACTCCTGACGGACATTATCATTTCAAGGTCATGCCCTTCGGCATGAAGAATGCCCCCGCAACGTTTCAGCGACTCGTTAATCAGGTCTTGGCCGGACTCGAAGGATTCAGTGCCGCCTACCTAGACGACATCGCTGTATACAGCCACCACTGGTCCGACCACCTCCACCACCTCCAAGAGGTGCTACAGGCCCTTCAGCAAGCTGGCCTCATGATCAAGGCCAGCAAATGCCAGATTGGTCAGGGGTCCGTGACCTACCTCGGACACCAGGTGGGAAGCGGCCTGGTGGCCCCTCTGCAGCTCAAGATCGCCGCCATCCAGTCCTGGCAGCCCCCCATCACCCAGACCGAGGTACGCGCCTTTCTGGGACTCACGGGCTATTACCGACGGTTCGTGAAGGACTATGGTAGCATAGTGGGGCCCCTCACAGAACTCACGTCCAAAAATCAACCAACGAAGGTCAACTGGACCCCAGATTGTCAAACAGCCTTCGAACAACTGAAGGCCGCCATGTGCTCCGCCCCTGTGCTCCAGGCCCCCGACTACAGCCGGGAATTCGTCGTCCAGACGGATGCCTCTGACCACGGCATTGGGGCGGTCCTGTCTCAATTGAACCCCGAAGGCCTTGATCAGCCAGTGGCCTTCATCAGCAGGCGACTCCTGCCTCGAGAACAACGCTGGAGCACCATCGAGAGGGAGGCCTTCGCCGTGGTATGGGCCCTCAAAAAGCTCCGGCCCTATCTCTTTGGCACACACTTTCGGGTACAGACCGATCATCGACCCCTGCAGTGGCTGATGCAGATGCGGGGGGAGAACCCAAAACTACTACGTTGGTCCATCTCCCTACAGGGGATGGACTTCACTGTGGAACATCGACCTGGGCAAGACCCTGCCAACGCGGATGGCCTGTCACGCTTTTTCCGCCTCGCCGAGGAGAGTCCCCAAGAGGATGGGTGACTCTCCCCGCCTTCAGCTGGGGGGGACGCATGTTGGACAGGCCACATGAAGGGCCCGCTCCCCCTCTGCCCGACCAGGCCCGAGCCCGGTCCCTCAAGTGTTACACACCACCACTTCACGTTTTCCGTCCCCTCCGGGACCCCTGCCTCTGAACATCTCGACCTCGTGGGCCCGATCCACTACTGGGCCGCGCGCCCGACCTGGGCGCCATCTTGGACACTGCACCACGAGGCCGCGTGGCCTCCGATCGACCCTAACCCTGGGCCTGGCCCGGCCTCAGACATCCCGGCACCACCATCCACCCAGGAGGTGAGCGGACTACTTGGCAGGTCAATGGGAGAAAGAGGTGTCGATGGCTCTCCCCCGCCAGGTACCGCTCGCCCCCAGCCTCCCCGGGCGCTGGCTCCACCCCCCTGCTGGGTGTCTGGACTCCCTCATCCTGGACCCCCCGACCTCCAAGTGCGAGGGTCCGGACATCAAAGGGCAACAGCCCTATAACTGAGGCAGCTCCAGAGCAGGAAGGCAGTTGTATCCTGGAGTCGAGAGACGCAGAGAAGAACTCATCCTTGACGGACTACTGGCGCTGCCGTAGCCCTACCTTATGAACTATCGTCCTGCCTGCTGGCGCTGCCGCAACCTCTGTAAACCTTCATCGTCGTCGGGACCTGCTGGCGTGGCCGCGGACCGTTTGTACCTCCATCTTCATCGGGACCTGCTGGCTCCGCCGCGGACCGTCGCCACCTTCAACCATCTCGGGACCTGCTGGCTCCGCCGCGGCCCGATCATCTAGACCGCCGAGCTCGAGGATTGAGAGCTGTCCATCCACCCATTGGGTAACAAGACTGTCCCGCTACCCCTTTTCCCCACCAGAGACCCGAACCGAGGGGACCCCTGAGTCCAGACCTCCTTGTACCATTTGACCGTACTCGAAGAATTGCTGATAAAGTATCGTTTAACCTTATCCTTGTGTGGTGTCCGTCTGTGGGGGGGAAGTTACTTGTCTGTACGATCGCTGGAGACGGCTCTCCCTGGAGACCTCTCCCCTTATACTCGGCCGACCCTCCCGGTCCGTCTAACAGACTGCCATATCTGCTCTGGTTACCAATGACCCAGCAATCCGGTTGCAGACGGAACTTTTTCTCTTACGATTAACTTTTCATTCCCTCAAGGACTCTGGTTGGCCCTCCACTGGGCAACCATGTAATGTGGGCTTGGCATGGACATGTACTGCTCCAACTCCAACACTCCACAGAATGTGAATAAAACATTCCAAATCACACAGATGTGTCATGTCTATGATCAATCAAGTATAAGAGTATGGATGAATGTAGGGACATTGATTGCAACTAAAAGGTACACCCTGGTAATTGACATCAATGCACATGTTTTACCCTGACCCCCATGGCCAATTAGATGACTGTGAAGGTGTGAACTAGCTGTGGCCTCATTGCACATGAACAACAATCTGGCAAACCCCCAACGTAGCCCCATGTCCATGTATTAAATAGGGCTGTGTGTAAAAATGCCAAAAAAGGTAGCAGGCCTAAAGTAGTGTCTCCCATCACATGTGACAACAGAACATCTCTTTGCATACCTACTCACACACATCTGTGTGGACACAGCCTGTTTAGATGGATCACATTGATCCACATGGCAAGATGTTGAACACCATACTCACATTGCTGAAGACACGTAAGAGCACAGGTCTACCAGCAACTATCCCAACCACAATGTCGGGCTCACAGAGGTGGAGCTATCAATAAGGACTCACCCCCCATGGAAATGTGTCAGTCAGTCCCTCCCTGATTACGGACAATGCTCATTGAGGCACATGATTTGTCATTCTAATCAACACTCATCACAGTTGAACACTAGTGAAGTTATATAGACTTTAGTAGCAAGTGCGTGTCAGTACGGGCAAGACAAGGGCCATACCATGCAGTCACATGCTGACGACACTTACAGGCAGCATAGGAACATGTCAGGTGCAAGAAATGGGAGGCAAAAATGAACACAAATCAGTACAGATGGCAACGCGCTTAGCACACCTTGCCTTGCTGGACAAGTCATGTGGTGTTTGCCGTCTGCTCATTGCCCCTTGTCAGGGGACACGACTCACAGCCCATGGGATCTGCATAGTGCTGTACCATTGGACTGCGCTGACTGTCTGCTCTGCTGACAGTGAGCAGGTGAAAGGGTCCAACAAGGTCACATGTCGTACTACATTGCCATGTGTGTACTCTCCCTTCAGCAGTAAGTCAGATTTAGGAACTTTGCCAAACAACGCTGTGCAGCTCCGCCCATGGGACTGCATCACCTTGGATAGGTGTGTGTTAACAAGCGTAGGTGCACGCACATGCATTCTGAGTCCAGGCGAATGCAGACATCTCCAATGTTGGGGAGCGCCTCGTTGTGGTCACTGCACACGAGGACTTGCGCAATCTCCCGTGCACAACTGCCAGCACATACGCCAAATATCAGGGGATCCCATGCACGGGTATCACAGTTGCACTCCTGGTTGTGGGCTAACAGGGGGCGCACAGACAAGTCATAATCCAGTTCAGCTACCGTTGTGTTGGATAGGCAGACATCCATTGGCCACTTGAATGTGCATGATCGAAAGTGGAAACAGGGCAGGACGTAGGTGACTTATGCAAGACGGAAACTCAGACGGTAACTGATGCGCAACACTGCCAGTGGCAGTGATCCCAACAGATGCAGCATACGTGCACAGTACAGTTCCAGGTGACAGGGGTTGTGCATGTGCCCGGGATAGCCTGCTATTGCGTTTGTTGGTCCTGTAGAACCAGCACTCTTCAGACTGGCGGCAATTATGTGGATGATATGCCACAGCTCGGAGCAATGAGCTGTATGTGTGTGCAACGTTTGGACGTATGGGTTGTTTTTTACTTATGTACTTATGTGTCAAGTGCATACATGCAGGACTACTTCAAGCAGGGACAACTGTGTGGGGGGTGTAGACACGTTGGTCTTTCATTAGCGCAGTTCATATTGTGGGAGTCATCAAAATCTGGTATGGTATCTCTCTCAGGGGTGCCAGCCACATTCAAGACCAAGGTCGGAGGTTCAGATGTCCTTCCACCTTATGTATTAAGACAAAGGAGCTTTCATACCTAATGTTAGTCTGACTACTGCTTGCATTTTTGAAATGTGATGTGGCCTTCGTGCTGCAATTGATGCCAGGCCTCAGACTTATGGTGCACCAATAGCCATACACACACAACAGTTGCCATGTATGAGCCAAAAGCCTGATTGGCCTTGCGCTCCTTGTACAATCTCTCTCTTTCTCTCTCTCCCTCCCTCTCCCTCCTTCCCTTTCTCTCTCCCTCTCTCTCTCCCTCTCTCCCTCGCTCTCCCTCTCTCTCGCGCTCTCTCCCTCTCTTCCTTTCTCTCTCCTTCTGTCCTTTGATGAGTGCATGTCATACCTTCTTATCTTGAATTTTGTCTTGCAGGCTGTGACTTACAGATTGTCCTGGGATGACCCGCCATGACTCTTCCAAATAGTTGCTTGAAGTCAAATTTAATTGTGGTATTTTGTTTGGACTTTCAATGGTGAATGAATGATTCTCCTTTTTCTGACCACACATGAAAGTTAATTGTTGTAATTGTGCGACATCAGGCGAATGATTTTGTTCATGATTTCGTGAAGATGATGCGCAATATCTTGGTCCGGGGGTAGGGGGGGCCCGGGGTATGGCCCGGCGGGAGTGTTAGGGGGTCCTGGGGGTGGTGGCAGTGGGTGTTGTGGCCCTCTTATGGCTCCGAGCTGCATGATCGTTGACTCCATGGCATCTGTTGTTCTTCAGGTGTGGCGCTGACCTCCCTTTTATGGTGCAGGTTGTCATCCAACTTTACACCAGGTAAGAGCAGGTGTTAAATCCCTGCTGCTACCTTGTATTATCACCTGTTTTGTGATTTTATAGCAGATCTGGCTGATGGTTGAAAATGTTGTGACGTGGTGTGGTTGTGGCTTTTTGCACGGGAACGCCTACTCTGTATAGCATTAGCGTTTGTTGCCGGTGTTATCTGTGGCAATGTTTTTTGCAGCTGCTATTGCTGGGGAACTGGTGATATCGGCTGTTAGCAACAGCTTGTGAATGGGGCGCTAAGTTTATCACCATTTTGACTAAGATAAAGTGCCAATAACTCAGCGATAAGTCCTTGAGAATATACCCCTAGGTATTACAGCGGTCTCTGATCGTAAGTCTGCTAACTTGTTCCTCACCCTCCTACAATTACAGGTAAGATAGGAGCCACAAATCCATACTGCTTATTGATTGTTGGTCATTTTATAGCACAACAGCTTTGCAGTGAGATAAGACTTAAATTATCCAATTCTCGCAGATCACGGCTCACAAGAATTAACTATGTAGCGCACTACCCTCCCTGCAGACGCTCCATTCTACTCCTGACTCATGGGTAAAGGCCTTTACAATTGCCATACCATTACCAGTTAGTTCAGTCACCCTTGTTATGAATGTGCCACCCTTGTTCTTCAACAGGGTTCAGCTTGAGTCACTGACCACCATACCCATGCTGCAAATACAGTGGTGGTGGCCTTTCACAAAAAAGTAAGATTTCCTTTATTTTAATTATTCATTACTCCTACCTAATTCCTCCTGTTCCTTCATGACCCCCATTGTTTCAATTTTCCTCAGATACTTTTTAGGGTTATGTACCAACTCACAGTGTACATCAGAACCGAGCCTTCTTGGTATTTATATACACCAGACAGAAGTCCTACGCTGGTGTTTGAACCAGACCTTCACAAAAAAGTAAGATTTCCTTTATTTTAATTATTCATTACTCCTACCTAATTCCTCCTGTTCCTTCATGACCCCCATTGTTTCAATTTTCCTCAGATACTTTTTAGGGTTATGTACCAACTCACAGTGTACATCAGAACCGAGCCTTCTTGGTATTTATATACACCAGACAGAAGTCCTACCCTGGTGTTTGAACCAGACCTGCTGGCCAATGCCTGTGTGTCCTTTACTCCTTCCTGCACACCATCAGATGTTTCATTTTATGTTTAAACACACATCTTTAATGTTATCATGAGTCCTGATCAGTAATTACACATATTCTGTTAGTTTTCCAGGTTCATCTTTGTCCTGATGAGACCCTGATACCCACAAAGGGTCGAAATGCCATTGACAAAAACAAAGACAGACCTTACTTTTGTATAGATGAACACCGGGACACTACCCGCTGTGTTTAAAACCGTTTTGATGTTATTTGACTGACTTGCATAAAGTAACCAATATGCCAACTATGCTTACCTATATTGTTGTTCCTTCTTCTTTCATGGTTTTGGTTCTTGTCACTTGGGGTTTTTGTAGAACATCTCTTCACTTTTCACTTAACTGTTATTTTTGTAATTCAAATTTGGTTTTGATATTGATGAAAAAATACATTTTGATTCCGCTGCAACAAATTTATTCTAAACAGGATCCAAACAGAACAGGAATTCTTTTCCGTGAAAACATTACATTTTTAGAAGATTAAGTTTACCCGGGATTTCCTGTACTACCATATTGTCTTTTTGAAAATGAGTTCCAGGTAAACACTTGTCTTAAGCTATAAACTTTATACCCATGTTCACATGGACATTTGGGTTGGGCTCTTGTGATTGTGAATTTGAGTGGCATCCAGGGGCAGTCCAGCATAATGGTGAACATGCTGGAGTTCCTGGAGGGCATTTACAGTAGTATGTCTGCCCTACAGAGGTCTTTTCAGGTTCTGGCCTCCTCAATGACAGCAGTCTTCCCCAAAGCCCAGTCTTCCAGCCCACCTTCTGCCTCTTCCCCATCCCAAATCCCTTTTAACCATACCTGTCCCTAACAGACACAAACAGAAGCACACACACACACCACAACATCTACATACACCCCACTGCCATAAAACGTAGCAAAAAAAACAAACATACACCCTCTGAACTGACCCTCACCACCCTCACCTGCCCCAGCACACACATAGCTATAGAGCCCGCACCAACAGAGAAAAGCCAAGACGCAACCAACATCAGACGTCCAGACACCAGCACCAACACCAACAACAGGCAAAGCCATGACAGCCAAATACTCCCTCTACCTCACACTTGTCATCCCACCTACCCAGGCTCCCATGGAAGTACCTCAGGTTCCCCTTGGCTTTCCCTCTGGCCCAACCGCTGGCCCCCTTCCATTGTTAATCCAACCACACCCAATTCCTGCTCAGCTCTCCCTAGTTTCTTTTTTGAGGTGCCTGACCTGCCCACTATATGCCCCTTCCTGAGGAGGTTTCCCTGGCAGTGTAATGTTAGACAAATAAAGTGGTACTGCAATGTGCTGAGCCACATTTGGGTTTTTGACTGGCCATTGGCCTTATTTCTTTAGTTTGTAAATAAAAATCTGTTTACATTTGATGGCATATTATTCCATCCATTCTTTTTCATGCTATTTCTGTATTGGCTTCGTTCAGTACATGCTACTAAATTTGTGTACATTTGAGCCAGATTGGGGGTCCTTTCTAAGTGGTAAGTGTACCACCAACAGGAGAGAGAGGTACCACCAACAGGAGAGACATTGCTGCATTGTGGGGCTTCTTCTGAGAGGACTTCAGCTCCCTCTGACTCACTCCACCCCCGTGCACTCATAAGCACGACGTGGACCAACCATGCGGGACACACCCAGATCATAACCGGGCCAAAGGCAGGCCCGTCAGCACTCATCAGAGCCTGGATGGGGCTGGGCAACCCTTTCAATGACAGATATTTGGAAATGTCACAAGTAACATCCTTGGGCAAGAAACAGGACAAACGTTCAGCTACAGGTGAAGAAATAATAAACACAATTGACACAAGCGTCAAGTGGAATCTAGGAAATTTCACTTAATCTGCATTCTAATCCTTTTATCCCTACTACCATACTGGAAGAGGGTGCAAAAGGTGTGAAGGGTACCATTTGACCTCAGCCTAGCAATATTCTACACTCTGCTACCAATAACTCTGTTTCCACAGGAGTCCTACAGAAGCCAGTTCTAAATCTGTGAGTAATACCAAGACCACCAAGGCCCTGCCCTCAAATTCCAATCCTGCTGGTTTTAGTTTTGATCAATATCCTTCCCATCAAGTGTTAAGAAATACAGACAAGAGAATGGGAGGGGGAACCTACGGGAGATGATATACAAAAGGGAGGATGCAGGGAGACTAGTTATTGAAACTACCCATATGTAGTGGTTCTAGGGAACGTCCCAGGACATAGGGAAAATCAAACCGAATCAAGTGAACAACTAATGGGAAAAGTGCTGACTGGCTTACTAAGTTTGTATAACCACCTCCTCATGGTCAGTAGAGTAAAGTGGGTTGATTTATAACGTAAAACTATCAAGAGAGACTGCATTGTGATTAATCTGGATTGCCCCAGGCTCGATGAAAGTATTTTATACCTTCTACCAAACGGCCCCACATAGTACTTCCAGATACATGTACTTTTGCTGGATTATTTCTATAAAAAGGTTCTCCCCTAACCGATATGGGATAGGGTTTCCCAGCCCAAATTGTCACCCGTTACTTTTATTATCCCAAAAACGGTCAGAGGTTCCCCAACAGAATAGATATGCTCCTATGACGGATTTGGAGGATTGTGATTGAGTAATTACAACTGATGTCACCATGCCTGGTTGCAGAACACCTGATAAATGTTCCCAAAGAGGTTCATTGTAGGGACAATAGGGATATTATAAGGTTGGCAACTTGGAACACAGCAGATTTTAGGAGGAATAGGGATATTTTGCTATGGGTTAAGGAGATTGTAAACCATGCATTAATTTGCCTCCAAGAAACTTGGGAAGTAGGAGCCATATGTATCAAAAGGTTTTACCCATTCTGTGTCTATGGGAAAATGTGGTCATACATGTGGCCCGTAGTCCTCTGTTCTTAGATGGTTTTCCTTCTTGCCAATTTCCAGCTATACCTGCTACCCCAGTGCAGGCTTAAGACGGTTTGTTAACCTTGATAGGCAACACATTAAATCTAAAGGTTTCAAAGTTTATCATGACTTATCCCTATTTACATTTTTTGATTTGTGAGGGTAATGAAATGAGTGATTTATTACTCATAAACTTTTATAATAATTCCCCTGAGGGGAATAGGGCATTCATGGTAGTCACCTTAGAACAGGCCCTTATTGATATTGCCATAAGCCACCCCAAAGGTGTAGATTTGCTTTAGCTTGGTAACTTTAACCTGAACGGTTGCTCCAAATTAGGGAGGGTGTCTTGCGGGTTGACAGACCAAGAAGGAGAGAACTTGTTGCACTTTGAACATAGTGCTTGTGGGAATGCCCTTAATTTCTCAATACTGAAGATGCATTTGAGCATTACAAACCCAGTGAACGGTATAATGAAAAATTGGAGGCAACATTCGGTAGTGCTGACAATGGTACTACAATTGATTAAATACTGGTTTCAGAATCTTTGTATGCTAGAACACGTAATACTCAGGCAAAGTACACAGGGTATAGCGATCATGCCATCCTTACGTTCGAAATGAAATGGGGGTGGAATAAAAGGAATGAAAGGATTTCTAGGGCGAGGGTTCCGAAGCCCATGCTGGTAAGGAATAATGGCTATATCTTACATTGGGACAAAGTGGATAGAGCTAAGCGCCTTTCTAAAATGCTCCATAGTAAATCCAACAAGATCGTAACCTGTTTACAGTTTCAGCTGGACCCAAATTTAATTAAACAATCATTTGAAGGAGTTTTGAAGGAAATCAAAACTCTCCTGATCCACTCTTTCCCCAGTAAAAACCATCCGTTAGAATAATAGTTTGATTCTGCATGTACAAAAGTCCTAATTAAGTTAACCAAGGCTTTACACTGTTCCTAAAAATAATTTTCTGATTCGTAGTTTGAGAACTGAATATAAACCAGTACGTGCAAATAGGCTAAAAACTCTGAAAGGCGGTAGAACTTAAGGACTGTAAATCCTTTTAGAACGTCGTGAATGCCCATACACTAAAAGAGAAGACCACACCTTCCCTTGAGGTTCACATTGAGGAAGATGGGTATGTGACTTACTTTGAGATTTTTTTAAAAACCCAACAACCTCTCAAATCTCTTTAGAATAACCTCCTGTTGAAATTAGTTATTCTTATGAAACTTTCCAAACAGATGAAATCTCCTGAGTTATAGTAGAATTACATCCCCTGAAAGCTCCAGGCCCAGGTGGAGTGCTGGTTGATATGTTCTTGGAAATCTCCGAATTATTGGTCCCTTTGCTGATGAATGTTTTTACGCCATATCCAGAGTTGGGTCATTGCTGTCTAGGAAGCGTTATATTATTATCCCAATATATAAAAGGGGGGATAAGAATGTCCGAAGAATTACAGACCGATTTAATTGATTGCGAGCACAGCTAACCTGATGGGTCGGCTGCTTTTAAAGACTTTAAGACTGGCTGGACGTAGGTAATAACAGTGGCGGGTCTTCCACTATGGCAGAGGAGCGTCGCCCCACTGCTTTTAAGTAGTGTGAGGAAGAATAAACATATAATAATAATAACTTATAGTTATTATAATTTTATGCTTTGGGCTGCTTTGCAGGCAGGTGGGTGGGCAGGGCTGCTCTGCATTCAGAGCAGAGCAGGGGAGTATGTTTATGTGTGCTTGTGATAGTTTCTGTATGTGCGTTTGTGCGTGTCTGCGTGTATATGAGAGTGAGCGCATATGTGTGTGCTTGTGCATGTCTGTGCATGTGATGGTGTTTGCGTGTGCATGTATTTGGGTGTTTTTGTATTAGAGCATGGGATTTTATGTGTGCTTGTGTTCTTGGATGTTTCTGACTATGTGCTTGTCTGTGTGCGTCAGTGCGCATATGAGAGTGTGTGCTCACATTGGTGTGTGCTTGTGCATGTCTGTGCTTGTGATGGTGTGTGCACATTGGATTTGTTATTTTCTGGCAGCCGCTGTCCTGGAAATCGACTTTAACTGCCTGATGCCTAACCTTAGGATGGCCACCAGAATACCAGTGTACAGTACAGTCCCCTGCCTGACCCCAAAGGGCTTCCATAGTGGTCCCCTACATGTTGTTTTACTTCCCTGGGACAACAATTGGACATTGTCCAGACCTTGAACCTATCCCCTAAACTGCCTACACATCAGGACTTGGAACCTGCAGAACTTACTCCAGACTATGGAGACTTAGCGATTTGGCTGATGCCCGGTGGAGCTACCATATAGCTAAAGAGAAGATGGGTTGAGGACTCCTCCTCTCTGCCGTCACCTACCCAGCTGGACCTTGGGCAGATTTTCCCCTCGTCTCTACATCCTGTCTTCCTCCTACCTCTTTATCCTATCCCCTTACCCTTCCTGCTCCATTCACCTTGTCCCCTATGTTCTTTAAAAGCTTTTCTTGATACTTATGTAACTGTTAACTGATGTAATTAGCAACATTATTGTCCTTCATGTAAAGCGCTCTGATTCCATCGGGTCTAGCCAGCGTTATATAATAACTCATTAATTAAATTTGTTCCCATTTAATACTCTTTCTCCCTTTGTCTACCTCCCTATCTCCTATCCACTCTCCCCTGAATCTCTCACCTTGCCTGCTAGTCTGCCTAGCCCCCTGTCCTTTCTGCCCTTTGACTAAGCAAACCTTCTCCCCTTGTTGGGGAAAGATCCAATATTTATACTATGGAGTCCCAGCGTACCCGCTGAGTGAGTCCACTGCGCCAAGGGAGCCACACACACCTGAGGTATGGTATGGCAACCCTTGCCAAAGCACTTCCTCTCCCCTTTTTGGGGAAGGATCCAGTACGTAGGCCTTGGAGTCTCAGAGACCCCTCTGAGAGATTCCACTGCGTAAAGGGAGCCTCCCGCAACAGAGATAGGGAGGCCATACAATTTCCCCTGGGATCACAGCTTACTGGACTTTGGACGTTGCTTTGACTCGTCTACCGGTTTGTGTCCCGTCGCCCTTCCCCTCCTCTTTCCATGCAATGTCCTTCACCCTCCCCTCCTCTTTCCAGTTTTCATTTCCTGTCTACTTCCCCATCTCCTTCCCCCTCCCCTGAATCTTTCCACTTGCCTGCTTTTCCCCTTACATATGTGTGCGTATTGTTTATTCTGACCTCACAAGTAACTATGTTACCATGCTCTAATAACTGTGTAACCTTTGTAACGATGTAACCTGTAACTATGATCTGATGCTCATGTAATGCGCTCTGATGCCTCTGGGTCTAGCCAGCGCTATATAAAACCTTTAAAATTAATAAATATATAAAATAAATAAATACTCCTAAGTGTGCGATGACTGTTTGGTCGGCCCTCTCGGGCCGCCCAAACCAGTCATGCGCACTTTCCCCGTTCTCTATGCAGACTGCTTTACAGTGTGGAAAACAAGCTCAGGCCCCCATTCCCTGGTTGAGCGTTGAACCAGGATGCTCAAAACCAATCACTACACTGCACTGCAGCATTGTGATTGGTCAGTGGGGCCTGCTTTCTGTTCCTTGAATTCCACGAGGAGAACAGGAGCAGAGACGCGGGACCCGGTGGCAAGATAGGTTTATTTTACAATATTTTGTTTTATTGGGTGACCCCCACACCCCTTGCATGAGCCCTCCCACCCCCACGTGACCTTCACCACCCCTGTGCGACCCGCCTGCCTCACCAACCGCGAGCCATGCTAGCTGCTACTGGGTAATAATATGTCTAGGGTACAGTATGGATTCAGGAAAGGGAGAGGGACCATAGATCAGTACTTAAACTTAAGTTTAGTGGCAACCAATATATACAGTTGCTAAAATGGGTAATCTATATACAGCTTTTATGGACCTATCAGCCCTATTTGACTGAATTATTTCCGAGCTTTGGGATAGTATGGCAAGTATGGGAATTAATCCACTAGTAATTCATTTTATCAGGCAACTCTATTCAGGGGCCACGGCCAGTGTTAGATTTGGCAGAGAGGGGAAATGCCCTAAACCATTTGCCATCAAATGAAGGGTGAGGCAAGGCTGTGTCCTTGCCCCATTTCTTTTCTCCTTATATACAAACAAAATGGAGACAGTTTTAAAGGAAAGCACCAAGGACGCTCCACATATAAAGGCTTCTCCGCTCCCAATTCCTCTCCATAACTGGGAATAATCTTTGACAACAAATATATGTGGAAAGACATGCTCTTAAATAGAGCCCTCCTCTGAGGGAGAAGCTTAGCGGGCCTTTTTAACCTTTCAATAGAAGTGGGTTATAAACCAATACCGGAAATGTTGCTTCTATAGGAGGAAAAACCTAAAGCCATTGTCACTGACGGTGCAGCAGTCTGGGGCATGGCAGAAATTGACCCACTGCAACCTGTGAAGGATTTGTTTGTGAAGAGACTTCGGTCCCTTTCCAAAGGCTGCTCTAATTAAAAATCCCATACTGATTTGGTTTACCGCATATTACAGATGCAATCCTTTTGGCTCCGTTGTTATTGTGGCACTCTAATTGGCAAAGGCAGCTGGTGCCACTGAACCAGGAAGTGCTAAAAGATTGTCTTAAATTAGATTTTGCTAAGAAGATACCGCGGCTTGAGTACAATCAGTCTACTTTGATAGAATTGGGTTTGTCCCATTTGTTTGAGTCCCCTCAAAACTGTTTAAGGTATTCTGGAGGCACGTTAAAAAAGTTGCTTTTTAGCAGCAAGAAAAAGATGGGCTAAGTACAAGAAGATCCCTACGGTTGGGTACTACCAATCTGTCCTGCCAGTAGGACCTGTGTCCCAATCGTACCTTGCTGTTGTATCTAGTTTACAGCATTGCTTTTTCCTGGTAAGATTTTGATTGAATTGTATTCCATTGCTGGTGGGTTTTCCAGAAAATACCTACCCCCATACTAAACTCTCAACCTGCCCCAGTGATGGCACTACTGTACAATCCACCGTGCATTATACTGTTTAGGTGCCCTTTTATTCGCAGCATAAAAATGGCATTTTAATTCCTTTTCTGCAAAATATAGGTTCTTGTTATCGCAGGGCAATGCTGTAATTTTTGCAACGCTTTTAAACCGTTTCAGTTTGTTATATCATGGCTACATTTCCTTGGGCTGCATGAAAACGGAGAAAATAGCTCAATTATTAGGATGAGGAAAATGTTTAGACCAAACAATAGAATATAAGGTAGCATTTGTATGATAAATAGTAATGTTTGCTTTCTTTTTTTTTTTTTTAATTCTTTATTAATTTTCTTCAGTAAAACCAGATCAGTTGAACAAAAACGTAAATCCATTTTATCCATATACCCTTGAGCGCCAAGCAGTATACTTCCCTTCCACTTTAGTTGCTGAAGCTTCTGAAATAACAGATTTAGAGACAGCTACTCTATTTTGAGCCTGTTCAATGTCTTGATTGCTAGAGATAGCTTAAATCAATCGGGTTTCCGCTATATTTAATTTCTGGTATTGCTCTAGTAGAAGTTGTTTCTCTTTGCATTGTGCAGCCCACCCAAACCTAATTGTTTCCCCTCAGATCCCGGCTTTCAGTGTATCCCATATAATCTCAACCGATGCACTTCCTATGTTTTCTTCTAGGAATTGTGGTACTCACTTATTCATATGAAGCCGGTAATCATTGTCATATATTAAAGCTCTATTAAATGTCCACCGAGGGATAGAAGATTTTTTAATCTGTACCGAAATCTCCAAAACTAACGGGTTATGATCAGACATTACCCATGTGTATTTCTGAATGCTAACATTGTTTAATAGTTGTTGAAATATGAATAAATAATCGAGTCTAGCATGAGTCTGATATGGGGCAGAGTAAAAAGTGTATCCCACATCATGAATATTAAATCTGAGCCAGGCATCCGAAAGACCGTGGTTATTACATAGGTTTGAGACTGCATTGAATACCTTAGGTTTACGTCCTGTATAAGAACGGCCGCCTATTATTCCAGTGTGATTACTTAAGTTTATATTGACATCCCCACAGATAATGACAGGGCGGGGCCAGCCAACCAATTCAACATTCAACCATTCAAATAAAGTCAGATCGTCCAACACAGATCCATATATGGAGCACAAAGTTAAATCTTGGCCCCCCATGCCACATTGAGTAATAACCCATCTTCCGTACTGGTCAGATTCAGAGCTTGAGAACCTTAAGCCCATATTCCTTTTTGCCATAATAGCCACCCCTTTAGTGCGAGACCCTTGAGTAGTAGCTGAGACTAAATTATATCCTTCTAGCTCGCAAGCCTTAGCCCTGCCGGCCTCGATATGGGTCTCTTGGAGACAAATATATCAGCCTTCAAATATTGCATATCAATATTGATCCTACGTTTTTTCATGGG
This sequence comes from Lissotriton vulgaris, assembly GCF_964263255.1. Lineage (NCBI taxonomy): Eukaryota > Metazoa > Chordata > Amphibia > Caudata > Salamandridae > Lissotriton > Lissotriton vulgaris. The sequence continues at coordinate 1,337,578,338 of NC_141687.1, forward strand.
ATTATTTAGACCGCAGATGGTAATGGATGCAATCCTTAACTTTTTCAGCCCCATTTTGAACAGGAGATCAATAATGTATCCATTCTGCCGTCCTTCCAATCTTCCCATATCATCAATACAAAAATTAACAATTCTGACATCTTACATACCACCTGAAAATTAACTAAGAAACATCCCTCCCCCCCTTGTGTGTCCCCCCCAACTATCCCAAGGCAAAAGAAGTCCAATAACCCTCGTGATGCCTCCTGCATGAAGGTGCAGCCCCCCCGTCGCCTGTCCAGTTGGTCCTATCTGAATACAGACAGCAAAGAAAAGACGAAAGAGCCCCTCACACCCTCCACAAATCCCCTCACCAGTGCTGAATCCCATATACCCCGTTATTGGAACCTGTTCAATCACAGAAATAAACACATTTCGAAAAAAAAGAAGAAAAAAAAGAGAAGCAAGAGGAGATTATTATCTACTGAGAAAATCATCCCTTACTCCCCTACCCCTCAGGTCCGGCTGGGACAGTAGTCCCGGAAATATCGTTCAAGTAATCTTGAGCTTGGATTTCTGAAATGAACATTTGCGTGGTGCCTTTATAAATAATTTTGAGCCGTGCAGGACTGAGAAGGAATGCCTCTGCTCCGAACTTCTGAAAGCAAGAAATTAACTGACAAAGTTTCCATCTTCTCTCTACAGTACTGTGACAGAAGTCTGGCCTGACGAAAAAGGAAAATCCTTCTGCCGAACGTCGAGATTCAGGCCTAGCTTTGTCAGATACAGCCTGGCGCAGTAAGAAAATACCGAAGAAGATTAAAATAGCTCTGGGTTTGACATCGGTGTTGCTGGGATCGTGTTTCTTTTTAAGCATTAAAGGAAAGTGGTGAACCCGTTGAATTTCCTTCTCCCAAGACCACTGCCTGAGTTCTGGGAAGCCCTCTCTCATCAGACGTAAGACAAAGCCTCTGAAATCATTCCCCTCAGCAAATTATGGAATACCAAGAAGTCTTGAGTTATTGCGGCGCTGACGATTCTCAAAATCCTCGAGTGTCCACATGACATCGGTCATTCGTGCTTCATTTGAGAAGGTATGGTGAGTTGACGTCTCAGCACTTGTTTCTAAAGCCACCACCCGTTGCTCTAGAGCAGTTGTTCTCTCTGTGATCTCTATGCAAGATTTATTAATTTTACGGATTGCACCCTGGAGTTTATTTGTTGCAAGGTGAGCGCGCCTATGTTCTACTCTAGCCTCCCCTTGTATTTGTTTGAGGGTGACATAGATCAGAGCCATTGATGGGGGAGTCTCACTGGCATCATCAGGCTTTCCAATGGTTTCAATATTCCCAGTCTCACAGTCAAACTTGTTTGAGCAGCCTTTCTCACCCACTAACTCCGTAGTTGAATAGTCCCACCGAAGCTGGCTATGATCAGATCCCGATTCCCCAGATCCCTCAATTGTACCGCTAATTTTGGACTTTTTTCTTCGTTTAGTTAGACAGGGGAGTCGTGTTTGGGTGCAGAGGTTAGAGAGAGGGCTATCAGATGCGGAATTCTCCAGCTCAGAAATATCACAAGTATTAGACAATTCAGAGTCTTAGTTAAGGGAGAACAATTTTTCTCCATATTCTGGTGTCCGTCAGCCTTCTTCAGCAGTAACAGCAGGAACAGCTATATCAATTGGTGGTGGGTGGGAAGGTATAGTTACTGTAGAGATTGGTGGGTGGGAGGGTATAGCTGTATTATCTGCTGTATTATCTGTTACAAGCACTCCTTTGACCGAAGCTGCAGACTTATCTACATCTACATTCATAACGACAACAGCATCACTCCCCCCTAAATTTGCTGGAGTTTCAGAATCTCCCCATTCTACCAGCTCTAGGGCAGGACTAGTCAAATCCTCCCCCTTAGTGAGACTGACCTTATCACCTTTGTCCATAGTCACGGTATCCACACTCGAATTTGTTCCCGAAATTACATCAGTTCCACGTTGTTTCCCCCCGATCCCGGGGGTGTCGCCTTTCCAGCATTCCTCAGCTTAATAGCTGGTTTCCCCAGCCCTGCGAACATCCCAGGAACAGTTGGCGGCTTTGTGACCCCATCGCTAACGCCAACTTACTCCTATATCTTGCTTCTGGCAGTTTCCGCTACATGGAGTCAGCGCTGGGAGGCCTACGGGTAGCCATGCGCTTTATAAATGTCTCTTTCATTTCATTTCATGGAGTCCGACCCCGGGTTTCCGTCCATGCAAGGCTTTCCTTGCAGCTGCCCGCTCCGCTGGCGTCTCAACTCCAGTGCCAACAGCTGCGGGTTTCTCCAGCTTGTCCCGCCTGGGCTGCCTGGGAGGCATTGTGCTCCTCTCCCCAAACAATCCTGCCTGGACCAGTACCACCGCTGCCGCCACCGCCGTGAGCAAACCTGACGCTGCTCTGCCCAGTTCTCCGGTAAGTGATGCGATGGGCCGTGGGGGCGTTCTTCTTCTCCCCCGAATCCCCTGACAGTAGCGACTACGCACCGCTACCGTAAGTACCCAGTAACTGTTATCCATCAAAGAAATGGGGGTTTATCGTGGAGGGTTCAGTGGAGGGCTTTACGCCATACTAGGAGCACAGGACGAGCAGCGTCCACAGCCTTCACACAGCCGCCATCTTACCCTCCCAGATTTTCTGGTTTCTGTAGCTTTCTTTTTTCTGTAGTACTTTAAGTGCTCTATGCACTCTTGTCTTTTTCTACTTGCTGGTTTTGGATAGTATTTTATCCTGTGTGATATTTCTGCTGGTAAATTGTTTTATCAGATTATTGATCCTAGGTTTTAATGATAAACTTAATGAGATGTATATATTCTCTTTTTATTTGTTCATATTTATATGCTTTTATTTATAGAGCATATTCCATTTTTATAGTGTAATGGATTTCTAGGACTTTTATGCAATAGAAACTATGCAAATAAAGTTTAACTTGACTTGACCTGACTAGTGTGATCTGACCTTTTCACCTGTTCTGGAGTTCCAGTAGAGTTGGGGACATGTTTATTGATTTGATATGTGAGATGTAGACCAATTGTATGTGACATAGCATTGTGAGGGTTAGCATGATGTAAGTATTTGAGCTTTGCCACTGTCTACCACATGTAGCTGGCCCTTCTCCCAATAGCATATGTTGGATATGTGTTAGGTGAGTTGAACTGTGATATATGTGTATCCACACATGGAGGGCGTCAGCTTGTCATACCTTTCTGTGGTTCTCCATGAACATGTGCCCAGTGAGCAGTCTGTACCTTTCGGTTACTTCCTGTAGATGTCTAACAGATGCTGTGGGTGCTGTTTTGCTTTCCTTAGTTTCACTTGACCATTACCTACACATGTGTGACACTTTGTTATAGAATTGGTTGTCCCTGACAACTGTCAGTTCCCAGGTCCAGCACTCATGTAGTTTTTTCAGGCATGTGCTCGTTGTGAAGTGACGCACTGGCCCAGGTTTTCATAGTTAACCCATGGTGGCATTTGTATCCTGCAGGTGGTGTTTCGATTGTGTCCTTAGAATGTTTTTCTCACTGCTTCTATGTTATGCTCTTGAGTTACATTGCCTTTTGATGTAGGACATGTGTGTGAGTAGACCACAGCTCTGTAGCAGAGAAGGTGTGTTTGACTTTGTGGACACTTCTATACTGACACTAATGACGGGAGCAGGGATATGTGCATTGTGATCGTGTCATATTGACTAAGGAATCGTCAATCAATCAGGGAGTTTTAAGCACGCTACTCACACGTGAGGATCTCAAGGCACTGGGAGGGAAGCAACTCTGGTCAGTCAAAGAGCCAGGTCTTGAGGGCCTTCCTTTAAATGTGCAGTGTGGGGGCGCGTCTGATGTCGATCTGGAGCTTTTCCAGGTCTTGGCCACGATGTAAGAAAAGGTTCTTTTTACCTGTTCTTGCTCTGCGGATGCGTGGTGGTTCGGCGAGATCGACGTATCGCAGGTTCCTCTTGGGTACGTGAAAGGAAATTCTATCATTGAGATATTGGGGTCCGGTGTTGTAGAGGCATTTGTATTGGTGGGTGAGTATCTTGAAAGTTACTCTCTTCTCAATGGAGATCCAGTGAAGGCTGCGCAGGTGTTCAAGAATGAGTCTGGCTGCGGTGTTCTGTATGGTCTGGAGTTTGAGGAGCAGAGACTTGTTGATCCCGGCATAGAGGGAGTTTCCTTGATCCAGTCTGCTGGTTACGAGTGCTTGGGTGACGGTCTTCCTTGATTCGGGGGGATCCATTTGATGGTCTTTCGGAGGATGTGGAGGGTGTTAAATCAGGCGAAGGCGACGGTGTTGACCTGTCGGGTCATGGAGAGGGAGGAGTCGAGTATGATGCCGAGGTTCTGGGCGGGGTCCGTGGGGGTTGGGGGGTTACAGAGGGCGGTGGGCCACCAGGTGTTGTCCCTCGCAGAGGGGGAGGGTCTAAGGACAAGGACCTCAGTATTTTCAGAGTCGAGCTTCAGGCAGCTGTTGCTCATCCAGGATTGCGACGTCCTTTATTCCTTCCTGGAAGTTGAGTCTGGTGGTGATGGGTCCTTGGTGAGGAAGAGGATGAGCTGGGTGTTGTCAGCGTAGGATACTATGGTGAGTCCCTGCTGTCTGATGATGGTGGCGAGGTGGGCCATGTAGATGTTGAAGAGCGTGGGGCTGAGCGACGATCCTTGGGGTATGTCGCAGTTGATTTCCGAGGGTTCAGAGAGGAAGGGTTCCAGTCTGATTCTTTGGGTTCTGCCGGTGAGGAAGGAGCAGAACCAGTCGAGGGCAGTTCCCTGTATGCCGGGAGAGTGGAGTCTGGCGGTGAGTGTGCGGTGGGAGATGGTGTCGAAGGCTGCAGAGAGGTTGAGTAGGATCAGGGCTGCGGTGAGTTCTTGATTGAGGAGGGTGCGGATGTCGTCTGTGGTGGCGAGTAAAGCGGCCTCGGTGCTGTGGTTGATATAGAATCTGGATTGGGAGGAGTTGAGGATGGAGTTTTCTTCGATGAATTTTGTTAGTTGTTGAGGGCTTCTTGAGTAGGGGTCTGACTTCTGTGCGTTTCCAGTCATCGGGCAAGATTCCGGTTTCGAAGGTGGCGTTGATGGTGCCTCATAGTTCCGGGGCAATGGCGGCGGTGGCTCTGTGGAACATGCGCAGGGGCAGGAGACCGTGGGGGCTCCTGAGTGGATGCCTTTCATGGTCAATGCGGTGTCTTCGGTGGTGGCTGGGGTCCAGGAGGAGATGGTGGGCTGGCTGGCGTTGCTGGAGAAGCGGGTGGTTTCGGAGTCGGTGTCTGTTTGATGAAGTTATCGTAGAGGCCCTTGATTTTCAGATGGAAGTATGAGCCAAGCTTGTTGCAGTGGTCCTGGGAGGGGGTGATGTCCGTGGTTTCACTGGGGGGTTTGGTGAATTCCTGGATGATGCTGAAGAGTTCCTTAGAGTTGCTGGAGTTGGCGAGGATTTTGTTCTGGATGAAGGTGGATCTGGTGGTGTTCCGTCAAGGTGCTCTTTTAGTTGGTGCAGTAGTCCGAGGAATTGCTATTTCTCCAGTTCTTCTCAAGACATCCGCAGGTGCGTCTGTATTCCTGGAGGTCGGCGGTGAACCAGGTAGCCTCTCTTGGGTGCTGTCTGCTGGGGTTATGTAGGGGTACAAGCTAGTCTTTGCAGTTGGTGATCCATCTGTGGAGTTCCTTGGCTGCGAGGTTGGCATTGATTGAGATTGTGGTGGTATTGTGGTTCTGGGTGGAGTTGAGCTGCTCCTTGGTGATCTTGCTCCAGTTTCTTCGCGGGGGCAGGGTGCAAATTTGAGGTGCGTGGGTTTGCAGATGTGGAAGTGCACGCAGTGATGGTTCGTTCATGGGGGTTGCGTTGTGTGGCTGAAATGGATATTGTTACCTCCTGCGGAGATAATGTCGAGGGTGTGTCCTGCCTTGTGGGTGGGGATGCTGACAACTTGTTTCAAGATTGTCCAAAAGGGTGGCAGAGTTGGTCTCGGTAAGGTTGTTGAGGTGGAAGTTGAGGTCTATGATGAGCATGTAGTCCATGGAGGCAATGGCTTGGGGTGCAATGAGGTCGGCGATGGTGGTGGTTAACGCGGTTCGTGGCCTGAAGGGTCTGTAGGCGAGGTTGCCTAATAGGGTTGTTCCGGGGCTGGTCTGGATCTGGTAATGGAGGTGTTTGGTCATTGGCGGGCTATCGCTCGAGCTGGAGGTTGTTAGTCAGAGGGAGCTCTTGTGTGCAATGGCAAGACCTCCTCCTGGGCGGTTGGGGTGGTCCTTGTTCTGATATTTGTACCCATCGGGGATGGCGGTGGTGGTGGCGATGACTTTATCGAGACTTGCGAAATGTTAAGTCACATGACTTGTGACGATCAGTAGGGACCTGGCTTAGAAATGAGTAAGATTAAAAGTTGTGTGCGTGTGATATTGATTGATGTGATGCTGTGGAGGAGGTGGTGTTGTGGATCACAGATTAATGCAGACATCACTTACACTTTAAATAAAATAATGACACATGACCATTTGTGTTCGGTGTCCCTGTGTTGTACTAATGGTTGAGGGTGCAAGAGCACCCTATGGCTTTGAATCGGAATATCATTAATACACAATAACATGCAAGGTCCATGTATTTGAATGACATACTTGGGGACCCCACCTCCTTTTTCATGTCCATGGTGGTGAATTGTTTTGGAGAGAATGGGAATATGAAGTTGTGTGACTTACTGGCGATGTTGTCTGTGACTGTGTCTGTTTTGGGTGTGATCACAAAGGTAGAGCAGTGGTATGAGGGGTAGGATGGACTCCAAGATGACCCTGGATGCGTGGAGGTAAGCAAAGGTGAGTTTCTTCCTTTTATCCCTACCTTTCCACCACAATTGGTGCAGCTGTTGGACCGCCACACTTCTGCCGGTTGTGAGGCAACTCATAATGGGATGGGCAGTTTGACTGGCGGGCTGATCCAGCAACAGTCTCATTGGCCCACTCCACCACGGCCGCACTCCGTGTCTGCCGGTGGTGTCAGCAGAGCGGCAGCGGTGCTCGCACAGTCAAGTAAACCAACTCATAATAGGGTGGTCAGGACTGCTGAGCTCACCGTGATCACCACGCCTCCTCCAGCATGGCAATCCATGGAACGTCAAACTCATAATGAGGCCCTAAGTGTCTCTTTAGCTGTTATATGGGCTTGTATAGCGCGCAGCTGCCCCAGCCAAGGGGCGTCCCAGCGCTTACTGTAAGAGGAGTGGACAGAAGAGGGATCAGGAGAAGGAAGGGAGATGAGTTTAGCAGAAGAGGTGAGTTTTTATAGCTTTCCTAAAGGTCTGCAGGTCCTGTATCCCTCTGATTGGATCAGGGAGGTTGTTCCAAAGCTTTGCGGCCAAGTACTTGAAGGAGCGGCCGCCCATCCTGGATAATTTGATGCGAGGTACTGTAGCGAGATTTTGACCTTCTGAGCGTAAAGTACGTCGAGGGACGTAGTTGGACAGAAGGGGGCTGAGCATGGGTGGGGAAGCCATTTTTAGAATTTTAAATGCTAGGCACAGCGTTTTGAACTGAATACGTTTCTCCATTGGGAGCCAGTGGAGTTTGGTGAGAGTACTGGTTACAGACGCATGGCGGGGAATGCCTACCAATGCCCTGGCGGCAGCGTTCTGTACTCGTTGAAGTCTAGCTTTTTCTGCTACGTTAGTCCCTAGGAGAAGGGAGTTGGCATAATCCAATCTGGAGAGGATGGCTGCCTGTACTATCGTCTGACGGGTTTGGTTGTCGAAGAATCCTAGGATGGGTCTGAGATTCCTTAGAATACCGAAGCAGGTTGCTGCCACTTTTTTTGTGTGCTGAGTGAATTTAGGGGCGGAGTCTACCCATACTCCCAGGTTTTTGACACAGTCCTTGGGTTCCGGTGGCTGTCCTAGGTCTGCTGGCCACCAGTTGTCCCCCCAAGCTTTAGTGTTTTTTCCTACCACCAACACCTCGGTTTTACCGGCGTTGAGCTGAAGGTAGTTTGCTGTCATCCATTCTGTAATGTCCACGAGGGTACGTTGGAATTTTTGGGTAGTAAGTCCACTTTCATCGTTTAGTGCCGCCACCAGCTGAGTGTCGTCAGCGTAGGATACGAGTGACAGTCTGTGTCTTCTGGCCACCTCAGCCAGGGGCTGAACATACACATTGAACAGGGTGGGGCTGAGAGCAGAGCCCTGGGGTACGCCCTGTTCAATGGGGCATTCCCTGGAGAGGTGGGGGGGGGGGGTGGAGACTCGGAGGGACCAGCCTGAAAGAAAGTCTCTAAACCATTCAAGGGCTAACCCTGTTACCCCGACCTCTTTTAGCCTGAACAGCAGAACCTCGTGTGACACCGTATCGAAGGCAGCACTGAGATCGAGGAGGATCAGTGCTGCCGTTCCACCAGAGTCTAAAATGGTGCAGAGGTGTTCAGTCACACTTAGTAAGGCTGTCTCAGTGCTGTGGCCAGCCCGGAAGCCATGTTGTGACCAGTCTAAGATGTTATTAGATGACAGATGATTGGTCAAGATGCTCACATTGTTTTGGTGTCAACAGTTACTTATTAACTGCTTAAATTCCCTTGAATAGTGACTAAACATTTCCGACATCAACCCACAACAAGCATTATCAGTATAAATTTACTGTTTTCCCAGGCTTAGTTCCCTCCCCCGATTTCTAATAAATCTGAATCTATAGGTATACAACCTCTGTAGGCCATTGTCGACATGATTAACCATGTATTCTATAATAGGGTACATCACTATATAAGCATCCCTACAATAATATGCTCCAAATAATCTCCTATTCTCCTAAAAGTACAATAAACCTTATCCATATTTCTCGCAGCCATTCATATAATAAACTCGATTATGTCAATAAGTTGTGCGTCTTTCCGAGGGTGTGTACATGTCTGTGGCATCCTATGAAGTTATTTAATAGTAGCGATTGTGCTACAGTGTGATCTTTCAAAGTCTTCTGCCTTTTCGGGTTAATTCAAACATCCCGGTTAGGATTTTTTTCATATAAATGTTTCATCTTGAAGGAGCGAAGTGTCTTCAATCATTAAATAATTAATTAATCCACCCCATATTTCTTGAAATGTGTCTATCTGGTTGTTTAGGTTCTATATCACTCTTTCATATGGAGCTGTTTTTAAATCTCTTGCAACCATGACTATGCTAGGGGAGCAATCCTTTTTCCAATGCCTTAGGATACTGCACTTCGCTATGGCTAAGGCCGTTGAGATCCATCTCATTTGTTGGTGCGTGATTTATAGGCACATGGCAAATTCATGTAACAGAACTGCCTGGATAGTCAAATACCGACAATTTCGATTGTTTCATTCATTGTCTACCACACTTCAGGCCATTAGTGATTTAAAGTGGGGCATTCCCATAGTAGGTGTACAATTTCACTTTTCGGGATTTTCATCTCCAGCATTCTATGTCAGGGAGTATCAAAGCCGCACTCGAGGGAACTAGTGCCATCTTTGAGGTATATTGATGTAACCTGGTTTTAAAGGTGTGCCACTTAGGAGCCTGTCATGCAGTGTTATAAGGTCTGACCACTCGTCATCTCAGTAATCTAACTACAGTTGGGTTGACCGCCTGTCTATCAGTTGTTTGATCCCAGGTCTGAAAATAACCGGTCTATGGGTATTTTTTAAAGTCCGACAACCCTATTTGAATATTCCCTATGTTTATAACTTCTAGAATGAAAGATTTAGGGAGAACCTATTGGTGGATTCCCAGTTGTCTCTAGAGACACTGAGCGTGATGTTAATAATTCCAAAAACAGTGAGGTTGGAGTCCAAATACCTCTTGTACAACAGCAAACATTTTCAGATCACCATCAATGAGGAGGCAATTTAGGTTTAATATTATAACTATGGCTTCAAATTCCTCCCAGCATTGCTCTATATCCCCATCTATATGGTACTGTTACACCATATAAGTGCGTTATTGTGTGTCCTCTTGTTTTCCCCCATTATGGTATGTTCTCTTGCACATAAATCATTTCCGACAACGAGGCTAAAGGCAACCAGGCACTTAGTGTCCTCTGTGTACAGTGTACTAATTCTACCTGCGTTTACTAATGAGGTTTTCTCCAATTCAACCCACATGGGGGTGTCTGGGGAGTGTTGATGGACAAAAGGAAATAGATGAGATGACTTCTGTTGGTAATATGGTAGAGTTTATTTGAAAGCGTACACATGTGCGAAAGGTCAGTCAGTTCCGCGGAACTGGAATCTGAGCTTCAACTTACAATACGAAGAACAGTTTCTTATACATTTTTGTAACAATAAATACATCATACATTTGAATATTAAATCAACATGTGCTAAAGCACAACATTATTATTAACTTTATTAATAAAAGGTCATACTTCTGCAAAAATTGCTACTCACCTGTTTACTTAATGCTACTCAGGTGCACATGTTATCATTAGTTACGCTTCCACACCACCAAACACTACTGGTGTCCTTGACTTGTCTCGTAGCCTAACAATGCTCTACTTCCTACACATCTGCTGCTTGGCAAAGCCTAATCTCCTGTTCATAAACATTGCATCGTAGTGCACGTAGTTTTTCAAGCAACTGTAGACCTTGATCTTTCTCATTCATTACCTGTGTGGGACGGGCAGCCCACAGACACTGCGTAGCACACTTTATCATATAAACTTCCTTCACTCCAGGGCTAGTTTGCAGAAATTAATTTGCGTACTATTAACGGAGTGCACCGCTAACTTTTATTTGTATCAAAAAGCCTAATCTCCCACATATTCTGCGCCTCTCTGCTGCCTTATCTACATAATTTCTCAGATACGTGTTCTCGCAATGCAGGCCTGTGACCTTCAATTTCTACTATGCCTAATTATATTACTCTATTCTACTTAAACTCTAATCTACTTCCCTCCCTCAATTGCCAGACTCCATCTTTGCTCTTTTTTTCTTCTGCTACCAAAGACAGCTTAGGCCTGTATTTTTCCTTTAACACATACATCTGTACTTGTCTTTCTGCTAGTGTTTTCATCAACATGAGTGGGCATTCTTCATTTTCTACATTTATTATAACAGGAGCTGAGTATTATGTATCTAATTTGTACCAATTGTAAAGCTAGCCAGTTAGTTTCCATGTGGGGCAGTCATAGACCACTGCTATTGGTTGCTGCAAGTAGTTATAACCCTATAAAGCGCAGGTCTCGTCCACCCCACATAATTTTCAGAAATTTGTATCTATCATCTGTGCAGGAATACATAGTGGAAGCCTGTAAAATACATAACTGAGACAGGGCATCATGTTCCTCTTAATTATCTATGTCTTGAGTCAAGTAAGTTGCGACCACCTGGTGTCAATCCAGATTTCATCTTCACAATCAGTGGGGTTTATATTGGAGTCAGTTATATGTTCCAGGCCAGTGGTTATATCAATCCCCAGATATTTTATACTGCATGTTTTCCATAGATGCAATTGTGGTGAGCTATTTCTGCTTTTTTTAAGTGTACACATTATTGATCTCATCTTTCGCCTTGAGCAACAAGCGGACTACCTCTTGTGAATAGGTGTAGGAATAGTTAGAAATTAGCTTATTCATTTTTATTTCTAGACTTCACTGTGTCCTGATCATTGCTGTTTTGCGGTGCACTCAGTCCTGCATCATCTCCCCCAGTAAAATATGCTTTATCTACCACCCTGACCGTCAGGGTGGAAGGAATTGTGCTCTTATTCTCCCCCAGATAAGTAACGAGGAATGCTTTCAGCCATTTTATATCATAAGGCATTTATATTAGGATATGTTCAGCCTTCATTGGCCTGCCATATCTGAATACCTCATGGTCTAAAACACTACTTAGTTGTATAGATGTGGACTTTACTCAGCATAGAAGGGGGCGTCAAAGGCAAGAAATAGTCTATATGAGTACACATGCCATGGGCACAGAAGATATATGTACAGTTTCTCCCCCTTGGGTACATAGGCTTCCAGCGGTCCATTACAGAATAGTCTGCTATCAAGTCTCCAAGAAGACCTCTCTCTGTGAAATATCAACAAATGGTCTAATTTTTCAAATAATGGGTCCAGAACTATATTCCAGCCCCCTCCTAACAGCACTGTAGTTCTGGCATGCTGGAGTAGTATTTTGGTTATTTCTCTCAATTTCTCATTCTTATTGTACAATGGTGCGACCCTGTGAGTAACATTTGTGTTTGTAGCATGGCTTTAAAAAAACAACAACTGGCAACTTTATATTGATTCCAACCTCCGCAGTCTGTAACCGAATCACTCCCCATTAGGAGACCCTTTTAATGTAACTAAAGCATCATGTAGTAGTAAATTGGCATTTACAAACAGCACATTTTCCGTTGAAATGAGCACTACATTTACACAGACATTCAGATGTATTGGTAAAAATATATTGCCCACAAATTGTAATGTGTTGATATCGACTTTCAGTGAATATTTATTATTTATGCATCACCAAGTAAAGTGTCTTGATTTGTTCCGATCACATTAAAATATTTGTTTCCATTACACTTTAGCATTACAAAATATGTGCTTCCTTTTTGCTTTCCTAACTGCTGACTCTGTGCAGGTTATTTACCCGTATTTACATTTTGTTGTGTGTTACAAAAAATGACACCCTACAGCCTTTCATTTGCTGCTTCATGTACCCCAGCAAGATTGTCTCATAATTCACTTTACTGTTCTTTCACTGATTGCAAGGAGAGAAAGATTTGTAAACACCAGTCCCCATCGTAAAAAAAAGTAAGCAGCAATTTGTCTGAAGACATAGCCTGACATTTAACCTTTATCTTTAAAGCAAAGCAAATGTGACAAGATAAATATAGAATTTAAAGGCAACTTATTTATTACTTGGACTTTTGCGACCCACCAGAAACTAGCTTGTGCCCCACCCACACTTTGGGAAACACTGATATAGTTGATTTAGCCAGTGCAGAAGCTTAAAACAATTACTTATGTCTTTGCTTCCCAGGTCTATTCTAGCCGTCAAGCATTCGTTGAGCTTTTCTGGTGAACTTAGGTCTCGTTTGGTCCTTTTTGCAATTCCCATTAATTGCCAAGGGCTAACTTTAAAATTGCATGTGTGCTTAGGCTCTGTGCCCTCTTTTCAGATCTTTGTAGTCACTTGATTATGGACCTATGCCTACTATGCAATTTAGAATGAGAGGTAGAGTTCCTCCCTAAGTAGGGCTCATAACTGAATGTCTGGTGAAACCGAATAGTGTAATGATCTGTTTGTCTTTAATGAGGTGTCCTCTGACTTAGGATAGTTGGGATCAAAGACAGGCCCCTTCTTCTTTGAGTGTGCTACCAAACTCAAGATCCCCTTTCTACGATTCAGTGCCGGTCCGCTCTGCCTCACAGGCAGCACAACTCCCACTTATGGCCTATTTCCTGCAGGATTTATTTGCTCTTCATATGTGTGAGGAGATCTATGTACTTCTCATTTAACCAGACCGACTCATGTCTTTCTCTGCAAGTGAAGAGTAAATAAAAATGGGCAAATCCAACCCTCTTTCTCTTTCTATGATCCAAACTGGTCTCTGTCAGCATGGTGAGGGGCCATTGGAGGAGGGGTGACAAGCCTGTCCCACTGTGTGGTGTTCTGGGCCAGAGGCTCGATGCATCTATTCTCTCCAGAGACCTGCCCTCTAGGCCACGTTGATCACTGAACAATCTCATTTCTATCTCTGTGTCACCGATCTCCCTCAGTGTAGATCTGCTGAAGGCTCCTTGCCAGTTTCAGGAGTTGCACGTACTTTCACACCTCCTTCTCACCAGTAAGTGTTTGTTTTTCAGTTATTGAGAGAGACAAAATCAAGTCAAGTCAATTTTTATTGTATAAAATTATTAAAAATTATTACAAAATGCATTTAGATCATCATAGGACATAAAACACATGTTAAAATTTTGGCAAATAGAACTGTTTGTCAAATGGCAAAGTTAATGTCATATATTTCAGTTTGGTGGTGTGATTCCAAGTTCAGCTTGCTGCAAGAGAGATTGGGCTTTCATCATATATTTGACCCCCCTGCAGGCCAACATAGGACATGATCCATCTAGCCATCGAATTACAGCTTGCCTACAAGTCCGAATGTTCAATTTGTTAAAAATGTTCTTTAAAAGCCGTCTCCTCAAGTCCTTAAGCGCCGGGCACACACATAGTAAGTGCGTTAATGTTTCATTTTGGTATCCACATAAACGACAATGGGGGTCGGTGTGACAATTTTTCCAGGATGGTAACAAATCCTTTGAGAACTGTAGTCCTAGTCGATGTTTTATGTATCTTTGTTTTAGGGAACTATTAAAGTGGCTTTCTAGGTAGGTCTGTGGTTTTATCCCGGAATATGAATTTATCACGGTCCACCCGTGTCGTCTTTTTGCGGTAATTATTTTGTCTTCCAGGTAGGATTCCCATTTGACCACGTTGTTTGCAATTTTGTCAAAAGTGTGTCTATCTGGCCTCGTGTCCCAAGTTTCTTCAATTCCTATACAGGTCAGGGATTGAGACAGATAGCCTCCCCAACTGTTTGGAACGTGCTGTTTCTGCTGGGTGTCGATTTCTTTCCAGCACAGGTTGTCCAATGAATTGCCTTCTGCGAAACTTCTGATTTAGAAGAACAAATTCTAGACGAACCTGCGCTGGTGCCGACGATTTTGGGAGGTTTAAAACTGCCTTGTATACTTTTGTTTGTAGGCTGTTTAACAGCCCTGCTTCTTTGCCACACCAGGTGGCCAGTGCGTATGACAAGGATGGTAGGGTTTGTGCTTTTATCACTTTCAGCAGGTGTGTATAATTTGGCCAACTTCGTTTTTTTTGTAATTGCCGGTATGCGTAGATCAAAGACTGTCCTTTAGCTTTTAGCTCGATTTTATGTTCTTTATTCATCGGCCCTCGCCCCAATTTCAAACCTAAGTACTTGTATTATGTTTCCTCCTTTATTGGGGAACTATTTGCATACCATTTGAATATTGGCTTTTTTGGATCCACAATGTGGACAACTTTAGTTTTGTCTTTATTTAGTTCCAAACATTCGTGTTCCAAATAAGTTGTCAAATTGTTGATCGATCTTTGCAGGCCTATTGGTGTTTGACTCAGAACAACAATGTCATCTGCATACTGCAGAAAAGGCATAGGGATTTTTGACATGTGGGGAGACAAAATCAGTTCAAGAGTGTGGGTTAGCATGGAGCGCTAGTGAATTGCCGCCATCTTCCCAGATAAAAGACTGCTCTTGCTCACATTGTTTTGATAATTTAGCATAACCTTTTGTTTTACCAAAGAGTGTTAATGTTAGCCCATTATAAGCGACATGATTGCTTTTACATTCGGAAGGCTATCTCTGCCCTCTCACCAACTAGGCTGTTTAACCCTTGATCATTGCTCAAGGAGAAAGAAGGAAGAAAGTCAAGGAATTTTATTTTAAAGTTCATATGCTGCCAAGTGGCATTAAGACATATAATCAGCGGCGGCTCCACCGCTATGGCGGAGGAACTACGCCCTCCCCAGCCGAATACCTCAAAATGGAAGAAAAAGGAAAAACATAAAAACCTGTTTTATTATCATTTTACTTTTACTTTTCTGCTGAGCCTTTGGGGGATGACTATGACAGGCTGCAGTAGGAGTGGTGGGCACTGTTGTCAGTGCACATGATGGTTTGGCCGGCTGTTTCAGGCCGGCCAAACCATCATGCGCACTGAAGCTGTCTCAAACCTGAACCGCAGTGCCGGGTTGGAGACAACAAAGACACACAGATTATGGACGGAATGTGGGCACAACCCTCATCAGCCAGGCTAGCTTGAATCCAGTGACACATTGAGCCCGGGACCCACGTCTGGGCATACCCAGCGCACTTAGGGCGTGAAAGCAAAAGACACACAGATGATGGATGGAATGGAGACAGCAGGCACAGGCTCCCAGTAGCACCAGGAGTGCAAATTCAGAGCTTTCACACCAATCCTGCGGCTGCTCTCATTATATGAGAGAAGCGTCAGGATTGGTCGCAGTGGAGTCTGGGAGCCTGTGCCTGTGGAAGAGAAGAGCAGAAGCAAGCGTCACGGGGAGTTGCAGGTACGCTTTTTAATTAATGTATTTATTTATTTTGTTGTTCCCTGACCCCTTCCCCCCCTCGCTCGCCACTTTTCCACAACACAAGCCGCTACTACATATAATACCATCAGTCATTCATGGCTTTTCATCCAACTGCATGTGACATTGTGGGGCTTTTAGGTTTTAATTTTAAAGTTCATTATGGACTTCAAACAACAGATCGCAAAGGGCTGTTGGCTAAAATGCCAGAACTGAGTTAAAGGTGTTATAGATGATGTGGAACACTTGTCTGCTATGTTTTATAGTTTTACAAAATCGTCTATTCCATATTCAAATCAGCATCGCACCTAATACAAAAAGTATTCAACGTGGGGAGATCAGGTTTCTCACTGCGAGTGGTCGCGTATGCTCGCGACTGCTCGCGAGGAGAAACTACCAGTCCGCATTGAAAATCTACTCGAGCGGCATCAAACGACAGGTCAACAGTGCGAGATGCCATTTTTAATGATTGCACAGTGCGGATAAGCATCCGGCACTGTGCAATCATCCCTGAACAGGTTCAGTTCACGTAGTGCTATGCGTAGCTCGCGTAGTGCGAAGTGCTTTTCGTGTAGCTACGCGTAGCGCTACTTCGCAAATTACTCCCAGGGTTAATTATCATTTAGGTGATATTCCATGTCAACATCCTTAAAATCCTGCTGCAGCCATTCAGAGTCCTGCTGTTTGTGTTGATTCTTTGTTTTTGACATATTGAGAAGTAGTCGTAACTTAGTAGGTCATTATTATGTGGACCACGCCAACCACAGCCTATGTACTACATGTTTGCCATTTTCAGCGGCGTAGCAAGGAGGGGGAGGGCTGCTGTCCCCCCAGGCAGCACGAGTTTTGGGGGCAGCAACCTCACGCCCACTCTTAACTGAGGAATTGCCAGCACCCCCCAGCACTTACATTCGGCCACCACGGGCGGCAAATGCAGGGGCCACCACGGGCGGCATAATGCCTAGCTACGCCACTGGCCAATTTAGAATTGAAATTTGCAGTATGAGAAGAGGTAGAACTTGGAGGGGTCACGACTAGTGCAAGAGCTACTTATGAGGCACTCTTCACCTCATCAAGGCCCCCAGCCTTCCCAAATAAAAAACAAAGGGCCATTTATGCTGTCGCTGGTGTCCTAGAGTGTTTTCACACCTCTTAATGGACATCGGCTACTTACTGCCTCCCAAAAAAAAGCTGGAAATCCACTGTTTACAGTAGTTTTTAATGCTGCCGTGTGATTTCTGCTTTTCGGCGGGTAAGACGAAATTCTGTGACTCACGTTGGCACTGTGTGAGTTGCCAGGTCTGTAACTGTGCTGTAGATAAGCACACTGGTCACAGGCTCTTCAAAATGTTTTGAACATGAGTGCACCCGGCAGTGTGCAATCCAAACTTAGGTGTTCTACCTGTTGAAAATGTTGAGGGCCCTCGTGGTTCCATAATGTGCATGCATTGCATACATAATTCATAGCATGTGTCTAAATACATGGGTGCACTTCTTTTAAGAGTTGGTGACTTAATAAAATAAATTTAAGAACGGATAAACCACACTGCTAGTCCAACTCCTGACACCCAAGCTAACTTTCCTCATGTTCTACTCCAGTATCAGCATCCAGATCCCAGAGGAGGCCAACACATAGATCCCACCTGTGCCACCAATGCAAACTGCGACAGACCACCGAGTATGCAAGCTGAAAGCATTCCAGTACAAGGGATCCACAAAAGCTACAAGCATGGGTTTTTCCAGTGAACACAATGCATGACTGTTGTATAGCGTTTTAGGATCCGAGCTAAATTTACCGATTCATGCCCTTATATAGGTACAATCACATTGCCCTTATATAGGCATAGAAATCATAACCATATTTAGACATAGCCCATGCAGTCCAAATACAGGCATGGCTACTTCCACTCGTTCCAAAAAGCCACAACAATTTCTTGGAAATCTCGGCTTCAGCAGTCAGGGACATCCCCTTGCTTGATTAATTGATTTGTCCAAGAATTCATGGAGTTTTCAAAGAACTACCATTCCCTTGGGATTCTTTGATGACGTCACGTTATTATGTCTGACTTTACGTCAAACTAGGCACCTTCAAGGTCTAAATATGCCTACACTTGCCCTAGCAAACACACAGTGTTTCGGAGCAGCTCAACTATCTACTTGCCCGACGTAGCTCGCTACAGCAAGTGCCGAAGGAAGCCGACCCTCCATCTGACGAACTGTTCGAGAAGCTGTCATTTCTCTCGCTGAGAATCCAGCTCCAGTGTTTCCAAGCTCCCCTTGCGGTGTGTTGGGAAATCAAGTTCCGAGACAGAGATACCAGACTGCCTTCATTCTAAAACCAAGGTACGGAGCTGTTTAGACCCTAAGAGAAATCTTGGTTAGATTCTTGGCAAAGAAAAACTAAACTTATGCTACACATCACTTACTTCTTCCCTCGTACTAGACTTAGGTTAGGTACACTGGGGTAGGCATATTTTAGAAGCACCAGTTGAGTATTTTTAGCCTTTGTTATTTATGTATGTATTTATCTATGGTTTAGAAACCCTACAATGCTTTTACAGTATTATTTTATAATACTCTTTCGGCTGTATGCATTATACTTTGCAACCAGTATTATGATTGTAGCAGTTCAATTTACTTGCATGAGAAAAAAAACTGTTCAATAAATCCTTTTATTGAAAACACCTGTCTTTCTTGTTTCTCTGCACCTCTGATGAAACGAAGCATGCACGATTGACTGTCTAAAATATCTATCTATTGTTTCCACGATTCTGAAGATACGTTTATTCTTGGGGAAACAAAGTTGTCATGTTTATGCGGTTGTCAGAAACTAATCCCTTCTTGTGAATTCCAGAAAGTTTCTAGTGACCTCTGAGCTAGCTGGCACTCACAATTAGGTCTAATATATACGATAGAGACCTAGTCGACCCAAGTCCTACGTCAAATCTATTGGATATATTATTCCAATGCGCAGAGCCTATTGGGAATATAGGAACTACACTACATGGCACCCAACGTTTGATAAGGCACTAATTTAACGCTAGATACTAAAGTAACTCAGTTGTGCTTTTCACAGAGACCCCTTTTTCCGCTAAAATACTCCAATAGATGTCTGGAGTGGGTAAAGGGATAAAATATCCGCCATAACTGAGTAGGACGAAAATCCTATGTATTAGTTTTTGGTTTGATTCAACGTTGAAGGATACAGTGTTCCAAAATATTGTGCACCTTATCTTTGTTTCCTTTAAACTTGCTCTGCAAACTTTCAGCCAACAAAATGACTAAAAACAAGACCGGTGGAGCTGACGCAACTGCAAACCAACTGGGTTTAGACTGTACAGGTTTCCAACAAACTGACCCGGATGCTATAATCATCCCGGAAAATTTAAGGAAAGCCATCACTATAAAACTTATAACAAATGGCCTATAACCAAGAGGTGGTAGGGTAATTGTTGTTATAGAGGCACACGAATATCGGCAGACAGAGATATTCTATTCATGGATAGTCTTCCCTCAAGCAAATGCAGTATTGCATGTGTTTCACTTCTACAAAGTAGAGGATAATCCAACGGAATAAGTTCCTTTCGAGGACATTGAAATTCCACTAATTTACCAAGAGCATCAGCTCAGGTTTAAAGGCGCCCTGCAACATCAAAATCACATTACCAGGCTCGGTCCACTAGGTAGACCAGGAGCAACATGGGCGGTACTAGCCAGCTATTCACCACATCCTGACATTGAAGAAATGTCAAGTGAAGAATTATTAGTTGAACTAAAACAACTAACAAAAATACATAGACAATTAGTTCAATATGTCATGTGGACTCTAACAGTCCAACCTCCTATAAGGATTCCACAACAAACCCCTCACCAGGGGCACACAAATAAAATCACACCACAAAGTATACAATCAGTCATTGGTGAATTACCCGCAAAAAGGGAACAAATTCCATTCTGGGTAGCTCAAACAAAATTACTCAATTCGAGGTAGTATTTGCTGACAGTACACCTCATGAGAAACACAGAATTTTAACAATCTGTTTACCAATGGAGAATTGCACCACATCTGGAGGACTGCGACACTTGGGGTACAGTCTTTGCTGCAATCTACACAAAAACACATGGTGTTCCGTCTATGACGGTAATACCAGATGTCCTGAAACAGATTCAAAATGAATACGGGGTAGAGCATGCTTTAAATCTGGGTACTAAATTACTGAAAGATTTCAAACAGGTCTCAGCTATATTATTAGCTAATTTTAAAGGTGAAGCAGCTTCCGTGGTGATCTGCCAAAAAATAAGAGAAATTGATATAACTGAGCAACCATATGAACTGGCCAGAATAATTGAAACATCCTATGAAGAACTAGGTAGAGATAGTTTGGGTGGGAAACTAGTAAAGTCCCAACTAACAGAAAATCCTGAAAAGGTCTTTATTAAAAACACTCTCACTACTCCTAAAAACAAGTGGGAAAATACTAAACGAACTTCTAATGAGAAGCGTCCGCAGTCCCGAGGGAAGTCTCCTCGTAAGGAGCCCTCTGAAAAGAGATATAACCTAAGGAATATGGATAATTTGAGAAAACCTGATAGATATCAAGGTACTGATACACGTTCCTCTCGTACCTTTCAGACTTCCTCACAGAAATCGGAAAGAAGAGGACGGTCAGAACACAAGGAAGACGGCCACCAAAATTTGTCAGAGAGTCCTCACATGGCAAATACATCATTATGCCAGCCTTCTCCAATCATATTCCAATTCACTTAAAATATACCTATGCCAGAAAATGGGCTGTAGCCCAAACTCCAGCATTATATAAAAATCATGTAGGATGGGATGAGGATTCCCCTCACCATAAAATCCAGTTAAAAACTCAACCAACTGCTCAGAAGCAGTATCCAGTTAAGCAAGAAGCTAAAAAAAACAGGTCATGGAGATATTAGATCAATTTGAATACCAAGAGGTGATTGAAACATGCACCTCGTCAATGAACAATCCTTTGTTTCCTGTCTCCAAACCAGACAATACATATTGTCTAGTTTTAGACCACAGACATTTAAACTCTTGTTGCAAAACCTTTGCAGTACAAAATGTAAACAGTGCAACACTAATGAATAACATTGTGCATAAAAAATATAATACTACATTAGATATTTCAAACGATTTCTTCTGTCAAAACATTGCACCTGAAAGCAGGTACTTGACCGATTTCTCAATTATGGGGATACAGCGTCACTTTTGTCGTCTGCCCCAGGGATTCAAGAATAGTCCGGGGTTATTTTCAGCCAGAGTAACAGAGTTACTACAAACGAATGATGATGAGGCATTATCTTATGTCAATGACATCTATCTAACAGACGATGACTTGGACAGGCACTTGAACAGAGTGAATACCATTATACTTGGATTCTTTACTGAAGGGTATAAATTCAACTTTAAGAAATCAAGAATTGCCCACCTCAACATCCTTTTTCTGGGATATGAATTATCAAGTGAAGGCAAAAGCCTGGCAGCCAACTCTTTTTAGAAAAGTGTGCGCTGCTCCAACCTTCAAAAACGCTGAAAAACTTACAGTCAATTCTAGGTTTCCTGAATTTCGGAAGAAAGTACATTCTAAATTACACACAAAGGGTTAAACCTCTCTACAAATTAATCAAACCTAATTTTAAAACAACTAATTGGACTCAAAACACACAGAAATTTTGTGTTCAGTGCAAACAGACATGTTAGCAACAACACATTTACAGACACGCGTAAACGTACGCAACCTTGTAATCAGAATAATCCCAGGAAGATGCGGATTCATGTACTTAACCTTTAATGCAGGTGAAAAAGTACCAATTGCTTACAAATCACACTTGTACACACAAACTGAAATTAAATTCACTTCTACAGAAAAAACTCTGACAGAGGTTCAAACTACAGTAGCAAAAGAGAGAGCTTCGCACAGGGTAAACGCTTAATGGTCGTTACTCCAGTACCTGCCTTAGAGGCAGTGACAAAAGCAAGCATTCCGAATGCAAAGGCTTTACATCCGAGATGGATACAATGGGTTAACTCTCTTGCTTCAACAGACGTTGAATACGTTTTTGACCCCTATTTGAAAACACAAGAATTTCTACAATACAAACAAGAATGTCTTCTGCCCACTGAGATTCTGCCTCTAGAACAGTATGAATGTATAATTTATACAGATGGATCAGCACAGCCCGCAATTGGGGGAAAACAAGCTTATAGTGCTGCGTGCGCGATTGTTAAAGTTCATTGGCGCGATGGTAAATTCTGACCTATGGTCACAAAAACTCAATGTCTTGGAGACTGTACAGCTCAGCGAGCTGAACTACAGGCTTTCAAGATGGCGCTTGAAAATACCAATCATGAAAAACCCACACTCATAGTGTGCTATTCGTATTACTGCGTTCAATCCTGAAATGAATACTTGCAGAACTGGATTCAAAACGGTTTCTAAGACACAAAATGTGGCACAATCAAGCAGAAATTGCTTTGGGAACAAGTAGTTCAATTACATAAAGAACTTCAAAAGACTCACGTGATCCATACACTGAGTCATCAGCGTGATGGCGTTCACGTTGCAGAGAATTCATTGGCTGATGAAGCCGCAAAGGCAGCTGCGCAAATGACTTCCGTAGCTGCAATCACTCGTTCAAAAACAAAAATAGACGGCGATACAACGCTAGCTGTCAATGTCACAAGCAAAGGCAGCGGTGCAGCGTTACCACAAAAATATCCTCTCGAATATTCATACATAATTGATGCCAACTCCTTCCCTTTTGCTCGAAATCCTGGAGTGGGGGGATAGAGTAATTCCAAATAGGAGACGTAGAGTAGCTTTGATACACGAAGCACATTTGGGAGAGGGTCTGATACATCAAGGGATCTCTAAATCCATCTAGAATTAAAAGAGGCATACTGGTGTCCAGGGGTGAATACCCACATTTATGAATTTGCAATTAATTGCCCTGACTGCAACAGAGATCGCAGCAGAGAACACCGTCAGATACCTGACTACAGTGTAGCCAGACCAGTACAGACACCATTGTTAGAGAGCATTAGGCTTTCGACATGCGGACATCACTATGGACGAATACGATCCCACAACTATTAGGACAAGATTCGTTTGGATGTGGCCTCAGCGCTCGGCTGACGCCCGAACTGTTATAAAAGATTTGCGAGTCTTTATCAGCACATACGCAGTCAACATGCTACATTCTGACCAGGGTCCTGCATTTAGCTCCAAAGCTTACAAGGAGGCCTGGGCCAATTTGGGCATTGCATTGCGGTATTCGAGTCCATTCCATCCTGAGGGAAATTCTGTAGTGGAAAGAAAAAACTGAGACATAAAGCAATCTATAACAGCTAGGATATTAGGCTCGGGTGACGGGTTTGTCAAAATTCTAATAAGTGTCCAACGTAGTTTCAATAATCTGCCAAGAAATTCTCTGGGTGGAATCACTTCATACAAAATCCTTTTTGGTACTAGAATGCTTGTCCAGGACCTTGATCGTCACACTTCAGTGGTAGAACAAAAAACCTTTGATATCAAAGACTGTTTGGCAGTTTTGCAGGACTTAAATGTGAAAAGGAGAAGTCAAAGCAACACAATACAGAAGCCAACGGCCACTGAAGGAGAACCACCCGTCCCAGCAAGACCTGTCTTGATTCCAAAGATTGGAGATCTAGTCGGAGAAAAGATCGCGGATAAGAAGGAATTTGGGACTTCTTACAGAAAACCAGTACCTGTGCTAGCAATCCACAGATCAAGAACAGTGTTACTGCCGCCGCTTGCTGGAAGAAAGGAGAACAGGTTTGTATCTATCGACCTGGTCAAACCACATCATGTGGCAATACTAAGTAGTAGGCCCAGTGGACTCCAAAGATGTAGCAGACGATCAAATCTTGCTACTATCCAAGAGGTTCAAACTGAGAAACTGAGAGACTCATCACCTTTGAGGAATCTGCAGTGCGAAAAGAAGGACTAAGTAATAAAGCTATGGAACTTGTGCCTCTTGAGACCCAAATAACAGTTCGTCAAGAAACACCTGTCTACAATGATTTACCATCTGACTTTACTAATATGACAAGGGAGCCGGTAGCTCCAGTGATTTCAAGTAATCCTAATACGATTCCTACAATTGACAGAATTGCCTCTGGCTATTTCATTAACTTTGATTTGTTTTCCGATGATCCCAGTGAGCCTGAAACGACTCCAGCAAACAAAACTTTTAAAGATCAAGTAACAGAACTTTTTCAGCAACTTGAAAAAACGTATCTGGTTTCACCATGGGTTGAATTTTGGATTGTGCTAGGCGTACTCTTTCTCCTACTGTGGCTAATTCATGTATTACGTTTGGGAATGCTGATAAATGGAAGATATAGTAAAATGGGCACAGCAAGTAAGAACATCAACTTGCTCCTCAAGCCACACTAATCATCTCTTCGTGAACAAAGAGACTTGACATCAGTGAACATCACAGCAGTTCCGCAGGGCTTTGAAGATTCCACATCAGTTCAAGGTTTCTTTGAGTGACTTTGTTTCACCCAGCACATTTTCTGATGATTGGGACTTTAAAACTGTTAATAATATGATGTCAAACTTAGTGATGTCTGCAAAATTTACAAAACATGAATACTTAGGAGGTTCATCAGATTATGAACACAGGTACTGTTATAATCACTATGGTCATCATTATTTGCACAAATCTGCAAACCCTAGAAATGGTTATACGTTCAATCAATATGAACATTGTCCAACACCACCAAAAGGTAGCTCAAAAACATTCTATGAAAAATGTCCGTACTTCTCAGGTTTTAATGTCGCAAATCTGGAAACGTTTTACTTTAAAAATGTTATTAAGACAGGAATTAAAAGTATGTTGACTAATACTAAGCAAATTTATTCTGCAGCTTTTTATGCCCAGCTGTCCTCATTAGGTTTCGAGTTTTGGAGTGACAACATAGAAAGAAAAACTGTCTGGGGCTCAAAAGACTGGCAGGTGCAGGGAATAGAAGCTTTTTTTTGAGCCTGCATTATCCCTGAACAAATAATGTTGTTGAACAACACTGTGCAACATACATCCTGCCTTGGCCTGGCCAAGATACAGGATTTAAACAAATCGCCCATACCTACACCTGAAAGTAAAAACACTTCAGAGGGGGGGTCGAAGTAAAAACAATTTTACTTAAAAACAGAACTGATCCTGATTGGAAGAAATGGTTAATCTGGCCCACAGACACAAACAACTGTCAAGATAGATTCCTGAACAAGACACAAGGGTTTAATTTAACTAGGCCAGATCCAAGATATGTCCAGAGACAACATCCAGGGATAGTAACAACATACAGTGTAGGAAAACTGTGCCTGGAGTGGCTTCAAAAATCCACACTAACAGAGGTTAAACAACACTTATCTTTACTTAAAGATGGCGTTGATTTAAGGGACTTCTTACTAGGTTCTGCGAAACAACGTCATACACGTTTTATGTACACAGGTATATACCCCATTTATAATGAAGCTTGGAAAGCGATACAGGTAGAGACTGCAGAAAGAATACGGGAAATTTACCATATTCATTTAGAGAAAGCTCTCTCTGTAGTTGACAATGGGTTAACGACTCTGTCATCCAGAATGTATTCTTTGGACAGCATAGTACCCTCTGCCATAGACATAATGGAACAGGACTTGCTCATGATACAGCATGGACAGTCACAATTGCGTTCTATAATGCTTTTAGGCTGGATGTTACAAAATCTTCGTTCTGGATATGTGCCATGGCGTCTAATCCACACCACGTCATTGTTTTCTGTATTTAACCTTATAGATACACAAATCACTCTGGCACAAAGAGGAGCAGACTATACGGTGCTGAGCATTGAAAAACTGGAAAGATTACCATTAACTGTTGGAGAAAAACCTGCAACAGAATGGCTAACACATGGGATAATCGCTCTGCCTCTCACAATTTTCAATTTTCAATACTGTTTGAAACATATACGAGCTGGCATGTATGAAAGGTTCGGTAAAGAACACCTTAAGTCAACCTGGGAACTACTATATACACACAGATGTTGGAGTGGGGGAAAAGAAGTATTTCTTAGTGGTACACAATGTAATAGCACACAAAGCGGTACACTTTTATGTCAGGGTATTAATTTACATGGAGTTTGTGACGGTTCTTCGACCAACTTATCCTGCCACCTGCAAGGTTCTCCAGCAGCAGTGATAGATCCAATTTTTAGGCAGCTTTCCAAAGGAAGCTATATAATGTTGAATGATCACAGCTGTTGTGGCATGTTGCAAGGAACAGCCTATCTCGTAACTGTGTCAGCCAGGGTCACTTGTTGTATGCAAGTATTGTTTCCTAAAGCTAAGACAGACGGGAAGTCGCCGTAACATCTCTTCTATTCAAATTGATACTTTAAGCAGAATGAAAGCCATTCTTTTACGAAAAACTGTGCCACTGACCTCATCCAAAGAGACATACGAACTATAAGTTGCAAGGTCCTCTGCAGAGATACATGCCCTATTATCAACAAACTGCCCTGTACCTTTTGTACAAATGTTAGGTCGTATCTTAAACATGTTTGATACCAGTGGTATTGTACATGTATTTAAGACAGTTTTTTCGGGACGGATAGCACCATTTGAAGCAGTCCTCTGCATTTTTCCAAACTTCGTGCACTTTGTGTTCGGCGGCCTGCCTCTCATTTTGGGACTCGTAGCAGGAATACTATTTGTGTTCCTTCTGCTCTGATATGGCAAGTCCGCTCAGCAGCGATACCCAGATTATCATAGAGAACACTCTCCTGACAATGAAGTGTTGTGAGCTCATGATACAGATTCTGGGCCTGGCGCGTTTAAGAGACCTGAATACCACATGGTTTGTATCATTCCAACCAATCTGGCAAGATTGCATCTTACCTGTTCTACGATGCCTGCTATGTGGAGAAGAATGAGGGTTGGACATTTGTCTAACACCTCCATCAGCACTGCCAATGAATGTTGATACTTGGCTTGGTTCGGTAACAGCCCATGCATCGTGTTGTCCCCAGCCGCTACCAATCCTGATGACGGCATTCGTTGATGTCTCACAGACGCAATCTGCTGATGGTGAGACACGTGGATCTACAGGCACACAGGTACCATCTCCATCACCGACAAACATTGCTAATGTGGCTAACGCTGACAGCGATGCTTCGCATTTTTGTGCAATCGGTTTACTAAATGAAGTGGTCCAACTTTCACCTACTGTGGTAGACGAATTCTTTACCAGCTTAGAAGATTTGATATTTTCTCCTAACAACGAGAATGACTTTTGAAGTTAGCACACAGCCTTCTTTGGGACTCAGTTTCGACCTTCAATTTTCAAAACAAAACTTCCAACTTTAAAACTCTTTTTTTCTGAGATATTGACTTTTTCCAAAATGTAATCTTTTTTGGAACAAAGTAATCTGCTTAAAGTAGAAAAATTCCTAGGGAACAAGAATTCTTTGAAACACTTCCAAGAGACAATATTTGACCTTGTCCACAACCTAAACAGTTTATATATTCTGTCATGGAATGGTTTCGACCTTTCTTCTGTAATTAAGAGCCATTTCTTGAATGTTATTTAGTGCCTCATTCTGAAAAGCATTTTTTCCAATGTCACACTACATGCTTTGAATGAAAATATTGCTTTTTAAAATGCGTACAGCACAAATGCTCATCTTTCGTGTACAGCCATTTCTACTGCATTTTATGTATTTTGGGAGGGATTTTTACACATCATGCTTTAGAAATGTTTAAAAAATGCTTAGAATTTAATAATATCGAACATAATAAAGTGGAGTGGGTGTTGTATAGCGTTTTAGGATCCGAGCACAATTTACCGATTCATGCCCTTATATAGGTACAATTCACATTGCCCTTATATAGGCATAGCAATCATAACCATATTTAGACATAACCCATGCAGTCCAAATACAGGCATGGCTACTTCCACTCGTTCCAAAAAGACACAACGATTTCTTGGAAAACTCGGCTTCAGTAGTCAGGGACATCCCCTTACTTGAATATTGATTTGTCCAAGAATTCATGGAGTTTTCAAAGAACTACCATTCCATGGGGATTCTTTGATGACATTATTATGTCCGACTTTACGTCAAACTAGGCACCTTCAAGGTCTAAATATGCCTACACTTGCCCTAGCAAACACACAGTGGTTCAGAGCAGCTCGACTTTCTACTTGCCCGACACAGCTCGCTACAGCAAGTGCCGAAGGAAGCTGACCCTCCAGCTGGCACACTGATCGAGAAGATGTCCTTTCTCTCACTGAGAATCCAGCTCCAGTGTTTCCAAGCTCCCCTTGTGGGGTGTTGGGAAATCGAGTCCAGAGACAGAGATACCAGACCTCCTTCATTCTAAAACCAAGGTACGGAGCTGATTAGACCCTAAGAGAAATGTTGGTTAGATTCTTGGCAAAGAAAAACTAAACCTATGCTACACCTCACTTACCTCATCCCTCGTACTGGACTTAGGCTAGGTACTTTGGGGTAGGCGTATTTTAGAAGCACCGGTTTAGTATTTTTAGCCTTTGTTATTTTTGTATGTATTGATCTATGGTTTAGAAACCATACAATGCTTTCACAGTATTATTTTATAATACTCTTTCTGCTGAATGCATTATACTTTGCAACCAGTATTACGATTGTAGCAGTTCACTTTACTTGCATGAGAAAGAAGACTGTTCAATAAATCCTTTTATTAAAAACACCCGTCTCTCTATTTCTCTGCACCTCTGATGAAACGAAGCATGCATGATTGACTGAGTAAAATATATATCTATTGTTTCCGCACCTCTGAAGATACGTTTATTCTTGAGGAAACAAAGTTGTCATGTCTATGCGGTCGTCAGAAACTAATCCCTTCTTGTAAATTTGCGAAAGTTTCTAGTGACCTCTGAGCTAGCTGGCACTCACAATTAAGTCTAATATATTCAATAGAGACCTAGTCGACCGAAGTCCTACGTAAAATCTATAGGATATATTATTCCAATGCGCAGAGCCTATTGGGAATATAGGAACTACACTACATGGCAGCCTCGGGATCGCAATCCTGACACAGACGTGAGAGCTGGATAGGACCACAGATCATGTCTGCACCTGAATCTCATTGCAACTACCAGTGAAAGATGTGAAATAAACACAAGACATGTCGGCACCTGGGTCCCTTCGGTACAAACCGCATGAACTCTGCCAATGACCACAGAACTGATCAGCATTCAAGTCTCACAACTGCCACCAGCGTAAGCACACCAGTGATCACACGTAGGTGGCAATGTTCACACTTATTTTCATCAACCTAAATGCAATCCGTAGAGCGTTTCCACTTCTGCTCCTCTATGTGAGCTTTTACAGGCCGCACAGCTTTTTTTACTCTGGATTCATGATATGCCATCAATCAAAACCCTGCAAAGAACCATAAAGCCGGTCGACCTCTCAAGCCCATCAATATGACCTCTGTGAACAGCTGGGAAGAGAGGAGCATGGTGGTAGATACGGGAAAGGAAGGAGCCTCTGGCCTGCTGTGGTAAGAGAGGCCCTGAGTGAGAACAGAAAGTGATGAGACCAAATGTAAAGCAGAGGGTGGAGAAATGTCAGAGAAGAGAGGAAAGGAGGGAGACAGGAAGTGTTGAAAGTAAAGGATATAAATGGGGAGAAGGTATTGCTGGGGAGTGATGGGAAAGACAGAGAACAAGGTCTTCAAATCACAGAGGAAAGCACAAAGTGCTTGAAAGCAAAAGAGACTCAAAGCATGGTGGTACTAACACCAGGCTATCATAATTATTTCGAAAGATGGCAGGTTTCTAATTAAAATATTATTTTCTGTCCTTAGATCTTACACTCGATTGGAAGAATGTTAATATCTTAATGCCCGTGGGTTGTGAGGAGTCCTTTAGACCGCTCAGTATCATTGTGTTGCAGCTTCTGGTGTAGCCTTGCTGATTATGTTATATGCACATCCTAACTCCAATATCCACCTTGTTCAAGTGCACACGGTGCTACAGATGAATGTTTGTGTTTGATAATTAGGAATCATCTTATGAAGTCAGGCATGGGGGAATGTTCTGTAGCTCTGGATGTTTTGATGTTATGGTTTTAGTTGAAGCAACAACAGCATTGCATATTGGCACTGAGAAGGGACAAAGGCTAAAAATACATAAAAACAATGACTTTTCTAAATTACGAAAGAGAAATTCTGCAGCAGGTCATGCCTGGCAGCACAGGGAGCACAATTGTATTGTGCTAATATAAAATATCACACCAACACAGGACTCTTTTTGCTGAAAAGATCATTTTGTGCTTAATTTGCATGAATCTATTTAATTGTCTTGATTTTTCAATCATTTATGCTTCCTGTGTTCTGAGCATGCAAACAATCATTTATGGTATTTTCATAATCCGCCTACACTTTTTCCATGATACATATTTCATTCTTAGCAGCATTGAAGAAGAATATTTTGGGGAAAAAACATTAGAGAGCATAGCAGCTTGGACCTTGCAAAGGGTAGAAAATTGATATTCAAATACCAAAATAGTACAAGTGCTCCAGTGGAGAAATATTGGCTTTGATCTTCTTCAAGGGTATACATCTAAATTGTCTTAGGCATGTATGCGCTCACCCACACACTGTACAAATATGATTCAATATTTTCCCTTTAAATTTTACTCCCTTCAGTACACAGCACTTTTAACCAATTTGTAACAATGTGAAGACCACCCCCATCCAAATTGTCCAGTAGGATAAATTGGACTGGTATTTGACCAATGTATTGCCCTTGATTTAAAACAGCCTATGCTTGTATATTAAAGTCAGAGCCACTACCGGAATTGCCACATAATGTATCTTCTGCATAAATTGCAGATTTTAACAAAAAATATTTTGTTTCTAGCTCAAATAGAAACAAAAGTTACTAAATCACTGCCACATGTGTTTCCATGCAGTCCATTTGCTGCATTTAGGTGTTAAAATGGTATTTAAGAGGTGAAACCTTTGCCCAGAACATGTTAGCATGTAGAAAAAATGACAAAACAGTGGCGTAATAGTCCCACAAAAGGTGCCATATTACCCCGCAAAAGTTTTGATTTTCTTGCTGCATAATTTGGCCCTCTCCAGCCCCATAATGGCAGTGGCCTTGATTATGATACGACAACAATGTAGAAATACATACAAAGCTTCCTTATGCTGAAATTCTTGCGTTACCTTAAAAAAGACTAGCCTGTTCACAATCCTTATATAAATAATTTAGATTTGTACACTTGTCTAGCATATCAAGTAGATTCCTCTCTGGTTTAAATTTAGAATGTGATCATTTGTTCAGCAGCAGAATGAAGTCCTGATAAAAGATGGACCAAAGAGTTTCGATCATTGATCTTAGAACCTTAGTGAAACACCAAGGGAGAAATGAAAGCCTGATGGGAGAGCAACAAACGTGTAGATCTGATCTCTCCAAAAGAACTGAAGGAATCTTCAATGAGGAGGAATGATCAGTATTGTCAGACACGGGTCTTTCAAATCCACTCTTACCTTCCATTCCCTGGTAAGGAGAATGTCTCTGAGAAGAGGGAACCTCTACATCTTGAAATGTCAGTATATCAGTCACTCTTTGTATTCACTCAACTTTCGTCCAAACTTTGGTTGGAAAAGTAAATATTTTTTACCTGATTTTCTACCCTGGGTGGTTGTGACTCCCTGGAAGTTTTGTATTCTTCCACAGCTTCTGGTTTCACCATGTGTGTAGAAGAACCACCCCAATTTTCTTGGTCTTGCACTGGAAGCCCTGTCTTGAAGGGTGACCTGTATAGGTGACTGGGGAAAACAATTAACTGGTTGATCACGCCCTTCCTCTATCGCCCCTCCAAAAACCTTTTGGCCAATATCTCATTTCAGAGATTTTTGGGCTTTGTCAAGGGATGAAAAGGTAGTCACTGGGTTCATAGTCATCATCCGGATCTTCCCATCATCCCCAGTTTCCAAGCTACCCAGATGGGGACAATTATTTGTTGTAAATGAGGGTTTACTAGAATTATATTCTGTAAGACGAGCAGACAGTATTTCCTCTATTTTTCCATAAGACCCCTTTGAGACATTCAGAGGTATCTGGCTGGACCCTGTTTTTTTATTTTTTAATCCTTTGGCCTTACAAGGTTCTTGAGACACTTTGGGTTTAATGGACTTATGATGCCCAGGTTCCTTCCTTGAATTGGGGGTAGGGGTTAATCACTGGACTATGATCAATATAATCAACTGTCTTCCCAAGAGTTTAAGTGCTGTGGAGACTACTCTTTGGACTGATGAGTCCAGGGTATCCATCCAAATGGCCCATAAGGGGAAAACCCTTGTTCTAAGATCTGCTCATGGAGATATCCTTCCCAGGGCCTTGCCATGCTGATTAGAGGCAGATTGTGCTGCTAAATAAGGGGTTTCTGTCACTCTATGGTATTTAGTGAAGAGGGAGGTCCCCCGAAGGGACTTGCACCATTGGCACTTGACTAATTGGGCAACACCCACCTGATTCCAAGATGACTTAACATTTTGCATCAGACTTGGTGAGTTTGGTGTTTTGTGGGTGTTTGCAGGCTTTTAGACTTGAAATTCAGCTTCTAGTACACAGTTACTACTATTTGTGGGCCATTGTGCTGTACAGGGCTGGGGGAGCACCTGCAACTGCTGAGAAAGAGAGGGTGCTTCTGTCTAAAGCATCTCTGTACCCCTAGTACCCCTTGGTTATTCAAGCATGATACCATACTCAATGAGCTCTCTGCCCATAGGATATGACGCTCAGCGGCGCGTCCATATCCTGACCAGAACATACACAGGCTGATAGACACGTCCCCACTAGAAGCGGATTGGGAACCATCACTATAAAGATGGAAAAACAATTAAAAGTTAATCTGTCCCGCAGACTGTAGACCTTCCTGCAATTCCTGCCCACAAATTGAGAGCTGACAACAATATTTGTTTGGAAAATACAACACAATGCATGCAATCTCATTAACAAATAGAGAGCTAACTAAGCAGCAATAAATAAGCAATTCTCATGAAAAAGCACTTGCATGGCTGCTAAACAGTGAAAAAAGAAGAAGTGCTGTTTCTTGAGCATTGTCGCACTACCGAATGGTGTGACGTGATTGGAGGGTGGGATTCAAAGTGGTTTTGCTAGATACTCAAGGGTTGTGTCTTTTTCTGGTTGGTCTGAAGTTGATATTTGGCAGCTGATTTCAGTGGACGAAGAAAGAGATGCATAATCCTCACCTACGGTACCGACTTTACTGCTTTCTGTTTCCTCGCTCAACAGCCCAGTACCATTGCATCCTGGGGCCCCTTGTGATCAAGTGTAGTTACAGCAGCTGCTGCAGAGGACATCAAGCACAGCTTGTGTCTTCTCAGAGTGCAGCCACCTTGCATTATCTGGTGTGCTTAGCACGCCCATTTCACCACCGGTGGACACTCAGCCATTGCAGACGTATTATGGGCTGGCATGGATGTTAGTCATGGCAGTTGCGACTCTGACTCTGGTCGATGCACCTGTTGGATTCAACCTCTGGCCAGTACACGTGTTGCGGCAGGTGCATCCCCAACCTGGGCTGCTAAACAGGGCAGGGTAGATGCAGCCCACCTCACGCAGGTGTACAGATGTTATTCAACTCATGATTCTAACAGGAAACTACATAGACTGAAAAGCCCTCTGCAGCACAGATGAAATTCACTTTCTATGGGTGTTGTTCAGGCCAGGAATATGCTAGTCTTCTCCTGGTGAGTCTATCCATTTGCAGGGCAAGGTAGACTCCTTTCCTGCCTCTGCGGACAGGCTTCTCAGCTTTAGGTAGAGCCTCAGCTTCTCCAGCCAATCTTCTGGTGCAGACTTCTGGCAACGTACACTGGGAGACAAATCATCAGGAAGACATCAGCCTTAATCACACAGCAATCCTTCAAGTACTTTGTAGAACACTGCCTTCCGTTGTCACAAAGGACTTGGAGCTGGAATAATTTGGGGTGGCTTGGGTCCCACTTTTATACACATTTTCTAGACTGTGGTTGTGGAGCTGCTGTCTCTAATTTAAGAACTGATTTGGGGTGGTTCTCTTTCAAGTCTCAGGCACGAAAAGGCAGAGCTGGCTTAGAAACGTTCTTATGTTGGCAACCAAAACTGCAGCCCCAGCCTCTACCCTTACCACCTACTAAATAAAAGTGCTTAGCAAGAACTAATCAGCCACCCATTGCTTAAAAAAGGAGAAAAAAAGTGATAATGTAATTTCTAAAAGTAGCCCTATTTCCATCCTCCTAACTTCGGTGTCTGGACCGACATCCTCCACCCACAGGCATGCAGGTAAGGTTCCATCGTCTGGAGAAGCTTCTCTCATCCTCTATATTGTGCCATGGTAAACCAGATTATCCAGGAAGGAATCCCCTTGTTGCATTACTCTGAGGCGCACACACAGTCCTTCTACTTCATGTGTGCAAGAACATGGTTCTGGTTTTTCACAGAACTGCAGATCTTTACCCAAGAGGGGCCATTAGGGCACACACTCATGATAGATAAATAGGATGGTTAGCTATATTTTATTGGAAAACACAGTATGCTGTCATCACCACCTTATGCTCTAAACCCAAAACAGGGATCGTAGCCCTAGGTTCACTCTGATGGTCCTCATGGTGTGCTCCTCCAGATCACGAGAGGTCCTGCTCTTAGCATTGTCACAGACCAGCCTAGGCCTATTCACACACACTAGATGACATGACACCAGTTTAAAAAATAAGTTGGGATACCAGCTACACATGAAGTTAGGCTCTCTGCAGGGTTATCAGGGCCGGACTGGGAATAGAAACCGGCCCTGGCAAACTGCTCAGCTGCCCCCCCCCCCCCCCCCCGGGTCAGGGGGAATGCAGCTGAGCAGTTTGAGAGGGCCGGTTTCGACCGAATTTGTCACAGGGGCCGATATTGCCGACCCCCGGTAACAAAAACTGCCCCCCAGGGGATCAAAACCGGCCCCCACCCAGGCGGCCTACCGGGGAATCGCCCAGTGCCCGCTATGGCCAGTCCGGCCATGAGGGTTACACACTCATATAGAATGCTGAGGACATTCCCGCCCAAACATATATGCTTTTAAAAGCACAGTGTTCGTTCATTAAAACGTCTTTAATTTAGTGGGATAGTTGGTGTGATTCTCTTTGGTCCCGTATGAATCTGTAACCGTGGAAGATACAGGCATGGGATCTTCTACCTTGCATCAACTCATACCGTTTTTTACTATTCTGATCCCCTAAAACAAGCCTTTCTAAACCTTCCCTCTGACTCTTCCCCCTCCACCTCCCTTATACTCATCCCCCTCCAACTACCTTTTACTCATCACCCTCCATATCCCTTTTACTCATTCCAAGCCTCCTCCTACCACTATGAGCTCCAAAACAAACAAACCAAAAAATGTTAAAATTCATTCCTTCTATACCTCCACTGTCCTTTTCAATCCAAATAAAAGACTAACATGTCCACCACTAAAATTAATTTCATATTTCACTATACTAATTCACCACTAATCCTTTATGGTATCGTGCTACTCGCCGAAAAAGCACCAGGGGTAGCAAACGCTATACATATTAAATTACAATACATTACAATACAATACATATCGCAGCAACAAGTGAGTAAGTGATTTAAATTGCTGTTTCTGTCCCTGTTCATAACGGATTTTACCTCCGACATAAAATGTGCACAAAACGTGGATACTTTATTCCTATTTGCCCACCCGAAAAGATTGTCAACAAAACATCCTGCAATGCCCCGGAGTCGTGGTCCAACTTATCACGTGATTCTCTGTTCCACAGTAAGGGAGGTGCCAATGTTTCCTGTCCCAAACACAAATTTATGTCCCAATAAAGGCAGGAGCAGTCAATTATTTCACAGTGGGGAATGAGCAGCACCAGTGTTTGTTTGGCCTTTACGCTACCTGGTTGAAAGCCAACTTCCCTGTTCCCGGAGCCCTCGCAATACATGGGACAAATATTGGCAGCTGAGTATACTTGAAGCACTTTGTTGTCTATCTAATTAAGGTTGTTAATTTTTAACCAGGCCCCCCTTTTGCGGCTTCCGTGACTAAGAACCGCTTCTTCACATGAAAAAAAACGCAGCGCCTTCCCCCACACACCAGCCACTCTGCACGAGCAGCCATTGTCAGCTTTGGAGTCGTCTCCATTCAACACAGAAGTGGGAATTGCAAATCCTGGCCGGGAAAATGGTATGAATGGGAGCCGCGAAGCTTTGCTTGTCTTCAGGTGGTCTAGCGACAACTTCCCAATAGCCAGAACAACAAAGCCCTCTATTGGAATGTAGGAGCACTTCTCTGCCGTGGGCTGTGCATGTGCGGGGCAAGTGGCTTTTTGTGCAGCTTGAATGCTGCTTTGTTCGACAGGTGTATGCAGAGTGGCGGCCATGCTGAAGTGTCACTGGATTTGGGATTCAGGCCACGGGCTTACCTCGAGTCCTTCGAATCCAATTAAACTTGTACGGTTGGTCTAGACCGAGAGATCTCTCCATCCTCTGACTGCCAGCAGCATGAATTAGCAGTTCAAAATTTAGAATGATCTTTAAACCTCTGCCTAAAAATACCCGCAGCATTGCAGGTCAATGTGTTAAAACATGCAGTTATATAATGGGCACGCGCATGTTGGCACGTCTTCAACCTGGGAAACCTCTGTCTGACACACATTCCGGTTTTAAACCGGGGATCTAAGTCATTATGAAACTCACCGAGGTGTAACTGGGATTTACTGGTGTCTTTACGCTTAATAAGATGTTGTAATTCGAGGGAGCTGTGTGCTAATGAAATATATGGCCGTGTCTACCGCTCAACTATCAATTAAATGGCGCGACCAATTTGGTATAAGTGCCAAGGCGAACTCTTTCAAAATGACAAAGGTGCACTTTACACTGATAACATGTTTTGGATTGTGTAATGTAATTTAACATAGCATAACAAACGTTTGTCATAGTTACATTTCCTCGTCGTTTGATAATTAAAACGGACAGCACGCTTACATAGGATAACCGCTAAAACACGGCCGTTTCTATGATTTTGGAATTCTGGGCAAAAAGGGAATGTGACGTTTTTACAATATGCATACAGCATAACAGCGCAATAAGTAACATTA
Source organism: Lissotriton vulgaris (assembly GCF_964263255.1). Lineage (NCBI taxonomy): Eukaryota > Metazoa > Chordata > Amphibia > Caudata > Salamandridae > Lissotriton > Lissotriton vulgaris. Next base: position 1,337,615,635 of record NC_141687.1, read on the forward strand.
CAGGAAATGCCATGAACTGACTTTTAATCCTCTCACATTGTTGAAGCAAATCACAAAAAGCAACTTTTCTAGTGCAGTATCAGCAAAACAATAAAAATATAATAGCCTTAATAAAATAAGTACATATATTTCAAAGCGCTATTAAGTGGCAATACATTTATATTAGTCACACTTGGTTAAAAAGCTTGTCCCTATCCTCTATAACTCTCATATCTTTTTAATTTCAAATACTTTACTAGATTTTCAATTACAAATCAAAATAAAAAACATGTTTGGTGAAGTATACAAACTACACACATAACTCAATATTGCAATTGAACAAAGCGTTAATTGAATAAAATACCACAAAGAGTATTATTACAACCATTATATATGCAAAGAGATAGAGAAAAACGAAAAAAGAAGTAAAAATGAAGAAAAAGAAAAAGAAGGAGAAATGAACAAAAGAGGAGAAAAGAGGAAGAAAACTAATAAAAAAGTAAAAGCCCCTAGCAATGACTTACATAATGTGCCTGAAAATAAATGAGAGGCCTACTGTTACATCTGTTGGTTATAAGCAAGTACATCAAACAAGTTACCTATCATCCATAAACTTATAAAATATACATTAATCACAGAGGTTTATGTGACTTGAAGTAAAAGTCCAAAGAGTTCCACATAGGTCTGGTCGAAGATTTCCATGGAGAGTTCTGCAAAGCGATGTTATCTGCATCTCTGAGATGAATAATCCAGTTCATTCACCCTTTATATGAGGTCTTATGCATATCCTTCAAATTGTTTAGTACCATCTTCATTGCTGACATGAATTAAATATCTAATAGGGCTTTATATGTATCATTACACGTGTCTACCGTAATAAAACCAGTTGTTAGAGTAGATAATTCCCTTTTTAACTCAAAATTGAATAATTTTGAAAGGAAATCGAAAACCTTGTCCCAAAGATCTGTTGACTGGGTGTGAGTGTTTGATTGGTTCAGATGCTCCGTCCATCACCACCCCCTTTTGTGCTAAAATGACAGCACAGCCGTACAATGTAGAATAAGAGGGGCTAAGTCTCCAATTTCTTCTTTACAATTCCAACGCAATGGATCATCACAAATATGTAAAGAGTGCAAACCAGCAGGCACCCAAAATGCCTTGTGTAATAAGCAAAATTTAGATTGAGACAATACTGGGGATATTTTGTTATGGGTTGTAGAGCTCCAAAGAGAATCAGGTAGTGGGTCAGAGCAATACATCTCCCAAAAAGCTACAAGCTTGTTATTTAATATTCGAGGCGTTGGGGCGAAGAAGTTTGTAAATGTGTGATACTTGGTGACCTAGTTTATTAATTTGTGATACAAACATTGGTAGGGATGGCCACGAGTGATGCAATTTAGCCTTAGTTAGAGCCGCTCTTATTTTTAGGAAGTTATAAAAGTCAATGTTGTCTAATTTGTAGTTGGTTTGAAGTTCCGCAAATTTAATGGGATATGAAGAATGTTCTAGCTGATAGGGAAAAAATATACCCACATTAATCCAAGTACCAAAATTTAGGCTTTTCCTTTTATATAAAATATTGCGATTATGCCAAATAGACTCCATCTTGGTTCCTTTAATACTTGAATCAAGTTTCTTGTCTACCTGTAGTAGCACCAATTTCGTTTTTTTGAAGATAGATTTAGAGCTAATCGGATAAAGTTGATTAGAAGTAAGTAGGGCCAAAGGATTAAGATTATCAAGAATAGATCTTTCAACTTCTAACCACACCGGAGTGTAATGGGCAGGAGGAGAAATCCAATAAGACCCCTGCCTGCTTTGCTAAAAATGCTGATTGATATAATTTAAAATCAGCTAAATGAACTCCACCTAAGGATTTGTCAAGCCTCAATTTTTTGAGTCCAATTCGAGCCTTCTTGCCTTGCCATAAAAATGTTGTGAGGAAGATATCTAGTTTCTGGTGAAAATCGTCTGACAGGATAAGTGGGAGCATGTTAATAAGATAATTAATCAAAGGCGTAATCATTATCTTTATTGTCTCTAGTCTCCCCCACCATGTGATGAATTTTGGTGACTATGAATCAAGAAGTTTTTGGGACTTTTTCCAATGTTAGCTTCTCATTGTGATGAAGGGAGTCGATAATATTGCTACAGAATTCGATACCTAAATATTTATATACTCCGGTTGCCATGCCAGGCCTGAGTTACCTAAAATTTCTTTGGTACAGTGAATATTCAAGGGTTTGACCTCCGATTTGTCCCTATTAAGTTTATATCTTGAGTGTACTGAATATTCACCTATCGTAAGCATCAAAGCTTTAATTGAAGGGTCCCGGTTTTCAGTTAATATTAAGATATCATCCGCATATGCAGCTAATTTAACTTGAACATTATTGAACTCTACACCTTTTATGTCTGTATTGAATTTAATGTCTTGAATTAAAGGTTCCAAAGCTAAAAGGAAAAGAGATGGAGACAGGGGGCAACCTTGTCTGGTGCCTTGTTGCAGGGTAAAAGATTCAGAGAGTGATCCATTGATCGCGATGCAGGCCGAAGGCTTTCAGTAAATGGCCATAACCATATTTATGTATGTATACAATTTTTGATTGATTCTTGATTTAATTTCAATAAGAATCCCCCTAATAGTAGCTTTCAGTGCATCCCAAAGTGTATTTACATTAGTGTCTACGTTATCATTATGTTTGAGATAATCTGCAAATGTTTCTACTATGTTTTTTTTATCCTCAGGGTCTGATAATACATCATTATTGAATCCCCATCTATTGGGTGAAGGTTCATTAAGACTGCCAGCCAGTTTAACCTTGATACAGTAATGATCAGACACTAATTTGGGTGCTATATCTGAATGTTCGATTAGGTGTGTGAAGGAACTGGAAAAAAGAATGTAATCAATTCTAGTATATGAATTATGAAGGGGAGTGTAAAATGTATAGTCTCTGGCATCTGGGTGTTGAAGACCCCAGGCATCTTTGAGATTAAATTTAGCACATGTTATGAATTATGGTGTGTAAACGTGTAGCATGATATTTACATGTAGATTGTCAATCTATTATTGGATCTAGCGTGATGTTGAAATCCCCACCAACAATGATGAGGTCATGCTGGGGAATAGATTCTATAGTGTTCGAGATGCACTCCCAGAAATTTGGATCACCTATGTTAGGGCCATATATATTCACAACATGTATTAGATCTTCTCCTTTCTTGCGATGAGTGACCAGTGGTCTACCATCATTATCATAAGACTGTGATTCCAGGGAAATATTGGCTTTTTTCGCTATTAAGGTAATCACTCCCTTCTTTTTAAGATCCACTGGTGAACAAGCAACCTGTGAAAACCAATTATTGTCAGAACACAGATAGGGTATTCACTAACCTTAGAAGCCGGATACTGCACGAGCGAGGACAGATGCCAGGTAACCCTATCCCCATAATGGAATCACCTGCGAGCTTGTAACTTACACTCAAACAGGAAACACCACAATGGGGGAAAGGGAAAAAAGGTACAAAGGAAACAAAAAAGATGTGGCGGCAAAAACACTGGCCCGGGAGTTGTAGGCTTCACTCCTGCTGCCTAGCCCAGTGTTTCCTGTTCTGAGACACAAGCATAACAGGCATGTAATAATCACCTTAAGCAAACACTACTATAGCTGAAGAAGTATGTGAGTGCACTTACAGATATTCAGGCCGCATTCATCCTCATGCATAGAAAATGGCAAGAAAAAAACAAAAAATAAAGCAATAAACCTTCCAGTACTGAGTTAGAGGCGCTGGACACACTGTACCCTTGAGCCTCAAAAGCAAATTATAACTGTACCAGTACTTAGCTTGGAGCAATCAGTTCCATGGTTCTCCCGTTTCTCCTGAAGGGACAAAATACCTGGATCGTGTAGGGATCCTCCTGCGTGAACGCGCTTGTTCTGCATGTTCAGTGCTTTGCTCTGCAGTCAAGGAAATAACCACCTGAATCTTTGAGCCTCCCCGTCGGCTCTTTTCAGAAAAGTAAATAGGGCCCCCAGGCTGCGACGGTATGCAAATTTGGGGCTGCTACTCACCCCTATGACAGCTCACCAAATAGCGCTCCTGCGCGGGGTGACACAGAGAGTTGCAGGCAGCAAGGCACTCGACTCCACCCACAGCTCTGAGGCAAAGTGTCCCAGTGCGCTCGGGGCTTGCTCGGGGCTTGCGACCGCACTCCTGCGCAGTAAACCCGGAAATAGCTCAGGGTCAGTTTCGCGCACCTGTGCGGCTGACGGAGCTTGCAGAGAGGTAGTGGAAGTGTGGAGAAGGCCAGCTCAGAGGCAGCACAGACACAGATCTCCGGAGCTCAGCTGGCACTACTCAAGGCATACGTAGTCTTGTCAGAAGAAGGTTCGGATTGAGATTGACAAGCACCCGCCTGTCAGAAGGCGCTGCTTAAGTAGCAAGCCAAGGTAGGACTATTCCTCTACCTTGGCATTATGGTAGCTGTAGTTCCCAATCACACATACGTCACTCACCCTGTTCCACGCCTGTAGTGTGCAGTCTGTGTGTACCCACTCTATCTGCGCCTAAATGTGACAATAATACTTAATAAAAGCAGCATCTTCCACGGATAGCTTTATTTCTTGTAGTAATATGATGTCTCCTTTAGTTTTGGCTAAATAATAACAGTTTCCTGCGTTTAATAGGGCGATTAAGACCCTTAACATTTGAAGATATTATTTTGAGATCTTCTGTAATCTTACATGACCTAGTGTGAGCCATCACCTACACATTTGAGGGTAAGAGGTTCCAAATACATGCAATATATGTATTATATTGAAGATCCATCTAATCGAGCAGCCATTCCCAAAAAACTCATTAGATGCATAAAGGTAACCTGTACTGATTCTGAGCATACTAAATATACCAACAACAATTATGAAAGAAGCAGCACATAGGCAATCTTGTTTGAGTAAATGAAAATTTGACCAAAGCCTGTCAGAAGCTGGTGCTTAAGTAGTGAGCCAAGGTAGGACTATTCCTCTCCCTTGGCATTATGGTAGCTGTAGTTCCCAATCACACATGCGTCACTCACCCCGTTCCACGCCTGTAGTGTGCAGTCTGTGTGTACCCACTCTATCTGCGCCTAAATGTGACAGAACCCCCCTTCAAGGACTGACGCACTGGTGGTCCACCAGGCTTAGTGGGACACCGCAAATGAAAATGCCTAAGCAGCCCAGGGTAGTGGAGTTTGGTACCAGGTTCCTATGAGTGCTACTCTGGACCATACCCCATCCACTCAATGAGGTAATGCAACCTTCCCCTGACAAGTTTGGAATCAAGTAGACCCTTGACCTCGTACTACTTCTCCCCTTCTACCGTCAGTGGTCATGGTCTGACAGGTAGCCTGGTTTGAGGGAGATAGGGCCGTAAGAGAGAAACATGAAACACAGGGTTGGATGTGCCAAGAAGAAGGGAGAGCCAATCTCATCACTACAGGGTTGACTATTCTATCAATGGGATATGGGCCCACATACTTAGGTTTTAACCGGGTGTTCCCTTTGAATTGCAGATGTTTTGTGTCGAGCCACACCCTATCGCCCACTTTATAGGAAGGCTCTGGAGTTCTCCTGCTATTGGCATACTGTTTGTCACATGCTTGTGCTACTTCTAACCTTGACTTGGCAGTCTGTAGTACCTGTCTGAGGTGTGTATGATGTTCTTGGATTGTGTGATGTCTAGCCACCAAAGGCCATTCAAAGGGTAACATATTAGGATGGTAACCGCTGAGGCAAAAGAAAGGTGAACACCCCAGAGAGGAATATTCCGAGATATTACACACGAACTCCCCCATCCAGAGAAGCGTGCTCCATTCTGCCTCATGCTGTAGAGTAAAGCATCGGAGGTTCTATTCTAGCATTTGGTTCAGTCTCTCTGTTTTACCGTCTGTCTCAGGGTGGTAACTTGTAGAGACGGGCATCAACTTTCATGACATCACATAGTGCCTTCCAGAATTTAGAGGTGAACTGGGTTACCCTGTCCGTAATAATGACTGCTGGTATCCAATGCAGGTGCACAATGTGTTGTAAGAATGTCTTAGCCAGTTCCACCGAAGTAGGTAACTTCGTCAATGCAATGAAATGACCCATCTTGGTCAGTTGGTTGATGACGACCAGTATAGTGTTATTGCCTGAGCGGTAAGGCATCTCTAATATAAAGTCCATGGACAAGGTGTGCCAAGGGGCTGAGGTATAGGTATGGATTGGAGCAATCCACCTGGCCGTTTGTGCTTTGCCTTCCCCTGTGCACAGATGGCGCATTCCGAGAAGTATTTTGCTGTGTCCTTCTGTAGTGTCGCCCACCAGAAGTGTCTCTTGATAGCCTGTATGGTTTTCTGGACTCCCAAGTGTCCACCCAGTGTGGAGTCATGGATCCAGCGCAAGGCCTGCTGTTGCAAAGGACCCTCCGGTATGTACAGCCGTTTGTCATAATACAGCAACTTATTCAACGAGGAACGTGCAGGGGCTCTTCAGTAACCAAAGCGTGCTCATCTAGCCCTTCGATTTGTTCCTTCACCTTTCCCAGGAAGTCATGTGCAGTCGCTAAGGCCATTATCTCCACAAGAAATGAAGTGTTCTGGAGTATGACAGGGTGTTCATCTGCCGGTACTAGACTGAGTTCGGGGTCACGTGCGGGTCTTGACAGTGTGTCTGCTTTACCGTTTTGTGATCCTGGTCTGTAGCGAATCACAAATTCAAAGTCAGAGAAGAACAGCGACCAACGGAGTTGCCTAGGGGGTTAAGGCTCTTACACTCTTCAGAAACAACAGGTTCCCGTGATTGGTGTAAATCTCCACCATGTGTTTAGCCCTAGGCAGATGGTGTCTCCATTCTTCGCACACCCTTTTTATCGCCAAAAGCTCCTTGTCTGTGATGCTGTAGTTGACTTCACAAGAAGACAATTTCTTGGAAAAGAAGGCCACGTCACGGAGTTGGGCTGTTTCAGGATGCCTTTGGGATAGGATCTCCCCTATCGCATAATAGGACACATTTATCTCCACCACAAATGGATAAGTGGCATCAGGATGTCTCAATACTGGAAAACGGTTAAGCAATTCTTTAGTGTATGAAAAGCCCGTTCTGCAGAGTCAGTCCAGAGGAACGCCGCTACTTTTTCTAGAAGGTGTGTCAAGGGCTGAATGATTCTGAACTCTTTAATAAACCTCTGATAAATGTTTGCATAGCCCAAGAAGCTCTGCAAAGCCTTCACGCTGGAGGGTGACTCTCATTGTAGAATGGCCTGTATCTTGTTGTTGTCCATACAAAGACCATTTTGCCTGATGACGTATCCCAAAACCTCCAATTCAGTTGCCGGGAAATGGCACTTCTCCAATTTGGCCTAGAGACTGAACCGCTGTAGATGTTCCAGTACCACGGATACATGTTGGATGTGTTCATCTAGGGATGCCGAGTAGAACAGGATGTCATCGATATACACGATACATGATACATCAAGCAGGCCTCTTAGGACTTTATCCATGAAAAACTGGAACATGGCGGGAGCGTTGCAGAGTCCGAAGGGCATCCCCTGATATTCATACAGCCCGAATTTTGTTTGGAAGACTGTTTTCCACTCATCTCCTTGCCGCACCTGCACTAAATGGTAGGCCCCCCTGAGGTCTAGTTTGAAAAAAACCTTGGCTCCTTTTAACTGATCCAGCAGGACGGGTATTAAGGGCAGAGGATACCTGTTTTTTTCTGGTTACTCTATTGATTGCTTAGTAGTCTACACATACCAGTAAGCCTCCTTCCTTATTCGGAATACAAAATATCAGTCATGAAGCGGGGGAGGATGACGGACGGATAAAGCCGGAGGATAGCAACTTGGTGAGATATTGTTGTAAATAAGTGGTCTTGGATTCCGTAAGGGCATAGATACAACTGCATGGTATGCTGGCTCCAGGCTCCAAATCTATCACACAATCGTAATCTCTGTGTGGGGGCAGCTTCCCTGCTTCTTGTTTACTGAATACTGCATGAAACTTCTGATATTCCTGCGGTAAGGAGGAAGTAGAGCCTATGATCCGAGCGTTACAACCACTTGCTAGCAGTCCGGCAGGATTCTCCACTGCAACAGGTCTTTGTACCGTCTCTCGAGTGCAATGTTCTTTGCAAAACAAGGAGTCCATGGTGACCGAGCGTGCAGCCCATTGCACTAAAGGATCATGATGAGTCAGCCAAGGCATGCCCAAGATAAGTTTAAGTGAAGGGCGTCTATGAGATCGAACTGTATGTATTCAAAATGATCCCCTCCAATATGCATTAGAAGCATCTGCATGTGGAAACGCACAAGGCTTGAAGTCAAAGCCGTACCATCCAAAGCCTTGATGTGTTCCGGTGTCTTTTTTCGTATGCAGGGAACACCAAGCTATTGTGCGTACTGCTGGTCGATAAAGTTACCAGTAGCCCCTGAATCCAGTAGTGCATGCACCTCAGCGGGCTCCCCCCGGTAATTCCAGTGTAACACACACATTCTTATGGGCCACAGATATTTGAACCGTGTTGGCCACTGTTGAAGAGACCTTGTTGTTCCTAAGTTTCAAACAAGGGGTCTCATTCTTGCTTGAGTGCTTCAGTTTCCCTGGTTCTCAGAGGTGTACTCCACCACAGGCAGGTTCCTGGTCCTCCTACCCACCGGCTTGTATCTGGTTTTACAGTCTTTGATGAAATGACCAGGCTTCCCACAGTACATGCACAACCGCTGTCGTTTTCTTTTTTCTCTTTCATCTTGGCTTATGGTCCCTTGTGTCCCACTGATTTGCATCAGCTTTGTCCCGTCAGGGGTCGAAGGGTGTTCTTACGTTACGGGCCTAGGCTGTGACAGAGGTACCTCATGTCCATTAGCTGTTTATCCCCTTTCTTTTCCTGAAGCCGATGGTCCAGTTGAACGGTGAGATCTATGAGTTCTTGGCAGGTGGTGGGCATGTACATGACTTGAGCTAGTACGTCCTTCAATTCCCCTCTCAGGCCCTGGTAGAACAAGGAAGTCCCCTTTTCCATTGGCCAATTGGTTTCCACTAGGAGCCTGTTGAAGGTAGTAATATATGTGAGCAGATCTTGTGTGCCCTGCTTAAGGCCAATAAGCTCCCTATATAAGGAAAACTGATGTGCCTTTCTAACGAACATCTTGCGCATCTCTACACAAAAGTCAGAAAAATTATGCAAAACTGGATCGTCCCTATCTATCAAGGGAAAGGACCAACTGACCGCATTGCCTCCAAGGTAGGACATAACAAAGGCCGTTTTTGACTGATTGTTAGGGAACACAGCGGGTTTGCGCATAAAGTGCAGTCTACATTGCCCTTAGAATATCCCAAACTTCTTGGGATCCCCAAAGAATCTCTCAGGTGGGGCAGGGGCAGCTGTACAGGCTGTATCACTTGTGTAGAAGAAGGGCTTGTCAGAGAAGGGGTAGAAAAAGAGGTAGGAAAAGCCCCTGCTACTCCACCCTATGTTTGGGTCCCACGCCCCATGTCTGGGCCCTGTGGTGGGAGCGGGGCGGTAAGGTCCAGTATTTGATGTACGAACCTCCCCTTGTACCCGTAGCCCCTGTGTGAGACAGCCCAGCTACTTCCCTTTTCATAGTGCCAATCTAATTTCATAATTCTATATTTTCCCCTTGGAAGGTATCCACTTCCATCCACAGTGCGGTCAAGGTTTCCAATACAGACGTAAGGACAGTGGTAGTATCTATTGATCAGGCTGTAGGTAACCGTGGGCTTGTCAATCTGTCAGAACACAGATTGGGTATTCATTAACCTTTGAAGTTGGGTACAGAGGGAGCGAGACAGATGCCAGGTAACCCTATCCCCATAATGGAATCACTTGCGAGCTTGTAACTTACACTCAAACAGGAAACACCACAATGGGGGAAAGGGAAAAAAGGGACAAAGGAAACGAAAATTATGCAGCGGCTAAAACACTGGCCCGGGAGTTGTAGGTTTCACTCCTGCTGACTAGCATGTGTTTCCTGTTTTGAGACACAAGCATAACAGGCATGTAATAATCACCATAAGCAAACACTACTATAGTTGAAGAAGTATGGGAGTGCACTTACAGCTAATCAGGCCGCATTCATCCTTATGCATAGAAAATGGCAAGAAAAAGACAAAAAATAAAGCAATAAAGCAATAAAGCTAGACACACTGTACCCTTGAGCCTCAAAAGCAAATTATAACTGTACCAGTACTTAGCTTGGAGCAATCAGTTCCATGGTACTCTCGTTTCTCCTGAAGGGATGAAAGCCCTGGAGCATGTAGGGATCCTCCTGCAAGAACGCGCTTGTTCTGCGTGTTCAGTGTTTGGCTCTGCAGTCAAGGAAATAACCACCTGAATCTTCAAGCCTCCCCGTCGGCTCTTTGCAGAAAAGTAAATACGGCCCCTAGGCCGCGACCGTATATGAATACGGGGCTGCAACTCGGCCCAAGACAGCTCACCAAATAGCGCTCCTGCGCGGGGTGACACAGAGAGCTGGGGGCAGCCAAGCAGGTTTGCGAATACGAGGCTGCTAGTCGCCCCAAGACAGCTCACCAAATGGCGTTCCTGTGCGGGGTGACACAGAGAGCTGCAGGCAGCCAAGCACTCGACTCCACCCACAGCGTGGAGGCAAAGTGTCCCAGCGTGCTCCTTGTAGGTTGTTGCTCGGGGCTAGCGACTGAGCTTCTGTGTGGTCAACCCAGAAATAGCTCAGTTGAGCTAAGAGTCCATCTTGCACACCAGCACGGCTGACAGAGCTTGCAGAGAGATGGTGGAAGTGTGGAGAAGGCAAGCTCAGAGACAGCACAGACACGGATCCCTGGAGCTCAGCTGGCAGTACTCAAGGCACACATAGTCTTGTCGGAAGATTGATATTAACAAGCACCCGCCTGTCAGAAGACGGTGCTTAAGTAGTGAGATGAGGTAGGACTATTCCTCTCCCTTGGCGTTATGGTAGCTGTAGTTCCCAATCACATCACCTATACATATGAGGGTAAGAGGTTCCAAATACATGCAATATATGTATTATATTGAAGTTCCTTCTAATCGAGAAGCCATTCCCAAAAAACTCATTAGATGCATTAAGGTAACCTGTACTGATTAGGAGCATACTAAATATACCAACAACAATTATGAAAGAAGCAGCACATAGGCATGCTTGTTTGAGTAAATCAAAATACGACCAAAGCAGTAATAAGAAGAGAGTGAAAGATAGAAAACAAGAAGAGAGAAAGAGAAAAAGAAACAGAAAAAAATTGAGAATTCCCAAGGGACATAGCACAACACTCTCAATGATATTCCACACACCCTGGGCGTCCCCACAACCTCCCCACTGCCCCCTCCCTCCCCACCCTTCCTTGCAAACCTTGAATGTAGAAGGTACGCCGGCAGGAACGTCAAACTGTCAAATATAGTTTTACTCAAACCAACAGGATGAAACTTCCTGAGTATCTCATATAAAATGAAACTGATTATATGATAAAGGTAAGCTAAGACTTAAACATGACTCTTACCGAGGGAAAATAATAATCTCTGCATATTAGACACCTGGTATAGGAAAAACATTCATGAGTACGAGAGCATTTAGTACGACATCCAATGAAAAGGCACTATAAAGTACAAATATTATGAACAGAACTAATTAAGGTAAGCAAATATCATGACTTCCTTTTATTCAAGGAGGACTGAGCAAAGTCCATGACCTGAGTAGGTGATCCTTCTGGAAAATTCAATAAGTCTTTAGGGTCTGTGAAGTAGTGATGGCTATCATTAACTAAGATTCTGAATTTAGTCGGTCCAACAAAGGAAAACAGAATATTGTTGGCTCTGAATTTGTCCTGTAAGATGAGGAAGCCTTTCCTGGTGTCCACTGTAGGTTTTGAATAGTCTTGCTTGGAAATTGTTTTGTGACCATTTCAGATAAGCTGGCGACTTTTACGGGCAAAGTTGAGGATAGCTTTCGTATGTTGAAATCTCAGTGGCTTACACATAATGGGGCAAGTTATTTGACACGAAGAAGACTTAAAAGTCTGCACTCTGTGTGCCCGGTCTAACTCTAAAGGATTTGAGAATTTCAAACCAGTGAACTGAGGTATCCAGTCTTCTAGAAAAGCTATACATGATCCCGCTGAGTCTTCTGAGCCTTCCGGAACACCCAAAATCCTTATATTACCTCTCCTATTTCTATCTACGAGATTGGCTTTTTTTTTTAGAATGACAGTCATCTCACTGAGTGATTTCAACAATTTGCTGGTCTTGAAAGAAACATCCTCAACATCACTGATTCTTTGTTCTGCAGATGTCAATTTAGAATTGATTGTACTCATGTTCGCCCTAATGGCAGTTAGTTCCAACTGCATAGCATCCATATTCTGTTTGGTGGACTTAGCAAGATCATGAACATCTGCTAATTTTAAGAATCATATCCATCGTACTATTAATGTCTGCTTTGGCCTTGATGGGAGAATCAGATGGTGAGGGGTCTCCCTTATTTTTTGCATTCTGGACTCTTTTTCTGCCATAGTTGCAAACTTGTAAGGGAAGGATATTATCCTACTCAAATTAAACTTGCTAGCACTAGTAAAGTTTCAGACGTTAAGCTGTGAGAAAAGAAACTCTTATGAAGAGCACTGTATTCCTGATCACTGTTCCCTATGTCAGCCTATATTTAGACTTTACTGATCTCATAAAGCAGAGTTTGTTTAGTGCTGGCTAATACGATCAGCTAATGTGGCTATTGACACATACATTGATAGATCAAATTTGTAACATGATCTGAGTTCCAAGCATACAGAGAGTGCTACTGTAGCGATCACCCTGGGAGACAGGGTCTGGAAGGGGCGGCTAGCGGTAGTTAGAAAAGGAGGTTACCGCATCTCGCCACTAGAGGGAGTTTGGCGATTGCGGAACTACAATCCCCAGAGACCCATCAGACATGGAAACGGAAGCGTAACGATTACAAAAACCTTCGGAGGTAACGGCTCGGGGCTTGTCAATCAGGACCTTGAGCGTAGTTTGGACGGAGCCATGCTGGTTTAGTTTGAACGGAGAACAAGGTACTTTGTAAGTCCTGAGCAGAACGGAGTCTGCTTCTGAATCTTCTCGAGACAGTTTCTTGCAACATTGTTACTTTCAGCGAGTCCCCGCAATTGTAAGACGGACGGCCTCGCTCTAGCCAGTGGCGTTTGTGAGACCCGCGCAGGAGCGCGTTGTCGTCTCCGTCACTTTATTCTTCCTGGGAAATTCATTTGGTGCCTCTAGGCGTGCCGGTACCGGTACGCTTTTCCAGAAGAAACCCTTGCTGATTTTGTTTTACCATTCCTTGCTGATTTTGTCTTCATTTCGAACCAGGATCGTTATTTGCCAGACTGCCCTATAGACGTTTTGGTTCTACCGGATGAAGTATAGTTTCCTGTTTTATACTCCTAAGGGCTTTTTCCAGCGATCCAGTCCTACTGCACAGTTAGTACCTATAGTAGAGAGCATATTGTCATTGTATTTCCTGTACAGGTCTGGGTTCCTAATTGTTGGTTCTTATTCTTTCCCTATCTGCAGAATTCACGGGGGGGTCCTAGAGACTGGCGAGAGAGTGGGTGGACGATATCCAGATATTCCTAGAAAGCCCATTGGGACATCTTACTTTGGTTTAATCCCCCTTTTTCCCGGGAGGCATTTATGCATAGTTGTGTTACCTTTCACTGTGTGTGGTGCGTTCTGGAGACGAGGGGGACTAGTCATCCATCCATCGTTCCTGCTGACATCTTTCAGAGGTTAGTGGTAATTTCCATTGACGTCGTGACAGATTGACAAGCCCACGAAATTCGTCAGCCTGAGCGATGGATACTACTACAGTGTTGACCACCTTGTTGGAGAGCGTGAATGCTCTCCAGCAGGAGGTACATGCTGCACGACAGGAGAATGTGGACCTTAGAACAGAAGTGAGTTCATTAAGACGGGAGGTGGCGGGTATTTCTCGCAAAGGGAGGAGTTATATTAGGGAGGCAACACTTCCCCCCCCTTCTCAAAATCCGGATGGGGCGGCCATGGGAGGTGGGTTCTTTGCTTCACAACCCTCTACTCCCTCACCTTTCAGTCCTGGTCCCACAGTCCATGTTATCCAGAATCCAGGTATACCATTGGCACCTCCCGAGCGATTCTATGGGGACACGAAGAAATTTGAAACTTTCTTAAATCAGTGTAGGCTCCATTTCCTCTGTAAACCCACCATTTTTGTGGATGATGCTTCTAAGACGTCGTTCATGATGTCATACATGGGTGGAAACGCCGCCAGTTGGACTATTCCGTTGATGGAAAGGAATGACCCGGTGCTACACAACTTCCAGGATTTCTGTAGCGAAATGAGAAAGCTGTTTGACAGGAAAACACACGTGCTGTCGTTAGATCGTGAACTGATGACTCTTCGTCAAGGATCACAGGATCTGTTGACATACATCACCACGTTCAATCGATTAATCGTGGAAACCGACTGGCCTCCTGAAAAACGCACTTCTTTGTTTTATCAGGGATTACGTGGGGAGCTAAAGGACGTACTCTCCCAAGTGGTACAATTACCCAAGACATGTGATGAATTGATAGATCTTGCGGTCCAACTTGATCACCGAGTTCAAGACAGAAAAGGGGACAAGAATAGAGGAGAAGTGCGTTCGTATTTTCCGAAGCCTCGCCCTCCACCAGAGGAATACAACAAACCTGGGATGGGAGTAGAACCCATGCAAATCGGAGGAGTGAGGGGTCCATTGTCCCCTGAAGAGAGAGAGAAAAGACGCCTGCAAAAGTTGTGTCACTATTGTGGTAAAAGTGGTCATTTTATAAAAGAATGTCGAGCTAGAGGAAGAACAGCCAATCCGGGTCCAAGTCCTCGAAACCAAGTTGCAGCCATACAGGAGTCGGAAAACTGAAGAGCCCAAGTACGGACGGGATCCCCGTCTTGGGTATGGATTATGAAGAAAAGATCCCTTTGTACCTTGCAAATACCATGCAACCTTCTGTGGCTCATATGTGTATTACTGTGTCTTTGAGAATAACCGAGGACAGTACTTTCACAGTGTCAGCTCTATTGGATTCGGGAGCCACAGGAAATTTTATCGATCAACAGTATGCCCGGAGGATGGGCATTCAAAAAGAGAAGAAAAAGATCCCTGAAATGGTGAAAGCCGTGGATGGTAAGGCCCTGACCTCTGGCCCAGTTTGCTTTCACACAGTATCCCTAGTGATGTATGTCGGTGAGAATCATCAGGAAACCATACATTTTGACATCATCGACGCTCCACAATTTCGTCTCATTCTCGGAATGCCCTGGTTGACATTACATGATCCTGTTGTGAAATGGGCTGCTCGTACGGTGTCTTTGACATCTCAGTACTGTCAAGAACATTGCTGCCCTCCAGAGGCGTCAGACGACAACAGTGAAACACAGGCCACTTTTCTTGCCCAAGGATGTGTAGAAGGAATGTACTGTTGTGCTACTTCTCTCCCCAGTGAATACACTTCTTACATGGATGTCTTCGACAAAAAGAAAGCAACAAGTCTACCACCACACAGACCTTACGATTGTCGAATTGATCTCGTTCCCGGGGCCGATATACCCTGCAGCCGTGTGTATGCTCTGACTGAGCCTGAGACACGATACTTGAAGACATACTTGGAGGAACTCCTTGCTTCGGGGTTCATTCGCCATTCTACCTCCCCTGCTTCGTCTCCTCTCTTTTTCATCACGAAAAAGGACTGTGATGAACTCCGAAAGTGTATAGACTATAGGTCTATCAACAAAGTGACCATAAAGAATAGATACCCGTTGCCCCTTATACCTGTACTTCTGGACCAACTTCGAGGGGCTCAAGTGTTCACCAAACTGGATCTTCGTGGTGCTTATCACTTGGTACGGGTAAAGTCCGGTGACGAATGGAAAACGGCCTTCCGTACGAAGTTTGGATTATACGAGTACCAAGTGATGCCTTTTGGGCTATGCAATGCTCCAGCTGCATTCCAGTACTTCATGGATGAAGTATTAAGAGGGCTGTTGGAAACGATCTGTATCGTATACATCGATGACATCCTGATATATTCTCGTAATATCGCAGAACATATCTGCCACGTGAAAGCGGTGCTTGATCGTCTTCGCATCCATTCCCTGTTTGCTAAGTTAGAAAAGTGTCTATTCCATGTTGAGGAGGTGCCCTTTTTGGGATACGTCATCAATGCCCAGGGGTTCCAAATGGACATGAGCAAGGTAGAAGCAATAACCCAGTGGCCAGCCCCTATCCATGTGAAGTCTGTACAGAGTTTTATGGGGTTTGCTAATTACTACCGACGGTTCATCAAGGATTTCTCTCGCATTCTTACTCCTATATCCAGATTGCTGAGAAAGAACGTATCCTTTGAGTGGACTCCAGAAGCGGATCAAGCCTTTGAAACGTTGAAAAAACGATTCACTCAAGCACCTATTCTGCGACATCCGGATCCTAATCTACCGTTTGTGGTCGAAACAGATGCTTCACAATATGCCTTGGGTGGAGTGTTGTCCCAGCGCCATCCAGAAACGGGACAGTTACATCCAGTGGCCTTTTACTCCTGCAAACTCACACCCTGTGAGGTGAATTACTCAATCACAGATAAAGAACTGTTGGCCATTAAACGGGCATGTGAAGAATGGAGGCATTACCTGTTAGGGGCTCTACATACAGTTGAAATTTATACGGATCACCGAAATCTGCTGTTTTTGAAGACCGCAAGAGCACTAACTCCCAGGCAGCTACGATGGTCTCTTTTCTTTTCGGACTACGATTTCATCATAAAGTATAGACCTGGACCCCAGAATGGCAAGGCTGATGCTCTATCCCGCAGGGTGGATCTTGCAGAACCTCAGCAGATGGATGATGTGGAGCCTCCTCCTATTATTTCTCCTTCAGCCTTTCCGATCTCAACGCTGGCACTTGTGATATCAAGGGAATTCTTAGACGACGTCAAAGTGGCAACATCAGGAATCGATGGCACGGCATGGATACAGGAAGAACCGGAACATAGAAGTTCCAAGGATGACCTACTATATCATTATCATGCTCTATATGTACCCTTGAAAACCCTCCAAGAACAGACCATGCATTGGTGTCATGATTCTACACTAGGAGGTCATCTGGGAGAGTACAAGACCATCGCTAATATGGAACGTTCCTTTTGGTGGCCCTCGCTGCGAAAAGATGTCAAAGACTATGTACAAAATTGTGCGGTTTGTGCTCAGAGTAAAGCCAGTCATTCCAAACCTGTGGGATTGCTACGTCCCATTCCCATTCCACCTTCCCCTTGGCATACAGTGTCAATGGATTTTATTGTGGAATTGCCCCCGTGTGAGACATATACCACCATTCTAGTTGTAATAGATCATTTGACAAAAATGGGTCATTTCATTCCCTTGAAAAAATTACCTACCTCCTCTGAATTGGCTTTGGTGTTTCTTCAGCATGTAGTGAGAGCTCATGGTATACCTAGAGTATTAATCACTGACAGGGGTTCTCAGTTTACCTCTCGTTTCTGGAAGGCTCTTTGCCAAGCATTGCATATGGAAGCTCGGTTATCGACCAGTTTCCATCCTCAAACAGATGGTAAAACTGAGCGGCTTAACCAGTCCCTAGAACAATACTTACAGTGTTTTACTCTGCAGAACACCGGTGACTGGTTTCCTCTGGTCTGGATGGCGGAATTTGCCTACAATAACGCTGACCATTCCACCCTAGGATGTTCGCCCTTTTTCTGTTCCTATGGGTTCCATCCCGATATGCTTCCTTTTGAGTGGCCTGTCACCTCCACTCACCCTTCCATCCAGGAGCATCACGCTCATCTTCGGGCTGTCTTGATTGACGCTAGGAACCACTTGGCGCTGTCTGAAGCATCCCAGAAACGATGTGCTGATCGAAAAAGGGTTCCTGAGCCTGAATACAAGGTGGGGGATAAGGTTTGGTTATCCACTAGGAACCTGCATTTGAAAGGAAGGGGTAAATTGGCTCCCAAGTACATAGGGCCCTATGGAATTGAGAGGATTGTCAACCCTGTGGCCGTGCGATTATCCCTCCCCCTTTCTTGGCGGCTCCACCCTGTATTCCATGTATCCCTGCTTCGTCCCTGTCGGGTGGGTACGCGTCTTCCCTCTCGCCCTGGCCCCATTGATCTTGACGGGGATGAGGAGTATGAGGTAGAGGAGATACTGGATTCCCATTTGTCCCGTGGGAGGGTGCAATACTTGGTTTCATGGAAGGGGTATGGAGTTGAGGACAGAACTTGGGAACCTTCGGCCAATTTGCATTGCCCTCTGTTGTTGGACCGGTTCCATGACACTTATCCTGGCAAGCCTGGACGACCGCCGGGACGTCGGTCCTTGAGGGGAGGCTCTGTAGCGATCACCCTGGGAGACAGGGTCTGGAAGGGGCGGCTAGCGGTAGTTAGAAAAGGAGGTTACTGCATCTCGCCACTAGAGGGAGTTTGGCGATTGCGGAACTACAATCCCCAGAGACCCATCAGACATGGAAACGGAAGCGTAACGATTACAAAAGCCTTCGGAGGTAACGGCTCGGGGCTTGTCAATCAGGACCTTGAGCGTAGTTTGGACGGAGCCATGCTGGTTTAGTTTGAACGGAGAACAAGGTACTTTGTAAGTCCTGAGCAGAACGGAGTCTGCTTCTGAATCTTCTCGAGACAGTTTCTTGCAACATTGTTACTTTCAGCGAGTCCCCGCAATTGTAAGACGGACGGCCTCGCTCTAGCCAGTGGCGTTTGTGAGACCCGCGCAGGAGCGCGTTGTCGTCTCCGTCACTTTATTCTTCCTGGGAAATTCATTTGGTGCCTCTAGGCGTGCCGGTACCGGTACGCTTTTCCAGAAGAAACCCTTGCTGATTTTGTTTTACCATTCCTTGCTGATTTTGTCTTCATTTCGAACCAGGATCGTTATTTGCTAGACTGCCCTATAGACGTTTTGGTTCTACCGGATGAAGTATAGTTTCCTGTTTTATACTCCTAAGGGCTTTTTCCAGCGATCCAGTCCCACTGCACAGTTAGTACCTATAGTAGAGAGCATATTGTCATTGTATTTCCTGTACAGGTCTGGGTTCCTAATTGTTGGTTCTTATTCTTTCCCTATCTGCAGAATTCACGGGGGGGGGTCCTAGAGACTGGCGAGAGAGTGGGTGGACGATATCCAGATATTCCTAGAAAGCCCATTGGGACATCTTACTTTGGTTTAATCCCCCTTTTTCCCGGGAGGCATTTATGCATAGTTGTGTTACCTTTCACTGTGTGTGGTGCATTCTGGAGACGAGGGGGACTAGTCATCCATCCATCGTTCCTGCTGACATCTTTCAGAGGTTAGTGGTAATTTCCATTGACGTCGTGACAGCTACAAACTCCTGCCGGGGTATCTGGCAGAGATATGGTGATGTCACCTCAGATTGCAGAGCTAAGATATGGCCTGGTATTGGTGGTGAGGCGGCCCTCAGAGTATTATACCAGCAGGGGAGGAAATCAAGCAAAGCCTTGCAATGCTTCAGACGTGTGCATTGCCATTTAGGTGTGCCAGAGATCAAGGTTCTGGCATCGTTTTGTAAACAAGTGTTCATAATCTTCAAAAATGAGTCTGCTGCGAGACACTGCACTTAATGAGCATTCAGAGCACCTCCAGTAACGATCCCGCAGTAGGGAAATAAAGTACATCTCCCCAGTAGAGTTGCTCGAGTTTCAGTTTCCTCACATGTCCGCCATTTTAAAGTCAGGCACCGGGCTGCGATGAGGGAGCAGATTGTTTAAGCAACCCCGCTCTGACTAGGTCTACACAAATTGCCCAGATTGCAAAAACCACAGCATACACCCTCTTCGCTCGCATTGAGCAGCACATTAATAGACGGAAAGCGATTTTCACGCTATTCAGATTGCCGCCATTTTAGGGTCAGGCCATAACAATAAAAAGTTCATCGCTCACATTTATGAGCCAATACCTCATTGGATGTTGTAATTATCCATAAGCATCTTGTCCCGGTACCTGGCACGGCTAAACATGTTCTTGCTGGTCAGTTACTGGCTTCTGCGTAGAGATCGACACGATCTGCTATTTTAAGCCCTGGCACTGCAGACAGGGCAAAGTCACAGAAGTCGAAATCTCTCTAATCCGCCGGTGATGAGTGGAATCGATAGCACCCTCAAGAGCAGCTTTCGGAGAGGAACCAAATCATGGTTCACCGATGCCTCAATTATTCCATTAACTCTGGAATTTGATCTTTCTGTCTCCACGATTAACAGAGCGACGGGATCAGGCAGCTATCGGCTCTGCCGTCCAAGCCACGTCCCTATAACTCTTATATCTTTACTCCAATGTTAACAATTGTATTCCAAATTAGTTCATCATGAATTATGTATGTGAAATGTATATATACTTCAAACTTAACAGGAAGGCAGCAAAGAGCTCCTGTGCAGATTACACCCAAAACGTCATCTCCCTTGGAATAGCTGACAGGGCGGCAGCAGAACATTTTTGTGACTGCATGAAAGAGGCAGGAATTTGGATGGCGAACATTTGTCTTAAACCGAACGCCTCCAAAACAGACGTGATGGTGTTCGGTGCTCAACCATCCTTTTCGATGCCCAAGTGGTGGCCCCCTGAGCTAGTTCCCCTCTCTACTCCATCTAGGTGTGTAAGAAACTTAGGAGTTATTTTAAATAACAAACTATCTTACAATGACCAAGTAAATGCGAGCACCTCAGCTGCTTTTTTTTACCTTGAAAATGATAACAAAATGATGCATTTTTTTCAAAACCTCTTAAAAAAACAGCAGTCACTTCTCTAGTTGTATCAAATCGATTATTGCAATGGGCTTTATCTCAATGCCCACGGTCAAGTTTTAAATAAACTGCAGACCTTACAGAACACAGCAGCACAACTGCTAGGTAATATCTCTAAGTGCTGATCTGTCTCTCACCCGATAGCCAGCTCCACTGGCTCCCGGTCAAACAAAGGATACAATTGAAAGCTCTGTGTACCATTTACAAGGCCCTCTAGGGAATGGATCTGGACTTTATAAATAAATGCTTCACTTGGTACGTAGCTTCCCGCTTTCTCTGATCCGCTTCAGCTACACTCATCCCAGTTCTGCCATTTGAAAGCAGCGGTTGGGGGCCAGAGGCTTTGTGCTAGAGGCTGCAAAGGCATGGAACAATGTTATGTTATGTTATGTTATGTTAAAAATGCTTATACCGCGCTCGGTCACCAATTGGTTTCATGGCGCTCAAAACAATTGCATGGAAACAGGACAACACAGTAACTCAATAGGCTAACTGAAACAGGTGAGTCTTGAGTAATTTACGGAAGCAAGCATAGCAAGGGCAGATCCTGAGGGAAATAGGAAGAGAATTCCACATCGTGGGGGCCAAAAAAGAAAAACATGAACCACCATGCTTTTTGCGTCTGAACCTAGGGGTAGACAGCAGGTTGTGAGAAGCCGATCGAAGGTCTCTAGAGGGGGTATAGCGCTGAAGGCTAGATGTAGTAAAGGCCGGGGCTAGATCTGATAGTGCCTTAAAAACCATGCAGCCAAGTTTGAACAGGCAGTGGTAGGCTACGGGGAGCCAGTGTAATCTTTTCATCAGGGGCAATCTCACTTGGCACATTAAACTCCCCACCCAGTCTCCTGTCCTTTAGGAAAGCTTTCAAAATCTGTCTTTTTGTTTCCACCTAAAACCTGACTCATGGACTTTCTGCACTCAGCTAGAGCCAAGACACCCTTTCTGGGCATTCAATCACTTTATAAAAACAACTGGCATTACATAACATGCATGGTCAAAAGCAAAAGCGCAGTTAACATGTGTTAGTAGGGGTGGCTGGTTTGTGGACTGTTGTATTGTGATGTAGTGTTTTTAAAAGAAAGGAATAGTCAGCTGTTTCCTAAATTGGAAATGGTTAGGGCTGTCTTGAAGGGTAGGGGCATATCGTAACAGATCATCAGTGCATAGAAGGATAATGCCTTTTGCCTTGTTTTTACCTTTTTGACACTTGTTTGTCTCCCTACTGAATATGTCCAGGCTGCCGGTGTGGGGACAGCCACTGTGGACGGTCACCTTGAAATTCAAATAAGCAAGGAGGAAGCAAATTATGTATTTATGGATGATGTAGATGGTTTTGGATGTTGGGCTGTCTGGCAAGTTGTGACTGTGAAGTTCAACATGTATGAGCTGAGGTGGTCATATTTATTCAGGCCCTGCTGAGTCATGCTGCAGGATGTAGCATTTCCATTGGGGTGCATTATGGATTAAGGATAACTCCAAGATGGTTTCCCAGATACCCAGAACAAGATAAGATATGTTGAACAAAAGAGTGCTGAACAACAAAGTTATGAAAACAAACAAAATAGCTGAAAATAGATTGACGTCTATAGAATGTATTACTTGTCTATATATATAATTAAGCAATGGGATCTAGTGAGATAATTCTGAGTTCTGCTACATCTACCTTTTGGTTTGAAAGGTTGTAAAGCACAGGTCAGACAATGGAGTAAAGCAGAAGAGTGCTCTACAAAAAACATCAATTTGGGTTTTCTTTGACAGTCAGTACTATTGCTGAATGTTAAACTACTAGAATGCAATTATGTGTAGGTTAAATAGATCAAAGGCATGTTCCCTGAGCCAGGGCTATATTATTTCTAGCAACTCTTCCAGTGCAGCCTTTAAAAGTTATAATACTAATTATTAGTATACATTTAGACGGTTCCAGGGTATATTTCTTATTGTAAATTAGCATGATGCACATTCAATAAATGGTTTAGAGATATATAAACACAAGTGGTGGCTATGCTAACAGCAATTGCACATCCAAATGTCGTACTCTTTCTTGGGGAATTTGTAACACACACAATCTGTATTAAAGTAAGGTAAAAGGTGCTACCATGGTACTATACACACCCTGCCACCAAGGGTGTCTATCTGCCTAGGACAAATTTCCTTGACGTCGATTACATAATGTAGTGAATACGAGAACATGCTCAGGAAGTCTGAAAATAGAGAAAGTAATCCAAAAGTACAGTCTATCAAGTTCTTGTTTCTTATTGCTGTAAGGTGTCTTTACTCTATTTGTAGTTTCACAAATTTAGTTTTTTAGGGCTGCAATGTTATCAGTGTTTTACCAGCCACTATTTTCATGTCTAATCTAGAAGAAAAATTGGATAAAAGCTAGTATTTTTCTATGTTTTTACAGGAAGAGCAAGGCTGATTTCCATATGGTTGGCCCTCTTCTATGGGAAGATGTCCTGGAAAAAATGCTTACAAAAATAATTACCAGGGACTAAAATGTCTTCAAGCATTCTGCCCTTCACCTTTTTCTTCTTCTCAGTGACACTCCCTAACTGCACTTGGTATGCCCAGTTGTGGGTCCTGTAGGTCTCTGGGCCATAATACGCAATCTGCACCTCATTGGGGAGGACTAATAAGGCCGAGACCAATCCAGGGTTTCTTGTGTTCCTATCTGAGCAGGCTGAAGAGTATTTGCACAAAGGTGGTCTCTGACAGCAGGGAAACACGGAATAAAAACATTGGGGCATTTTTTTTTTGCAGATTTGTTTTTAGCTTGAACTAGACCCGAATCGGGTATCAAAGCACTTTACATAGCACCAGTTATGTTACTTGAGGACACACATTCATTTTAGGCACGGAGAGATTACGTGATTTGCCCAGAATCACAGGAGGTTTTGGCATCGTTACCGAGACTTGAACCCAGATCCCCAGGTCCGAGGTCGAGCGCCCTAGCAAGGTGGCTTGCTGCGCTGCATGATTGTTTAATAAATATACCCCATTGCCTGGAATTTCACCCAAGTAAAGAGCTATGTCAGAGATTAATTCAAGGATTCCTCCAATCACTTTTTTTTCTCAGCAGGCAAAAGAGCAACAATCTTCTCAAAACTTCTTGGAATATACCAATATAGAACAAAAACTCCTTGATTCTCCACCAAATTCAAATCCCTCAAGTTGCAAGTGCACAGATTATAAAGGCAATGGTATAAATATTATGATATAAATAAAAAATATATCTAGATATCAACATATCTGCCATCTATTAACTTAAAATAAGGGATGCCAAGAAAATCTACTTCTCTGTTCATATAGCCCAAACTTCTACCCTTGAAAAGACTTTCTATATTTGAACAAACTTAAAATCTCCTTCATATTCCTCAGCTAACTAAGAACACTTCCAATCAAAGTGTGATAATCTTTCTCAATTCTCCTTCAACAAAATTAAAGTAATACAATGCTCAATGCATCTAGGCAGGATAAAAAATTCAAACTTTTCCTATGACAATTCACATTTCCAAATTATAACTACTCTTAACTCTTTCATACCAATTGATGGGCCTGATCCTAAAGTTGCGGGTGGAAGCTGTCATCATTTCAACTAATACCCAGACACATTCCTAACGCTCTTTTGACTTTTCATCAAAGCCTCCAAAGCTGACATTTATTTACTGTTCAATAGGACACTATTTTTCTCATCATGTGGAAAACTGGTGTAGTGCAATACCTTTAAAAAACTACTCTTGGTGCACAAGATCTCAACTACATTTGGCCAATCTCCCTTCTACCATTCATTTACAAACGTTTGGAAAAACTGTTTTTAAACAGCTTCAGAAATTTGCTGAAGACAACAACCTTTTGAATGCCTTCCAAGTTCTTCTCTGGCCATGACACACTACAGAACTGGAGATCCTTCTGGTTATAAAAGGCATTTGAAGCTTGAGCTGGAAAGAGGTTGTGGGTGCATTGGAACATTGAAACCTGTCAGCAGCTTTCAATAGCATAGATCATTCCATCCTGAAAAAACCCTAGATAAAATGGGGTTGGGCAGCAAAATCATGAAATGGATTATATCATTTCTATCTGACCATCAGCAGATCACTAAATTGGCACCTTTTTGTTCCACATCCAAACTGTGGGGCTGCATTTAAGCCCCACTCTAGTGGCAACAGCCTCTTTTTTCAATTGCATTTGCATCCATTTCTTTAACTCTATTCTCTTTTCTTCTTGTTTTAAACCCGTCCTTTTTTCACAATTATACTCCTTGATCTTGTGTAAATAATCCTTCTTAATTCGACCTCAAGCAGGGGTTTGCTGTTTTTCAAAGTTTCTCATGCTTTGGTGGGCCAGAAGAACCTCTCTCCCCAAAACACGAACAGAAGCATGGTTCTTTGTTTTAGCAGTTAATTTATTGTCCAATGCATTTCGGACCTGTGCATAGGTCCTTTGTCAGGGAAACACTGTCAACAAACAATAGGGCAAACATTTACTACCATATACATCTTGATATCTTTCAAACGACATGTTTGTTTAAAAAATTCATTCACTTTAATACAATCTGCTTCCTAGAACAAGAAGAAAAGAGAATAGAGTTAAAGAAATGGATGCAAATGCAATTGAAAAAAGAGGCTGTTGCCACTGGAGTGGGGCTTAAACGCAGCCCCACAGTTTGGATGTTTATGTTCGTCACATGTGGAGTGGGCTTGGCATGTCAAGCAGTGAGCACGCCGAATCATGAAACTTGAATTTAAAAAGTGTTACAAATAAATATTAGGTGAAACAAGAGGTGTGCAACCCGTAACAATGTTAATACGTCTATTTTTCAGCCCCTAAGGAGTTAGCACCCACCATTAGTAAAGTAATGAAAGCATATGACTGAGAATGTATTGGACGCTTCAAGCAAGGGAAAAACATCCGGTTCAGTGTGTCAGTTATTTTAGAAAAGAGTCGAGAGGAAAACGTTTTGAGACTCAATAGATGAAGAACATGATTAACGACGTGTCCTAATAATGTTTTAACAATGTTTAATCATTCTGCATGTAGCACAAATTTGTTCAGCTCAGTGAGGGCCGTGGTATGAACATTTACGGTAATTTTACTGCTAGTATGATGGATTATGGGAGTTGGAGGCTAGTCTAAAAGAAAGTAGATATTTGATTGGTAAATGAGGGGGCGGGTCATAGGAAGTAATTAGAAAGTGTTTCCTTTAAATTAACGGGGAGTAGAGGAGAAGGTAAATGTTTCCAGTATAACGAAAAGCAAGGCAGACACTATGTTTGGCAGGTACGTGTAAAGTGAAGTATCAGGAGAACGAGGGAAACTAGGGAGGAACCGAGGGTTTCAAAGAAGGAATACAGCGAGGGAGGTTCAGACTGGGGTGGATAGTATCAGGATGAAGCTGTTAGCGGGAGGAGAGGGTGAGGAGTAAGAGGTGTGGTACAGTAGTCAGAGGGGTGGTTTTGACCCGCCGGGGAAAGAAGTTCTTAAATTTAAGGGGTAGATAGTAATTTAATGGTGAGGAATAGGGTAGTTGAAAGCTAATTACTTTGAAAGAGGAGGAGTATTTCTACTAGGAAGCAGATTGTATTAAAGTGAATGAATTTTTTAAACAAACATGTCGTTTGAAAGATATCAAGATGTATATGGTAGTAAATGTTTGCCCTATTGTTTGTTGACAGTGTTTCCCTGACGAAGGACCTATGCACAGGTCCGAAATGCATTGGACAATAAATTAACTGCTAAAACAAAGAGCCATGCTTCTGTTCGTGTTTTGGGGAGAGAGGTTCTTCTGGCCCACCAAAGCATGAGAAACTTTGAAAAACAGCAAACCCCTGCTTGAGGTCGAATTAAGAAGGATTATTTACACAAGATCAAGGAGTATAATTGTGAAAAAAGGACGGGTTTAAAACAAGAAGAAAAGAGAATATAGTTAAAGAAATGGATGCAAATGCAATTGAAAAAAGAGGCTGTTGCCACTGGAGTGGGGCTTAAACGCAGCCCCACAGTTTGGATGTTTATGTTCGTCACATGTGGAGTGGGCTTGGCATGTCAAGCAGTGAGCACGCCGAATCATGAAACTTGAATTTAAAAAGTGTTACAAATAAATATTAGGTGAAACAAGAGGTGTGCAACCCGTAACAATGTTAATACGTCTATTTTTCAGCCCCTAAGGAGTTAGCACCCACCATTAGTAAAGTAATGAAAACATATGACTGAGAATGTATTGGACGCTTCAAGCAAGGGAAAAACATCCGGTTCAGCGTGTCAGTTATTTTAAAAAAGAGTCGAGAGGAAAACGTTTTGAGACTCAATAGATGAAGAACATGATTAACGATGTGTCCTAATAATGTTTTAACAATGTTTAATCATTCTGCATGTAGCACAAATTTGTTCAGCTCAGTGAGGGCCGTGGTATGAACATTTACGGTAATTTTACTGCTAGTATGATGGATTATGGGAGTTGGAGGCTAGTCTAAAAGAAAGTGGATATTTGATTGGTAAATGAGGGGGCGGGTCATAGGAAGTAATTAGAAAGTGTTTCCTTTAAATTAACGGGGAGTAGAAGAGAAGGTAAATGTTTCCAGTATAACGAAAAGCAAGGCAGACACAATGTTTGGCAGGTACGTGTAAAGTGAAGTATCAGGAGAACGAGGGAAACTAGGGAGGAACCGAGGGTTTCAAAGAAGGAATACAGCGAGGGAGGTTCAGACTGGGGTGGATAGTATCAGGATGAAGCTGTTAGCGGGAGGAGAGGGTGAGGAGTAAGAGGTGTGGTACAGTAGTCAGAGGGGTGGTTTTGACCCGCCGGGGAAAGAAGTTCTTAAATTTAAGGGGTGGATAGTAATTTAATGGTGAGGAACAGGGTAGTTGAAAGCTAATTACTTTGAAAGAGGAGGAGTATTTCTACTAGGAAGCAGATTGTATTAAAGTGAATGAATTTTTTAAACAAACATGTCGTTTGAAAGATATCAAGATGTATATGGTGGTAAATGTTTGCCCTATTGTTTGTTGACAGTGTTTCCCTGACGAAGGGCCTATGCACAGGTCCGAAATGCATTGGACAATAAATTAACTGCTAAAACAAAGAACCATGCTTCTGTTCATGTTTTGGGGAGAGAGGTTCTTCTGGCCCACCGAAGCATGAGAAACTTTGAAAACAGCAAACCCCTGCTTGAGGTCGAATTAAGAAGGATTATTTACACAAGATCAAGGAGTATAATTGTGAAAAAAGGACGGGTTTAAAACAAGAAGAAAAGAGAATAGAGTTAAAGAAATGGATGCAAATGCAATTGAAAAAAGAGGCTGTTGCCACTGGAATGGGGCTTAAACGCAGCCCCACAGTTTGGATGTTTATGTTCGTCACATGTGGAGTGGGCTTGGCATGTCAAGCAGTGAGCACGCCGAATCATGAAACTTGAATTTAAAAAGTGTTACAAATAAATATTAGGTGAAACAAGAGGTGTGCAACCCGTAACAATGTTAATACATCTATTTTTCAGCCCCTAAGGAGTTAGCACCCACCATTAGTAAAGTAATGAAAGCATATGACTGAGAATGTATTGGACGCTTCAAGCAAGGGAAAAACATCCGGTTCAGCGTGTCAGTTATTTTAAAAAAGAGTCGAGAGGAAAACGTTTTGAGACTCAATAGATGAAGAACATGATTAACAACGTGTCCTAATAATGTTTTAACAATGTTTAATCATTCTGCATGTAGCACAAATTTGTTCAGCTCAGTGAGGGCCGTGGTATGAACATTTACGGTAATTTTACTGCTAGTATGATGGATTATGGGAGTTGGAGGCTAGTCTAAAAGAAAGTGGATATTTGATTGGTAAATGAGGAGGCGGGTCATAGGAAGTAATTAGAAAGTGTTTCCTTTAAATTAACGGGGAGTAGAAGAGAAGGTAAATGTTTCCAGTATAACGAAAAGCAAGGCAGACACTATGTTTGGCAGGTACGTGTAAAGTGAAGTATCAGGAGAACGAGGGAAACTAGGGAGGAACCGAGGGTTTCAAAGAAGGAATACATCGAGGGAGGTTCAGACTGGGGTGGATAGTATCAGGATGAAGCTGTTAGCAGGAGGAGAGGGTGAGGAGTAAGAGGTGTGGTACAGTAGTCAGAAGGGTGGTTTTGACCCGCCGGGGAAAGAAGTTCTTAAATTTAAGGGGTAGATAGTATTTTAATGGTGAGGAATAGGGTAGTTGAAAGCTAATTACTTTGAAAGAGGAGGAGTATTTCTACTAGGAAGCAGATTGTATTAAAGTGAATGAATTTTTTAAACAAACATGTCGTTTGAAAGATATCAAGATGTATATGGTAGTAAATGTTTGCCCTATTGTTTGTTGACAGTGTTTCCCTGACGAAGGACCTATGCACAGGTCCGAAATGCACTGGACAATAAATTAACTGCTAAAACAAAGAACCATGCTTCTGTTCATGTTTTGGGGAGAGAGGTTCTTCTGGCCCACCAAAGCATGAGAAACTTTGAAAACAGCAAACCCCGGCTTGAGGTCGAATTAGGAAGGATTATTTACACAAGATCAAGGAGTATAATTGTGAAAAAAGGACGGGTTTAAAACAAGAAGAAAAGAGAATAGAGTTAAAGAAATGGATGCAAATGCAATTGAAAAAAGAGGCTGTTGCCACTGGAGTGGGGCTTAAACGCAGCCCCACAGTTTGGATGTTTATGTTCGTCACATGTGGAGTGGGCTTGGCATGTCAAGCAGTGAGCACGCCGAATCATGAAACTTGAATTTTAGAAGTGTTACAAATAAATATTAGGTGAAACAAGAGGTGTGCAACCCGTAACAATGTTAATACACCTTTTTGTTCCACACCTAAGCAATCAAACTGTGGTATCTTTCAGAGGTCAGTCTTACCTCCACTGCTTCTTTGAAATACACTTTCCTACAATTCCTAGTGGTCAGTTTCTACATGTAAGTGTACATCACTCAAATGATATTTAGCTTGTATAATCCTGGTGCAAATATGAACCTTTCCCAAGATGTAAAGACTTTGACCAACTCCTGAACTGTTGGGTTTCCTGTAACTTCCTGAAGATCATTTTTACAAAAACAAAAGTGCTGCTAAAACCCATAGACTATACTGTCTGGCTCTTGACCTACTTGCCTGAAATTATGCAACCTCCTCCACCCCAGTCTGTCAGAAGCAATCTGAGCATCCATTTCAACACCGAAATGTCACTAGAAACACAAGTGTCTGTTATGTGCTTTTGACATTTTAACATTTTGAAGAAACTTTGACCTTACATCAACAGCAACTAGCCCATTACAGCGGACAACATTTTAATTCAATCTAGGCTGGATTACACATAGGGCATTTATTTTGATTTCCCTGAAAAACTTTATCAACTTCATTGCATGCAGTACAGAACTAGTGATACTACTGATTATGGAAGACCTTTGAAGCCTGATCAGCAAAACAGTTGCAGGTGCATTAGTACTTTTAAATCTGCCAGCAGCTCTCAATACCATGGACCATTCCATCCTGGGAAAAAACCTGGATGAAGTGGTGTTTGGTAGCTAAGTCATAAATTGGATTACATAATTTATGTCTGACCATCAGTAGATCACTAAATTACCACCATTTCGTTCCACAACTGAGCAATCAAACTCTGGTATTTTCCAGAGGTCAGTCTCACCTCCACTGCTTTTTTGAAATACACTCTCCTGCAATGTCTAGCAGTTAGTTTCTACATATACGTGGACATCAATTCAAATTAAATTTAGCTTGTATAATCCTGGCACAAATATGAACCTTCCTGTAGATGTAAAAACGTGTACGAGGACATCACTTAAATTATATTTAGCTTGTATAATCCTGGTGCAAATGTGAAGTTTTCTCAAGATGTAAAGACTTTGACCAACTGCTGTACTGGTGGATTTCCTCTAACATCCCGAAAATAATTCCTACAAAAACCAAGGAGCTGCTAACAGCCAAAGAATATACTGTCTGACTCTTGACCTGCTTTCCTGAAATCCTGCAACCTCCTCTAACCCAGTCTAATGTTATACACAATCTGGGCTTTTATTTTAACACCAATCTGTGTTATACAACCGTTTCAACGCAACTTTTACAACGCATACTGTTTCAACGCACACCATTACAATGCAGGATCCTTTACAACGAATGCCTTTACAACGCATGACATTATATAGCAGATGCTATTACAACGCATGCCATTACAACGTAAGTATAGGTAAGTATATCACTTTATTTAAACATTTCTTTAATTACAATTTTTTTTAAATTAATTTGAAAAATATTAAAAATAAATTAAATACATTCATTTAAGTAATTTTATATATATAGTTTGGGTTATGGGGTACAGGGGTATTTTTAGGTTTCAGGGCTGAGTTTGGGTTATGGGGTACAGGGGTATTTTTAGGTTTTAGGGCAGGGTTTGGGTTTTGGGGTACAGGGGTATTTTTAGGGTTCAGGGCTGGGTTTGGGTTTTGGGGTACAGGGGTATTTTTAGGGTTCAGGGCTGGGTTTAGGTTTTGGGGTACAGGGGTATTTTCAGGGTTCAGGGCTGGGTTTGGGTTTTGGGGTACAGGGGTATTTTTAGGGTTCAGTGCTGGGTTTGGGTTTTGGGGTACAGGGGTATTTTTAGGGTTCAGGGCTAGGTTTGGGTTTTGGGGTACAGGGGTATTTGTAGGGTTTTGGGGAACTGGGGTATTTTTAGGGTTCAGTTTTTAAATAAATAATTTAAATACATTTAAAAATTAATTTTAATAATTTTATTATTTATTAATAATAGTTCTTTATTAATAATAGTTCTTTAAAAAATAAAATTAAAGTAATTTTTTTCCCTACACTATCCAGCACTTACCCTACTATTACACTCCCCTGAAGTTAGATTATTTATAAACACTTAAACTATTTTTAAAAAATATATATGTATTTACAATTAAATTAATTAAAAAATAATTTAATGTATTTAATTAATTCAATATTTATTAATTACATTTTTAATAAAATAATATACTTACCTATACTTACGTTGTAATGGCATGCGTTGTAATAGCATCTGCTATGTAATGTCATTCGTTGTAAAGGCATTCGTTGTAAAGGAATCTGCGTTGTAAAAATTGCGTTGTAATGGTGTGCGATGTAAAGGTATGCGATGTTACATCATACATCCCCAATCTGTCACTCAAAATACAAGTATCTGGTATGTGCTTTTGACATTTCAAGAGCTTGAAGAAATGTTTACCTCACATCAACAGCAACCAGCACATAACAGCTGCCAAAGCTTTAATTCAATCTAGACTGGATTACACGTATGAATTATGAACAAAATGGAAGGTGCACTACATGGACAAATCAAGAGAATATAACTTCATTGAAGGTTCTTCCTTTTATTGAATTTCTTTGAGAACAACAGCGGCACACAGCCAACGCGTTTCGTTCCCCCGTGCCACGGGAACTTCGTCAGGGCTGCAAGTGATTATAAAAAGCTAACATAAATATACACATATATAAATACAAACATAACAAAAATACAGAGATATGCAAAAAGACCGAGTACAAATAAATGAAAATGTACTATTGAAACAGGATGGCCCAATAAAACACACAATTCAATTGATAATTGCACATACAAAGAAATACATTTATAATCACACATATATATAGAAAGACCCATATATAAAGTCACAAAAATACATTATAAATAAACACACCAGACATTGTTGCGCACGTGACCCACCGCAAACAATATTCTTGAATATAATAGTAGACAGTATCACATTTTGGGAAAACAAGTTACCACATAGTGTACAAATCCTATTTTGTTAAAATCAGCACATTCACAAAGCACATTTAAAATATTCTGGTGGGAACACGTAAGCAGACCATGGATAAGAAGGAATCAGAAGGAACAAAGCAAAATACCACATCTGTGTTTTCTTTCTCTTGACTTTCCCTAGCCGCATCTGACGCAGCCCTGACCAAGTTCCCATGGCACGGGGGAACGAAACGCGTTGGCTGTGT
This sequence comes from Lissotriton vulgaris, assembly GCF_964263255.1. Taxonomy (NCBI): domain Eukaryota; kingdom Metazoa; phylum Chordata; class Amphibia; order Caudata; family Salamandridae; genus Lissotriton; species Lissotriton vulgaris. The sequence continues at coordinate 1,337,648,483 of NC_141687.1, forward strand.
GCCACTGTTGTTCTCAAAGCAATTCAATAAAAGGAAGAACCTTCGATTAAGTTATATTCTCTTGATTTGTCCATGTAGTGCACCTTCCTTTTTGTTCTTAATTCTTACTGTCTAAAGGCATCTCTCAGCAGCAGGTGCTGGAAGTTGTTGCACTCAAAGTTACAATTGTGAAACTAAGTGTGGTGATCATGCTTGACCTGGGTCTGCTGCTGTGTTCTTTCGGTTTTTGGATTACACGTATGCCATTTATTTAGCTGACACTGGAAAACTATGTTAACTTCAATGCATCCAAAAGGCTTCTACCTGCCTCATCTTTAGCATCTCAATACATGACAGATATCACCATTTCTAAGAACCATACACTGGCAATCCTATGATCTAGAATTGCCTTCAAAGCCTTTATGATCTTGCATACAATCTTACATCACCATGTACTACCTTTCTAACTCCATATTCTTTCTTCATTTAGCCGACAAAGAAAACACTTTGCTCCTCCAATCAGTTTTTACTAAATGTGAAACAAACTAGAATTGTAGCATATGAGGACAGATCCTTCTCCATTGAGGCTGCAATATTATGGAACTCTGTTCCAGCTGTTATTCACATAGAACCTACTTTAAATTAATTAAGGAGTGACATCAAACCTTGGCTTTTTAACCAGTAACTTTAGTTGCTATCTTTCTAGGGTATTTATCTTACCTGCTTTATTTCCAAGAAGCTTAGTGTAGATGTGCCTTACATCAACAGCAACTAGACCCATGGGGACATTGGCGTTGCAATGGTGTCATGGGTCTTGTTGCACTTAAGTATAGAAAAAAGTGAAGCACACAAAAAGTCATGGATGGAATGCTTGAATCAATCTCAACCAGTAACAATTACTCAGGCCACATACCAGTTCATTGTTATTTTGCACACCATCCAACCTAGGTTTGGGCACCGTCACATCAAATCAGTCTTGATCTTGCTCCTATAGGAACAGTCCAGCCCAAACTGCCATGCCAGGCCTCCCTGAAACAGAGGTCAAGCAACCCCATACCGCTTTCGCCCTGATTGGGGCTCATCAGTTGGGTGAAGCTTAGTTCCAGTGGCACATTGAGCATGGGATCGACGTCTGTGCATGCCAGTTGCACATAGCGCATCATACCGAAGTGAACAAAAAAGTGAGTAGTCCAGATTCAAGTAAAGTGAGCTGCCACTCTGTCCGCTCGCTGGTTAGAAAAAACACAGCCATGGCTTTGAGGCTCAGGAGAGGCCCTCTTTCCTCTGCTTTGGAACTTGTTTCCATGTTCCAGAGCTGCATGGCCCAGGAGAGGGAGAGCTTCACAGCTGGAGTCCACTTCCTGGTACAACACAGCATTGGTCTACTGCTGAAAGGCCCAGGGTGTGGACCGATCTCCTGGGCGTCAAAACCATTGTCTAGTGCTGAGAGACCCATGGAAGGAGGCCTCCTTCCCTGGGCCTTTTAGGTATAGTCTAGTTCTGCAAGGCCTAATGGAAGGGAACCCGCTTGGGTCTTCAAGCTATGACACAGTGCTGTGAAGCCCAAGGCCAGTCATGGGCCTCAGAGCCATGATCCAACTTTACAAAGCTCAGGGGATGGGACCTCACTCTCCTGGGCTTCACAGCCATGATCCTGATCTGTAAGGCTCAGAACCTACTCAGTGAGTCTCAGATGTGGGGTATCCTTGGTTATTAAAAGTTGCACTTTTCTGCGCTTCCATTCCTCAGTCACACCTCAGAAGTGTAAAGTATGGCTCTTGGTTCAGCTCAATCTCTTTGTAATCTGTGAGGAACCCAGCCTCAGCGAATGTGCATGAGCGCTTGATCAAATGTTTCAGGGAACCCACCATTTTGGATTATGCTGCTGTCTCACCTGCATGTGGGTGAGTGTGGGAGCATTACTGATTCTGTAGAGGTTAAATTAGGTGCCACAGAGAGTTTCCCTGTAACTAACAATAAAACCCATATGGATTTATTATGATGCTGAAGGAAAACAAGATCAATAAAAAGTATCATTCTAGCTATTGCCTCGGCTATGGAACACACTCTACACATACCGATACAATACAATACAATACATTTATGTTTGATAATATCCTTGCAATATTTTGGCATTAGATAAGGTGGGAGCCACTGCAGTTGATTTTATTCTGGCTTCTGACTTCTTATAGGTAAATCTCTAGTTCAAAGGGTTCTTGGATCAGAACAAAGTTTCTGGGAGTTTGGTGTGATTTGTGAATCTTCATAAATTAATGAGAGTGCTTGTAGGCCACAGGAACAAATAAGCAACACCTGAAAATGTTTCTGAATCAACCATTACTTTCAGATCACCTGACAATGTTTGGGAGGAAGAGCAGGTGTTCTTTCTAGCCATGACTTGACTGGAGGGTTGATCAATTGTCCTTGATACATCACAGAGGACAGAGCACTTTGCCGGCCCGGTTTTGGTTCCCAGTCCGGCCCTGGTGACTTGGGTATCTTCTGGTCCTGTGTGGTGGAAGAGGATCAGTGTAGCCCAGCTAGGTTCCAGTGTAGTGGGAGGGGTGTAGGGGCTCACGTCCTGTCTCAGTGGAGAAGAAGTGAGTGTAGGACTGTGTGTCCCAAGGTGCCCAAAACCCAGTCTCAGGGCCTGGAGGATTCCCTAGGGGAACACCAGGTCGGGGCCTAGGCTGTACTTGTACGCCATTTGAGGAGGATCTCCTAGTCTCAGGGAACGTGGAGTATAAGCAGAGATAGAGTGGTTCTGGTGTCTGGCGGTATTGCTCCAGTTGGGAGGGTGCAAAAGTCCAGAGTGAGGAGTGAGGGGGATGTGTTCCCCAGTGTGAGAACCAGTGGGTCAGGGACCAGCCAGAAGGGCTGAGGCTCGTAGAAGATACCATGGCGATACCACTTCTGTCCTGTGGATCTTCACGTATTGTCAGATGGACAGGGGTCGGGAGATCTGCACCAGGCAGACTGTCACACAACATATTAGTCATGTGTTACCCTCGGGGGGATACTGTGAGTCCCCAGAAGTTCTGGCATGCCAGGAAAGTGCTCAGCCATGGGGTTCAGCTCCAAGGTTGGGAGGCCAGGTTCAGGATCTTCCTTACCTGGAGGGAAGGACATCTGTAATCAGTGACCTGACCGATTTGGCTTCCAGTGGAACCACTCCAAGGTGGGAGGATGCAGAACTCTGAAAGGGGGCGCAGAGGGAGGGAGCCCTCACCTCTGACAATGGTACAACCTGAGTGTTTAGACCCTAGGTTGGGAGACTTGGAAACTTTGTGATCGAGGGGGAATCCCTGCCAAAGAGAACAGCTGAATAGACTTAGGAAAAGTGCTGCCATTGCTGTGTGTCTGGGGGCTGACCTACAGGTTGCTGTTTCTGCTGAGGAAAGAGACTAAGGGCCTTTGCTGTGTGCCTTGTCCCCCTGCTTAAAGAAGAACTGGGCTCTGTGCTTTGTTTTTCTGAAGACAAGAGTCTCCAAGGGCCTGAGTGAGCTGGCCTCCTGTTAGGGAGTTTCAGCTGGTTGGAGAGCTGTGTTCTGAGGGTGCCTCTCCAAGGAGAAGGGTACGGAACACCAGAAGAAGAAGTAGGGGGAGGAGAGCCTTGCCCGTGACTTCTGGTCAGCCTGAGGGTGTGGATTCTAGGATGGCGGGTCAGTGGCAGTTTGGAACTGCACTGAGGTGAGGAAGAGTGGAGAATGGTTACTATGTGCCAGGGGCTACCTCCCCCCACTCTGTGGATTGGCAAGGACCAGTGACATCTGGGGGCCTAGGGCCTGGTCTTGGCCATGGACAGCTAAGGAGTACCACTGGGGTAGCCTAGTTGGTCCTGATAGCTTTGACAGAGGGAACCACATGGGTTCAGAGTGGCGTAGAACTGGAGGGTGTGCCTGCAACTGCGGGCCCTCGTCCGTGTTCTGTCGTCCAAGGCAGGGAAGCCCATCAAGGTGGTGATTGGTCTTCCCTGCTTTTTGGCTGGAATGGGCTGTGTTGAACTCGGCCCTTTTTGCAGGGTCACCCCTAAGCCTTTTGCCTTTCTCCTAGACTTTTTTCTGACATGGTGTTGGTGGTTTTATGCCTCTGGGCACTTTAGCACTGCTGTCCAGTGTAAAGTGCGTGAGCTCTCTGTGATGAATGTAGTAAGATTGGTCTACACCTGTTTGGCATATTTAATTTACCTGTTAGTCCCTGGTAAAGTGGTATCTCATATACCTAGGGCTGGTAAATGAAATGCTACTGGTGCACTTGCAGCGCTGATTGCGCCATCCACCAAAGTAGCCTTTCAAACCAATCTCAGGCCTCTGCCATTGCAGGGCCTGTGTGCGCAGTGTTACTGCCGCTCTGACGTGCCACCTAAAGTGTGTGCCATGTCCGTGACCCCCCTTTTACTGCATATCAGTCACCCCTAAGGTAGAGCTAGCAATATGTGCAGGGTTCCGTGTAGGTAGAAGCTAGGACATGTACCTAAAGTGTGTGATGTCCTGGTAGTGACAAACAGCCATTTTGGTTTCTCACTACTGTGGGGCTGCCCTCCCATAGGAATGCATTGGGGATTCCCTAATAAGTGTTTCCGTGGTAATTCCTGATATGGCAAGTTTGGTATGGTTGGAATAGTGATAATAAATGCTATGCAATGGTGTGCGCAGATTTATTATGCCTATTTCAGAAACGCCACTTTTAGAAGTTGTTGAGGTCAAAAGGGTGCTACAAGGGACTTGATTCTAGAAAAGGAAAATGTGCTTAGTTGGGAGTCCTATTCAAAATATCGTACTCCAGTGTATCAACAGGATATCACATGAAAAAAACAATTAAAACAAATGGAGTAAATCTCAGGAAGGTGGAGAATGAAAGATACACGGAAAAGATAAAACTGTTATTCATAGAAATTTTTTATACGTTTTTAGAAATCTAATTCACACATAAGTGTCTGGGGAGACATATGAGAAAATGAATTTAAGCAAAAGAAGTTATGAACAGAGGTATAAGCAACTTAAACACATCAGTTCAAAAACTTGACATCAACTCCGAATAGTTATAGCAAACAACCAAAATAATTAATTAACAATGGTTGTAGGTGTGTTCCAAAGAAGCGATGATGGAGATGATGGGAATGTCGACGTTTCGGTCTATAATGCTGTCGTCGAGAAGACCATCATCAGGACCAAACAATTCATTGCTGGTAAAAGACCCCCTAAATTAAAACAGTAAATCATCCATTATTATATGTACAAGTTAAAATATATTACAATGATAAAAAAAATTCTTCATTGTATCAAAGGAATAACGATCAGAGAAATCTGCATCATAGTACCCCTTCCTAGGTACTGCTTGTTGTAAAAAAATACTTCGCAATTTAGCTAAATAAATCATGCAAAAATGTATAATCATCAGCATGTGACTACTTGAAGATGCCAATCAAAAAGGAAACATATCTGAAATAAATCATGATTCCATCTAGTTAAGATCTTAGTATTCATTAACCTGGGTATGAAGCCCTAATCTGTGCACAATTAAACATACCTGTTCTATATGCAAGCATTCACTAGAAAGTTTAGAACATCATGTTTAGTCATTTTCTTATATTTACAATCATATAATACATCATCTTAAGTGTAGATTTTAGTACTGCCTACTCAATAAAGAACAAGAGTACATCAGTAAAAAACGAGACAAATACACATGAATTCAGAAAAAACATCGTTTTAGAAGTTGGCATTTCTGTGTGCTATATGCCTGCCTGCCTGATGTGAATTGCATGTCTGACCTGTAAGCGACAGGGGTTGGGAGGTGTGTGTGGCTCCAGGAGAGGCAGGGTGAGTCATCACTAGGCTGAATGGGACATCTGCATTGGGAGTAGTGGGAGGAGTAATCCCCTGATTCTGAATAGGACTGTGTCCGGCCTGAACAATGCTGGCACTGCCCCCTGTGGTGTGTCTGATCACCTAGCCCCCACCTGACGAAGGGGAAGAGGAGCTTGGAAAACAAAGTGCTCCAAATCCCCCCTGAACCTGTTGCATCTGGTTCCCCCATGCACTGTACTGCAGACAAAGAGATGGTGTAATATAAATATAGTGGCTGTGACCCCACGATCTGGGCGGTGCCGTTTCTGATTTGCTGGAGGCTTGGTGCTGCTGGGGCCCAGGAGGAACACCCATGGGGGCTTGCCTCCATGCTGGAGGGCCCTGTGGGCTGGCCTCCCTGGGCCCAGCTGTGCCCCCTGAACCTAGAAGAACTTTTTGCTTGGACCTTCTGTGTCTTTAAAAATCTTCCAGGACTTTGTGCTGCTGTGTGTGTGTTGCGCAAACGCTTTACACATTGCCTCTGGGATAAGCCTGACTGCTCGTGCCAAGCTACTTAGGGGATGAGGAAGGGTTATCTTCAGTGTGTAACTCCCTTGCCCTGACTAGAGTGGTGGTTTCTGTCTGGCTTTGGCACAAGCCTTAGCCAACCAGAAATCCCATTTCTAACAGTGGTCAAAACACTACGTTAGCTGTCCAATGAGGACGATTATTTGACAGCTAACTCACAAATTTGAAATCAGATATAGGTACACCACTCTCAAGACCATGCTGTAAAAATAAAGAATAGGAAAGGAAAGACCCTACTTCCTGAAGAAGTTAGGTCAGACTAGAATTATGCAAACTAAAAGCTCTGCTATTGCAACACTGAACAAAAGAAGTAATTCTTGATGGTCTGACAGAGCTCTCTGATTCTTTCTGCAGTGCATGTAAGTCAGCAGTAAAATAGCACAGTTTAAATGAAAGAGCCAACAAGACTCATTAATAGATTCAGACAGGCAGATTCATTTGGTTATTGTATTAAAGATTCAAAATCCATAGCAATAAGCAATATTTTGAAACGTTTAGTTAAGAATATCACAGCTTGCATTAAATCATCAAACATTTAGGCAAGGCTTTATTGTATAGTTATTCTAAAAATCAGCTTACAAAGTTACAGAGTCCCACAATGTAAATGTGTTTCGATTTATATAGCGCACTATAACCCAGGGGTCTCAAGGCGCACAATGAATAAAGGCAGACGGATAGTGTCTTTGTCTAACAGCTCAGATCCTACAAAGAAGGGGAAAGGGTTCAGATTTAAAGTCCATTACAGGCGAATCCATTAGCATAGGACAAAGAAATAAAGGAAAATGAAATTAAAATGGTTCAGCAAAAAAGGTTTCAGTCCATCAGCTTTCGACTGTAGCATCTGCAAAGCAGTCCAAAAGTAAGAGCATAGTTCTTAGTAATCATCAAAATTTGATCAGCATAGCGTCCTCTTACAAGGGGAAAAGCAAACGTATGGCATTGGCCTCAAAGTAGGAATAATCAGAATGGTGTTGCCCCTCCTTTGGGGTTTCTTCTTTTTTAAAGTCTCTAGCAAGGTCCCAGTGATGTAGCATCACACCACCATCGAAAGTCACATGTTCAGATTCACATAATTTCATCTAGGACACTCGCAACAGTAAGAAGCTTTCCCATGCTAGTCGTGAGTAAGAAATATTTTGAAGTCCATATAGGCCTTAAATCGGTAAAAAAGAAATACAAAGTATCAGTCTATAGTAACAGCTGAAGTCCTGTTCCCACAAGAATAATTCACTGTGAACATTGAAGAAACATTTAGGAATGTTGAAAGTTACACATGTACAGAACAAATCAAGCAATATTTCACTAGTTGTAAAGGACCATTGTATTAGGTCAGAGGAAAGGTCAGCATTATAGAAAAAGCATTTTTGAAAGTCTTTAAATTGGCATCCACATTTTAAATGAATACAACTTTAAATCAATTTTAAATATAGTGTAATGAAATTGATTCAAATAGGGAATATGTATAACCCTCACCAGGCATTATTACACAGAAATAGCTAACGTTAGAAATACCCTACTACGTACTACCACAACTTTTTCACAATAATCATATAACTATATTATTTTCTAAATTCATACTATAACATTAGTTTTCCATTTTTCATAAACTACAGAATCACTAGTATTATTATGTGGAATTTCAAGATAGTACTTAATTTCCCCACATTTTTCTATTAACCTTTCTGTGATATATTCTAACAGAAGGCATTACAAACGCTAGGCCACTTTATTAATAACAACATTTTCATCAGTAAATTTTAATAAAGAACATGTTCACAAGAAATTGTCATTAGTGTAATTCATTTATATGTATTAGTATTGCTTTATATGTATACTTTCTTCATCTTGCATATTATGGCCTGCTTATATTAGAACGTACTTAATTAGGACCTTCCTCTAGCCTCATTAGGCCATTATGGGACAAATCCACTACCAACAGCAGCGATAAATAGGATGCTAATGTGCAGTCTGGGGTTTGCCCCACATGAGCATCAACCATACACCCTTATGATTCAGATACATCTTACTAATTGCTCCCTTCCCAATCTCTTCTTTAGGTAAATTCAGTCGGCTCATCTGGTTTATGCTAAAAAATTGAGGGCCAGATGTAAGTAATTCTGAAATACCGAGTCCTTAATAGCAAATTTGACCGATTCGCTATTAAGAACTCGGTATTTCAGATGTATGTAAAAAATCTGTAAAAATGACTGATTCGGTAATAATCAGTAAAAATTAGCGATTCGGAATGAATCGGTAAAAATAATTACTGATTCCCCATTACCGAATCGGTTTTACCTATTCCTTAATACCGATTCGATAATTCACGAATCACTAATTTTAAAAATCGGTATTTGTCGAATCAGCCAATCCTGTGCTCCCTCATTACCTCACAACCAGGAAGTGGCCACACCCATGCAGCTGCACTGATCCTGAAGTTGTTTTAGAGGCAGAGAACACAGCAAACAAGCCAGTAGCAACCCTTCCAACTTTTTGCTGACAACACTGAGCAAATATGGTCAACCAGGAGAGGGAGAAAGAGGCAGCCGAACACAAAAGAAAACATAAATTCAGTGAGAGGGAGCTGGAGGTCCTTATTGAGGAAATCACAAAGGACCACAATAAACTTTTTGGGAAACAGTCTCTGCACGTGCCTGAATCCCAGAAGAACTATTATACAGAACAAGGGAACCCAAAGGAATTTTAGACAGGGACCTTGGGCAATTTCATGTTATAGAGAACAGTGGTCCATATTCAGGGGGAATACAGTGTGATAGATAACCATACACTAGAATAGAATGTACGTCTTTTGTCCAGCCGGACAAGAATTTATTTTCATAGTATTTTCCAAAAGTAGTATCAAATTAAACATTCAAATGACAAGTGGGCACAGCCGTGACCCACAGAACACAAGACAGAACAATGAACACAGAATTGGCCAAAAGGCAAGCCAAAATGGGTCTGTACACTTGTACTTAGTATAGACAGACAAAAATTAATCATTTAACACCGTTGCACAATGTGTTATAGCTTGAGTTTGGTGCATAGGGTGTTTGGGTGTCGACGACGTTTCGATGCCAACATTAAATTTAGGGCATCATCTTCAGGACAAACAAATAATGCATTGCTGTCTTGATAATAATGTATCACACCTTTTTAACAATTCTTTACATACAAAAAAGGAAGAAGGGGAGAAAAAAGGGGGGATGAAAATGAAAAGGAAGAATTTTAACCACATTTGACAACAATATACTATGCATGTTTTCAGCATAATGTTTGTGACTTAGGTGCTTGGATTTGCGTGATCAGTGTGGACTGAATTTCATGCAGAAGTGGTGACATTTCTCTAGTTTATACTGAGTGAGGATTGAAATGCGTGTCGCAGTGACGACGTTAAAAAGGAGTTGGTTGAATAGTACAGCTTCGTCATGACATAGTGAATTATTGCAGTGATTCAACGGAGAAAAGACAAGTGAGTATGATAAAACCAGTCAGCATATTAAAAGACGACGAACCGGCGCAGTGCCTGATCATGAGCAAGGTGTTCCCAGTGAGTCAGGAGGAACAAAAAACGGCGCGGTGCGAGAGTGAAAGAAATATTCTCCTGGGTAAACCCGGAGGGCAATGGGCAAATTACCTAAGGTGGCAGAGAATCAACAGTTCACTATAGGCGCAAGGGCGCTCAGCATCTGGACTTTGGGGGTTGGTGGCACCAGCGGGATCTAAATGAACAAGAAGCAGAGGTGGAGGTTTCTAAGTTTAAGAAGGGGTGGAGTTGACACGGAAATTGAATGTAAAACAGAATAAATTAAATTACCAATTCTGTTTGCTTAATGGCAGAAAGTCCTGTTGGGTGCTGTGTGCCAGCTGTTGGAGAATGCACAATCGCATTACCTGGAAGCAGAGAGGGGTAAAAATGGGTTTAGGCATGAACCCGCCATGTTAAAGAAGTGGTGTCCAAGGGATCTGGCCATGCTACTTACTTCAGTGAGTGTGAGCAGTATCGCCGCATCTGCTTCGGAGTTTCAATGGAGACTGCCGGTTTGCCTAGGCAGAGCTGGTTAAGGCACACTATCGGCAGTAAGTGAAGAGGGACTGGTTAAGGCACACTATCGGCAGAAAGCGAAGAGGGACTAAAAGGATGGGAAGGAGGCGGCCATTTTAAGGTGGTGTGGGTTGCCCAGGAAAGGTGCAGAGTAAGTGACTTATATTGTGATTACACCAGCACGTACATGCAGAGTGGCACAGTTTGTGACTTGAATACATGTTACAAGAGACATCTTTATAAGATGGACATCTTTATAAAAGGGAGGTCCAGTCTTCAAGGCGATTGAGGCCACTGTGGATGCTATTGGTTCTCAGAATCCAATGGAGCTCTTCCTTGTTGAGTAATTGTGAAATGTCTGCCCCTCTTGGGGGTGGTTTGATCACTGTGATAATTGTCCATTTGAGATCATTCTCAGTATGTCCATTGTCCGTGAAGTGCTCCACTAGGGGTGCATTCGCCGGATTCTGCTGCGATGCTGTCCGATCCTAAGCTTGATTTTCTGGCTTGTCTGGCCTACGTAGATCATTTTGCAAGGACAGAAAATTGCATACACAACATTTGTTGAATTACAGTTAGAAAAATATTTTCTCTCAAATTTGATTGCTCCGTGCTCAAAGGTTTTTCCTTCAACAGTGTAATCGCAACATATGCAGCTACCACATTTCACATGGCCTGTAAGAGTCGGTAACCCCCATGCATCGATGATAGTTGTTTTTTGGGGGGTTTGGGGCAGGGCTGCCCGGACTAGATGATCTTTAATGTTTTTTGCCCTTTTAAAGGCGAACAATGGGCGTTCAAGATTCAGTTGGCCAGCATTTAACACAGGCCAGTGCTTGACTATACTCTTTTTGATGGCATGTGATGCTGGTGAAAATGTGGTGACACAAATTAGGCGTTCCTGCATTTTTTTAGGTTTGGGTTCTAGGAGGGTTTCCCTAGGGCAATACCAGGCGCGTTTGAGGGAATTGCGCACTAATTTCCGTGGATAACCTCTGGCTCTAAGCTTATGGCTTAGTGTCTTGGCCTCACTGAAATAGTCTTCCTTAAAATAGCAATTCCGCCTTAAGCGCAGGAACTGGGAGAAAGGGAGTGAATCTTTGAGTGCACAAGGGTGATGGCTGCTGTAGTTCAATAAGGTGTTCCGCTCAGTGGGTTTGCGATGGAGACTCGTGGTCAAGCGGCCTTCTGTGTGTTTTATCACTAAGTCCAAGAAGGGAAGTGATTCTTTACTAGTACTGAGTGTGTAGTTCAGGCCTCCGCTGTTATTATTTAGCCAATGATGGAATTGTGTGAGGCTCTCTAGGGAGTCACTCCACAATAAAAAAATGTTGTCTATGTACCGTTTCCACAAGTTGATTCCTGTGTGGAAAGGGTTAGACGTGTCTAGGATACATGATGTCTCAAGGTGGTCCATATAGAGTATGGCCAGGTTAGGGGCGAAAATCGCTCCCATAGATGTTACACGCACTTGGCCGTAGAACTGTCCTTCAAAGACAAAAAAGTTTTTAGTTAAGCAAATCTCGAGCAGTTGGAGAATAAACACGGTAGGAACATTGTGTGGGCGTGGACGTGTTTCTAGCACTTTTTCGATGACACGAAGGGACTCATACTGGGGAATATTAGTATACAGCGATTCCACATCCAGCGTACACATGGTGCTGGATGTGGGGTCAAATGGTAGCTCCTCAATGAGATTAATCATGTCCATACTGTCTTTTATGTAACAGATAGTACCTGGGACACCACTTCTTTAACATGGCGGGTTCATGCCTAAACCCATTTTTACCCCTCTCTGCTTCCAGGTAATGCGATCGCGCATTCTCCAACAGCTGGCACACAGCACCCAACAGGACTTTCTGCCATTAAGCAAACAGAATTGGTAATTTAATTTATTCTGTTTTACACTCAATTTCCGTGTCAACTCCACCCCTTCTTAAACTTAGAAACCTCCACCTCTGCTTCTTGTTCATTTAGATCCCGCTGGTGCCACCAACCCCCAAAGTCCAGATGCTGAGCGCCCTTGCGCCTATAGTGAACTGTTGATTCTCTGCCACCTTAGGTAATTTGCCCATTGCCCTCTGGGTTTACCCAGGAGAATATTTATTTCACTCTCGCACCGCGCCGTTTTTTGTTCCTCCTGACTCACTGAGAACACCTTGCTCATGATCAGGCACTGCGCCGGTTCGTCGTCTTTTAATATGCTGACTGGTTTTATCATACTCACTTGTCTTTTCTCCGTTGAATCACTGCAATAATTCACTATGTCATGACAAAGCTGTACTATTCAACCAACTCCTTTTTAACGTCGTCACTGCGACACGCATTTCAATCCTCACTCAGTATAAACTAGAGAAATGTCACCACTTCTGCATGAAATTCAGTCCACACTGATCACGCAAATCCAAGCACCTAAGTCACAAACATTATGCTGAAAACATGCCTAGTATATTGTTGTCAAATGTGGTTAAAATTCTTCCTTTTCATTTTTATCCCCCCCTTTTTTCTCCCCTTCTTCCTTTTTTGTATGTAAAGAATTGTTAAAAAGGTGTGATACATTATTATCAAGACAGCAATGCATTATTTGTTTGTCCTGAAGATGATGCCCTAAATTTAATGTTGGCATCGAAACGTCGTTGACACCCAAACACCCTATGCACCAGACTCAAGCTATAACACATTGTGTAACGGTGTTAAATGATTAATTTTTGTCTGTCTATACTAAGTACAAGTGTACAGACCCATTTTGGCTTGCCTTTTGGCCAATTCTGTGTTCATTGTTCTGTCTTGTGTTCTGTGGGTCACGGCTGTGCCCACTTGTCATTTGAATGTTTTATTTGATACTACTTTTGGAAAATACTATGAAAATAAATTCTTGTCCGGCTGGACAAAAGACATACATTCTATTCTAGTGTATGGTTATCTATCACAGTGTATTCCCCCTGAATAGGTACCACTGTTCTCTATAACATGAAATTGCCCAAGGTCCCTGTCTAAAATTCCTTTGGGTTCCCTTGTTCTGTATAATAGTACTTCGCGCAATCGCTGGATTGCAAGGGATTGAAAAATCCTTAACCCCTTGTTTCAAGTGGGTCCACACTGTCTAACCCCTCACTTTCTATTCCCTCACACGCTCTCCAAGCTAGGCATGTCAGACCACCCACCTCTTTACACTCTAGAATACATTAACAAAATTATAGGAGGTCCCTCGCTGTTGTCTGATTCCGCTGAGACTTCCACAGAACCAAGTTCCTCTTTAGGAGATGACTTAGAAAAATTAAAGAAAAAAGAAGTACGTATGATACTGATGATCAAACTATTGACAGACTACTTAAGAGCAAACATAATCCCAGTCGGACTCCAGGTCCGCAATGTCCCTGGTGTTTTTACAACTAACCCCAAATATCTGAACGGCTTTAGCTATATCAGCAACACATGCTCCCGGCACTGGATGGTGCTTGGGATAGACATTGCCAGTGAAGAACTTAAAAACCTAAACACAGAAATCGCTGAATTAGAAAAACAAATCAAAGACAAAGGTACTCCCACAGAGGCAAAGAAACTTTTAGAACAAATACAAAAAACTGTTGAGGATTTCCACAAAATTGAACTAAACAAGAAAACCACCAAAGTTAAGAAAGATATAAAAGCCTTTTCTCAGGAGAGAGCATATCCGTACCTCTCCAAGGACCATTATACCAACTGGTCCTACAGTGGTCCGCAAAACCAGAGGCCCTGGGGTAGATATAATAAAAGACAAAACTTCGTAGGGTTCACCGACAGTTCGGCTGACTCCTCAGACAATTCTGATCAACACGAAAGCCCAGGTCCATCACACAGGAATTTTTTAGGGAGGGGACGTGGCCAGCAAGAGCCTCAAGGGGCAGGCAAAGGCAAACAACCACAGAGATGGCCCAACCCCCCAGGCGAACGGTTCACCCGCCGCCAACATTACCGTTGGTAGCAGAACCCGACCCTATTGAAAATGATCTGACATTAAACAGAGAGAAAGGTCTTCTACCCATTTTTAATCTAACACAGCACACTTTGTCGGCTGATGAAGTTTCACTGCTCAATAAAGGCTTATCATTCATGCCAACCATACGCCCAAACTTTGTGGACGCACAAACTGAACTTCTAAGGTTTTTTAGAAAAGTTCGCCTACACAGCTTCTTTATTTTAAACCCATCTCAACCAAAACACTGTAACACCCCCTTTAAACCGCCATCCAAATTTTCCAATACCGCAGGTATGATATCCCCTGAGATCCCTACATTCGAAAAACTTGTTCTGAAAGACCTTGCAAACCTTGAAACTAAACGATCTTTTGTACCTTACAACATTACCATTCAAGAAAAAAATGCCCTATCCACTCTAAAAAATAACCATTCCCTTGTGATAAAACCGGCGGACAAGGGTGGAGGGATTGTCATTCAAGAAATAGACTCCTATAAAAAAGAAATCTTGCGACAACTCAATCACACTGAACATTATTGCAAACTACCTCGCAACCCTACCAATGAGATCCAGAAATTAATTTCTCAAGTCACCTCAGAAGCCTTAGAAACAGGCTTTCTATCAAAAAAGGAACATGAATTCCTCAACACAAAGTCCCCACGCATACCAGTGATTTATTGTCTTCCTAAGATTCATAAGAACGCAGAGTCCCCACCCGGCCGTCCCATCGTCTCGGGCTGTGGTTCCGTTCTGGAACCCCTCGGACACTATATAGATTACTTCATAAAACAGTTTGTCCCGGGTACTATCTGTTACATAAAAGACAGTATGGACATGATTAATCTCATTGAGGAGCTACCATTTGACCCCACATCCAGCACCATGTGTACGCTGGATGTGGAATCGCTGTATACTAATATTCCCCAGTATGAGTCCCTTTGTGTCATCGAAAAAGTGCTAGAAACACGTCCACGCCCACACAATGTTCCTACCGTGTTTATTCTCCAACTGCTCGAGATTTGCTTAACTAAAAACTTTTTTGTCTTTGAAGGACAGTTCTACGGCCAAGTGCGTGGAACATCTATGGGAGCGATTTTCGCCCCTAACCTGGCCATACTCTATATGGACCACCTTGAGACATCATGTATCCTAGACACGTGTAACCCTTTCCACACAGGAATCACCTTGTGGAAACGGTACATAGACGATATATTTTTTATTGTGGAGTGACTCCCTAGAGAGCCTCACACAATTCCATCATTGGCTAAATAATAACAGCGGAGGCCTGAACTACACACTCAGTACTAGTAAAGAATCACTTCCCTTCTTGGACTTAGTGATAAAACACACAGAAGGCCGCTTAACCACGAGTCTCCATCGCAAACCCACTGAGCGGAACACCTTATTGAACTACAGCAGCCATCACCCTCGTGCACTCAAAGATTCACTCCCTTTCTCCCAGTTCCTGCGCTTAAGGCGGAATTGCTATTTTAAGGAAGACTATTTCAGTGAGGCCAAGACACTAAGCCATAAGCTTAGAGCCAGAGGTTATCCACGGAAATTAGTGCGCCATTCCCTCAAACGCGCCTGGTATTGCCCTAGGGAAACCCTCCTAGAACCCAAACCTAAGAAAATGCAGGAATGCCTAATTTGTGTCACCACATTTTCACCAGCATCACATGCCATCAAAAAGAGTATAGTCAAGCACTGGCCTGTGTTAAATGCTGGCCAACTGAATCTTGAACGCCCATTGTTCGCCTTTAAAAGGGCAAAAAACATTAAAGATCATCTAGTCCGGGCAGCCCTGCCCCAAACCCCCCAAAAAACAACTATCATCGATGCATGGGGGTTACCGACTCTTACAGGCCATGTGAAATGTGGTAGCTGCATATGTTGCGATTACACTGTTGAAGGAAAAACCTTTGAGCACGGAGCAATCAAATTTGAGAGAAAATATTTTTCTAACTGTAATTCAACAAATGTTGTGTATGCAATTTTCTGTCCTTGCAAAATGATCTACGTAGGCCAGACAAGCCAGAAAATCAAGCTTAGGATCGGACAGCATCGCAGCAGAATCTGGTGTAAAACGGCGAATGCACCCCTAGTGGAGCACTTCACGAACAATGGACATACTGAGAATGATCTCAAATGGACAATTATCACAGTGATCAAACCACCCCCAAGAGGGGCAGACATTTCACAAATACTCAACAAGGAAGAGCTCCATTGGATTCTGAGAACCAATAGCATCCACAGTGGCCTCAATCGCCTTGAAGACTGGACCTCCCTTTTATAAAGATGTCCCTTTTATAAAGATGTCTCTTGTAACATGTATTCAAGTCACAAACTGTGCCACTCTGCATGTACGTGCTAGTGTAATCACAATATAAGTCACTTACTCTGCACCTTTCCTGGGCAACCCACACCACCTTAAAATGGCCGCCTCCTTCCCATCCTTTTAGTCCCTCTTCGCTTTCTGCCGATAGTGTGCCTTAACCAGTCCCTCTTCACTTTCTGCCGATAGTGTGCCTTAACCAGCTCTGCCTAGGCAAACCGGCAGTCTCCATTGAAACTCCGAAGCAGATGCGGCGATACTGCCCACACTCACTGAAGTAAGTAGCATAGCCAGATCCCTTGGACACCACTTCTTTAACATGGCGGGTTCATGCCTAAACCCATTTTTACCCCTCTCTGCTTCCAGGTAATGTGATCGTGCATTCTCCAACAGCTGGCACACAGCACCCAACAGGACTTTCTGCCATTAAGCAAACAGAATTGGTAATTTAATTTATTCTGTTTTACACTCAATTTCCGTGTCAACTCCACCCCTTCTTAAACTTAGAAACCTCCACCTCTGCTTCTTGTTCATTTAGATCCCGCTGGTGCCACCAACCCCCAAAGTCCAGATGCTGAGCGCCCTTGCGCCTATAGTGAACTGTTGATTCTCTGCCACCTTAGGTAATTTGCCCATTGCCCTCTGGGTTTACCCAGGAGAATATTTCTTTCACTCTCGCACCGCGCCGTTTTTTGTTCCTCCTGACTCACTGGGAACACCTTGCTCATGATCAGGCACTGCGCCGGTTCGTCGTCTTTTAATATGCTGACTGGTTTTATCATACTCACTTGTCTTTTCTCCGTTGAATCACTGCAATAATTCACTATGTCATGACGAAGCTGTACTATTCAACCAACTCCTTTTTAACGTTGTCACTGCGACACGCATTTCAATCCTCACTCAGTATAAACTAGAGAAATGTCACCACTTCTGCATGAAATTCAGTCCACACTGATCATGCAAATCCAAGCACCTAAGTCACAAACATTATGCTGAAAACATGCCTAGTATATTGTTGTCAAATGTGGTTAAAATTCTTCCTTTTCATTTTTATCCCCCCTTTTTTCTCCCCTTCTTCCTTTTTTGTATGTAAAGAATTGTTAAAAAGGTGTGATACATTATTATCAAGACAGCAATGCATTATTTGTTTGTCCTGAAGATGATGCCCTAAATTTAATGTTGGCATCGAAACGTCGTTGACACCCAAACACCCTATGCACCAGACTCAAGCTATAACACATTGTGCAACGGTGTTAAATGATTCATTTTTGTCTGTCTATACTAAGTACAAGTGTACAGACCCATTTTGGCTTGCCTTTTGGCCAATTCTGTGTTCATTGTTCTGTCTTGTGTTCTGTGGGTCACGGCTGTGCCCACTTGTCATTTGAATGTTTTATTTGATACTACTTTTGGAAAATACTATGAAAATAAATTCTTGTCCGGCTGGACAAAAGACATACATTCTATTCTAGTGTATGGTTATCTATCACACTGTATTCCCCCTGAATAGGGACCACTGTTCTCTATAACATGAAATTGCCCAAGGTCCCTGTCTAAAATTCCTTTGGGTTCCCTTGTTCTGTATAATAGTACTTCGCACAATCGCTGGATTGCAAGGGATTGAAAAATCCTTACCCCCTTGTTTCAAGTGGGTCCACACTGTGTAACCCCTCACTTTCTATTCCCTCACACGCTCTCCAAGCTAGGCATGTTAGACCACCCACCTCTTTACACTCTAGAATACATTAACAAAATTATAGGCGGTCCCTCGCTGTTGTCTGATTCCGCTGAGACTTCCACAGAACCAAGTTCCTCTTTAGGAGATGACTTAGAAAAATTAAAGAAAAAAGAAGTACGCATGATACTGATGATCAAACTATTGACAGACTACTTAAAAGCAAACATAATCCCAGTCGGACTCCAGGTCCGCAATGTCCCTGGTGTTTTTACAACTAACCCCAAATATCTGAACGGCTTTAGCTATATCAGCACCACATGCTCCCGGCACTGGATGGTGCTTGGGATAGACATTGCCAGTGAAGAACTTAAAAAACTAAACACAGAAATCGCTGAATTAGAAAAACAAATCAAAGACAAAGGTACTCCCACAGAGGCAAAGAAACTTTTAGAACAAATACAAAAAACTGTTGAGGATTTCCACAAAATTGAACTAAACAAGAAAACCACCAAAGTTAAGAAAGATATAAAAGCCTTTTCTCAGGAGAGAGCATATCCGTACCTCTCCAAGGACTATTATACCAACCGGTCCTACAGTGGTCCACAAAACCAGAGGCCTTGGGGTAGATATAATAAAAGACAAAACTTCGTAGGGTTCACCGACAGTTCGGCTGACTCCTCAGACAATTCTGATCAACACGAAAGCCCAGGTCCATCACACAGGAATTTTTTAGGGAGAGGATGTGGCCAGCAAGAGCCTCAAGGGGCAGGCAAAGGCAAACAACCACAGAGATGGCCCAACCCCCCAGGCGAACGGTTCACCCGCCGCCAACATTACCGTTGGTAGCAGAACCCAACCCTATTGAAAATGATCTGACATTAAACAGAGAGAAAGGTCTTCTACCCATTTTTAATCTAACACAGCACACTTTGTCGGCTGATGAAGTTTCACTGCTCAATAAAGGCTTATCATTCCTGCCAACCATACGCCCAAACTTTGTGGACGCACAAACTGAACTTCTAAGGTTTTTTTAGAAAAGTTCGCCTACACAGCTTCTTTATTTTAAACCCATCTCAACCAAAACACTGTAACACCCCCTTTAAACCACCATCCAAATGTTCCCCTACCGCAGGTATGATACCCCCTGAGATCCCTACATTCGAAAAACTTGTTCTGAAAGACCTTGCAGACCTTGAAACTAAACGATCTTTTGTACCTTACAACATTACCATTCAAGAAAAAAATGCCCTATCCACTCTAAAAAATAACCATTCCCTTGTGATAAAACCGGCGGACAAGGGTGGAGGGATTGTCATTCAAGAAATAGACTCCTATAAAAAAGAAATCTTGCGACAACTCAATCACACTGAACATTATTGCAAACTACCTCGCAACCCTACCAATGAGATCCAGAAATTAATTTCTCAAGTCACCTCAGAAGCCTTAGAAACAGGCTTTCTATCAAAAAAGGAACATGAATTCCTCAACACAAAGTCCCCACGCATACCAGTGATCTATTGTCTTCCTAAGATTCATAAGAACGCAGAGTCCCCACCCGGCCGTCCCATCGTCTCGGGCTGTGGTTCCGTTCTGGAACCCCTCGGACACTATATAGATTACTTCATAAAACAGTTTGTCCCGGGTACTATCTGTTACATAAAAGACAGTATGGACATGATTAATCTCATTGAGAAGCTACCATTTGACCCCACATCCAGCACCATGTGTACGCTGGATGTGGAATCGCTGTATACTAATATTCCCCAGTATGAGTCCCTTCGTGTCATCGAAAAAGTGCTAGAAACACGTCCACGCCCACACAATGTTCCTACTGTGTTTATTCTCCAACTGCTCGAGATTTGCTTAACTAAAAACTTTTTTGTCTTTGAAGGACAGTTCTACGGCCAAGTGCGTGGAACATCTATGGGAGCGATTTTCGCCCCTAACCTGGCCATACTCTATATGGACCACCTTGAGACATCATGTATCCGAGACACGTCTAACCCTTTCCACACAGGAATCACCTTGTGGTAACGGTACATAGACGACATTTTTTTATTGTGGAGTGACTCCCTAGAGACCCTCACACAATTCCATCATTGGCTAAATAATAACAGCGGAGGCCTGAACTACACACTCAGTACTAGTAAAGAATCACTTCCCTTCTTGGACTTAGTGATAAAACACACAGAAGGCCGCTTGACCACAAGTCTCCATCGCAAACCCACTGAGCGGAACACCTTATTGAACTACAGCAGCCATCACCCTCGTGCACTCAAAGATTCACTCCCTTTCTCCCAGTTCCTGCGCTTAAGGCGGAATTGCTATTTTAAGGAAGACTATTTCAGTGAGGCCAAGACACTAAGCCATAAGCTTAGAGCCAGAGGTTATCCACGGAAAATAGTGTGCCATTCCCTCAAACGCGCCTGGTATTGCCCTAGGGAAACCCTCCTAGAACCCAAACCTAAGAAAATGCAGGAACGCCTAATTTGTGTCACCACATTTTCACCAGCATCACATGCCATCAAAAAGAGTATAGTCAAGCACTGGCCCGTGTTAAATGCTGGCCAACTGAATCTTGAACGCCCATTGTTCGCCTTTAAAAGGGCAAAAAACATTAAAGATCATCTAGTCCGGGCAGCCCTGCCCCAAACCCCCCACAAAACAACTATCATCGATGCATGGGGGTTACCGACTCTTACAGGCCATGTGAAATGTGGTAGCTGCATATGTTGCGATTACACTGTTGAAGGAAAAACCTTTGAGCACGGAGCAATCAAATTTGAGAGAAAATATTTTTCTAACTGTAATTCAACAAATGTTGTGTATGCAATTTTCTGTCCTTGCAAAATGATCTACGTAGGCCAGACAAGCCAGAAAATCAAGCTTAGGATCGGACAGCATCGCAGCAGAATCCGGTGTAAAACGGCGAATGCACCCCTAGTGGAGCACTTCATGGACAATGGACATACTGAGAATGATCTCAAATGGACAATTATCACAGTGATCAAACCACCCCCAAGAGGGGCAGACATTTCACAATTACTCAACAAGGAAGAGCTCCATTGGATTCTGAGAACCAATAGCATCCACAGTGGCCTCAATCGCCTTGAAGACTGGACCTCCCTTTTATAAAGATGTCCCTTTTATAAAGATGTCTCTTGTAACATGTATTCAAGTCACAAACTGTGCCACTCTGCATGTACGTGCTCGTGTAATCACAATATAAGTCACTTACTCTGCACCTTTCCTGGGCAACCCACACCACCTTAAAATGGCCGCCTCCTTCCCATCCTTTTAGTCCCTCTTCGCTTTCTGCCAATAGTGTGCCTTAACCAGTCCCTCTTCACTTTCTGCCGATAGTGTGCCTTAACCAGCTCTGCCAAGGCAAACCGGCAGTCTCCATTGAAACTCCGAAGCAGATGCGGCGATACTGCCCACACTCACTGAAGTAAGTAGCATGGCCAGATCCCTTGGACACCACTTCTTTAACATGGCGGGTTCATGCCTAAACCCATTTTTACCCCTCTCTGCTTCCAGGTAATGCGATTGTGCATTCTCCAACAGCTGGCACACAGCACCCAACAGGACTTTCTGCCATTAAGCAAACAGAATTGGTAATTTAATTTATTTTGTTTTACACTCAATTTCCGTGTCAACTCCACCCCTTCTTAAACTTAGAAACCTCCACCTCTGCTTCTTGTTCATTTAGATCCCGCTGGTGCCACCAACCCCCAAAGTCCAGATGCTGAGCGCCCTTGCGCCTATAGTGAACTGTTGATTCTCTGCCACCTTAGGTAATTTGCCCATTGCCCTCTGGGTTTACCCAGGAGAATATTTCTTTCACTCTCGCACCGCGCCGTTTTTTGTTCCTCCTGACTCACTGGGAACACCTTGCTCATGATCAGGCACTGCGCCGGTTCGTCGTCTTTTAATATGCTGACTGGTTTTATCATACTCACTTGTCTTTTCTCGGTTGAATCACTGCAATAATTCACTATGTCATGACGAAGCTGTACTATTCAACCAACTCCTTTTTAACGTCATCACTGCGACACGCATTTCAATCCTCACTCAGTATAAACTAGAGAAATGTCACCACTTCTGCATGAAATTCAGTCCACACTGATCACGCAAATCCAAGCACCTAAGTCACAAACATTATGCTGAAAACATGCCTAGTATATTGTTGTCAAATGTGGTTAAAATTCTTCCTTTTCATTTTCATCCCCCCTTTTTTCTCCCCTTCTTCCTTTTTTGTATGTAAAGAATTGTTAAAAAGGTGTGATACATTATTATCAAGACAGCAATGCATTATTTGTTTGTCCTGAAGATGATGCCCTAAATTTAATGTTGGCATCGAAACGTCGTCGACACCCAAACACCCTATGCACCAGACTCAAGCTATAACACATTGTGCAACGGTGTTAAATGATTAATTTTTGTCTGTCTATACTAAGTACAAGTGTACAGACCCATTTTGGCTTGCCTTTTGGCCAATTCTGTGTTCATTGTTCTGTCTTGTGTTCTGTGGGTCACGGCTGTGCCCACTTGTCATTTGAATGTTTTATTTGATACTACTTTTGGAAAATACTATGAAAATAAATTCTTGTCCGGCTGGACAAAAGACATACATTCTATTCTAGTGTATGGTTATCTATCACACTGTATTCCCCCTGAATAGGGACCACTGTTCTCTATAACATGAATCCCAGAAGAGGCAGATATGTCTGGTCATCCAAGAAAAGATCACTGCCATTGGAGTAACCCAGCGCTCCATTGAGAAACTCAAATAAACGCTGGTATGACCAGAGGAAGCGTGCAAAGGACAGGCTGGCTGAGAGAAAGAAGCAAGCAAACCTGACAGGTGGAGGGAAAAACACAGCATCTGCACCAACTGCCCTGGAACTCCTGGTTGAGTCCACCCTCCAGCCGGAGAGTATGAGTGGGATTGGGGATGTTGACAGCTCAGCCAGAGATGTCAATAAACAAGGTAAGATGTTTATGTTTATGTTTGTGATATTTATAAAGCGCGTACAATTACCCTTGGGCGTCTCGGCGCTAAGATGCATTGTAATCTCGGCAGTACAGGGATGTGGATTACTGATTAAATAACCACGTTTTCAGTTTTTTTCTGAACTGAATAAGAGAGGGACAGACCTTCAGGTGATTCGGGAGGATGTTCCAGAGTCTAGGAGCCGCGATTGAGAAGCGGCGGTCACCCCATGAAACTGTTCGACTACGTTGAACCACTAGTTGGTTAAGCGAAGTGGATCGGAGGGTTCTCGATGGATTGTAGGGAATCAGTTGGTGTTTAAGAAAAGAAGGTCCTTGATCCTGTAGTGTTTTATACACTATGCATAAAACTTTGAATTTTACCCTGTTGTGGATGGATAACCAGTGGTAATTTTTCAAAGTATCTGAGATAGGTGCAAATTTGGTTTTTTTTGATAGTACGCGAGCAGCAGCATTTTGCACGGTCTGTAATTTTTTGATGACTCTACTCTGAGCATTGAGCAGCAGACCGTTGCAGTAATCCAATGATGACAAAACTAAAGTAGTGACTAATGTTTTGGCTGCTGAGTCTGGAAGAAACGGTATAATTTTCCTTACCGTTCTCAACTTGTAGTGTGCGTTGGCTGCCACCTTGTTTGCATGGGCCATGAAGTTGAGTTGGTCATCGAAAGTAACACCTAGGTTTCTAACTTTGACCGTGGGGGATGGAGGTGTACCCAAGGCTGATGGCCACCATGCATCTGACCATGCTGGTGAGAGATTACCGAAGATGACCACCTCCGTTTTATCGGAATTGAGCTTTAGGCAATTCCTTGCCATCCACTCACCGATGGTGATCATCCCCTTCTGGAATCCCTCTGCCACCTTCTGTCCATCGCCCTTAATTGCCAGCACCAGCTGAGTGTCATCAGCATATGAGGTCAGGCTCATCCCATGCTCTTTGATGACACTAGCAAGGTCCGACACGTAAATGTTAAACAGTGTCGGACTAAGGGATGAGCCTTGGGGGACCCCACACGGTAGCGACAGAGCAGCCGACTGGTAGGGGCCCAGTGTAACCGCCTGGGTTCTGTTGGCCAGAAAAGATGCAAGTAAATCCCTCGCAGTGAGCTGAATGCCCATCCTCTCGACACGGTCGACCAAGATCTTATGGTCAACCGTGTCGAAAGCCGCTGAGAGATCCAAGAGGACCAAGATGCATGCACTGCATGCTGTGCCCCCCACTCCCTAACCCCAATCCCCAATGAGGCACTGTAAATCGCACTCCAGTACATGTTTTACTAAAAACCAGTAATGCATCATGGGAGATGTAGCCAGAAGTAACACATGTCTGTACAGTCAGTCCACTGAATTCAAAGGCATGTGATACACATCAGCACATCAGTAATTAGCAAGCAGAGAACAGTCAGTTTGATTGGCATGCATGAAACTTATTATTACGCAAATGCTTCCAGATAATTGAGCAAATGTACATTCTGTCTCCACAGGCGAGCCATCGCGCAAGGCTGCAGAGGGGAGCACAGGAAAGGTACCCAGGAGAGAGAGGACACAGGAGGAGGAGGTCCTGTTGCCTATAGGGCACACCACCCCACCACCATCACCACCACCATCACCATCACCTCTGCCACCATCAACGCCACCAGTACTGAGAGCCAGGAGGCATTTAGTGGCCATCTTCCAGCAGATGGAGGTGTCTGAGGAGGACAGCATGGGAGCCCAACAGTCCACGGTGGCTGAGGATGCCAACGGTAGAGGATCACAGCCCCCCACTGAGCGCCCCACACTGGTGCCAGATGCCGCAGGGCAAGGGCAGCCAGTCCAGCTTCACAGGGCGAGGTTCAGAGTGTGTTTGCCGGTCTTGAGGGGAACATGCTCAACGTGCAAGGAAAAGCGATAAGGTCAGTCCAGGGGCAGATGGTCCACATGAATGGGCACATGCTGGGAATCGAGAAGGGCATCAGTAGCATGAACAACTGTGTGGCTGAGGGCATGAGGGACATGTCCGAGGCAGTGAGGCTGCTGTGCAGCAAATTGGATAAAGACCATTTGGTCAGGCACAGGGAGAGGCAAAAACTTGACAACTACACCAAGGCGATGAACCGCCTCTCCACTGCCACCTCTCTGCTCTGCAGGCGCTCGGTGGCCATGCAGGAGGAGATGGTCCACTGCAGCCGTGATGTGGCAAGGGGGCTGGTCACAGTGACCAATGCACTAGAAGTGCTACAGACAAACCAGGTTGCCACTACAGGTGATGGGGGGGATAGTGAAGAGTCTACTAGCCGCAGTAGCATCACGTCCCCTATAACGGAGTCCAGGAGGCACAGCGAATGTTGCAGCACTACTACAGGACAGACTTCCAGTGAGGACAGTGGGCCCAAGGAACGCAGCAGTGCTGTGCGTGGGCGCAGGAAGTAATGCCAGCCATCACATGGTTTACCGAAATGGGTGATGTAACCCTTTTTGGTTTTGTGTTCTGCATTCAAATTTGGCCAGGCATGTGAATCCCTTCATGTTGTGATGGTGTGCTATGACAATTAAACACCGTCACTCACTTACAGTAACTGGCTGTGTCCCCTTACTTACTCAGAAATAGTTGTGTGTTATCTCTGCCGGTCTGTGTCTCCCATCTGGTGCTGCTGCCACACCTGCTGCGCTGTGCTCTGGCTGTGGACAGTCCTCATCCTCGTCCTCAGAGTAAGCTAGTTCCACTGCTGTTCCTTTCTTTGTGGCAAGGTTATGCAGCATGGCACATATTGCTATTATTTTACAGCAGATGATGGAGCGGTACTGACGTGCACCTCCACTTTTGTGGAGGCAGCGGAACCTGATTTTTAAGAGTCCGAAGGTGCGCTCCACAACGTTGCACGTGCTTTTATGTGCCACATTGTATATCCTCTCACTTGGTGTGGAGGGGTTGAGATATGGAGTCAGGATAAATGCCCGCACGGCATATGCGCTGTCACCTAAGTGTGAAAGGAAGTGCCATTAATATGAGTCACCAACACTTTCATTTAAGGTATACATCAGGGTGTGTCATATTGATTTTCCTTGCAGGTATCCTTCTCCAAATTCACCCGCAGCCAGACGTGTGTAGATCCCACGGTTCCTGAATATGTAGGAGTCATGGGTACTCCCTGGAAATTTGGCCACAATGTCAGTGATGATGTGGTCCGCATCGCATATCACCTGCACGTTGATGGAATGCGTAGATTTACGGTTCCGGTATATATACTCTGTAGCTGCAGGTGGGCAGATTGGTATGTGTGTCCCATCAATGCACCCTATTACATGTGGGAACTGTGCCTTTTGGTAAAAATCTAGCTTTGTCTTCTGCAGTTCCGCCTGTGTGCTGGGAAGCTTATGTAGTGATGCATTTTTTACATCATGGCATCCAGGATATTGTTGAAGAAACGGGACAGGCAACTCTGTGACATACCACCTGCCACAGCTATCAGCCCCTGGTAACTTCCTGATGCAAATAGGTGCAGGCTACAGAGCACCTGAACATGTGTTGGTATTGCGTGCGCCCTTGTTGTCTGATGCTCCAGGAGAGGGTGCAGGTCCCGTATCAGGTCTAGGATTGTTTGGGGGTGTAGCCTGTACCTCTCATGGATTTCAGCCTCAGACAGTTGGAAGAGTGTAAAGCGCAGTCTGTACACGCGCTCCTCCCGTCTCCAGATCCTCAGTCCCGCTGCTTGCAAACATAGCTGCCTTGCAATTACGTGGAGGGCCGCCATTGTGTTCACACTGTTGCATTTTGGGGATGTTTAAATGCAGTGCACCTGATTACCACCTGCTTTGAGTCAGTGGTAATTAGCGACTCCTAAATACCGAAAATTCTGTATTACCGATTTTTGGTACATCAGATTTGCAATTATTTAAGGATTTCCTATTTACCGATTTGGTGTTTAGGGGTTTCGGTTCTGCTAATCGCAAATTCAGGAATCAGTAACTGGTTTCCCCCATTTTTTTCAGATTCCTTATTTGCGATGGCATTCGGTATTTTCTACATTGCACATGGCTAAATACCGGTCAGTAACGCGGAAATTCTGCAAATTTCGGCCTACATGGGGCCCTACGTCTTTTGTTCAACCACAAAAATAGTACAAATCTGAAAGGTAATATTCTGGCCTGAAAATGCTACACTCATATAATGAACAATAAACAAGAGGAAGCAGTGAAAAATCATGGCTAAGTTTAGATTAACCCCTTCAGTGCTGATGACGAGCCCAGGCTCGTCATGCAGCACGGTGCTCGTGTGCTCATGACGAGCCTTGGCTCGTCATGAGCCGTGGAACGCTCACACGCGGGGCTAATTCCCCCGCTGTGCTGAGCATTCCATCGCGCGGGCGGGTTCATGACGAGCCCAGGCTCGTCATGAGCACACGAGCACTGTGCTGCATGACGAGCCTGGGCTTGTCATGAGCACAGCGGCGCCATGCGCGGCCCCCCTCCCTCCCGCACCGCGGGGAAATTAGCCCCGCAGTGAAGGGGTTAAAGGGGACCCTAAAAGCGTGAAGGTAGCATTGTTCCTTTAGACCCCTGTACAGCTCAATGTCTCATGAAATGGTTCCCAATGTCTGGCACTCCACTGTCTGGCAAAAAATGAACATTTCCTCTAGGTAAACATATCATTCCAAGCAGTCTTTTCCCACTCTCTCTGACATTGATACAATCAGGTAATAAATACAGAGATAAAAGATGCAACCGTTGACTACTTGGCACAAGTTACCAGTACTTTATGAAGGATCACTGATATATACCTGTTGTTAGTTAATCATTTATTTGTTGTATTTTGTAGTGAAATGTTACATTGGCTTCCCAAGGACAATAGGAAACTGGATCATCACTGAGTACCGCCTGCGTCGTAGACTCCATATTTGAAAAAGTTTCACAAGTCATAAGCACACCCTTTGATGGATACCCTTTGGACCTCTCATCCTCAGAAAGCAAGTGTTTCACTTAGGCAAAATAATATGAAAGATTTTAATGCATCTCTCAAGCAGCCTTCCAGTGGTTAATCTTTAGAGTGAACAAGCTTTCTGTATGAAATGCATTGCTCTTTACCTTTGCGAATCCACAAAAATTTAAAACAACGCGATAAAGGAAGCTGAGGCACCTCTAAACTCTTTGCAGGGTCCATTGACCATGCACTAGTGATATCTGAATATTTCTGAGAAACGTATACTACCACCCACATCTGTATGCCAACAAACCTCCCCAGAGGAAAATGTAGAATACATACAAAGGGCTTTATGGTTGAACTCTCTCAACAGACTTAGTTTAAAATTGCACACTCTCTCTTCCAGTTGCTAGCCAAGCATCTGCATTGGTGCTTCGCTATCAACCCAGCCATTTGCTTGGAAGTGTCCATAAAGAACATACATATCTTATCCACTCTAAGAAATAGGAAACAGCTGTTCAAGACGATTGAGAAGTCAATGTTTCATTGCTAATTACGACTTTACAATTGCAGAAAGGGAATGATGTGAACGTATGTAGCCCTTCATTGAGAGCCCAAACTCATTAACTTTGACTGCTGGCACAATAAATTCTCCACAATCGAAATCTAGCTCAATTGCTTTGGATATATGCAATCCTTACTAGCATCATGGTCTCTTCTCTGCCTCCAGAGAAAGCTCTACTGTCAAAGTCAGGTCCATGAATACATTCAACACCTTCCCTATTCATAAGGTCATTAGGATAATAATTCATAATTATATTCACATAATCAAGTTTGTATTGAGTACTGAATGATATATGTTAAAACATGGGCATCTGAGTAGTGCATATTCTCTCATTGTATGGACATGTAGCTTCTTCAGCATTTGCTGACTTTCCATACAGTTCTAGGACTGCCACTGGGTGTTTAGGCTTCCAATTCTGTGTTGCTGATATTAGTGTTCTGATGATATTTTTGATTAGGTGAATGCTTCCTAAACTACTAAGATGTGGGTGTAAATGTTTGGTATTTAATGGTTAGGGGTAGACAGCTTGAACAATATATTTCTAATTTTCGAGGTCGAGAATCATACCTGATTTGTGTGTTTTTGGGTAATGAACCTTGTTAGGCACCTTAATAGCTGACTACAGGGTTCAATCTGCACCATGTTGGAAGTATGATAGGAGTTCTGCTCAGTGTGTTCTGTTGGATGCCAATCAAGCTCACAATATGTTCTGTTGGAAGTTTGTTAGTTTACTGCGTCATGAATTGGGGTTTCTTTTGTGACAATTTCAGCATTGTTACTGTTGGGGAAATTCACCAACATCATCCAAGCGGTGCTGCACATAGCCTAGCACTGCCAACATCGATAAAGATAGGAGGAGAGATATTGCTACAGAGGACCATCCAAGCACCATTAATATCTGACATGATGCATATCCTGTCGTACCACCTATTAATCTCAAAGAGCATTATAACTTTATATGGACTGCCTAAATTGCACTTATACACTTTGTCTTATCTTTAAGAATTCTTTTTCTAATTTACTATTTTAATTTTACAAACAAACCCGATTTTAATTATTGTTTGTAAAACTTTTTAGGTGGCTTTTAATTACTGACTGGCTATCTGTTTTTATGGGCAATGGCGTCATCCTGTTTACACACACATATAATGATTGTTTTTAATCGAACAAGAATAAACAAAATAGACTACTGTTAGAAACTGGTTTCTGGTTGGCAGCGGTATGCATACTGTCATAGTAGGAACCGCAATTCACAACACATACTAAATTATCCTTTGCTCGCCATATGGTTGCTTGGCACAGATCAGTGATGCTTAACTTAAGAGGCAATGTGTAAAGTATTTGTGCAACACTTAAAACAGTAACACAGTGATAATACAACACTGTGACCTGGATGACCTGGAAGGAGCTACACCATGTGGGGTCTAGGCACGATTTCCTCACATGCTTCTTCACCAATAACCATTCACCTGGATTGAGGTCATGACAATGCTCCTGCCTGTGGACTCGGATCACCAATTCAACCTGAAGAGAGACAGAAAGCACCACATCAGCCAGGCTTTTTCAGTAGTTAAGACCCATGTCATCTCTAGTATTAACAGGTGCACTCGAGGTACAACAGGCAGTCTCATGGACAAAACAATTTTCGCTCCTCTGTGCTGCACACTTCACCATTCCAACTTCATCTACAACATGCTCTGGTGAGAGTGATCAGTTTAGTCACCTGTGCAGAGGTTATATTGCACAAACCGGAGGATTCCACCACAACTTCTAAGGCCCAAAAGGCATAGGCTCCTTTCAAATTTCCTCTATCATCTCTCTGACAATAGCCATAAACAGACAGCATATTAGATCAGGCTCCTCCACAGCAGAATCTCGCATATTATGTCTTGTTTTGATCTGCCCATCATCATTTTCATCATAATCTGGCAATAAGAGCAATGTGGCCTGATTAAGACATTCCTCTTGTATCCCGTAGGCTTGAGAAAATTACAATAAACCCTCTTTATTTATTTTTCCTTGAATTTATTCCTTCATGTTATCTTTTTAGGAATTGTTCACATTCCACATGATGCTTTCCTCTGAATTCATCAATTTTCACAAAACATTTCTGGTGCTAGATACACTCCAATGCAATTCGAGCATCAGTGCTCTACATCAGGTAGTAAAGGCTACAAATTAAACAATAATGCATTATGATAACAGGATTTACTCATTTTCTACATTGCTTGCAAGCCAGGTGATGTGTTTATAAAAATGATGCACATTGCGCAGAACTTGACTGTGAACTGGTGACCAGAAAGGTACTATTAGTGCTCATCTGTTTTTAAACAGTGTTTTCAAATGGATTGTGTTTTGGTGGGTTTACTCATGTATGGTATGTTAATCTGTTGCCCTCAAAACGATCTGTAATGTAGAAACAATAAATAGATGCTCATAGATGTCAATCTGTGTTGGGTTTGAGTGTGGGTAAGTAGAACTTCTATAGAGTAGGACATCATAACTGTAACACAGTACCCAATTACAATGCATGGTTGAATGCTGACACCAATTTTGGCTACCTCCTTTAGGAAGCCCAGCAAATCTGCAGCCACTGGGTCAAGAGTGGCTGAAAAATATGCCACAGGACTTTAGGAAGGTCCATTCATCTGAGTCCGTCAGAGACTATCTCTCAGTTCCAGTAAGGTTTGTTCACGATCATTGTCCCATGGTAGCAGATTTTTCACAAATTTCTGTGAAAGCTTCTGTAGAGGTTTGTGCATTAGGTAAAAGTCAGGAATCCACTGACGACAATAGCCCATAATTCCCAAAAAAGCTCATCCTCTATTTAGCAGAAATGAGCTTCTGCAACACTTTTCTTGCTCCTTTTTCAATGTGATGTCCTAGATACATGACTACACATACTACTAAGAGCATCTTCTGTCATAAACATTTTACCTACTTCTCACAAAATAGTACTGTGCCAACTCTTACTCCCTCTGCTCCCTTCATGATATCACTCAAAGGATTATCTACTCCTTAGCTTTCTCTTCCAGTGCAGGTGTTGGATTTTTGGTCCAAACCAGCTAATCACTACACTGTGACCTTCAAAATGTAAGCTAGCAAAGAATAACATTTTAAATGAGCCTACTGTGACTTTAGCATCGGCAATAGGAAGTATTATGCTGACCAGTAAGACATACGGTATTAATTCAAAAATAATGTGGAGCATCTAAGCCCACTTACGCTAACTTTAAATGTGCCCTGGCTAACTAAAGCTAATAAAATATATGTATTTACTTCACTCTGCTTAATCTAAATGTAAATAACATGGAACTTAAAAGTGACATCATTCAAGTACATAATAAACCAATCATGAGAAGATGTATGCTAGCGGTCATGCGGCTTACAGGCTAACACCTTATTTAAGAGCAAAGAAGCAAAATCAAATTTGTATAATCAACAGTGACCATCTCCTTCTCAAGAAAGACAAGAATTAGATGTGCATTGACTGCATGGAGATCTGTGGATGGAAGCAGGAAACCCTGGACCAGGTATGCTGGACATGCCTGGGAGCCATGACAGTACCACTTTCAGAAGGCACCCAAAGAGGGTTCTCTTTCAATGGGTAACTGTTAGATCTGACAAGCTTAGGGTGGTCTTCCCTCAGCTTTTTGCCTGCCTCCCTCCATTTTTCTGACCTTGTTTTTCCTGGTTTCTCTGCACAATTTACCACTGCTGGCCTGTGCAAAAGTGTTTGGGTTCTCTCCTCCAAACATGGAAACATTACCTGAACCCCAATTGGCATATTTAAGTTACTTTAAAGTCCATTGTGAAGTACACTGGTACTGTACATTAAATTCTACTAGTTGGTGTGCAGCATTTATTGTGTAATCCACTTAAGTACCCCTCTAACTATGGTTCATTCTGTGATTGCAGAGCCTGTATGTGGAGTTTTAGACTGCCACTTCGACCTGACAAGATAAACCTCTTACTGGGCCTAAACCTTCTCGTTTGATACCTATAAGTAGGCTTTCCTGTTTTCATTTTCTATTTTTGGTATATTATGGTGGTTTTTTTCCCCAGTGTTTTCAAGTAATTTCAATACCTTAAAAATCAGTGGTTATCAGTGATTATACATTTTTGCACCATTAAAAACAACAGAAAAACTGTTTTTCAAGTGTTTTCAAACATTAAGGGAGGTAATTAACATAGCACAGTCCATTGAGCAAACACATAAATGCATTAAGGAAATGAAATTGTCCAATGAGGTAGTTGCCAGCATTCAGGACCCAATTGGTGCACAGGAAAATCAAACAGCACAAAGTGCTCAAAGTCAAGTCCAGCAACATAAGAATTGCTAAGCCCACTGAGGAAAGTAATAACTTGAAATGTTTCAGGTGTGGTAGTAGAATCATCTTGCCAACAACGTTCATTACACTGCTCGTAATGTAACGTGTAAGAAATGCAAAAGAAGAAGGCACTTTGCGCCTCCCCCCTTGGTGGATGGCTCTCTTGTTGCCGACTTTTTCCAATACCTCCCCCTCCCAGTCCTTTCGGAGGAAGTACAGAAAAGCATGGATGGCCCTATAACTCAACAGGAGATCCGTGCCGCATTTAAAGGTTTAAATCGTAATAAAACGCCAGGTCTGGACGGACTCCCTGTCGAGTTCTACCTCACCTACATGGAGTCCTTGGTGCCTACGCTGGAGACTGTCTACAAGACAGCTCTGGAGAATGGTCACTTACCGGAATCCATGATGCAGGCGCTGGTCATGTCTATACCAAAGCCAGGACGGGACGGGACGGAATGGACATGTCAAACTATAGACCCCTCTCTATGTTAGCCACCGAATGTAAAATCTTGAGTAAAGCCCTCGCCAACCGTATACAGACGCATCTCCCCGCACTTATTCACAGTGATCAGTGCGGATTTCTCCCAAACCGCAGCACTTCACTTAACACTCAGCGGTTGCACGCAGTAATGACAACTACCCCGCAGGCCCACCGCCACGCTGGGTATATTGCATTAGACCACAGGCAGGCATTTGATTCCCTGTCATGGGAGTTCATGTTTGCGACGTTGCAGCGTTTTGGATATCCGGATAAGTATTTAAAATGGGTCCATTTATTGTACACAACCCCAATATTTCTGATACATATACTATACATTGTGGCACAAGGCAAGGGGGCCCTCTGTCCCCCCTGTTGTTTGTGCTGGCATTGGAACCGCTGGCTCTTCAAATATTGGCGGCCCAGCTCAGTATCTGCGTCGATGGGATGTATACCTTGTTATCAATCTATGCAGACGACATGCTCTTTTATTTGCAAGACCTCACGGTCGATGCAACCCCCCTCCCGGATTTATTTACTACCTTCGAACGCCTGTTGTGTCTGGCCATAAACCCCGACAAATTGACCAGTTACTTTTTCCAAGACACTCCACACATTACTTCTTTACAATTTGGCGTTTACTCATTTTCGGTGGCTCCCACTACCTTTAAATACCTCAGTATTTATGTGTACAGAACACAAGAAAACCAGATAGAAGGCAATATCCAGCGGGCAATAACAGGGCTCCAGGCCAGTGTGGGATTCTGGTCTTCTTTGCCTCTCTCAGTAATGGGGCGGGTCTCTATCTCAAAGATGGTGATGCTACCACATTTACTATACTATTTTGTAAACATGCTGGTGGTCCTCCCACAACTCATTTTTACTACACTGGACACATTACTGACTACCCTCATCTGGAGCACGGGTCGGAGATAGATAAGCCTTCGGAAACTTCAGCTGGGGACGCAGAATGGCGGCCTGGGAGTACCGGACTTCCGAGGCTACTACTATGCTAGCCAACTCCAGTGGCTGTCATATTGGACTGCAGGGAGGAACTTATGCGAGATTGGGTTCACACAGCAGAGGCTAGATAGAGGGGAACTACACACCCTGCTGCTGCCGTGAGCCAGTATCCCTCCCAACTGCCCCCCCTGCCGTGGACTGCCCTGCTCTGTTGAAAGAAGGCCTTGGCTTACACATCTGCGGCAGCCCCATACGCTGGGAACATACCTTTCATAGGCCTGCCCACACCACAGGGGAGACTCACACAGACTAGACTCCAGAATTGGGCGGACAATGGGATAGAAGAGGTAGGAGCTTTCTTCGGGGACGGTCCACTGATGGACCATGATCCCTTTGTGCAGGCCACTGGAGCGCCACCACGCCTCTATCTGCTACATGCTGCAATCATACACTACATTAGAGCCACTTGGGCCCCACCGAGGACGGAACCCCCGCAGCAAACCTTAGTACACCTCCTATACTACATGGGACCTGGGGGACATCTGGTGCGTTGGTTATAAGTACAAGCATACGCAGCAATAGCTCTTACATCCCTTAGGGGACAATGGACAACGGACTCCGGTGCCGAAATTACAGACCACGCATGGAAGCACATACTGGAGTATCCCAAAAAAGTATCACGGAATGCACGGCTCAAATTCATACAGACGATGGTACTGCATAGATCATACCTAACGCAGAAGCGGATACACTGCATGTTCCCAGATTCCCCCCATAGCTGCCCCAGGTGTAGAGGAGAAGAGGCGGACTTCCTCCATATGCTATGGTCCTGTCCCCGACTGATGGGCTACTGGGAGGGGGTGCGACACTCCCTAACCACAGTGACACAAATACCGATCCCAGATGACGCCCTGGCTTGCCTGGTGGGCCTTCACAGGCGCTCCCGGGTTCAGAAAGTGCTCTGAAGTTTGTGGATCTGGCCCTCATCTTGGCAATCAGGGTGATTACAATGAGGTGGAAGTCCACCAGATGCCCGGCAGTCACGATCAGGCAGACGGACGTGCTCCAATGGGCTGAGACAACAACACAACTCCCTGGACTGGGAGGCCATGCTGATTGAGCTGGAGACACTAGAACAGGCTCCCACACAGGACGCCACATGACAGTGAAGCAAAGAGTGTGAGTCCATTCGTGCCTGTACGGCCCATGGAACAGAGATATTATGATTCTACCCTGTAAAATGTACCCTTGGGAGATCGCTCTTATAGTGACTCCCTGTTACCAGCATCAACGATACAGTGCGACTGACCAGGAGGGGGTTAGGGTGGGAGAGGAGGTAGTTAGGGGGGGCAATTGGGGGTTTCCTTTTGTCACTGATTTGACTTTAAATATGCACTACTTTGAATTATGGATACAACACTACATGTATATTATTGGTTTGGAGAAGGGGTCAGGCTATAGATACTCTTTGTACGCCTCTCTTACACTGAAAGATCTTGGACAACCAAGTTGTTATGTACAAATGCACTGGTAAGGTTACGGTGGGAGAAAATCAAAATAGATTGTATTTGAAATGCTTGTACATGACAGTGTATGATATCTTGTGGTCATCAATAAAGTGTGTTAAAAAAAAAAGAAGAGGGCACTTTGCCAGGTCCAGCAGAGATGGAGATAACAGTCAAGTAAAAGTTATTTATAGCAAGAGCGAACAAGTACCTAAATATGTATTCCACTTGAAGGATAACGCGTGTGTGTTCATTTCTAAACATCCTAAATGTACAGTCTACCTCAACAATAAGCCTGTAGTCATGTTTGCTGATTCTTGTTCCCCGTTCACTCTAATTAACCAAGAAGATTTTGTGAACATATTTGGTGTTTTGAATCTTGATCTGTTGAAACCTGACATCTCTCAAGAGGGATATGCCAAGGAAGCAATACCTTTTGGTAGGAATGGTAAAAATGCTTATAGACTTCAAGGGCAGATCCACTGTTTGCAAGGTGTATGTTCTGGAAAGGGAATCAACTTACTAGGTTGACATCATCAGAAGGAACTAGGCATTATACTAGACTCCAATAACAAAGAACAATTCCTTCTTCTTGATTGTGTAAATGGATCAAGTGATTTTTGTGAAGAAACCCCAGATTTGTTCTCCGATAAGATTGGGTTGTTGAAGAATTTTCAACACAAGATAAAAGTAATACATGATGCAAAACCTATTGTACACAAACCTCGCCCAGTTCCCCTTATGTTGAGGGAGCCTTTACAAAAAGAGATGAGCAAATTGTGTGATGTGGGTGTTATACAAACCATAGAGGTGTCTAAATGGCTGGCTCCCATCTTCCTTGCTGCCATGGTTAGCGGGGAGGGTATCCTTTTTTGTGTGGATTTACGCAGCCTAAATGATAACATTTGGGTAGACAGATTTCCCCTTCCAAACATAAATGAGATGTTAAGTACTTAGGATGATGCAAAAGTTTTCTCTGGAATTGACTCCTCAGGGAGAGCAACCTCCAGAGTCGAGACCACTCACAGCGTTTACCACTTCTTTTGGGGCATACATGTTCATAAGGATGCCTTTTGGCCTAGCTTCTGCTGCAGTTTTCCCAAAAATAATGCATCCGATTTTAAATGGTATAGATAATACCTTTTGCTGCCAAGATAATATTTTAGTTATGGGTCATCTGTAGAGGATCATGATCGTATTTTGAGACTAGTTTTCATAAAATCGATGGAGTCTGGTTTGACTGTTAAAATAAACAAGTGCAAGATTAGAGTTGGTTCTGTGGATTATCTTGGTCACACCATTTCGCAAGAAGGGTTTAGGCCCAAATATAGCTTAATCCAAGCAGCTAGCGTTGTGCCTTACCCAAAGAACAAAGAAGAACTTAAATCCTTTTTTGGTTTGATTGAATACATGGCCAAATATGTTATAAATTTTTCTGAAAAGTGTGTGTCTTCATGACCTTCTGAGAAAGAACACATAGTTTGTTTGACAGACAGAGCATAGTCATATTGTAAACAAGTTTAAAGAGGACATCATACATTCACCAGCACTTAGTTCATTTGACCCTATTAAAAAAACTATTCTTACTACTAATGCTTCATATAGTGGTTTGGTGTCACCTTATCCGAAAGAGGGGAGTATGGCGAGACAATCATAGCTTTTGCGTCACGCTGTTTAACCACAGCTCTACGTAACTATTTAGTAATTGAAAAGGAAGCCCTCGCCTGTTTCTGGGCTGTCCATCATTTTAAGTTTTATCTATGGGGCATAAAATTCATCATTCGCACAGACCTTAAACCTCTCACTTTCATGTTCTCTGTCAAGAAAGCTCACCGTGGTTCTCCCTGCATATCCAAAAGGACTTCTGGGAAGTAAGGCATGAATTACCTGTTCTGGATGACATAGTTTGTCGAAATGGGAAAATTGTACCACCTGTTGACCTTAGAGACAAAATTGTTGATTTGGCACATGAGGGCATCTTGGCAGGAACATCACAAATAGTAGAATAAGGGAAAGATTTTGGTTTCCCAATATGGATTCTATGGCTGATTAGAAGGTTAAGGGTTGTATTCGCTGTGCAAGCAGTGACAAGACTAAAATCTTATGTAAAGTGCTTTATCCCCTGTTGATGTACCGAGTATACTATGGAGTAAATTAGCCGTGAACATAATTGGTCCTATGGAGTATATGGGGGTTCAAAAGAGATTTATGATTGCACTTATCAACTACACCCCTCATCGGATAAAGTTTACATTTGTACTACGCACAACCACAAGGAATTCCTGAAACGCTGGTTACAGACAATGGAGCCCAGTTTACATCTTTGGAAATTAAAGAATTCCTTCAAAAACTGGGCATAAAACAAGAGAAGACAGATCTGTTCTTCCCAATATCTAATGGCTAACCTGAAAGGACGAATCAAATGATTAAAGAACACCTTCAACTGGCCATGTTTAATGGACATGATGTAGACAAATCCTTATGAGACTGCATTTGGTCATACCACACTTCCCCTAACCTAGTGACTGGGGTATCGCCATTTGTTTGCATCAGATGGAGGAAGCCTAGCACAAAAATAAACCCTCAATGGTTGGGTGGGAGAAAATCGGTTACAACCAATACACATGAAACTAGTAGAAGGGTACACAACACCAGCTCTAGAACAAGAATTGGTATGAAATAAAAACATGGCATCAAGGAACATAAATGGAAAATTGGTGACTCTGTGCTAGTTAAAATACTGACAGGAGGTAAAATGGATCACAGGTAATTTGACCCAGGACACCAGTTGACCAGAGTCAACAAAAATGTAGCTCAAATTGACAATGGTCAGATATGGAGAGCGGTGACAATATCATTAAAGTTGATGTGAACCAAAGTTAACTTTCTTGGTTTTTTTGTATATCGTTGGGAGATGTGTTGTAATCTTTCTTTTGTAACCTTACTCTTCTTTTAACCGTGTAACCTCTAATTGGTATATCCCGTCTTCCCCCTCCTGCCGTTTGGAATGTTCCCTCTGAAGTTCACCTTAGAATGTTGAAGGTGACGGTTATTCTCTTTCAAGAGAGTGGATGATTGACAATAAAGACGCTCTGCTCTTCTATTGACACAGTGTCTCGTTTTTCTTTAAAAATCACTTCAGAGATACAAATGACATTAAGATTCCGTATTCAGAGAAATCATTCCATAGGTCATCAATGAGGAGACAGAGATAGTGAGTGAAGTAACAGTGACTGTGAATACTCACTGGTCAGGAGATCAAAGAGGCAGCAGATGCCTAGTTGAATGAACTCGGCTCCTAAATGGACATACTTTGCAGGGAGTGTGAAGCTGACTTGAACATACTTGTGAGTGATGATCCCCGGACTGATTTTAACAAACTTCCTTGATTAAAGGTGCCACTTTTGATTTTGACTGAATCTTGATTATTTGATTATACCAAAGTCAACTGACATTTCTAGGCAATTGAACTTTAAAATTCAACTTTGCAATGACATTTAGGGCCTAGGCTCCAGTTGAAGCATAAGAATTTCATTCTTAGGAGACCATTGACGTAGGGCTAGAGCCTGACTTTGAGGCAACTGAACCTTAATTCATTGTGAATAAGTCATCAGTGCTGCTGAAATTGCACAAAGAAGCCACCAACAATTGTTTCTTTATATTTGATTTGCTTCACAATTTTTTTTCTTCTGAAGAAATGCCATGAAGCTGTGGTAACTCCTTCACACTATAAGCATAGAGCAATAGTGGTCACTGTGTCTGTAATTTCTTTTATACTAATAACATCTGTATTTATATCCCGACAGCTAAGCCTTCTTCTATTTCAGTAGTAAGACAGTCTATTATAGAGGAGAAATTATTACTAAAAGATAATTTTGAGGGAAACTTTATTACTTACGTCTTTTTCAGTCTTTTGTCTGAGTACACTTGTGTATTACAGGCAAAAGGCTGATATGTTTGTACTTATCTTCCTGCATCTCTGGCAGAAGGGATGACATATTATCATATCCCACTAACCTAAAGTATTATTTGTAGTTTAATTTTATGCCTGCTAGATCCTCAAGGACATTTTGGTATTATTTCTCAAACTGCGATGTAGTTTTCCAGAGGTGCCTCTAAGCATGATGCCAATACTATGGATACTGTCTACCATTTCTTTAAGCCTTTAACTACATTTGACACTTTTCAAGCTAATAGACATAATCTCACCTGCAAATTAAGTCAGCCTGTAAAAAATGTCATTGGTGATTTGAAAAACAGAAGTGCAGAGATTGAAAAGAAGGAAAGGAGTGGAAGGAATCACAGCAAGTTTGGAGTGAGGGAGAAGAGAGATACAGAGAAATAGGGTACAACCATGAATGATTTAGAATGGGAGAAACATTGAAAGCTATGTGTTACAAGGCAGAAAGGGGTTGTTCTGAAAATAATGATGGAATGGAGTGAATGTCCTCAAACTTATCAATTTTCAGATGTTCCTGACTTTGTCTTTGCTGGAGATGACCAAGTTAGTCCTGATGTTTATTATGTATGTGGAAATTATGCTTACTTTAAGCTTCCTACAATCTGATGGGGAAGCTGCTATCTAGGGTTAGTGTTCCCTAATGTGTGTTTCATAAAGAAGATGGGAAATCAGGGAGTTATGTTTCGTGGGAGAGTTAAGCATAATATTTCACAGGTAATGCAGCATATCTTTTGAAGTTTTTATTCCCTCTGTACATGGAGCTTTGAATGATGCAAATATCAGAAATCTGACTACATTAGTGGATAAACTTGCAATCACTCCATCAGGTTCACCTTTGGCTATCAACACTGAAATAGTTGCTATTAGAGTAATGATTCTTCAGAATTGGCTTGCTTTATATATTTTGCCGACAAAGAATGGTGGCATTTGCAAGAAGCTTTGCATTGAACAATGTTGCATATATGTGCCTGACAAGAGCCAGGATATTGTCAAGTATGTAAGGAATCTCAGAGGTGTTTTAAAGGTTTAAAGGATTTGGAAGTAGCAGGTTGTCAGGTTTCTGTCGCGCCTCGCTATGGACAAAGGGAACGGAAGGTGAACAAACTGCAAATCCCAGACTGCTAAGCGGTATAGGAGGCGGGGTATAAATAAGACGTCACTTCCTTCATCCGGTGTCGGATATTTTGGATTGCGACCGCCATCGTTCTTGACGTCTCTACGTTTGGGCAAGTGCAAGAGTGTTCATAGTATTGGGGTTCTCCTTGGTCCTCCGTTGGCTAGCCTTCTCACCAGCTATTGCGGAGAACAGACTTCCAGGTTCCTCGGTTGCGCTGTATTTTCTTTCCGCGTGTCTCCGTTGGCGAGCCTGCTTGCTTCGGCTCTTGCGGAGGACATGATTTCATAACCTCAGATCAGGGTTCATTCTACTTCCGATTTCCTCCGTTGGCGAGCCTTCTTTCAACGGTTATTGCGGAGGAAATCCCTTTTGTTTGTGTTGGTATACTCCTTCCTTGTAATCCTCCGTTGGCGAGCCTTTTTGCATCGGCTATTGCGGAGGATTACTCCTACAGGTCCCAAGCAGGGACGAAGTATTACGATTCCTTAAAGGTACCGAACAACTTTCCAGGTAACCTTTTCTTGCCTTACTTTTGGGTGACGTAACCCTTATTTGTGTTCAGGGAGAGACTGTGTTGTTTTCACTATCGGCATAAGAGCATTGACTCCTCATCTTTATTACCCACGGGTAGAGAGAATAGGGTATGTATTTCTCTTTCGTGATACCTATAGTTCTGCTAGAAATCAGATCCTGGGGGTTGTTATGACAGTGAGGTTTTGTGTTTGCAGGGGAAGACAGACACATGCTGAAGTTATATGTTCTCGGTAGAAGAGAAGTATCTCCTGAGTTATCGCAGGCTGCTTTCAAGTTACAGGTCGAGAACTGTTATATACTGTCAGTATCTAGGGTTAGGAGTGCCTTCAGTAGAACTGGTACCAATCATTGTGTTTTCTGTTTTCACAGCTCTCCCTCCCCGCAGTCCCCTTCCTTTCCTTCCTGTTTTGCCCTCACCTGATCCTTCTCCAGCCCACGGCTATAACAGCAATCGGGGCTTGGATATATCTGGAGGTGGCCTATCTAAACCACACGCTGATCCTGAGGATGAAGAGGATAACACAGGTGCTTGGAAAGCAATCCCGATGGGGTATTCAACAGCAAACACATGGTTTAGTGAGCCTGGCAGTATGCTTCTAGGGGCTAGTTTGAGGTTGGTATGTTTATTGTGCACTGTATAATGTGTCTGTTCTTGATTATAAAGAGATTTAAGCT
The DNA here is from genome assembly GCF_964263255.1 of Lissotriton vulgaris. NCBI lineage: Eukaryota > Metazoa > Chordata > Amphibia > Caudata > Salamandridae > Lissotriton > Lissotriton vulgaris. The sequence goes on from NC_141687.1 coordinate 1,337,690,902, forward strand.
GAATAAGAGAGAGAAAGTTTCAGGAGAACAAGGGTAAAAGAAGCTAGGTGATAACATGAGAGTGAAAAGGAAGAGGGAAGGTATGGAAATGGAAGAAATGCAGTGTTATCTTTATGATGAGTTAAAGTAACTAGAGAAAGCTAGATGTAAAGAGCAGCAGACAGGTGTTGACAGTGTTAAGAGGAGGATGTTGGGTGTTTTGTGTGATGGCTCCCAGAGCCATAAAAGGGGGTTAAATTGATGACACCCATTTGATGTTCTTTATTCTCTCTTACATACTATGTCAACCTGTAAATCACATTAACTCTGGTCAAAATAATTTACACATGATGTCCTCATTATTTGCTTGAATTATGTCACTTGTTAGTTCCATGTTATTCACATTTAGATTTAGCAGAGTGAACCAAATACATTCAAATTCAAAATATTCTTTGTTCGGTTAATATGCCAGAGCCATAAAAGATAACATAAAATAATAAATACAAAACATTTTAAATTGTTAAAATCAAATACAGTCTTCATGCATATCTGATATTGATTTCCTAATCTTCACATCACTATTTACAAAGCTTCACACAGCAGAGCAGATTGGAAGGGAATGTAATGATTGTAAATTGAGGCGAGTGGGCCTACACTGCTTAATTGCAATGCAATGTTTTCTTTTTTTAATCTGGCTCTAGGAGACTTCTAAAACTTGCAAAAGAAAACTGAATGTAAATGCTTTGTACAGACATTCATAACATAGACATAATCTATTACCTTTAAAACAACAGCCAGATGTAGGATGTGTAACCATAAAATATGCTGTACGTAGATGAAAACAGATTAAAATAATGACATTCATGACTAAAACATATGAGAGATAAACTGCAGGCCAGGGTTTGAAGGAATTAGACCATAAGCACACACTGAACTATTGACACTTTTACTGTGCTGCCCAGCATCAGTAGTCACATTTCTCAGATTTTGCTTGATTTTAAATATAGTAGATTTTGTAAGTATGGGGAGAATACATTCTTCAGTGGAACCCAGGGTAAAACATAAAGAGTCATAGATCGATCTAATGCATCTTAACCAATCAATTTTATAAGAGCAGTCAAGATACAAACAGTTGACAATTACTGTCCTATTTCGGATAGATTCTGTTTTAACAGCAAAGAAAAAAGTAAAGAGAGATGTAGGGAGAGGAAAGAATGTTCAAAGAAAAACCTTCACGTGACTGTATCTGTAAATTCCAATATATTATTACAACCAAATCATAAATAAGCATTACATTTAGTATTAATATTGTAAAGAAGACAGAAGAATTATTAAAGGAGGTCAAGGAGCAAATGGAATTGCAACTTTAGAGAGATAGGTAGTGAGAGCTGTCCATAGAATATCTATTTTAACAGACAATGGAAAAGAGTGTAGATTCCAGCTATTACGTTTTTGATTATGACACACTAAATTCCACCGCTGTTGAATGTTGAGATTGGTTTAGGAATACGAGGGGCCCCTTAGCACCAACAAGGGAGTAGGGCACTTATATAGTGAAAGAAAGAAGATCCCTTGAGGTAAATCCTAATCAAGATAGACCTCAATGTTCACACATCACACACTCATATATATTTCATATCCACACCTACTTCCATTGGACCATATATAAAAGGGAAAGCAGCAAAATGTATAAAAACTATATATCACATGTGTTTATTGATTGTTTGTATACAAAATATTATAATTAAAAACATTAATTCATACAATTCATAGCACAAATACACTTTCTTTTACAAAAGGAGATATAAACACATTAAAAATCAATCTCTCTAGGCATGAAAACAACAAGAGTAAAACACTAACAGCTAGACAGAAAAATTGGTCTTAACATTCTACACCTCCGTCATAACACAATATTAAAAGCCTGGGAATATGCCATCTGCAATTAGCCTTCTTTCACCAGTGCTAAAAGACAGAATAGTGTATTCAAATGTAGCATCAACGCGTTTCGATGTTTTTTTTTCATCTTATTAGTCCATCTTTATCAAGACCTCTATTATTGTGCACTCTTTCTTATGTCGAAGGTTTTCATGCAATCACCTATAATGAGATACGGTCAATGTTATCTTCATTCTCTAACACCACATGGTAAAATACCTCTGAGGCCCTACTGCCACCCCTGATGTATCTAAATTAAACAAGATAGTTATTCTTTAATTTGCTCAGACAAGAGTCCCGTGCTCTCCACACCACTGGAGTCAAGCTATCTTGGCTGATGACGGCTGATAGCCAGAAACCGGTCCTAGGATGCTTGATTCCAGTCCAGGGAAGACATGGCTTGGCAGTTCGGGCTGGACTGTTTCCATGAGGCACAGGGTGAAGGCTAATTTGCATATGGCCATGTCTGAACTGTGGTGGTGTGGAGTACAAAAAAACGATGGATTTGGCTCAGATCTCTGTACTGGGGTGAATTTATGAAAATGTTCTGCATTCTGTCCATCAACTTTTGTTTTTGCATTTGTCACCCCTAGTGGGACGGGTATGCTCAGACGTGAGTACCGTGCTCTCCACACCACTGAAGTCAAGCTATCCTGGCTGATGACGGCTGATAGCCAGAAACCGGTCGTAGGATGATTGATTCCGGTCCATGGAAGACATGACTTGGCAGTTCGGGCTGAGCTAATCTCATGAGGTACTGGGTCAAGGCTGATTTGCATATGGCCATGTCTGAACTGGGGTGGTGTGGAGTGCAAAAAAGCGATAGATTTAGGTCCAGATCTCTGTACTGAGGTGAATGTATGACAATGTTCGGCATTCTGCCCATCAACTGTTGTTTTTGCATTTGTCACCCCGAGTGGGATGGGTATGCTCAGACGTGAGTCCCGTGCTCTCCACACCACTGGAGTCAAGCTATCCTGGCTGATGACGGCTGATAGTCAGAAACCGGTCCTAGGATGCTTGATTCTGGTCCAGGGAAGACATGGCTTGGCAGTTCGGGCTGGACTGTTCCCATGAGGCACAGGGTCAAGGGTGATTTGCATATGGCCATGTCTGAACTGGGGTGGTGTGGAGTGCAAAAAAATGATGGATTTAGGCCTTGATATCTGTGCTGGGGTGAATGTATGACAATGTTCTGCATTCTGTCCATCAACTGTTGTTTTTGCATTTGTCACGCCGAGTGGGACGTGCATGCTCAGACGTGAGTCCCGTGCTCTCCACACCACTGGAGTCAAGTTATCCTGGCTGATGATGGCTCATAGCCAGAAACCTGTCCTAGGATGCTTGATTCCGGTCCAGGGAAGACATGGCTTGGCAGTTCGGGCTGGACTGTTCCCATGAGGCACTGGGTCAAGGCTGATTTGCATATGGCCATGTCTGAACTGGGGTGGTGTGGAGTGCACAAGAATGATTGATTTAGGCCCAGATCTCTGTACTGGGGTGAATGTATGACAATGTTCTGCATTCTGTCCATCAACTGTTGTTTTTACAAGAATGAACAAGGGGGAATTTTTTAAAGAAAGAGCATAATTCATTTTTTTAAATAGTTTATAGAGGAGTAAGTGAGATAATTGAAGATAAAATTCAACAGTGAAGCCATCAGGACCAGGCACTTTAATCTTTGGCAAACATTTGATCATCAATTGTAGTTCATGTATTCTCAAGGGGAATTCAAGAAGAGAAGCATCAATGGTAGTGCAGCTGCTGGGTTTGAAGTTTGAAAAATAAGAGTCAATATGTTCTTCAGAAGGACTCGTTTCCATAGTATATAATCGCCGGTAATATTCTGCAAAACAGGCAGCTATTTCAGCATCATGCAGCAATTGAGATCCTGAAGTATTAGTAATGAATTTAACAGTCATTTTTTCCTTTCTACATTCTTTAAATAGTTAGCCAGCACAGTACCTATTTTGTTCTTGCCACCATAGACTCTAGGGTTAACTATAAGAAGTGTGTCACAAGCTTTTTCTGTTGAGATTTTATTGAATTGAAAATTGCCTGCAATCAGTGCGTCTAGATCCGCTTTGTTTTTTTTATGCTAATAAATATGTTTAAGATGTTTGACATTAGTTAAATTACCAATGGATTCTTTTTCGCTAAGTCTCCTTTTTGAGGTGACATATTTGATTCTAAAGCCCCTAGAAGTTGTTTTAAAAGCATCCATACAAAATGAAAGGGAGTGCCACCTGTATCGTTGTGGTCAAATAAGTCGCATACAAAAATTTCGTAAGAAACAAGAAAGCGGGGGCGTGGCCGGGCGCCAGCAAAGATGGCCGCCTGACTCGAGAGCGCCGTTGAGCCGAGCCTTCACCCCGTAGAAATCCGCCAATAATCCGAGGAATCCCACACTCCAGTTGCAGCGCTGAAGTGGCGCTGAGAAGCGGTGCCGATCGATCCGGCTCCGGCCGCGCTGCAGGCCGCGGAAACCGAGATACGTTATGGTGCTCTGGAGCCAGTTGCCGGCAGGCAGCGTTGGAGCGACGTGAAGTCTCAGGCGAGAGCCCGACTCGTCTGCCAAGTCGGGCCGGTACTGAGTTAGACGCGGCCGGGGGGAGACATCTGATCTGCATCCTGGAGCCAAGCAACACACTGCGCCGCCAGTTTGGGACTGCCACACTACGCCGGGGCACCAGTGGGTGAGCAGATTTGGAAGCGGATCGGAGGACACCCGCAGAGCACTGCCGGGGCAGTTTGGGCCCTGCTCCAAAGACGGCTAGCTAGGCGGGAACTCCGATTGTCCGTGAGGCGGTGGCCCCCCGTATTAAACGGACTATCAATCACGGCAGGGGGACTCATCAGCGTAGGGGCCCTGAGCTGACTGCAAGGGGATCGTACAGGCAGTGAATTGGGCCTACCTAGTGAAACCTCTCCTATATGCTTGGGGGCAGACAGCATGTGACACCCTCCCCAGGCAGGACAGGAAGCGAACAGTGGTGAAGGGGCGCTTGTAGCCGCCATACTGGTGGCGGAGATGTGGACTGCGTGAAGTGCCACCTGCTGGAGTACGGCGCAGAGCAGAGAGGAACGAGTGCTCCGCAGCCTGGGGCCTGGAGTCCTACCTAGAGACTTGAAGACCTAAGCCGCGGAAAACCTGGGGGTACTGACGCCATTATTGCACGGACCAGGACGTGTTGCAGGCCACAGATAGACTGCGTGGGAGGGTAGCCAACATGAGGCCCAAGCAAAATACCGCAACACAATCAAACAAACTGGACAAATACATGGTCCAGGTGGGGGCGCCACAAACGGAGAGGGCTGCAGGTGACCAATCCAACATGAGTGAACCGTCGCTGGCCTCCATCATGGCGGCCATACAGACACTTGGCACCACATTAGAGACAAAAATCGACAAGGTTTCCATCGAAGTTAATCCCCTCCGGGTAGACCTCGGGAAAACATCGGAGAAGACGAAAGCTAATGAGACCAACATCAAGGTGCTACAGACGTCGACCAAGGCACTTGAACAACGGGGCAATGACCTAGTGCACCAGCACCGACAAGTCGCGATGCGACTGGAGGACCAAGAAGGAAGGGCCCGCAGAAGTAATATACGTGTCGTAGGCGTACCGGAGGATTTGGAGAGGCCCAGTGTTGAGCTTTTCCTGGAAGACTTGATCCTAAACCACTTAAAGCCTAAAAGACTCTCCAATATATTCACTGTGGAAAGGGCGCGCCGAGCGCCAGTCCCTAAGCCCAAACCAGGGGCGCCGCCCAGGAGCATCATTGCAAAAATCCTGAACTACAGGGACAGAGACGCCATCTTGCAGGCAGCTAGACTGGCCGGGGACCTCCGCTACAACAACGCCACAATTCGGTTTTTCCCAGAATTTACCCTGCAGGTACAGCGAGAGAGGCGCTCCTTTGTTGGCGTAAAAGCAGCACTGAGGGAGAGAGGCATCAAGTACATGATGTTTTTTCCTGCCAAGCTCAAGGTTCTTGCTGGAGGCAAATCTTTGTTCTTTACCTCGCCTACAGACGTGCAGGATTGGATTCACCGAAAGCTGTCTACGGAGGGGGATCCGGCCAGAGGTGGGATATGGAGGAAGGACAGGCTATGTCGCCAGAATCTGTGGCCGACAGGTCAGACGTTGATGGGCAGAGTCAGCGTTCGTGGAGGTCGAGGTCGGCGAGTCCTCGTTGGGGGACGCTTCGAGAGGAGACTGAACATCTAGGGCGCCAGACCTCCACCTATTACCTTCCACTAACTGTAATGTACAGAGGATTTGTGGTTTGCATGTTGGTCATGAATCTAGAGTAGACTCCGGTTGGTAGAGAGGGGAAGGTGTCGTAGTGTGAAACGGTGAGAAGGGCTGTGCTTCTGATGGCGGCAGTGCGGCAGATTCCTACCCCCTCCTTTCAAACAATGTGACCCAAGTGAGCCCGTGAGGGGTCGCCTTATTGGCCGAGGGCCTGAAATGTTGAATGAACAGGAATGACTCTTTAGCTACATGGAGTGTGGTTTTCATTGTCCACTGTCACTGTTTACGGGGTGGGCATGGGTAGAGGCAGGATCTGGAGCCGGCGCACACCCCACTTGCACAAAGTTCATCTGTTAGGAAAAGAGGGTAGGTTTTTCTGTTTTGCTGTTCTCCCGATTCCAAGTTGGGTAACGGGCGAAAGGCGCTCTGCTGATTGGGGATGTGGGTAAATCAAGACCTACGGAGCAGGGAAGCAGGGTAGGGGGTGATGGTCTTTGTTGGGGGGAGGATGAGAGGGAGGGAGGGAGGATGGGGTGGGGATGGTTGCTCATTGGGGGGAGGGGCGAGGGTGTTAGCACCGCACCACAGCAGGACGCATAGTATGGAACGACAGCACAGGACACACAGGAGAACACTGGTTAGCTACAGGGTCTATGGCTATGAAGTGGGATAGGATAATTAGCCGGAAAGTCAATGGTATGGGGGACAATGTCAGGATTTCCAGTTGCGCCTACCTGTAAGTTAGACCAGTGAACTACGTTTCCCATGAGCCGCTGCTCTCGCCTTTCGTCCTGTTTCCCGTATCTTCGCTGTGTTGCAGGAAGTATCGCCCCCGGAGAAGAGGCGCCGGATTCTGGTATAGTTCGCTGCACCGTTCTTGCTCAGAGCGGGTTGCTCTGTTAAACGGCAGCGGTTCCTGTTTACTTTTACTTTACTACCCTCGTGTGCTGTGGTTCGGCACTTTATTCGGAGCTCATTCCGAATACGAGTGGCTCAGTGTTTACTTTGTGTGTTTAACTAACCTACGTCCGATTGTGGATTCAGTGGCAGAATGTAGGGGGAATAATCTCCGCATTGCCGCCACGAAGAAGGGGCATAATCCTTCTCTGTGGAATACAAATACCAAAGCGGAGAGAGGTGGTAAGGATCCACGCTCTACCATGTTTGGGACGCCTAAATCGAGGCATTAGTGTTTACTCTTTCCTCTTACTGTTTCAGATGAAGTAATCTGTTATAGGTTAATTCAGGAAAGAACAATTCTTAGAGACCTTCGAACATTCATGTATGTTTCTTTTCATTGGTCCTGGAAGTCTAACTGCTACATAAGTTTCACAAGGACCCAAGGTGTATATTGGTTACTGCCATTTCTTTATGTTAGGGGGTATGTATCTAGAATACGTAATGCATACAATCATGCAGCCTTACTATTGAATGTGGTTGGTAATGTATGTTGTTGCACTCTATAGGAAGAGAAGGTGTCTTGTGAGAGACCACTGCAGGGAATAAGAGAAAACAAAAGAGGCACAGGTGATCTCATGCTCCCTTAGCGAGAATATAAAGAGAGTAGAATTATTATGTAATATTAATCTGCAGTGTATTCTGATTTTTAGCTTCCCTTTTCCTGCAGCCCCCTTCCTTTCCCTACCCGGGTTTTTCCCCTTTGGGGTTTGTTCCCTCGCCATATCACTTGAACACCCTGCGATTTTACCTTTGGGGTGTTCGGGAGGTCCGGAGGTGGAGCATTGTTACTGCGTGCGAATCCTGCAGAGTGGAGTCCTGACAGACAAACTTAAAAGGTGTATTGTGCTGCAGTTTGTGAAAAAACACTTGCCGGATGTGGTCTTACTGCAGGAGACGCACCTAAAGGGAAACACATGCCAGGCACTAAACCGTTGGGGCTACACTCTAGCAGCGCATGCCGGTTTCACCTCAGGGTCTCGAGGAGTGGGTATTTTGGTGCGACGCTCCTTTCCCTTGGTAGTGGACCGTACGGAGGTGGATCCCTTGGGACGATTTGCGGCTATTTCCGGGAAATGGGAAGGCCGTAGACTCACCCTAGTATCGGTCTATATCCCTCCAGGCCTCCAAACTCAATCATATCGTGACCTCGGAGAGCTTGTCATGTCCCTCCCAGAAGGCCTTCTGCTGCTGGGTGGCGAATGTAACGCGGTCGTCTCGGGGCAGGTGGACAGGCAACTGTCGAGAGATATAAGGGCGGGCCAGCGGTGGCTCCCGAATCTGCTGGAGGCTTTCGGACTGGTCGATCTATGGCGCCTCATGCACCCGACACAAAAACAGTACACCTTTCTATCAGGTCCACGTCACACCTTTTCGCGCCTAGATTACCTCCTGGCGCCAATGCACCAGGACATGACGATTCGTGAGGTCACCCACCTGGCAAGGGGCATCTCGGATCACTCCCCCCTCTGGGCGCATCTTACATTGGGTGACTGGCAGGTTCACCGTGTCGCTCTCATTGCCGCGTGGCATTTAAAGGGTGAAGCTATACAGAAGAAAATTACACGGGCGATCGACTGCTACTTTGCCAAAAATTCGGGGTCTGTGGACTCAGGGGTGGTCCTAAGGGAGGCCTTTAAAACAGTGGTTAGGGGAGAGGCACTCTAAGCCATAGCTGGATTCCGCAAAGAACGTGAAGCGCAATTCCAGACACTGGAATCTGAGTTGCAATCCCTTGAGGAAGCTGCACAACGCACGGGGAGCCTAACCACGATACACCGGCTCCAACTGAAGGCCACAGAGTACAGGGACCTTGCTACAGACGCGGCCAAGACAATGGCGAGGAGCAGGGAAGGAAGGCTATATGATCAAGGGGATAAGGCGGGCAAACTTATAGCATGACTGGACAGGAAGCAGCAGGCTCAGAAGGTGGTCGCGGAGTTGCAGACGGCTACGGGAACAGTCCTCACGGACCCACAAGAGATAGTCAGGGAGTTTGTGTCGTACTATCAGCAAGTTTACGCTCCGAGATCCGCAAGGGCAGATAGCGACTCGGCGGCCTCCTTGGAGGAAATTAACCTCCCGTCCCTCTCCGAGGATGAAAAAGAGACTCTTGAAACACCCCTGGGGGTGGAAGAAATAGTGAAGGCCATCAATGACCTTTGCCCAGGGAAGGCCCTAGGGCCTAATGGCCTGCCTGTGGAACTCTATAAGCTCAAACCGAACGGCCTGGTAGAACACCTCAAGCGGATGTTCGAGGAAAGTAGGGAGCTAGGTAGGCTACCCCGTGACCAACGGATAGCCACGATTGTGGCGATCCCTAAGGCTGGGAAACCTAAAGATCTATGTGCCTCCTATAGGCCAATCTCATTGCTTAACGTGGAACCGAAATTCCTAGCTAAGGTTCTTACTAATAGGCTCAGACTGGTACTCCAGACCCTAGTACACCCAGACCAGTCAGGCTTTATGCCTCATCGCAACACAGCATTAAATCTACGGCGCCTTATGGGGTGTTGGGCTGCTGCCACCGACTGCGCGGGGAGGCGGCGGTGGTGTCATTAGATGCAGCTATGGCTTTCGATACACTAGAGTGGCCATATATGATGGCAGTAATTCGGAAGTTGGGATTCGGCCCTGGCTTCATTGGCTGGGTGCAGCTTCTTTACGCAGACCCGCTAGCCCAGGTTGTGGTCAACAACAAACTTTTGGAGCCCTTCAGTTTAGGGAGGGGAACATGACAGGGATGCCCCCTCTCACCCCTGTTATTCGCTTTGGCCCTCGAACCATTGGCGGTGTGGGTGAGGCAGACCCCTGCTCTGCAGGGGATACGATGGGCAGACGGATGGGAGGATAGAATCTCGCTTTACGCAGATGACATCCTCCTGTACCTCACAAAGCTGCAAGAGTCCCTAGCAGCAGCTCTGGACATTTTCCGGAGGTTTGGGGTGTACTCTGGCTACAGTTTTAACTGGGGGAAGTCTCTCATTTATGTCCTAATACCCCCGCGGACGCCAGCCGACTGCCCGATCCAAATAGCAAGCGACGGGTTCACGTACCTAGACATTTATATATCCAAAGATCGATCCGCACAATATGAGCGGAACCTTCTGCCTCCCCTGCAGAGGCTCCCAAGGGACGTAGCGGCATGGAAGAACCTTCCACTATCTTTGCTAGGCGAGGCCGCCCTCTTTAAAATGATGACGCTGGCCAGATTCCTTTATGCCCTCCACAATCACCAGGACCTAGTTCCGAATAAATACTTTGCTGCTATTGAGACAACCCAGAGGGACCTTCTCTGGACGGGTACGCCCCGCATCTCCCTCCAGAAGCTCACGCTGGGATGGTTTGTTGGGGGGATAGCATTGCCTGACATCAGGAAATACTACTGGGCGGCCCACCTGTCGGCCATAAATCAGGGGACGTACTGTGCAGGCAATGACCCTGGGTAAGAGATGGACAAATATCTCCTTCCAGGGGGGAACTTTGAGGTGGATCTTTACTCCAGACAGGGTAGGTACCAATTGTCAGGGCTGACCAAACACTCTGTCCAGCTGTGGCACATAGTCCAGAAGAAACTGGGCTGGGCGGGCAAACTTACCCAGGCGACCCCACTGTGGGCGTCCGAGAAGCTAGGCACCCTTAGCCGCACCAAAGGCTTTTGGAACTGGGATTTAATTGGCATTTCTCGGGTCAAGGACCTGTGGGGCCCTGCAGGAGTACTCATATTTGACACCCATCAACCCACATATAGTTTGGCTCAGACGGAACACTTCCGCTACATGCACGTCCGACATGCACTACAGACCAACATCCCTCCTGGGACGCAACTTCCGGAGTCCTCGCCACTAGAGGACAGACTGCTAGATGGCCATCTCCCAGAAAAGGTCATATCGCTTACATACAGGAAACTCATTAACCACACCCCTGACCCATTGCTGCCCCTCAGAGAGAAATGGGAGGCAGACGTACTGGAAATTGACGACGGCGAATGGCGTGAGGTGCTAGTGTCCCCAAAAGAGATAGCAATACCTGCTAAGTTGCGACTCATCCAATTAAAAGTATTACATAGAGTGTATATTTCTGGTACCCGGCTGGTTCTGATGGGCCGCAGCGATGACGGCCTCTGCCGAAGAGGGTTTGGGGAGGTGGGAACCTTTCTGCACATACTGTGGGAATGCCGGGAGATACAAACTTACTGGGCGCAGGTGCTTGATTGTATGAGAGATGTGTGGTGGGTGGAATTGTGGACTGAGGCGAAGAGGTGCCTCCTTAACATCTGGGAACCCTCTGGCCTCCCTGCAAAGGGCAAAATATGGGCCACCCTGGGCCTGGCCATCGCAAAAAGAAATATCGCAAGACTGTGGCGGGCGGCTATGTCACCAACGCTGGGGGCATGGCAAAAAGACATGGATTGGAATATGGTACAAGAAAAAACGGTGTACATATCTAGAGGCTGTCCGAGGAAGTGGATTGCAGTGTGGGCTAAATTGAATTAATACAGAGGTAACATCTGTGAACCCCCCATGATCAGGACTGTTGACGAGCTAATTGATTAATAGATAGAAAACTATATGACCCAGACTTACTTCCATTATGTATCTTTAAAATGTCTATTCATTTAAGCCGTATGTTGTCCTGGATTTGTGCTGTCGATAATGTATATATGCTGATTCATCCCTGTGTTGTGGTGCTTATGTCTGTGTTCCTTTATTTGCAAATAAAAAGATTTATAAAAAAAAAAGAAACAAGAAAGCATTTGTCAGTAGGTAATGAATTGTTAAACCTAGAGTGCAATTTATAGTTATGGTCACTGAGGATTTCAATGCCTGTCAAAACAGGGCAATGATCTAGGATCAGAATTGACTTAATCTCAGAATTAATGAGGTGTTGAAGTAATTTTTTACTTAAATATAGTCAATCATGGTTTAAAAGCGGTGAGGGGTGAATAGAACGACTATTCCTTAAGAGCTGCATTAAAGATTTTCTAAGAATCAGACAGCCAGTGTTGGGATATAGTACATTGGAAGGCGTTAGGTGCTTTAGTGAGGGGGAAAATGTAGTATAGGAATCATGATCTAGAAATGGGTCAAAAAACCTGATTGCATCCTCAGCCTAATATAAAGTTCTCGAGAATAAGGTTCTGTGATTTTTGGAGAGAACAGTTTCCAAAATTCAGGATTCATTTGTGTGGAACCATATACATTTAATAGTGTAAAAATGTATTATCTATCTTGAGTTTACCTAATACCCATCGGTCTTTGGTGTCACAATCCAGTGATAGAAGTGTTATATTTAAGTGTTTGTGACAGTAAATAAACACTACATTTTTGTGAAGAACAGATAAGGAAAAGAACCCACCCAACATTTTTCCAACATGACAATTTCCTTTGCAGTAAGATGAGTTTCTTGTAGTAAACCCATTTGATATTTCAGTCTAGACCAGAGGTCTGCAAACTGTGGGGTTCGACCCCCTGGAAGGCCCTGGCTATGTTTCCCAGGGGGTGCAAAAGTCTTTGCAAATACTTGTGAATGAAGATGGTCTGGAAGTGCAACTTTCTGTATTTATTGCATTTCCAGGCAGTCTTCATTTACATCCAGCAGGTAAAGTGCAAATAAAAGTAAGGCAACTGTGATTCTTGCCACCGTGGTCGTGGGGTCAAAAACTGGCAAAGTGGCTAAAAAGAAAAGAGCAACCTTTTCTGTATGTATTTTGTTATTTTTCCCATTCAGCCAACTGCATGTAAAATAATGAACATACCTTAAAGGAAAAAAAGCACATTAAATGTATACTTGGGAACACTTTCTTTTAAGTTATCAAACCTCAACTCATTAATGCGATCACTTCAGGTGTCTGTTTGTGAAAACAGAGAGAGTCACACAATTGAATCCTGGTTGGCACAGTTTGGAGTCGTGGCTTAGTATTTATTGTGCTACGAAGTCCCAGTCTGTAACATAAAGCACTGTGAATGTGGAAGTCTTTATTTAAAAATTGTATTATACACTGCATAAGCAAGGCTTCTGGAAGTATGCAGTGGGAAGGACGAAATTATGTGGCAGGCCTGACTATATTATGGGGTGAAAAAGTAAAAATATGAGGCTTAATGCAACACTTTTTGTGATAGTGTTACTTCATTATTTTATCAGTTTTACACATGCTAACACTGTGTGGGCAAATTTTTCACCTCATTAGTGCCAGTTTAGCACCCAATATTTCAGCAAAAAGCAACACACAAAAAGGTGACTGTTAACTTTTGTTATGGCCCTTCACTATGTGGAAACATGTGTTGTTGCCTTTTTAGTAACTCTTGAACTGTTTGCTCTAGAAGTTATTTTTTGGTTGAAATCTGTAGAATATGCAGCAGATGGTGGATTATGTGGCAAATGCAGCATATCCATTAATTATGTCGAAAATGCTGCATCCACAAAATTGCATAGTTCCAGTGCTCCTGAGTGTAAGATAAGCTTCCACAAAATAATTGAACATTTAAGATAAAAACAAGTGCTTTCAAAGAACAGATAGTTTAGAAATAGATAATGACACTATACCTGGAGCAAACATTTGTATAAATCCATTAAAAGGAAGCTTTCCCAAATTTAACACCCTTAGGTCGCTTCTCAAAAAGTATGCTGACTTCATACATTCGTTGGTGAGAAGGCCTGTTTCTTCTTTAGTTGTCTGTTGATTGATAACCTCAAGGAGATGGCCTGAAGGAAAGTGGGCTATCTGTGGTCTATTTTGTTTCTTTACAAATGCACAGACACAGTTCTCCTCGAAAGACCCCTGAGGAAGGTGAGATTATTTCTAAATGGCTATCACTGCCATTAGTGCTGCAAGTGAAGTGGCACTAGGGCAGCGCACCCCAATTTTGGCTGTGTTACCACCAAAGTGGTAAATGGATACTCTTTTTTCCTCGTTAGCACTAGGGCCCAGGTCAGGTCCAAAGCATTAGGTGACGAGATGTTGGATTTACTCCCTTTTTTTACACAAAGAGGCAGAAAACCTGCTTTAGACCTCATGTCTAGGAGTGATGGGCTGGTGGAGCGAGTGGGAAGAGTAGTAGGTATCATTTACACTGCAGATGCAGTGGCATGGGGGCACAGGGGTGTGAGGCATCAACTAAACCCCGATTAGTATTTTTTACTATCTTTTCTATCTTACACCCCCCACTTCATTACTGATGCAGGGACAATGGCCTTTGGGCCCAGGAGTGAGAGGCCCACTGCATAAAATTATGACTACCTTCCTTCAAAGAGGATTGAAGGCTCATTTTTCTTCCTGGCATTATAGGTGAGGATACCCTTGCTGCAAAGTGGTGGGCAATATGCCGGAGCTCATTTTATTCTGAAAGGAACAGAGAATCTGTTCTAAGATTGGAATGATGGCCATGGATGGCGGGGAAAGGTGAAAGAGGCAGGGCTACAGCTATACTTAGTGCAACAGTTGCATTGGGCTTCAGGAGTGTGAGTGGCTCACAACACCCCAATTATCAGGAGTCAAGTTTTTGCTTGATATATTTACTTTTTTTTAATCCTCACATGTAGTGTGGATTATCAGGTACAGAAAAAGTACTCCTGAAATGGTAATCCCACCCACTGCAAATGGCCCTGACCCTTCAGCTCCCCCAAGTAATGCCAAACATTTTTGGAGTGGGGGCCAGACTTGAAAACATTTTGCTAAGGAGGGTTCACAGCAAAAAAGCTTGAAGACCTCTAGTCCAGAAAAATGTGGCAATACACGTTGACGTTTGACCCGGTTTTTCAAGCCCTTGACATTCCATGTTATAACTGTTAGGGCCCTTCTGCGCCACCGCACTTCTGCGCAGAGCGGTGGCGCAGAAGTGCAAACCACTGTGCCACTACTCCGCTGAAGGTTGCTGTCGCCCGCCAGCCCATCAGATTACTAATTTTCAGTTGTCTGGCAGGCGGCCGGCTTCGATATTCCCCCTGAGGCACCCTTTCAAAGTCGTCTGTGCCTTTTTTAAAAGGCACTGCAATGGGAACTCCTCACAAGGTTCCTGCATGTTATGGGCTCGAAAGTCCATGCCGTGCAGAAACCTATGCGCATGCACACAGGGGTGCACATGTAAAATCCCCCTGTGTGCATCCACATATGTTTGAGGCACCGGAGGTCCATGTTGGGCCCCTTCGATTTCTCTCTGCCAGGCTTTTCATAGCGGTGGAACCATCATGAAGAGCCTGGCCTAGAGGAAACTCTTAATACGCTTGGCATGATTGTGGTCGTCCCGCCAAGCATATTGAGTCCTCTGACTGCTGCTCCTATGCCAGGGAACGGTGGTTCCCTGGCAGAGCCAGTGGTCTCATGGTAGTCTGACTGCCTGAGTCGTAATTTGGCAGTCAGACCTCCGGTGCAGGTGTGGCTGATTCGCCATGTCACGCCACCACAAGTCTGGTGGTCCTCGGACCGCCAGACTTGTAATAGGGCCCTAGGAGTTATACTTGATAATGACATAGCAATAAGGCAGATGAAGGTATAAACACTTGGCATGTGAATAAGAGAAAGAAGAAAGAAGAAAAAAGAAAAGAGAGAGGAAAGCGAGAGAGTGCGAGAAGCGAGAGAGTGTTAGGAGATAGTGAAGAAAGGACCATGTAAAGAATTTAAGAGCAAAAGAAGGCAATACAAGAAAGATATCTTTAATTGTGAATTAAAGAAAAATGACTAGGATGAGCATCCCAAAGGATAAAGGGAGCATGGAACATCTAATGAAGATGTGATAATACTTGCTCCAACGAACAAAAATGGGAAGACAGCCATTGTAAAGGATAATAAAAGCAAGACACTTAAACAAGGGAGGAGTACAAGAATGCAGGAGTAAGGCGGTAAGCTCGGGCGGTGGCAGAGCCCTGTGGCCGCTTCAACACTACTGGTCTGATTGACCCGGATTTTGACGCTGTAGACTGCTGATGTTGCGGTGCTAGTTCTTGCACCGATTTCATATAAAAATCCTTCTTTAAAGTGTTTGGAGGCATTATCTTACCTGCTGTGTCCTGGGCTCGACTGTGATGCCTACCCGCCCCGGTCCGACGCGGTAACCGGTACTGTTGCGCGGAGGGTGGGTTAGGGAGAGCCAGGCACTTCTGGGGAGGCGGTTAGCGGTCTAATTGCTCACAGGCAGCTATTAATGGGGATGCCTACGCGACCGCGAGCGGACGCGTGCAGCGGGCCCGCCAAAGGAAAGCCCATCTGCGCCCGTCCGCGGCCGGACGGGGCCTGGGGCACAAACCCCTGCCCGGGACAGAGCAGTCTTTCAGTATAGCTCCCAAGAACTACTTGGGATGCGCACCCAGACGATGGAATGCTGTAAGCATAAAATGATGTGCAATAACAAAAGGAAAAGCTGTAGTTTCTGTTCATTCACCCTCGGTGGTAGCAGGGAGGATGAGGGGGCAACCAGTGAACTTAAGTGCTGCCTAGTAAACTGCCGGTCACTGGGGAAGCATAGGCTGGAGGTCTACGACCTATTGGTCGATGACCAGGTTGATATCTTGTTCCTCATGGAGACCTGGCTAGATGAGGAGTCAGCCCCGGATATCATAGAAGCAGCTCCCAAGGGCTATGCCATTAGACATCTGGATAGGAGAGGGGGCAAGGGGGGGTGGCATTGCTATTATTCATAAACACAATGTCCACTGCACGCTGGAGGATTTCAGCCTGATGGAGTGTGAGGCAAGGTCTTATACACTCAAGGTGGACGAAAACTATATTATGAAGGGGGTCCTTATCTTTAGACCACCGGGTCATGCTAAAGGTTTTATGTCTATCATACTGGATTACCTAGCACAACCTGCCTTGCACTATGAGAAATGCATAGTACTTGGGGACCTGAACCTGCACTTGGAGGATAAGGCCTGCCCCATTGCTACTGAATTTTGCCAGGAAATGGCTACTTTTCAATTGGAACTCAGATCCACGGCCCCCACCCACATAAAGGGCCATCTTTTGGACCCTTTGTTCACGAACTGGGAGGACATTCTGGCTCATTCCCCCCTCCCTATCATCTGGACAGATCGCTATTTGGTGCCGTTTGTGATCAGACGCCCGATGACCAAGAGAGTGGTACCCAGCAGCAGATAGTAGTCTGTAGGAGATGGGGGGGGGTTTCTCAGGAACTTTTTAATGAGGCCTTGGGGAAGGATGGCCCGCCGGGGGGCAGCGATGCGGAATCAGCTTATAAAAATTTAGATCGACGCATCATGAAGGCTCTGGACAGTACGGCCCCATGGGCGAAGAAAAAACAGTTCAGAACTCAGAAATCCACCCTGTGGTACTCAGAATCCATGAGAACAGCTAAAGCTGGCTGCAAACGGCAGGAAAGGCTCTGGAGGGTTGACTACTCAGATCAGGGGAAAGAGCTTTATAAAAGGGAATTAAGGAACTATCATAAACTTATCAGAAGGGCCAAGGCGGATTATTTCTTAGAGAGAATTGATTCAGACAGCAGCTCAACCCGGGAGCTTTTCAAGGTTTACAGTTTAGATGCACCGGTTGTGGGCTCAGAAGGGCTTTGTAATCAGATAGCCGACTTTTTCTCCGAAAAGGTGGAAAAAATTCTATTCCACCTTCCCGGAAGCGGCACAGGGTGGTGAGATGGGGATGGAAGATGGAGAACCTGTGGTGGAGGGAGGAGGGTTGAAGGAACTCTCGATAACCCCCCGGAAGAACTGATTAAAATCGGTAACAGTATTAAATCTGGATCCCCTAGGGATCCGGGTCCTCCAATAAGGTTAAAAGGGAGCTTGGAATGCCTGGAGCCTTTTATAAGGCACATTGTGACGACTTCCTTTGATATCTGTTGCATCCCTGGCTGCTGGAAGGAAGTGGTGGTCCTGCCGCTCCTGAAGAAACCGCACCTTGGGTTAGAGCGTCTAGACAACCTATTTTGAGGAATATGATCTCCTCCATCCGACCCAGTCCAGCTTTCGAGCCAGATACTTGACCGAATTGGCTCTGCTCTTTGCCACTGAGTCTATTTGACAATTTGTGGATGCTGGTCAAACGGCGGCCTTAATTCTACTAGACCTAAGTGCCGCTTTTTGCACTGTAGCCCACCATACCTTGGTGAAATGCTTGCAGAAAGGTGGAGTGTCTGGCAGTGCCTTGGGCTGGCTAAAATCCTTCCTGTCGGGCGATGCTTCCAGGTGAGACATGACGAACACTACTCCTGGGACATCAAGCTGAGTCAAGGAGTGCCGCAAGGATTGACCCTGAGCCCCACCCTGTTTAATATCTATGTTGCCCCCGTGGCGGAGATTGCGGAGGGGTTTGGGTCAGGGTCGTATCCTATGCCGATGACACGCAGCTGGTGGTCTCCCTAACCCAGGCGCCGGAGTCTGCCGCCTCCAGCTTCAAGGCATGCATGCAAGAACTGGCTGCATGGATGGCTGATAACTGCCTGAGGCTGAATGGGGACAAGACGGAGGTGCTGGTGGTAGGGCGAGCCCCGACTGTGTGGTCGTCGGCATGGTAGCCCCAGGACCTGGGGGCGATACCTTCGCCATGTGCACAGGCAAAAAACCTGGGAGTCTTGGGTGTCAAATAAAGAAAACGCAGATACTATAGGGGTTACTGTATTTTTAACAACACATTTCCTCACTTTAGGAAAACCCTTCCCATAAATCATAACATAACTCTTTGATAGATTGACTTTTAAATTCATTGGTTCCAAGAACACAGTATATGAGTCGAACAACTTCTTTAACCCATTTGCAGTGTGGGCAAGAAGAACTGCATCATCTGCATACAATAATGCAGATATCAACCTGGAGCCTAACTTCAGTAAATCAATGATGGATTGCAAAACAGCTTGTTCAAGGCTATTTATATTCAATGTAAACAAGAAGGGGGCCAGAACACTCCCTTATTTGACTCTGTTATCCACTCTAAATGCCCAGTATTTTCTCCTACAGGACCAATACGAACCCTGGCGTAACATTTTGATTGAATTGATTTAACTGGTGAATAATATCAAGGTCAACACCCGTAAGAGACATAATCTGAGACAATTTAATGTAGTTACCACAATCAAAAGTACTGCTCAGGTCCCTGAAGGCCAAAAAACGAAAGCCATTCCTGGCCTTTGTGTACTAGGTCACAAGTAGTTTAAGGGTAGCAGGACTCTTCCTAAAACAATATTGTAGGTCAGAAATAATGGAATGCTCTTCTGCCTAATTTTCAAGCCTCTTCAACAACACCCTTTCCAGAATTGTCACTTAGCTATCAAGCAAAGAAATTGGGTGATATCATTGAGGATTACATCTATCCGACAATTGCTGACAGCTTTCAACACATTAGTTAGTAAAGGAGCCCACAGTAGATCATTGTCTTTAAACAGATCAGTAGGGATACTGTCAGGCCCCACTGCTTTACCCACAAGACTCCTAGTCAATGATAATTGGATTTCATCCAACTGAAAAGTTAAATAAAAGTTATAGGGAATCTGTGTAGATTCTGCTTCTATAAGGCACCTGAGCCCCTAGCATACCAGTTGCCTGTGGCCTCCAGCTACTGCTTGTTCTAGCCTGATCCAGGCACCATTTGACCAAGTGACACTGCTGCTGTCCAGATTTTCCCATTCAGGTTTTCCTGCCTGCTGTTTTACCTGCTAACAGAAGCCCCGTCCACCCCTAGACCAAGTTTATCTACTCTGTACCATAATAGTAGACTCATGGGCACCTATCCCACCACTTCCCTTTGCACTCCCATTCCTGCTTGTTATAACCTGTTCCAGTTATTTCCATTTGGCCAAGTGACACCGCCACTGCTGTTTTACCGCCTGAACTTTCCCACCCCAGTTTTCCTGCTCACCATTATTCCCTCCAACAGAAGCCCTGCCCACCCCAGTACCTACTTAATGCAGGCTGCAGTACAAATGCAATGGTGGTGTTCTGAAGGCATGATAAAGGCAAACCCATATGCACCCATCTATGCCTGGATAACACTCAGCGCCACAACCCCTGGTGCCCCCCCACAGATATATCATCACAAATTCTACACCCTCTACCCCTGATTCAGCAACACATATTGCCACCACTCCAACCCACGCTCCATGGTAGGACCTTTCACTTGCACCTACTGCCACTTCACCTGACACAGCACACAGACCAGCCCACCAACCAACTTCACCCGAGCATACTGCAGACACCCCTGAACAAAAACACCACTCACATGCACCCTTTGTAGCACATGGTCGTTATGCAAACACACCACTGAGATTTGGGACCTCATCTCCATCCTCTCACCTGACATCCCCTGCCTCACTGAGACCTGGCTCAATCCCACTTCTGTACCTGACATCGCCACCACAGTGCCTGAAGTATACAAGATCACCCACTGTGACCACATCAACAAGCAAAGCGGAAGGATAGCCATCATAAACATGGAATTAATTGAGTCCACCACCACAAATAAAGACATCACCCCACCATGGATCACCTCAACTTCTGACTCCAAACAGACAGCAAAACCTCCATCAAGAGCACCCTCGCCAACCCTTCTCCTGGACCACGTCCAGCCTTCTGCAACTTCATCAATGATTTCATCTCCCCCCCTCGCCATAGGCTCTAACAACCACATTTTCTTTGGCGACCTCAAGTTCCAACTCGACGATAACAATGACCTCAACACTACTAACCTTCTTGACAGCAAGAACAACATCGGCTCACCCAAATCCATGACCCCATGAACAACTAAGGCCATACCCTATTGTCAGGATTCAAGGAATCAGGATCCACCCTACATGTGCCACCATTCATAGATGTCGTAGAAAGCAAAAGAAAAAAAGAAAAACAACTGTCACCATTGGAGAGAAGCATGGTGCAAAAGAATTTAAAGATCGCCACCCCAATAAGCTGCAGTGAACAGTTCTAGTTGTTTTTTTCCTTTCCTAAGCCTAAGATTCTAATGTGAAGCGTGCCTTCTGGAATCTGCGCACTTCACTGAAGTAAAATTTGTGAATACACCTTAGTTTATGAAGTCCATTGGGACAAGTTAGTTAAGGTGGCTTTTCGTCGACCACTTCATGGATAGCTTAATTTTCTGAATGTAGTTAATATTCCTTACGGCGCATCGTGCTGAAGTAGGAGCCTCTCAGATAAATTGTGTCCTTAGTCGCAGCCTGCCCATTATGAGGAGTTTAGTGTTTGTTCACCCTTTGAGTTCTTGTTTCTGGTGCAGGTGTGTCTCTACTCCAAGGCTGCGCGTTGAAGAAGAATCAGCTTCAAGCTACATGACCTCTAGGGAGTGTCTTGGAGCCTCAGAGTTCGGGGTAGTGTCTCTGTATACTAATCTTTGGGTCTGCTTGCTGAGAGATTTAATTGTGCTTATCTCTAAGAATTTCATCATAGAATCACGCTCCACATCTGAATAGAGTGGGTCCAGCTAAATCCCCAATTCATTAAAAAATATATATAATATTTTCTTTTTCCTTGAATTGTCTAAGGCTGCTAATGAAGTTTCTAACAAAATTGAGGAAATTATCATGTATAAACTCAGATGAAAGCCTAATTAAAAAAATGAAATAGAAAGTATAATACAGAACTCCTTCATGCTTCCTAACAGACACCTGTGAGAGATAACAAGAACAAAAATTAATTGTGTTCATGAGAAAAGGATCAGTGAAGAGAGAGTAAAGAATAAGCCATCATAAGTGCAAGAACTATAAATAAGAGAACACAATATACTTCATTATAGAAGAGAGGCACAGGTCTAGGTTATCTGGGTATGTTTCTGTAATAAGAAATGAGAATATTTAAAACATAAGATTGTAATGTTTTCTGGGGTCATTTTCTCTGAAATCTAACTGATTGGTATGTTCTTAGGTTGAGAGGCAACCCAATTCAAGGCAGTACATATGATTGTTATGTTCTTAGTTTGAGAGGCAACCCAGTTTAAGGCAGCAATACACACTGACTTAAGACAGGTGGGGAGTGCAACTAAGGGAAGGCTGAAACCAGAGAACTTCAGACAGTCTCTTCTTTTTCTAGCCCCATCCCCTTTCCCCCTGAGGTCCTTCCTGGTACCCAGCAGATATTCTGGCTGTGGGAAGAGTTCTGGGAGGGGTATTGGGACTAGTCATTGTTCTGCTCCTGTGCAAGCCCAGAGGTAAGACTCTTGATAGGGGCATTTCTAATTGCCCAACACCCCCACCTCAGCTGGAACAAAGTCTCAAAGGACAAATAGGTCAACAACCTCAGCACCATTCATCTATCTCCTCCAATATCCTAGACCAGAATGTTAGAAACTTCAGCAATTGGTTCAAAAACTGTGCCAACAGTGTGGCTCCCATTGGCAACAACACCCACAGAAGGTCCACCAAGCAGGCTAGCTGGTACACTGAAAACATCAGAAACACTGATCAACACTGTAAACAACTGGAAAGGAGATGGCACACCAGCAAGGACACAGCCTGCAAGATCACCTTCAAGACAGCCTTCAACCTTTACCACAGACTTTTGAGAGAATTGAAGAAAAAGGCCTTAGCCTCACACATCAAATCCAGCTCCAATAACTGCAAAGAACTATTCAACCTTGTCAAAGAATTCCCCAACCCCATAGCTGTAACAAACAACATTACTCCCTAGGAACTCTGTGACAACCTTGCAAATTCTTGCATGACATGATCACCAACATCTACAGATACTTCAAACCACAGCCCAAGGCCACCGATTTCTTCAAGCAACACAATGACCCCACTACCGCCACAGACATCAGACATCAGACTAACCAAAAGGAGCTAGATTACCCCACAGAACACCACTTCCATCAAGAACTCAATCCACTCAGTGGTCCCAACTGGCCAATGCTGTCACCACATCTTCAGTCTCAGCAGAGTCAAACTCAGCCTTGTACTTACCACCTTGTTTAACACATCAATTGTCATGGCCACCTTCACCTAGGACTGGAAACATGCAAAGATCTTCGCCCTACTAAAGAAACCATCTTTGTACTCCAGCGAGCTCAAACAATTGATCTCGCTGCTCCAATTCCCAGCCAAAGTATTAGAAAAAGCCATCAACTAACTACTCTCCTCACATCTGAAATGGAACATCCTACTTGACTCCTCCCAATCTGGAGTCCGCAGCAACTACAGTACTGAGACAGCCAGCATAATGAATAGCGACGACTTTGAGTCCTACTCGACCGAGGTCAGACTGCGGCTCTGATCTTCCTAGACCTTTCAGCAGCCTTCAAAATGATCTCCCACCACACACTCATCACAAGGCTGCACAACATAGGCCTTCAAGCAGCTGTTCTCAAATGGATCACCTCTTTCCTTACTGGCAGAACACAAAAAAGTTTGCCTTCCCTCCTTTACCTCCAAACCCAAGGAAATCATCTGTGCAGTACCCCAAGGATCCTCACTCAGCTCTACCCTCTTCAACACATGTATGCCACCACTGGCCAGCATCATCGAAACCCAAGGACTCAACATCATATCCTATGCTAATGGCACACAACTCATCTTCTCCCTCTCTGTAGACACCACCAAGACCAACTTCCATAACTGCATGGGGGCCATCGCCAGCTGGATGAAGGGCATCTGCCTGAAGCTCAACACAGACTAGACAGAGATACTGATATTCGGAAACAAAAGCTACCCATGGAAAGTATCCTGATGGCCCTTAGAACTTTGATCTACTCCTACCCCCACTGACCATGCTAGGAACCTAGGCATCATTCTGTACAACAAGCTAAGCACGATGACTCATGCCTACTCCATCTTCTCCTCCTCCTGCTTTTTCATCCTCAGCATGCTAAATAAGATCATCAAATGGATACCCCAAAGCTTAAGATACTCTGTCACCTATGCCCTTATGGTGCACGGGTGCCACATTACACTGCACCCTGGGTGGCTTTAGTAAAGGAAGAGGACACTTTCCTGCACAAAAAGCTCTTTACAGGTAAGGAATACATGCACACTCAATAAATCTGGGAGTAGTGGTGTAAGTGCCAGCCTGACAGGGAGGGTGTTGCACTGTAGGAGTGGAGTGGATGTCAAGTGAATGATGCTGCCTGGATTCTGCCTTAGCATGAGCTAGCCAGGTGCTCCCTTTGGCTGATTTAAGAAGGGATGCAAACTCCTGTAGCTATTAAGATAGTAGTATATCAGGGTTGTTAGCGTTCTTCTCATTCTATTTAGGTAGGTCCTACAGTCCCAATCTCCCTGATGTGCAGTATGTAAAGAGAGACTGACTTGTATCATCAAAAGGGAGTGAAGAAGCAAAGATCATTTGTTGCAATTTATGAGTAGTACAAAATGTAATTTTAGATTAGGAAACTAGGAATAGGCTATCTATTTCAAAAGTACAGTGCTGTGCCTGTCAAAATGTTTTTTTGTAGAGAGTACCACTAATAATTATTTTGTAATCTTCGTTTTCCTTTTATAAGCTCCCATGGGCAAGAGGGCAACTGATTGCTGGTGCAGCGGTGGGTGGGACTACCACCACCCCCCAGCAGCGGCGCTGCAGATAGTTCTGATGGCCTCAGTAAAACATGTTTATTATGATTTCTTACTTTTACCACATCCCACTAGTCAAATTATGGCCTTGTGTATTTATACTATATCGTTTTTTTTTCATTTCTCCATCTAATGTTTGTTATTACTTTATTACCCTGTATCTTCCACAGTTCCTGCTTCCGCACCAGACTTACTTATCTCTGTAGCTTTCTTTTGCTCTTTTTTTTAGTAAGCTTTCCCTCATTGTGCTTTTATATGTCTTGTGTAGCACTAATAAGAGGACAGATTTTTGGTAACATGAAGAGGATCGTAGGCCCAAGTAAACAATTCAGCAAACTTGCTGGTTGAGAAGGCTTTCTTGATGAAACAATCAAAAATAACAGGGATTGAGAGATAGAGTGGCCATGGTCATATATGCCCAATTTTGTCTTATTTATATAGTATAACAGCAGTTTCCATGACAGTAGCGCATGAGATGTCATTACCAACCAATACCATATTTCCTTCGTTGGCCATTCCCTTCGACCGCTTCATTGCGTTTCGCTGTCATCCTTTCATAGCCTTATCCCTTCTTTAGGAGAAAAACATGTTTTTGGTTGACGTGACTACCTGTTTTTTTATAACAGATAGTTTTGATAGAAGATACTGACACATAGCTAACCGAACTTTAGTGAGATATTGATGTTGTACTTCGTGCAAAATAATTACTGAGGTGGCTACTTTGGTATCTAAAATTGGTGTATTATGTTTTTTTCTCAGAGCACAGACCACTAGTGCAGCAGCCAGTGCCAGCAGACAGTCAGGGACGAAGGAGGCCCATGCGGTCAGAGGGGAGCAGCCTCAGTGGTGGTTGGGACAAGCGGTAAGTCATCTTACTTTCTTATTGACAATACTGTATTTGTTAGGCATGGCAGATATCCCACCAGTCACTACAGTGCCCACAGTATTTCGCCACCTAAAACTGCAGCATGATTGAATTTGGTGCTGCTCAGATTGCTATGCTGCTTCAGTTAGCAGCATAGCAATCTGAAGTTTTTAATGCATAGAAACCGAACACAAGGTGTGTTTCCCAGTGCCCACTCATTCACCTACTACTAGTATTTCACTTCATCATTCTTTTCTTCTGTCCCAGCCTACCAACAAATGTAGATTCCATCTCAGCATGTACCAAATTTTTCTGTCCAAGTGACGTATTTCATGGATTCCATGATGGATTTACACATGTTCTAATTCTTTCATTTCTGTGAGTTGTGAACCAATGTGACCAAGCATTAGCATAGCACATGAAGTTCAGTAGTTATAGTTAGATGAGCTAACTATAGCTTACGCCCCTGCAATGCACTGCTTATAACCTCACATATTACATCACTCATGACATGGTCAGTGACATCACTGATGACATCTCGAATGACATCAATGATCATGCTTTCTCTGTACATTTTGTCACAAGGAGTACATTTCGCCCTTAAAGCAAAATGTAGATAGAAAGCATGATACACAACATAAGAAAATGTGTAGTGGAATGCCTAAGAGACAATATTCGTGGTCAGGCATTTGTTTTTACTAAACACAATCGGAACAGTGATTTAGTACTTTTCTTTACCTTTAACAGATTAAATATCAATATGAGAGGTGGTAGGAGAGCACTGGAAGGAAGGTTGCATTTACATTTCAAGCACATTGTCAAGTTTGACACCCTCATTCTTGTAAGTTTGGTCTCAGATGTTCAATTATCGGTACATTTATTCACAATATTAGGATAATATTCACAGTATTAAAATTGGGGTAGAAGTATGCCACCGCCATCAGAGCTCAGACCAACACCCCCACCAACAGACCACGCAGGAAATCTGGGAATCATCCTAGATGACAAGCTCAACATGATGATTTAAGTTAATGCAGTGTGCACCTCTTGCTTCCACATTCTAGGTGCTGCAGAAGATCTTCAAATGGTTGCTTCAGAGCACCAGATAGACCATCACGCAGGCACTCATCACCAGCAGACTGGACTATGGCAGCACTCTCTCCATTCCAATTTCCAAACTCCTACATGCACTCCAGGTCATCCAGAACACTGCCACAAGACTCATACATGACTGCCCATGCTATACCCATATTACGTCGCAAGTGGAGAAGTGTGGCTCACTGGTTAGAGCAGGCAGACCTTGAAGCAGAGGTCAGACCCGGGACCAGGGTTCAATTCCCGACGCGGCAGGGTGTTGAGCTCAAATGTCCACGGACTCGATAATTCTCGCTTCAGTGCCTGACCTAATCATGGGTTCACACTCTGCAACTCTGGGCATTAAGCTTGCTTAATCTCCACAACGGCCCCCCCGTGGCGGGATGCCTGGCTTTCACCTTGGGGATGCCCTGTAGGGGCTCTCTCACAGGGAAAAACCAGGACGGGTTCCCAAGGCAAGCGCGGAGATACCCCTTCGGGGGTCGATTCTGGCGCTATATAAGAAATATAATAATAATAATAATAATAACTCAGGAAGCATAATTGGCTCCCCGTTAACTAGTGCAGCCAATTCAAACTTCTCACGCATAGATACAAAGCCCTACACAACACAGGACCAGAATACCTGACCAGCTACAAACACTTTCACCAACCGACCAGACACCAACGCTCTGCCTCACTCTCACTTGCCCACAACGGATCACATATCTCTAAAAGCAAGACTTGGGGTCGTTCATTCTCCTATATCACACCCAAGACATGTAAAGACCTCCCAAACACATCTAAGCTTCTAACTCACTTCTAGAGTTCCGCAAGAAGCTGAAGACCTGGGTTTTCATAAAAGCACTTTGGAACAAAACATCTACACACCTGCCAATGCACCTGGATACCCGCTCCGTTGATTAGTATACTATACAAATCAACATGCCAAAACACTATGGGTGAATATGTTTTGCTATGGAACCCAACATGCAAATTCATGAACAATGTACATTAGTGTATGTGGTCCTTAGATGACAACAAGTTGATTACATCTAACCAATATTTGCTGATGTGAATTGCTTGCTGGCTTGAAATTGAATATCTGATGTCATGGGATGAAATACTTTTACTTTATCAATTATGCAATGGTGCTTTCATTGTGACAAATGCAATGGGACATCTACCAATGTATACTGTATAGTGTTTTGATTTACTAAAATGGACAACCTGTATCCACTTCAAGATGTCTGCCAAAAGAGATGGCATATTGTACTGTACTGTTTGTCAGTTTTATATGTTGGTATTCAATGGTGGATTATTTGTATGTCTCTCAGGCCTATGAGAAAACTTGAGTGATGAAACTTACATCGCTCTTAAAAGCAGACTTGGATTAAACACATTGGTATTGCAAAGAAAGGAGTGAGCTGTGTAGTGAGCTGTGTGTGTGTGGGTGGATGTGCGTGCGTGCGTGCGTGCGTGCGTGTGTGTGTGTGTGTGTGTGCGTGTGTGTGTGTGTGTGAAAAATGCAACTTTCTTGTACTCATCAATCTGGGTAATGTCTATCAGTCCACTTTTATAGTTACACAACTCCGGGGTTGTCCATAACCTTACCCAGTGCAGCAATGGCCTAAGAGCTGCTTGGTAATCTGTTCCCTTAAGATCCAAATCCAAAAATACTGGAACTAGGGGGGTTCTAGTTGGTAATTTTAGTAGTCTGCACAAAAAGTGGTTTTCTTCCCGTTCAAAGTTATGTTTACAGCAATGCCCCAGACCTCAGCACCGTAAAGTGCAGCTGATTGGGCCTTTGCCTTGAATACTTCCAGAGCCGGCGTAATAGCTTTGGAATAACTAGCTCCGTGCACTTTTAGGATGGGCATCGAGTTTTGCTTAAAAGCCAACCTACTTTTTGTCAGGTGTCCCTTCCATGAACGGTTACTAGCCAACGTAATACCTAGATAGTTGAAACTCCCCACATATTCCAATTTTTGATTATTTAAGGCCGAATTCTTCCTAAAGGACTTTTGCGGATTTATTGACATATATTTTGTTTTAGATGAATTTATTTCCAACCCCTTTTTTACACAGTAACCATAAAATTAGTTCACCAGATTTTGAAGGCCCTTCGGAGTCTGAGAGATGAGGATTGTGTCGTCGGCAAAAAGTAATGCCGTAATTGCCTCATCTCCTAACCTTGGAGAGTCATGATCACAATCCCTTAAATAAATAGGTATATCATTAAAATACAATAAAAAGAGCGTGGGCGCCAGCACACAGCCTTGGCGCACACCACGGCTCACAGGTATGGGCTTCGATAGTTCACCTCCCTTTCCCCATCTAACTTTTGCATAATTCCCTGTGTGTAGTCGAATAAGTTCGTTAAGTAGCTCGCCTGGGACCCCCAAGTCTCTTAGTGTAATCCACAGAAGATTTTGTGGGACGAGGTCGAAGGCGGCCCGCAAGTCTATAAATGCCACGTATAAACTGCCCTTTCTTATGTTGATATACTTCCAGCAGATGCACGTGAACCTAAACACTTGATCTACCGTACTAACTTTTGATCTGAACCCTGCTTGGTATTTAGACAATATTTGTGTCTCATCCATCCATTCTGTAAGTCTGTTTAAAATATGTCTGGGGAAAACCTTCTGTAAAAGGTCAATTAAACTAATTGGGCGGTAATTGCCCGGATCGTAGCGATCTCCTTTTTTTAAAATTGTTACAATTTCTGCCCCTTTCCAACTATCAAGGGATTGGCGTTCCAGCCACTATAGAATTACATAAGAAATTAATGTATGGCCCCCATACTTCCACATCATGTTTTAGAAGGTCTCCAGGAATCCTATCCGGTCCTGGAGCTTTACCCGCTTTAATAGCCCCTAGTGCCTGCATAGTCTCCTCTATACTAAATCTTAATGGCGCTATGCTCAGTTCTAAATTGCTCTCTAAATTTTGTGTGAACGAACCCTCTTCATCTTCTGAGTAAAGTTTAGCGAAATGGTCGCACCAGGTTTTTTCATCTAGATAAAGATCCTTGGATGATCGACCCTTTCTGTGGCCTTTTGATATTAAGCTCCAAAAGGTGCCTTGATCTCTTAGTTTAGCTGCTATTAGTAAATCATCCCATAGTGCATCATCCCATTTTCTTTTTGTCTGGGCCAAAATTGTATTATATGCATGTCTACTTTCTTTTATAGAATGGGAGTTTTTAGTTTTAACAGCCTGGATCAGATGGTACTTTGCTAGGCGACATTCTTTATTATACCAAGGGTTAACCAAGTCTAAATGATTTGTGGCCTTTTCCCTTTTACAAGCTTTACTCAGAATGGGGCCTAGAGCATCAACCAATTTATAATGTAAATCTAGAACACCCTGGCTGCCCAATAAGGGTTCCTTACAAGATGTGATGGTATCAGAAAAGGTATTATAAATATTTATCATTGCGTCTTCTTTAGCCAGGGTATATGGCCATCTTAGTGCACGTGTGTTCTTAGATATCTGGGGTTCACCAGGAGAACTTTTTAGTGCAACCTCCTCTTCTCGGTTAGATATAAAAGGTTTTGGGTTTAACCATAATTGGAGTGGAAAGTGATCACTCTCAGTCCTGGCATCTATTTTAAGATCAATGAGTAAATACCATAAGCTCAAGGAGACCAATATAAAGTCTATATGTGACTTGCAGTTGGCTTTACAGAATGTTGGGGCTGATGGTCTATCCGACTGCAGGCAGCCATTACATGCTCTTAATTCATGACCTACGGTCAACTGAAAAATTTGAGTTGCTGCTACAGTGCATTTAACTGGCTCAATAGCATCCGATTTTTGGAATATAATTTGCTGTGTCCTGTTCTTCAAGTAAGTTATGAAGGCCCAATACTGGTTCATATTTACAATTAAAATCCCCTCCTACTATTACTTGGGCATTTGGTCCTAAGGTATCTAAAAATGAGTCTAAAAGTTCTACTACCTTAGATTCTTTATTTGTTGGCTGTGGCCTATTGTATATATTTATTAAATGTATAGTTTCATTTCCCCTTGTCACCATCTTTAATCCCAACAAATCAGGGGAAGGAATATTTAATGAGGTAACTTCTATTTCTAGAGTGACTCTAACCCAGATCACCGGGCCCCCTAACGCTCTTCCTCTTGTTGAGGGAATTGCGTTACAATGAAAAGTTTTAAACCCAACCCCTGTGTGGAGTTATTAAAGACCAAGTCTCCTGGAGAAGGATGATATCATAGTCCTCAATGTAGGTACACAAATTGAGGTCCCGAAGATTCTTAGCTAGCCCTGCTATATTCCATGATATTAGTCTTAAAGATAGTTTATCATTAGGTCTGGGTGAGGGTGCATCCAGCAATGTATCTTGTGTGGATTTAACAGCTAAAGGGCCAGCTTGGATACTTATTTCTTCCAGAGAGTTGTTTCCTATAATAGGTCCCTCAAGCACACTTCTGTCTATTTGGCGTTTACTGTCCTCTTCTAGAATACCAAAGATATCACCAGCACAATTAATAATCTTGTACATTTCCTCTGCTTTTTTAATGGACCCAAATGTAGACCTATCATCGTGGTTCAGTATGAGCGCCACTGCCTGTGCCTGTGTATGCTCAAACTCTGAATGTCATATTTGATTTGCCTACTTGGCTACTTAAGGTTGGCCCCAAACCACGACTATCAATCAACGTGAGTCAATCGTTCTGATACAGCGCTCTCAGTGCTTGATATCTGTTGTGCGTTGTGATCTCAAAGATTGGACTCCTATGAGAGTTAGGGGGCCTTGATAAAGTATTACGCTGGGGGACCTTGTCTAGGTGGCTATAGAAATATCCCAAGGGGTGAACACCCACACTATTCTCACACTGCTTCAGAGAAGCCGCTCTAAGAAGCACAGTCGCAACATGCTGGGGGTGTCTAAAATTAATGATAATACAATCACCCCTGCAAGTTTACCTGGCGTTTCCAATCCAGGGTACCCGTCTAGTTGATAATATCTGATCGGAATAATGTATCGGGATCCTACAGTTTTTGTTCAGC
This sequence comes from Lissotriton vulgaris, assembly GCF_964263255.1. Classification (NCBI taxonomy): domain Eukaryota; kingdom Metazoa; phylum Chordata; class Amphibia; order Caudata; family Salamandridae; genus Lissotriton; species Lissotriton vulgaris. The sequence goes on from NC_141687.1 coordinate 1,337,722,486, forward strand.
CAGGAAACAGTTTTATGTTTAAGTGAGTCGTGTGATTCCTGGCGGAAATTGGACTCTATGGGGTGTAAAGGTGGGACATTTGAAAGTACAACTACGTATGGTTCACAAGCTGGTGGGAGATTAGCTGGTCGTATTTTTCTTACTGGGGTCAAAAGCCCCCCCGTACTTGTTGGGGTTGCTTTGGTTGCTTTGGTCTGTATGGACTGGCCATCCAGTTGGCTCGTCTCCTTAGCTGTGGCCGTGATTGCCCCCCGCAATTGGTTGCTGTACAACGTTATCTATTAAAATATTCCTATCCCTCATTTTAGGGCTCTTGCCATTGGTTATCTGGTTCAGAAGTTCCCCCAATCTAGATACTTCAGTAGTCAGGGCATCAATTTTTGCCACTAGAGGCTTGACAATCACTTCTAGTTTGGCCTCTAACAACTTAGCGATATGGTCCAACAGATCAGAGTTTGTGTTAGTGCCAATGTCAGTAGTCACAGTCCCGTTAAGGCTGGGAGTACTCCTCTTGGCTGTGTCAGGTTTTCTCTTAAGATGTGTTCCACCCTGCTTAGACGCTGTTTTCCTACCTTTCCTTACTACTCTCTTAGCTGGTGAGCAGTGAATGGAAACATCCATAAGATCATCAGGCGGGTCATCATCTAGTGTGTCCTGGTCTACCATATTTATCTCTGGGGATTCCACTATAAGAGCACTGGTGGTAACATCAGTAGTGGGAGGGGGGGCTAAGTTCGATCCACTACTGACATCAGATATAGTTGTTGTTATCTCAGGTAAATTGTCACGTCCCAGTGACTTCCTTCTATCATTGTTGATTTTGCTCACCATTTTAACGAGATAATTGTCCATGGTTACTTTACTTTTAGCCATCAATAATAGCTAGGTACTGGCCCCTTCAATATCAATGTCTTTTGGACCACCACTGGTGCTAGGCAGGAACACAGGAACAGGGATTTATAGCATCAATGTACTTCCAATTTTAACTACAGAACTGAAATTACATTTACAAAGTATTCTAAAAGTTCAAAAATCTTACTTCTTAAGGAGGTGGCCCTGCCCTGCCTCGATCTGCCCGGACTGCACAGACTGCCCTGCCCTTGTCCCGGGCTTCTCCTGGGCTTGTCCCACGCGCGTCCTGCGTGGGCGGGAGGTGGAGCCGGTGCTTTGTAGCGCCTCCGGGCGCAGCACTCGCGTCACTGGTGGTGCGCCGAGCCCCGGGGTAGCTGGGATATGTGGTCTTCCCGCTGTCGCCTGGTCCCGGTCTGGCGTGGGTAGAGGCAGCCGCCGCTGCCCACACGGCGCTGTAGAAATGCTGGCATCCAAAGGTGCAGAGCAGGTAAGTTAGGGACCTGGCCGTTGCCCTCACGGGGTTTGTCCGACTAGTTCCGGCCCCCAAGGCTCTCTCAATCAAGCCGGTGCTTTGTAGCGCCTCCGGGCGCAGCACTCGCGTCACTGGTGGTGCGCCGGGCCCCGGGGCAGCTGGGATATGTGGTCTTCCCGCTGTCGCCCGGTCCCGGTCTGGCTTGGGTAGAAATAGCCGCCGCTGCCCACATAGAAACAAACATTTTATATTAATGAATATATAGATAAAATACTGTATAATGTAATGTACCCATTAACAACTTAAAGTACAGAAACCAGACATCAGATTCATATAACAGTATGTCTCTTAAAAGGTCATCTTCTGGGAGCTGTCAGTTTGTAAAAAAAATTGGATGAATTGAGTATTCAGTGATAATTTGCGAGGGTGGCTGTGAAATTTCAACTGCCTAGGTGTCTTCACAGGGTGTATCCGGCACTGCCTAGATGTTTTACTTTCCTTCGCGGGCACATTATTTTAGAAGGTGGGTACACCAACAGATCAGACTTAAAGAATATATGTACAAGATATTTTCCTTTACACCCTTGTAGGACCATCTCTGTACAGGTCTGTACAGGTCTTACAAGACAACCCTCAGTGTAAATGACTGTATCATGCCTAATTTAGCCCTTTGTTGCCAATCACAGTTCATTGCAGGTCTCTCCTACCCCCTGTAAGTTAACATAAATGGGCTTCTATTCGGCAGAGTCTCAGCATAATTTGTCAGCTGTCATAGTGTTTATCACACAGGTTCCCTTCACACACTCCACTCTGATAGGCCCGCCAACTACAGTTTAGAGATACCTTCTCTGCAGCACATCTGCCTTTGCCTGCCCTGCTGCTTTGCAAGTACGGATATTGTCCTTGGCCAAGGAGAAGTTCTGGTACTCAGAGAAAATCCAGAAATGTCAGTACTGAGTACTAGTAGTTACCAGCCCATTTAAAGCACAGATTTTGAGATACTAGCAAACTGATGAGCAAATGTAGGGGCAGCCCAGGAAACATCTAAACTATCTTTAATATATTAAAACTACCCTGTGTCAACACTGAAAAGGTGATATTGAAATCCAGCCAACCACACAGAAACTGCAGAATATTCTGCCCAGTATTTTGTACTATTTTTATGAGTTTTAAGATCTAAAAAAAGGGAATTTTATGACTGAAGAAGGCATTGATACTTTAATTACATGGGGGCATAATAGCACACGGATTATGCTTAGTTTGACTGAATCGCTTCGAGTATGGTAACATATATTGCGTCAAGTAGAGAAACGTTTAGGCCTGGGCGGAATCCAACGAGTTTTACTCAGCGGAATTCAGTGAAGTTACAAAAAACTTCCTTGAGCTTCCCCGAGGCAGTGGAAATGGGCAGGTTGCACTGCTGGGCACTGGGTATAATGCCGGAAGCTCATTCCACGCTGACAAAGCACAAAAGGCAACATGCGGCGCTCCTGAGGACGCAGCTTTTCGAGATAATTTTGTTGCCACTCAAAAAGATTTGCTACTCAAGCAGCAGCTTTCTGACCGTGAATTGTCTTGACCACCCTCGTTGGAGAAATCTTGCCAGGTATCCTCCTTCCGATCAAGATTACACTAGGGGATGACAAAATCTGATTTGCCTACTTACTGTTTTCAAGCCGGGTGTGAGAAAAAATCCAACACACAGCTTTTGGTGCAGTTTGACTGGTACTCTGCACTACAATCGTAACACAGAGTGGCCAAAATTCTGCCAATTGCGCCTGCGGAATGGAATATATCACCCACTCGTAGCAAAGATGTCCCCCTTGATGGAGTACTTGGGGGAACGTTTGATCAGTGAAGCAGTTGGCAATTGTGGCCTTGTCGTTAAGTCTGATTCAGCGTCAGAAATTCATTTTAGGTCTCGCAGAGAGACCTATTGCGGTGAAACCACAAAGTTAAACCATCCGGATTGCGAGTGTGGATTTTCAACAGTTCACGTGAAATCACGTGACCACAAGTACACGCATTTCCCACCTCAAAGCCAGCCATCAGCCTCCCTCCCACAGGCTTCCCCAGCATGCGCAGTGCACGCTGGCTTCCCTTCTCCTCCCCCTAATTGCTTGTTTTCACGGCTGGCCTGCGAGAGCTTCAAAGGGATCTGCTTCCCCGCCCACTGCTTAACACTTCGTGGCGGCCGTGACTCGCATTTCTCCTTCCTTCGTGACCAGCCCCCCTCCCAGCGCTGCCTTGTTTAAGATGCTGTCAATAAATAAATCTGTGGAAAGCTGCTAGCTACACATTCTGTATTGTCACAATTTTTGTATTAAAAAGGCATCCATAGCAACTCCAAGTTTGCTTGGACGTAGCACAGAGGCTTTAAGGTAGCTTGGAATCAATCCACGCGCCCAGACAAACACATGCACAGTGAATCCTAACGTGCGCAATCTAGTTATACAAGCAACAGCCTTGTAAAATAGTTGCCTTATGTATCTTACTTTAGAAGATATTGAGGCTGTTTGCAGGATGCTGCCAGCAGTGATGCACTGTATGAATACTTGCAGTCTCTTATACTAATAACAAGATTTTGCGGAATTCCGTCTGCAATACAACCGAGGATGCAGCCAGTAGTGAGGCACTGTACGAGAACCTGCACTTCCTTATATTAATAACAACATGTTGCGGGTTTGCGTCTGCAATACAACCAAGGCGCTTTTAAGTATAGATTTTTCAGCATGTTACAATGTAAAATACATAAAAGCGCGCGGGTACATGAATGCACTGTCACAAGTAACAGCAGCCATTGTAATGTAAAATGTGCTGCATGAGTAAACAAGTGACACTAAATTAAGGGTGTTGCAAGCTATACATTTGTATGAATGGGCGGCTGTACTCGTGCTCATTTCGCTGCAGTATTGGTTGTTGACTAATAAGTAGGAATGCGCAATACACAGACAGTCACTTCGCTGCAGTATTGTTTCTTTTCTAATTATTATGAATGCGCAGCTAATCTTTATGCGGTAACAATGTATAAATTGCCATTACAAAAAAAGTGAAACCAACTTAAGGCACAGTAAAGAGGTGTAAATAGAGGCATACATATACAGATGCAAAGCTAGACACTAAGCACAGATACACATTGCAAAGTTGGTATGCGTTATAATGCTAACCTTTTTTTGGGACTAATGTAGATCATCTTTATATTATTGGTACTATGAAACAGTGAATCTGAGGAAACTTTTAGATGTTCATTTACATATTGCAGGTTAAACAGTAAGTTTATAATTTTTATTAAACATTAACTTGTAATGTACGTTCTTATGTTTCCGGGAGTTGCATTTGTTGAGAAAACGTTGCTTATTTCTTTATTTTCCTCATAGTTGTTGTATGTGCGAAAACAAAGCTCTCCCCGTCCGCCTTCTTTGAAACATGTAGCAAACAGGTTAAATGGGAGGGTAGAGTGAAAGGGTAGGAATGTGACACGACTGCCGCCTGGTCAGATAAGAAGTGATAAACACAAAACAGATGGCTCATGCTGTTTAACGAGGTACATGTTGGGGTCTCTTGTATATGTGAATCGTGGTTAGTTTCTTTTCATTTCAGTTTGCAGTTTCAAAGTGTATTAACTAGATATTTCGAGTGTTATAGTGTGTATCATTGTGTTCTCAATAGAGCCATAGATAAAGATAGCTAACTCTAATGAGGAAAACATCAAACATACAGATACACGTGGAGATATAGTGACGAGTATTAGGTATTAAACATCCACAATCATTGGGTATCAGACACCCACATACATTAGACATCCATTAGACATCCACAAGCATTATACAGTTACAAGTATCAAACCTCAGACAGCAGGCATTAGACATCACAAGTAACAGACATCAAACAACAGGCATTGTGGATCAAACATCTACAAGTATCAAGTTTAGTCAAGTTTAAATTTATATAGCGCACTACTCACCCAGAGGGTCTCAAGGCGCTTGAGGGATGGGGGGAGCTTTACTTATCAAATATCTAACTTTTTAGTTGTTTTCTGAAGGAGAGGTGGTTCTGTGTGAGGCGGAGGTGGGTGGGGAGGGAATTCCAGGTCTTGGCTGCTAAGTAGGAGAAGGATCTTCCTCCCATGGTGGATCTTTGGATGCGTGGAATTGCGGCGAGGGCTTTATTGGATGATCGAAGTTGGCGGGTGGGGGTGTAGAAGGACAGGCGTGTGTTGAGGTATTCTGGTCCTAGGTCGTAGAGGGCTTTGTGTGCGTGGGTGAGGCGACGGAACGTTATTCTCTTGTTGACGGGGAGCCAGTGAAGGTCTTTCAGGTGATCGGAAATGTGAGCTTGGTGGGGTAAGACTAGGATGAGTCTGGCTGAGGCGTTTTGGATGCGTTGGAACTACAAGTATCAGGCATCAGACATCAAACAACAGGCATTATGCATCAAACATCTTCAAGTATCAGGCATCATACATCAACAGACATTAGGCATTAGACACATATGCAAACATAAGGCCTGCAGTTACTTACATATACAGTGACAAGTGTTAGTGCTGCAATTTTAGTCAGTGAACATTGTAGTGAAAACTTTATTGTTATGGATGTAGATAGTGCTTGTATGCTGCCTCTTCTGTTTCATTTGATGTTTGAATACCTACCCACATACAGAAAGGAACACTAGCAAGCGAATGACTACACAAGGTAGAGCAACATAGTTAACAGATTAACAAAGGAAGATCCATGTAGGGGAAAATGATACACATAGAGGAGCATATACGTAGACAGAGAGTTGCATATTTGAAAACAGAGGTACATATACGAAAACTAAAGGTGAGACAGATGCACAAAGATAAACAGATGCAAACATACCTATAAGCATCATACATTAAACATCAAACATTGACAATCATCAAATATCAAGCACCAGATAACCACAAACACCAGACAACCACAAATACCAGGCACCAAAAATCCACAAGCATCAGGTATCAAACATTAGTATCCACAAGTATAAGGCCTCATACATCAGGCATCAGACTACAAATACCAGACATCTGACTCCCATAAGCATCAGACATTAAGCATCAAACATCAACAATCATCAAATATTAAGCATCAGACAACCACAAACACCAGACAACTAAATAAATACCAGGCATCAAACATCCACAAGCATCAGGTATCAAACATCAGTATCCACAAGTATGAGGCGTCACACATTAAGAAGGTACACTTTGTGTTTGTAAAATACCCCTCGCACATCAAACGCTTATTTGATGTCATGCTTCATCATAACTAGCACTAACAACATTGCCATCTGTTTTCGTCAGTTTCATTTGCCTGTACTTCTCACTAGACACTTCTCCCAACATGTCCATCCCCGCCTTTAAAGCTTTTTTGGGCGGGCAAACATTCCAGACTGGAATGGTAAGTGCTCACACTGCCACTTCTTTGCACCAGCCCACGCCTTTTCTATTCTCTATGGAAAGTCGACAATCTGGAGTAGGTGCATCACTCATTGTTTCTCTGCCAGTCGCCTGACATGGGCATCAACATGGACAGATGCGTTGTATTGAGGTGCGCTGGGGGACGTAGAGCATGTGCGTTTGGAATACGGAGTTGTAAAACTACTGCGCTCAAGCACGCTTTGTGCACTTCTGACACCATCCTATGCCTTTTTCACACAATTGACAGTGTGGCGTTGTGCTTAGTGAACACTGCACTTTGTTCTCCTGCCAGTTGGTCGAGAGCGGGCATCGACCTGGCCAGGTGCACTGTTTGGTCCTTCAAACATTTTAGACAGTAAGCGAAGTTAGACTACCTATTTGTGTCAGGACTTCCTATGCTACAGAACACGACAATACTGCGGACTACAGATGGAGGTGTAGGCACTCAGACAAGCTGCCTGAAATTGACTTCCCTCAGCGACCTATCCTCAAATTGCCAATCCGACCTTCTCGTCAGCTTTTTTTTTTTACATTGCTATGACTCATGCTGCTCCGCTCGCACTCCCCCTCCCTTCCCCCCTCTTTTTTTGTCAGTTTAATTTGCCTGTACTACTTCTCACTAGACACTTCTTCCAACATGTCTATCCCCGCCTTGTAAGCTTTTTTGGACGGGCAAACATTCCAGACTAGAATGGTAAGTGCTCACACTGCCACTTCTTTGCACCAACCTACCCCTCATCTATCCCGCTTCTACCCCTCAACCCTTCTAACTCTTTTCTAGCCCACTTCTACCCCTCTAGCACTCTTCTACTCTTCTACACCTCAACCCCCCTTCAACCCCTCTTCTACCCCTCTTCTACACCCCTTCTACACCTCTGCCCCTCTTCTACCCCTCTATCCCTCTTCTACCTCTCTTTTACCCCACTTCTACCCCAATTGTATACCTCTTCTACACCTCTACTAACCCTCTACCCTTCTACCCCTCTTCTATCCCTCTTCTACACCACTACACCTCTTCTAACCTTCTACCCCTCTAACCCTTTTACCCCTCCTCTACCCCTCCACTACCCCTCTACCCCTCTTATATCCCTCTTCTACTCCTATTCTATCCCTCTACCCCTCTTCTATCCCTCTACCCCTCTTCTACCCACTCTAACTAGCAAAAACACTGTCACTGCAGCATCATTCAGCACCACAACAGCATCACTGTGCACCACCACAGCATCGCTCAGCGCCACCACAGCATCGCTCAGCAACACCACAGCATTGCTCAGTGCCACCACAGCATCGCTCAGCGCCACCACAGCATCGCTCAGCGCCACCACACTATCACTCAACGTCACCACAGCATCACTCAACGTTACTACAGCATCACTCTGCACCACCACAGCATCACTCAGCACAACCACAGCAACACTCAGCATCACCACAGCATCACTTGGCGCCATCACAGCATCACTCAGAAACACCACAGGATCACTCAGGGCCAACACAGCTTCCCTCTACACCACAACAGCATCACTCAGCACAACCACAGCAGCACTCAGGGCCACACCAATATCACTCAGCGCAACCACAGCATCAGTCAGCACCACCATAGCATCACCCAGCATCACCACAGCATCACTCGAGGCCACCACAGCATCAATCAGCATCACCACAGCATCACTCAGCACCACCACAGCATCACTCAGGGGCACAACATCACTATGTACTACCACAGCATCACTGAACGCCACAGCATCACTCGTCGCTACCACAACATCACTCAGCGCCACCACAGCATCATTCTGTGCAACCATTCAACAACAACTGGTTCAAATAAGTATTAATTTTTTAAACAAATTAAAAGCCATTGTTATTTGTAATATCAATACATCTAAGTCACGTAAATACAACACATATTGCATTACAAATGCTATAGGTGTCACATTTGCAAAAGTTAAAACTATTGGAATTGTAAATGACAAAGCTATTCATTTAGCTATTTTCAAAACCAACACATAAATACAAAATGTGTCATTTACAATACCAATAGCTCAAACTTTCCTAATGCGAGACCTATTGCATTGCAAATGCTTGTTTTTACTGTCTCTGCAAGGCACCACAGTTTCATTTGAATGCTACTGTACATAGAGAGAGAACCTGTTAATATATAATGGGCTGCACTGTATTTTGTTTTCTTTCCGTCGAAAAAAGTGGTATTAATATAATCACCGCTTTCCAAGAGCGGACACCGCTGAGAGAAGCGGCTGTCTCTCTCTTGTCCTCAGATAACCCTGCCTTCCCAACCCCAGCGCGCTCTGGTCCATCAAGATGCCTAGTAGGAGAGGTGGAAGTGCGGGCTATCGACAGCAAAGCATGCTTTGTCAGATTTCTCCTCTCAGCAGCACTTAAACACAAAAAAGAGAAGAAAACATGAGTTGAAATCTTAAAAAAAGAGGTCAGGTCTAATTTTGGAATGAGCCTTTGTGGCGCCATTACCTTCCTATATTAATACTTCGGCCAGCAGCATGATACTTGTAGGATTATCAGTGGCTGAGCGGGCAGGATTAGGCGGCCTTTATTAGGCTAATGAACAGAACTTTTTTTAACCAATGTCCCTAATCAGTGTGCCTTCTTGTGGTATATCTGCCTGAATAACTTCTAAATCAGCTACAGTTAAGATCCTCGCTGGGATTAAAGCTTCCGAGCGGCTGTTCCCATGCACCTCAGCACTCCATTCCCTAATTCCGGGTAATGGAGGACCTTCTGCCTCGTTTTCGACCAGGCCTGGTGAATATGCCGAAAACGTACAATATAAAGAAACCGCATAAACAAATTGGAAAAGTCACCCAGCATGACCCTCACCCTATTTGAACTCCTAAGAACAGTTGTGAATTTGAATCGAGGGGAGCTGGTGCACGTTCGAACAATTGGCTCCTCGGTGCAAATGGTGTCCCAGATCCACGACGCACTTGTATTTTCGTCCTGTACTAGTTTGGGATGGCTTTGAAATTGTTTCAGACAAAAAAAGGATGCTGACTTTTTTTCTGTTGCCCGCAATCCTTTCACTCGCTGCCTAAGAATAGATAATGTATTCACGCTTCCATTTGGCAGGGCCTCTTCTCTGATTTGCCTCTCGCTTCTGTGTTCACACGGAGAGAAAATCGCTTTGTCAAAAGGCACTGGGACAATCTGTGCATTTAAAAGGTATCTCACATGTCACTAGCAGCAAAATGACAGAATACTTTCTCTCGCGTTCTCGAGTCCTCATTTGCTCCCTAGGGCTCCATACTCCAGTCGCCTTAGTTTGTCTTCTTAGGTCTATGGAAGTGAGTTGAAGTTGCTCAAGGGAAAATAGACATTCCCTACTTGCCTTTGTATATTCTGTTGGTGTAACTGAGTTGTTTAAAGTACAATTTAGCCAGATGTATTCTTATGTTGACAACACACTAGGCCCAAAGTGGTATGATCGTACAATTACATATCCATAATTAGGGCTGCGTGAAAAGAGCGATGCGTCACTTCTCAGTGCGCCCTCCTTGCGACATTATGGAATCGTCATATTTACTGTATGATGCATAATGTCGCAAGGAATGGCAGATACGTCAGTATTACTGACGTATCTGTCGGCGCAAAATTGACGCATTGCTGGAGTTGTGTCGGAAGTGTGAAGCAACTCCCGCAATTGGTCATTACACATGGGCGAGTCCCATGTTAAATGTGCCTGCCGCAGTCTTACGCCTGCCATGATGCAGGTGTAAGATATAAATGTATTTCCGTCCTAGAAGTGGTGCACTGTGACCCTTTCTTGTGTCAGAACGCCACCCCGATTACATTTTAACTGGCAGAGGTATAATGTGTCATAGTGGTCCACAAAGTGACAAATCTACCTAGATGCGTCACTTTGTAAATAAGGCGCAGCATGGCACATTTTTTACACCGATGGTGCATCACAAAAAGTGATGCACTGGAGGTGCAAAAGTGACACATGGGCCCATAAATAAGTCCCCTAGAAGTGCAGCACTGAAATCTTATAGATTTCAATGCGCCTCTTCTACGAGGCTTGGATGCGGTGGAACGCCCACCCTGAATATATTATACTTGATGCAGGTGTAATGTGGTGCAGGAGTTTACAAAGTTATGCATCTGCCTAGATGTGTCACTTTGTAATAGGGCGCAACATGGAGCATTTTTTACGTCGCAGCTGCGTCAGAAAAAGTGACGCACAGGCGATGTAAAAGTGATGCAAGGCATGATAAATAGGTCCCTTAGTGATTCAGTTTAACAATTTTACCCTTAGGGTTGCCACTTCTTTCCACTGCAGCAGTGTACAGAGTGCTTTAACAATGGGAGATGGTGGTAGCATACGACGTGCGCACTGCCCAGGTCAGTCTCAGTGGTCCTTCTGACATGTCTGGCTTCCCTTTCCTAGCTCCACATATATAGCATGTGACATGCAAGGATGCAACACCCCACCAAACCGTACAGGCAAACAAGGTGAGGTAATGCATTGCACCTGGGGGTGGGGGAGGGGGAGATTGGAAAAGAGAGTGACAGAATGGTGTGGAAAAGAAAATTAAACCAAATTCAACCGTTTCTGGACAGTTTCTTGTGATAATCACATTCTTGTGACTTTTAGAAAAACAGTCTACCACCAGCCTCAGAAGCGAGGAGCCAACAGCCAATTCTAGGACCATAACCAGACCACCCCAGAAGGAAAAGCAGTCAGGGCTATCCATGATGAGGATCTTGGCTCAGGCAAATGAGGACGCTCAACATCTCCCATTCTCCACTAACCTTCGGCCTTCCACCACATGTCTTGTATCTCCCTCTTCCTGCCTCTCTTACACCTCTCCTACCCTCCTCTTGCTTATACCCATTCACCCTATCTCACCCCACCTCAACCACCTTTTCCATGCCTCCACCCCATCTTTTCTCTTTTCACCTCCGTTTGTGATTCCTTAGTCTCAGGCTTAGCGTTTCCTCCTAATAAACTGTTTCTTCTGCTCCCTGTAGCACCATGGACTCTACTACCTTTTCAATCACCACCACCACCACTACAGTTGTGCCTCAGAGGATATGATTGGGACCCCCCCAGCCATCATCACCACCAACATTACAGGCTCAGCACTGCCATTTGACTACCGTTTGCAGCCCCTACATGAGCTTCACCACTGTTGCTATCATCGCCATGAGTGTCATAGGTAATTCGGACACCATTACTGTGCACATGCTGAGTGAGTCCTGTCACCTTCATTGACAGCTTCTTGGCTGACTTTATTTATGTATCTGTCTTATTTCAGGGAGCAGCATCACAGCAGGAGAGGGAGTCACTGTCAGCATCCATTACTCTGGTGTCCCCGTTCAAGGGCCCAGGTCTTTCGGCAATACCCGCAATAAGTGCAATGTCAAAGAATAAACAACTCTTTCACCACTGGCAGTCATCAGCATCTCCTCCGCCAGTGATGCTGCATCCAGCATGGACTAAGAAGGAAGAACTATTCGAGCACCCTCTCTGCAAGCCAATGACTCAATTTAGAGTGGCACCAGCTGCATCATTGACAGCTCCACTTGTGACAGTGCCTGCAGCAGCACCTGTGAGAGCATCACCAGTAACCGTGCCAGCAGTTCCATCAACAGTGCCACTTGTAACAGTACCAGGAGTATTAAAAACAAAGTGATGGATGGAATGCTGGGAATAATCTGAGTCACTGGCAATTGCTCAGGGCTGTATCCCAATACACCATTTCCCCTCACCATGCCATCTCAGTTTGGAGCCAGCCATATGCAAATTAGTCTTGACCCAGCTCCAATGGGAACAGTCCAGCCGAATTGCGGAGTCAGGGCTTTACTGACCCAGAACACAAGCAACCCGGACACGTTTTGCCCTTACTAGGTCTCACCAGCAAGGTATAGCTTGGTTCCAGTGGCAAAGTGAGCACAAGACCCATGTCTGGGTATACCCATCACAATTAGGGCATCAAAACAAAGTGATGAATAGAATGCTTGAAATCAATCTCAGGAAAAAATCTTGAGAGTAGCTTTTCAACTAAAGGGAACTGGGCAAAACCCTAAAACAGGAGCTTGTTCCCATTAAACAACTGTATGTAGTCCCACCACATGAATCTCAATATCACAAAAAACTCACATAGACTCTTGCTCAGACACACAGAGGCAAGTATATCCTAGAGTAGCAAGAGGTCGTAAGGATAAGAAATAAAAATAAAAATAAAATGGAATGGAAGATCACTAAGACAGTGTGTTAAAAATATAAATAATCTCTGATTTATTCTCAAGTTTTGTCTGCAATGACAGGGCAAGATTTTGGAAGAGAGAGCATAGGATTGAATGGCTGGGTATTCCTTAATAACGAATCTCAATTACCGATTCGTTATTAAGGAATGTTATGGAATCGCTAATATTTTAGCGATACCTACGTACATTCCATTTAGCGAGTCCTTAATAGCGATTCGGTAAAAATCGCTTTAAGGACTCTCTAAATTGAAGTTACCTACATCTGGCCCTAAATGCTTCTGTCAGAATGGTTGTACAAGTGGATACAGACTCACAGTGTGATCCCAGACAAGCAAGTCTATTCCCTCGACTTTAGCAGAAGAGACTCAGTAGTCTGGAAGGGGTTAGGTGACGGCATACATTCCACAAATTTGACTACAGCACTGCTTGTGTGAATGCCTGAATCATTCTGCAAATGCATAAGCAGAAGTGACTGGGTTCTGATACTACTAATAGTTGACAACAGTATAGTTTGTTAAGCAGTTATGTGTCAGCAAAGAGATTAAATAACCACATGCTTCTGTCAGAATGGTTGTACAAAAGGGCACAGACTCACAGTGTGATTCTAGACAAGCAAGACTGTTCCCTGGACTTTAGCAGAAGAGACTCAGTAGTCTGGAAGGGGTTAGGTGGCGGCATACATTCTACACATTTGACTATAGCACTGCTTGTGTGAATGCCTGAATCATTCTGCAAATGCATAAGCAGTGACTGGGTTCTGATACTACTAATAGTTGACAACTGGATAGGTTGTTAAGCAGTTATGTGTCAGCAAAAAGATTAAATAACCACATGCATCTGTCAGAATGGTTGTACAAAAGGACACAGGCTCACAGTGTGATTCTAGACAAGCAAGACTGTTCCCTGGAATTTAGCAGAAGAGACTCACTAGTCTGGAAGTGGTTAGGTGATCGCATTCATTCTACACATTTGACTACAGTACTGCTTGTATGAATGCCTGAATCATTCTGCAAATGTTTTTTTTTTAATAAATATTTTTTATTTGCATCAAATGAACACAAAGAGAAAAGTCATAATAAACAAAATCACATTGAGCATTACATAAATCATAAACAATAAAAAGGTCATATAGAAAGAAAAAAGCAGAAAAAAAGAATTTTGAGAAAACACAGAAAGTCGGTAAAAAAAAAAAAAAAAGATGCTAATATTAAGACATAAATGCTCCCCAGATTTTGTCAGTTTTTCGTTTAGCCCGAAGGCCCTTTGAAGTAGCAAGGGTGGTCTCCATAGAATAAATTTCCTTAACTAAGCTCCACCATTCCATAACAGTTGGCGAGTTTTTCTGGATCCAAGCTCTAGCAATAATAAGTCTTGCACACGTAATTAAAATGTTCAACAAATCATTAAATGTGTTAGAGCCACCACATATACCAATCAATACATCAGTTGATGAAAAAGAAATAGGTTGAGTAAGTCTATCAGAGACCACCTTAAGTATACCATTCCAGTAATCATTAAGCTTAGGACAAGATAAGAACATGTGAACGATATCAGCCCCGCTTAGATCGCATTTAGGGCATTTCGTGCGTTCACTAAAGTTATTATTCCTTGCCCATTTAGGAATTCTCTCGGGGGTATGATATAGTTGACATATAGTTTTAAACATTTGCAATTTAAGGCTAGAAGAATGAACTGATGTATTTAAGCTCTTAAAAGATAAAGTAATTAAATCAGGTGGTACATTTGAGGTTAACCTTCTATTCCATTTCTCAGTTAGTTTTCTGATATCACTAATATTAAAGTCCAAGAATAGCTTATATCCTAAGCTAATCAGAGCTTGGTCTGATTCTCTGTAGATACAGTTCCAGAAGTCAGAGTCTATTACCAAATTAAGTTCTAATTTCTTCACTAAATAATCTTTAATCTGATAGTATTTAAACCTAGCCAGTTCTGATAAATTATAGCATTGCTTTATTTTTTCAAATGTCATAAATCCTTGATGATCATACAAGTCTCCCAAGAGTTTAATACCAGATACTAAGTATACTCGACATGTTGACTCCTGAAAAATTGGAGGAAATCCTGGATTACCCCAGAGAGGTAACCTTTGAACGCCATGCTGGCGACCTGTCTAAGCAGTTGATCTCTAGACATTACCCCAAGAAATTGGTACAACGTTCTTGTAAACGAGCAGCCAACAACCATCGTGCAGCCCCACTTGAACCTAAACCAGAGAAACCACCTTCGAATCGTCTGACACTAGTGAGAACTTACAATACGAAGTCTAACAGTGTTCAGAAAATCATCAAAAAACACTGGCGCATTCTAAACAGTGGCAAAGACAAAATTGAGTTTCCGCTCTTTGCCTTCAAACGTGCCAGGAATCTCAGAGACCGTCTGATACACACTCGTCCCAAAGGTACACCTAGGAGAGAGGTAGGCACTCTTTGGGACTTACCACCCGTCAAGGGTCACCATCCTTGTGGTGGTTGTTCTGTTTGTCCCCTGACATCAAAGATTACCAATGTCGACATTGGCACTGAGCGCCCTTGGGAA
This sequence comes from Lissotriton vulgaris, assembly GCF_964263255.1. Lineage (NCBI taxonomy): Eukaryota > Metazoa > Chordata > Amphibia > Caudata > Salamandridae > Lissotriton > Lissotriton vulgaris. The sequence goes on from NC_141687.1 coordinate 1,337,738,043, forward strand.
CTGAGACAGTTTTCAAACTGTAACAGCACCAACGTGATCTATCTCCTCACCTGTACCTGCAATGAACGATATGTGGGTATGACCACGAGAAAGGTGCGGGTGAGGATGCAAGAGCATAAAAGCACGTTTCGGTGTAAGAAGGACATTTCAAAACTCACCAAACACTTCATAACACACAATCATGGAGAATCTGATTTCAAATGGCATGTCCTGGAAAAGCCGTTCATTCCGCCACACGTGAGCGATGTTTCGAATTTTCTATTCCGTAAAGAACAGAAATGGGTGTTCAAACTGGGCACTGATAGACAAGGATTGAATGATGATATACCTTGGTTCAGTCTATCCTAGAAACTCGAGCAGGGTGTCCTCTATCCAGTATGTCTGTTTGTGTTTGAGCATTTACGTAATGACTGCAACTCACATGAACTACTCACGTAAGTTTCATTATGTCATCCAGTAGTTCTTCATTTTCCCTGTATAATACGCCCACCATCAGTTTGGCGTCACCGCATAGGCTCTATGCACGGCATCACTTGTAGTTCCCAGCACCAGTGAGCGAATAACATCGTCACTCTTAGCGGAGGTCGACTCAACCATCTACTAGCTAGAGAATCTCACACACGAAGACCAAGGAAACATAGTGACATCATTCGACTTCTTTAGCCATGTACATACTCCCTAAACATTAGTGATTGATAAAGTATATTGCTATTCACCTTAGCCTTTCGAGGTAACTCCTCCTACGGAGGGCCTGATTGGCTAAGAACTGTCAGACCAAACCATTGAAAGGTGAGCGACGATGGTAGCTCTTTGCCTCCCCCTGACTCAGTCACAGTCCGAGACAACGACGGACAGGTAGGATTGCAGTTCCCCAGTCTACTCACTATATCTAGAGCGAGGATGCTTTTCAACTAGCCTCTTGTCGTCTTATTCTTGAACCAACCCAGTTAAAATGTGCAGACCATAGCTGGTGATATAACAGACAGCAGGTTTATAGTGGGAACTTGTTGGTTTATGTCAGTTAACTCTACGTTCAAAAGACCTTGTGACCTCGTAGATGGTGGAGTGTCAGAATAGATCAACACATTGATCTCTCTGTTCACTGGATTCACAAAGTCGGTTTTTGTTCTTGCAGAGCGGGGTCTCACATATCCTGAGCCAGGTCCAGGAAGAGGTGAGGTCCACTCCCCGGACACACTGGGTGAGTAATGATATTGCAAATATTTTCGTAATGGTGTTACTCCCGGTACAGACCAGGGTAGCTGAATGTGACTCACTTGTACGTTTGTCCCCTACAGAATGTACTAAGACCGAAGAGGAGTTCGTACAGATGAAGGAATCACATATCCTTTACTGTTATACTTCACTTGTGTGTTTTTTCATATAATTTTTTCACACTTTAATTATCACTTGCAAGCAGTAGCAGTAGTAGAGAACAGAGACCGTGACGAAAGCCTGAGGAACTTCCCTCTGGGGCTGAAACATGTTGGTCTCCCCGCAGCTATTTGTGTGTACTGCGTAGATTATGCTAAACTGTTCTTGTTTTTAAACAGGAAGGGGCTAACGGTTAATAAAATAGGTTTTTGTTAAGTTCCCTATCCCTTTTTAACCACCACATATATCCTTTTTGCACTGCACATTCCCATCATATCCACCTCATGTGGTACATCCGAGTGATTGTGGGTCGCTACCCAGAAATGACCATCTGGGTATGCTAGTGGTCTCAATGATCAAGAGACACAATACCCGATAAGGATTACCAGATGAAAATATTGATCCATACAAGACTTTGATGGGAATCCTCAATCCAGGGTGACTCACGGTTACTGGTGCCTCACATCTTGGCGATATGGTCTGTCATTTGCCATTTTCACCTAGTAAAGATTTTTTGTTCCTACGCACATGAGTTGGTCTAGGCACAATATTTGAGAATCACTACTGGATTCTAATTCAGACCCCTAGTGGGGGATATTACTTAGGCCTGGTCTTTAAACATCCCTCTAGCCCTCTAATAGTGTTTGGTTTCTTGTGTTCTAGAGCAGCGTGCAGCTGCGGGCTTTTTAAGTGATCACACTTGAGGTGATCGGTTCTATTCTACTGATAAGAATAGGTTTTCGAATACTGACATATACCTGACGGTTCCTTACCGTTCGCTTTGCTGTCCTTCCTATTATTTAGCGATAATGGCCGAACGCCATGGTTTAGCCTATGACGACGCAATGTACCAATCCATTCTAGACAACATGCCAAGCATTCTAGAATCAATTCCTACACCTGCAGTCAATACGACTGATGACTGGACTAAAGTCCTAGCTTTGAAAAAATCACACTCCTGTACAGAGAGTCATGGGATTATCATGGCAGAATACATGCGAGTAAGCTGTGCACCCCCTGGTCTTATAGTCACCAACGCTCCAAGACTCTTTCTCAGTGATAAACAATTCCTCAAAGACTGGTCGATGATTGCCTGGCGCTGCACCCGTGACTGGCTAATTCTCATTATCAGCACAGCCAAACGGGTAGCAGACGCAATCTTGGTCGAAATACAGGTCCTAGAGGGACAGATTAAGGCAGCTGTCACCGCCAATTTCAAAAAATACAAAGATGAGTCGGATAAAGCCAAAAAAGAATTCTCTGACTCCATACTGCAGACTAAGCTAGATAAATTCAAGAAGGATCTAGCTAAATTCAAACTAGAAACTGTTTACCCCTACACTAGTGAAAACTACAAAGCCCCAGATTTCAACAAACAAGGGAGGAGATATGGATCCAACTACTCAGGATCCAGCTCTGAAACCGGCAGTGACTCTGACACTAACAACCAGACACCTGGTGCCGGATCCAATCGAGGTAGAGGAGGCAGATTCCAAAACTATAGGGGCCAATACAATATGCCAGGCCAACCCTGGTGGCCACCAGGTCCATGGGGTTATCCAGGCTCCTTTCAACCACCAATGGCTCCATTCCCTGGTTTCTCTAACTTTAACAATCAGCCTTTTTTAGCGCGTGGCCCCAGACGGTCACGGGGCAAAAGAAGACCAACACAAGGACAACCTCAGGTCCAATGGGAGGATACGGCAGGCCCACATTCGGGAACCCGCAGCCACACAAGGAGGGGGGCCCAAGAATAGAAAATGTACCTGAGGAAAGTTTGGTAGTCAACTTAAGTCAAAGAACCCTATCAAACATAGAGGAAGCTGTCCTGAATAAAGGATTAGGCTTTGTGACTACAGATGAGGGTGACCCATTTGTACTTCATACTGAACTAGCCCAGTTCTTTCGAAAACTAAGGCTACACCACTTCTTTAAACACAAAAACACTGAGGAACCAGCACATGAAACAGACACCAACACTGGGTTAAGGAACAAATCCACCTTTCTTCCACCCATACATGCTATACCACCCCAAATACTCACCTTTGAGCAGGCGGTAATAAATGACATTGAACAAATACAGTACTCCTCTAGATCGAGCTACAAAAACTTGACAGCAGCAGAGAGAAAGGCTCTTAACATATTGACTCAAGATGGAACCATAATTGTGAAGCCCGCTGACAAAGGGGGCTCCATCGTGGTCCAAGATGTGGAGACATACAGGACTGAATGTCTCCGCCAGCTGAATAATAACAATGCTTATCACCTCCTTACTACAGATCCCACTTCTAGACTTATGAACGAAATGAAAGTTCTAGTAGAGGAGGCCCTAGCGGAGGGATGGATAACCGCGTTAGAGGCACAATTCCTGCAGGCCAAGCACCCCACCATGCCTTATTTTTATACCCTCCCCAAGGTGCATAAACCACAGAGGCCTCCACCAGGCAGACCCATAATATCAGGCCAGGGCTCCCTTCTGGAACCTCTCTCTGCTTTTGCGGATCACTTTCTCAAACCTCTGGTACACACGATGCCTACCTATCTTAAAGACACCAACGATGTTTTGAGAGTGATTCCCAACATAGCCTTTGACCAGGAGACTGACTACCTAGTCTCCCTTGATGTAGAGTCACTGTATACCTCCATTCCCCAGGATGCAACTCTTGATACCATCAGATCCATCCTGGAAGAATCTGAACTCGACTCCATTACTCCGGTACCCTTCATCATGGCCTTGGCCACTATGGCCATGAAAGAGAATTTTTTCATGTATGAGGACCATATTTACCATCAAGTCTCTGGGACCAGCATGGGCAGTATTTTTGCCCCGTCCCTAGCGAATTTGTATGTCCATAAGTTTGAGCAGACTACAGTACTACACCCTGACAATCCATTTTTTCCATCAATAGTTTGGTGGAAAAGGTACATAGACGATATCCTCCTGATTTGGAGAGGTAGCAAGGAATCAGTCTTACAATTCCACCAATGGCTCAATAATCAGAACAACTTCCTCCGGTTCACCATCGAAATGAGCAAAGACAGGGTACCTTTTCTGGACCTTTCTATCTATAGCACTGCAACTGGCTTACAGAGTGAACTATACCGGAAGCCCATGGCCAGGAACTCTCTTCTCTTATATGAAAGCCAGCACCCCAAGTCTTTGAGGGACAATTTGCCATTTGGGCAATTTCTACGAGTTCGACGGAACTGCTCCACACCGGAAACCTTTGAACGCCATGCTGGCGACCTGTCTAAGCAGTTGATCTCTAGACATTACCCCAAGAAATTGGTACAACGTTCTTGTAAACGAGCAGCCAACAACCATCGTGCAGCCCTACTTGAACCTAAACCAGAGAAACCACCTTCGAATCGTCTGACACTAGTGAGCACTTACAATACGAAGTCTAACAGTGTTCAGAAAATCATCAAAAAACACTGGCGCATTCTAAACAGTGGCAAAGACAAAATTGAGTTTCCGCTCTTTGCCTTCAAACGTGCCAGGAATCTCAGAGATCGTCTGATACACACTCGTCCCAAAGGTACACCTAGGAGAGAGGTAGGCACTCTTTGGGACTTACCACCCGTCAAGGGTCACCATCCTTGTGGTGGTTGTTCTGTTTGTCCCCTGACATCAAAGATTACCAATGTCGACATTGGCACTGAGCGCCCTTGGGAACTGAGACAGTTTTCAAACTGTAACAGCACCAACGTGATCTATCTCCTCACCTGTACCTGCAATGAACGATATGTGGGTATGACCACGAGAAAGGTGCGGGTGAGGATGCAAGAGCATAAAAGCACGTTTCGGTGTAAGAAGGACATTTCAAAACTCACCAAACACTTCATAACACACAATCATGGAGAATCTGATTTCAAATGGCATGTCCTGGAAAAGCCGTTCATTCCGCCACACGTGAGCGATGTTTCGAATTTTCTATTCCGTAAAGAACAGAAATGGGTGTTCAAACTGGACACTGATAGACAAGGATTGAATGATGATATACCTTGGTTCAGTCTATCCTAGAAACTCGAGCAGGGTGTCCTCTATCCAGTATGTCTGTTTGTGTTTGAGCATTTACGTAATGACTGCAACTCACATGAACTACTCATGTAAGTTTCATTACGTCATCCAGTAGTTCTTCATTTTCCCTGTATAATACGCCCACCATCAGTTTGGCGTCACTGCATAGGCTCTATGCACGGCATCACTTGTAGTTCCCAGCACCAGTGAGCGAATAACATCGTCACTCTTAGCGGAGGTCGACTCAACCATCTACTAGCTAGAGAATCTCACACACGAAGACCAAGGAAACATAGTGACATAATTCGACTTCTTTAGCCATGTACATACTCCCTAAACATTAGTGATTGATAAAGTATATTGCTATTCACCTTAGCCTTTCGGTGTAACTCCTCCTACGGAGGGCCTGATTGGCTAAGAACTGTCAGACCAAACCATTGAAAGGTGAGCGACGATGGTAGCTCTTTGCCTCCCCCTGACTCAGTCACAGTCCGAGACAACGACGGACAGGTAGGATTGCAGTTCCCCAGTCTACTCACTATATCTAGAGCGAGGATGCTTTTCAACTAGCCTCTTGTCGTCTTATTCTTGAACCAACCCAGTTAAAATGTGCAGACCATAGCTGGTGATATAACGGACAGCAGGTTTATAGTGGGAACTTGTTGGTTTATGTCAGTTAACTCTACGTTCAAAAGACCTTGTGACCTCGTAGATGGTGGAGTGTCAGAATAGATCAACACATTGATCTCTCTGTTCACTGGATTCACAAAGTCGGTTTTTGTTCTTGCAGAGCGGGGTCTCACATATCCTGAGCCAGGTCCAGGAAGAGGTGAGGTCCACTCCCCGGACACACTGGGTGAGTAATGATATTGCAAATATTTTCGTAATGGTGTTACTCCCGGTACAGACCAGGGTAGCTGAATGTGACTCACTTGTACGTTTGTCCCCTACAGAATGTACTAAGACACCAGGTTCCGAAGAGGAGTTCGTACAGATGAAGGAATCACATATCCTTTACTGTTATACTTCACTTGTGTGTTTTTTCATATAATTTTTTCACACTTTAATTATCACTTGCAAGCAGTAGCAGTAGTAGAGAACAGAGACCCTGACGAAAGCCTGAGGAACTTCCCTCTGGGGCTGAAACATGTTGGTCTCCCCGCAGCTATTTGTGTGTACTGCGTAGATTATGCTAAACTGTTCTTGTTTTTAAACAGGAAGGGGCTAACGGTTAATAAAATAGGTTTTTGTTAAGTTCCCTATCCCTTTTTAACCACCACATATATCCTTTTTGCACTGCACATTCCCATCATATCCACCTCATGTGGTACATCCGAGTGATTGTGGGTCGCTACCCGGAAATGACCATCTGGGTATGCTAGTGGTCTCAATGATCAAGAGACACAATACCCGATAAGGATTACCAGATGAAAATATTGATCTATACAAGACTTTGATGGGAATCCTCAATCCAGGGTGACTCACGGTTACTGGTGCCTCACATCTTGGCGATATGGTCTGTCATTTGCCATTTTCACCTAGTAAAGATTTTTTGTTCCTACGCACATGAGTTGGTCTAAACATTACATTTAATCATGATGGAGCGGCAGATATTAACAGTATCTCGTATTGTCTTAAATTGAACCCTTTTGAAATAGTTAGGGTCATTTAATCTGTAAATAAACATATTAGCATCTTGTCCGAGCAGAAATTTATGAAAATACAAACATTTATCAAGAATTGTTAGGCTACGAAAACGAGTCAGAAAAGCCGACCAATAATAAAATTTGAAATCCAGAAGAGCCAGACCTCCTTGACTAAAAGGAAGTTTAAGTGAGGAGACTGCACGTCGGGCTTTTTTATATCCCCATATAAAGCTACTAATAATTCCTTCTAATCTGAGAAAATAAGAGTTATTAACACGTAAGGGAATTGCACGAAATAAATATAAATATTTAGGCAGGATTTTCATTTTAATTAAATTTATACGCCCAATGATATTAAGAGGAAGTTTGTGCCATTTTTTAAATTGCATTGCAGTCTCTTTTAATAATATTTCATAATTTAGAGCCACAATTGAGTCAATATCAGAAGAGATTTTAACACCTAGATACGTTGCGACCCCACAGATTCCTGGAGTAGGAGCAGGAAGATGATGATTCGCAACGATTTGAGTTTTAGTGGTATTAAGTTTGTATTCGGAAACTGAAACGTATATACCTGCTTCGATTAGAATACCTGATCATTCTGCAAATGCATAAGCAGTGACTGGGTTCTGATACTACTAATAGTTGACAACAGGATAGGTTGTTAAACAGTTATGTGTCGGTAAAGAGACTAAATAACCATATGCTTCTGTCAGAATAATTGTACAAAAGGACACAGACTCACAGTGTGGTTCTAGACAAGCAAGACTATTCCCTGGACTTTGGCAGAAGAGACTCAGTAGTCTGCAAGGGGTTGGATGACTGCATACATTCTACACATTTCACTATACCACTGCTTGTGTGAATGCCTGAATCATTCTGCAAATGCATAGGCAGTGACTGGGTTCTGATACTATTAATAGGTGACAACAGGATAGGTTGTTAAGCAGTTATGTGTCAGTAAAGAGACTAAATAACCATATGCTTCTGTCAGAATAATTGTACAAAAGGACACAGACTCACAGTGTGGTTCTAGACAAGCAAGACTATTCCCTGGACTTTAGCAGAAGAGTCTCACTAGTCTGGAAGGGGTTAGGTGACCGCATACATTCTACACATTTGACTACAGCACTGCTTGTGTGAATGCCTGAATCATTCTGCAAATGCATAAGCAGTGACTGGGTTCTGATACTACTAATAGTTGACAACAGGATAGGTTGTTAAACAGTTAGGTGTCAGCAATGAGATTAAATAACCACATGCTTCTGTCAGAATGATTGTACAAAAGGACACAGACTCACAGTGTGATTCTAGACAAGCAAGACTGTTGCCTGGACTTTAGCAGAAGAGACTCAGTAGTCTGGAAGAGGTTAGGTGACGGCATACATTCTACACATTTGACTATAGCACTGCTTGTGCTAATTCCTGAATCATTCTGCAAATGCATAAGCAGTGATTGGATTCTGATACTACTAATAGTTGACAATGGGATATATTTTTAAGCAGTTATGTGTCAGCAAAGAGATTAAATAAGCAGATGCTTTAGTCAGATTGGTTGTACAAGCGGACACAAACTCTCAGTGTGATTCTAGACAAGCAAAACTGTTCCCTGGACCTTAGCAGAAGAGACCCAGTAGTCTGGAAGGGGTTAGGTGACCACATACATTCTACACATTTGACTACAGCACTGCTTGTGTGAATGCTTGAATCATTCTACAAATGCATACACAGTAACTGGGTTCTGATACTACTAATAGTTGACAACAGGATTGGTTTTTAAGCAGTTATGTATCAGCAAAGAGATTAAATAACCACATGCTTCTGTCAGAATGGTTGTACAAGTGGACCCTGACGCACAGTGTGATTCTAGACAAGCAAGACTATTCCCTGGACTTTAGCAGAAGAGTCTCCGTAGTCTGGAAGGGGTTAGGTGACCACATACATTCTACACATTTGACTACAGCACTGCTTGTCTGAATGCCTGAATCATTCTGCAAATGCATAAGCAGTGACTGGGTTCTGATACTACTAATAGTTGACAACAGGATAGGTTGTTAAACAGTTATGTGTTAGCAAAGAGATTAAATTCCCACATGCTTCTGTCAGACTGGTTGCACAAGTGGACACAGACTCACAGTGTGATTCTAGACAAGCAAGACTATTCCCTGGACTTTAGCAGAAGAGTCTCACTAGTCTGAGAGGGGTCAGATGACTGCATACACTCTACACATTTGACAACAGCACTGCTTGTGTGAATGCTTGAATCATTCTACAAATGCATTAACAGTGAATGGGCTCTGATACTGCTAATAGTTGACACCAGGATAGGTTTTTAAGCAGTTATGTGTCAGCAAAAAGATTAAATAACCACATGGTTCTGTCAGAATGGTTGTACAAGTGGACACAGACTCACAGTGTGATTCTAGACAATGAAAACTATTCCTTGGACTTTAGCAGAAGAGACTCACTAGTCTGCAAGGGGTTAGTTGACCCCATACATTCTACACATTTGGCTAGAGCACTGCTTGTGTGAATGCCTGAATCATTCTGCAAATGCATAAGCAGGGACTGGATTCTGATACTACTAATAGTTGACAACAGGATAGGGTTTTAAGCAGTTATATGTCAGCAAAGAGATTAAATAACCAAATGCTTCTGTCAGAATGTTTGTACAAGTGGACACAGGCGCACAGTGTGATTCTAGACAAGCAAGACTATTCCCTGGACTTTAGCAGAAGAGACTCAGTAGTCTGGAAGGGGTTAGGTGACTGCATACATTCTACACATTCAACTAAAGCACTGCTTGTGTGAATGCTTGAATCATTCTACAAATGCAGACACAGTGACTGGGTTCTGATACTACTAATAGTTGACAACAGCATGGGCTTTTAAGTAGCTATATGTCAGCAAAGAGATTAAATTACCACATGCTTCTGTCAGAATGGTTGTACAAGTGGACACAGACTCACAGTGTGATTCTAGTCAAGCAAAACTACTCATTGGACTGTAGCAGAAGAGACTCACTAGTCTGGAAGGGGTTAGGTGACCACATACACTCCATTCAACGCATCTGACTACAGCACTGCTTGTGTGAATGCTTAAATCATTCTGCAAATGCATAAGCAGTGACTGGGTTCTGATAATACTAATAGATGACAACATGATAGGTTTTTAACAGTTATGTGTCAGCAAAGAGATTAAATAACCACATTCTTCTGTCAGAATGGTTGTACAAGTGTTTACAGACTCACGGTGGGATACTAGACAAGCAAGACTATTCCCTGGACTTTAGCAGAAGAGACTCACTAGTCTGGAAGGGGTTAGGTGACCGCATACATTCTACACAATTTGACTACAGCACTGCTTGTATGAATGGCTGAATCATTCTGCAAATGCATAAGCAGTGACTGGGTTCTGATACTACTAATAGTTGACAACAGGATAGGTTTTTAAGCAGCTATGTGTCAGCAAAGACATCAAATAACCACATGCATCTGTCAGAATGGTTGTACAAGTGGACACAGACTCACAGTGTGATTCTAGACAAGCAAGAATATTCCCTGGACTTTAGCAGAAGAGACTCCGTAGTCTGGAAGGGGTTAGGTGACCACATACATTCTACACATCTGACTACAGCACTGCTTGTGTGAATGCCTGCATCATTCTGTAACTGCTTAAGCAGTGATTGGGTTCAGCTACTACTCATAGTTGACACCAGGATAGGTTTTTAAGCAGTTATGTGTCAGCAAAGAGATTAAATAACTACATGCTTCTATCAGAATGGTTCTGCAAGTGGGCACAGACTCACAGTGTGATTCTAGACAGGCAAAACTATTCCCTAGACTTTAGCAGAAGAGACTCACTAGTCTTAAAGGGGTTAGGTGACCACATACATTCTACACATTTGACTACAGAACTGCTTGGGTGAATACCTGAATCATTCTGCAAATACATAAGCAGAGCACGGGTTCTGATACCACTCATAGTTGACACCAGGATAGGTTTTTTAGCAGTTATGTGTCAGCAAAGAGATTAAATAACTACATGCTTCTATCAGAATGGTTGTACAAATGGACACAGACTCACAGTGTGATTCTAGACAAGCAAGACTATTCCCTGGACTTTAGCAGAAGAGACTCAGTAGCCTGGAAGGGTTTAGATGACTGCATACAATCTACACATTTGACTACAGCACTGCTTGTGTGAATGACCGAATCATTCTGCAAATGTATAAGCAATGACTGGGTTCTGAAACTACTAATAGTTGACAACAGGATATGTTTTTAACCATCTTTGTGTCAGCAAAGATATTAAATAACCACATGCTTCTGTCAGAATGGTTGTACAAGTGGACACAGACTCACAGTGTGATTCTTGACAAGCAACACTATTCCCTGGATTTTAGCAGAATAGACTCACTAGTCTGGAAGGGGTTAGGTGATTGCATACATTCTACACATTTGACCACAGCACTGCTTGTGTGAATGCTTGAATCATTCTACAAATCCATAAGCAGTGACTGGGTTCCGATACTACTAATAGGAGACAACAGGATAGGTTTTAAAGCAGATATGTATCTGCAAAGAGATTAAATAACCACATGGTTCTGTCAGAATGTTTGTACAAGTGGACACAGACTCACAGTGTGATTCTAGACAATGAAAACTATTCCCTGGACTTTAGCAGAAGAGACTCACTAGTCTGAAAGGGGTTAGTTGATAACATACATTCTACACATTTGACTACAGCACTGCTTGTGTGAATGCCTGAATCATTCTGCAAATGCATAAGCAGTGACTGGGTTCTGACACTACTAATAGTTGACAACAGGATAGGTTTTTAAGCAGTTATGTGTCAGCAAAGAGATTAAATAACCAAATGCTTCTGTCAGCATGGTGTACAAGTGGACACAGGCGCACAGTGTGATTCTAGACAAGAAAGACTATTCCCTGGACTTTAGCAGAAGAGACTCAGTAGTCTGGAAGGGGTTAGGTGACCGCATACATTCTACACATTTGAATACAGCACTGCTTGTGTGAATGCCTGAATCATTCTGCAAATGCATAAGCAGTGACTGGGTTCTGACACTATTAATAGTTGACAACAGGATAGGTTGTTAGAATGCACTATAATACCAATTTATGTATGCACACAATAAAACAATCAATCATAATTAGCAATCCCTATTGCATAACTCACAAAATATTATACAAACTATTTATTGAACAACATTTAAATACATTACCAAAAACTGTCATAAATATTTCTTCATTAGAAAATATATCACTAACTCTAAATGTTATGAATTTTATTTTATGAATAAAACAAAGCCACCACATAGAACACCTTACAAATTAATAACTCACCTTTCAAATTGATTTGTAAATTATGAAATATTTGAATCACACACCAGATTTTGTTAAGCACACAATGAGTGTAGTGTACTGCTCGTAGCAAAAGTAAAAAATGGCAAGTTTTCCCTCTCATTCTGCACACATATACATGTAAATATCAAATCAAATTGCTTCCCACATTCATTCAAAAGCTAACACACATTTCTATTGGTTACACATTTCAACCCTTGCCAATTGACATAACTTTCAACCTTCCCCCATTCTGCTTAATGCCTGTAATGCATGCAACACTCAACTGAACACACAGGTCACATGTTCAGCACACAATGTTGCAAATTGAACAGCAAGTGTGCGTTACTTTACAAAGTACAAGCTTATCTTATCTAATGTACCTTTCAAAAACATTTTACTAACCAATCAGAAACATGCTTTTAAAACACAGAAACATGCACCCTATTTTTCAGTGTATAATATTCTCAATCAGCCAATCATTTCTCTTCTTTTTTTAAAACTACATCTTCTCCACCATTTTAGAAACATCTTATTTTACAAACTGCCTACTTCACCTATAGACATCTTCTGAGTGTATCCAGACTTTCCTTCAAGATGCTTAGAGTGTGGATTTTGGGACACAGCTATGTTTTCTGGTGCAAAAGGTATGCTGAAATTATAGGTATTGACAAAAACCTAGCTTTTCCAAATGTTGACATTACATGGATTAGACAAAGAGGATTAACGTGGCACCATTTGATTCTATTGGTTAAATCCTTTTTGCATTTCCAACACCCTGACCTCATAATTGTGCACTGTGGTGGCAATGACCTAGGCACTTTGACTGGGGGAGGTCTGGAAATGCTAATAAAGGACACCTTTGCAGAATTTATGTTACTTTTCCCCCAAACTGTCTTTGTATACTCTAACATATGCCAAAGACACAAATGGAACTGGTCCAATAAATTTTGTCCACAAATTGAGAACGTTAGAAACATGTCAATAAAGCTGTTTCTGCTTATCTCAGAGATTATAGGATGGGGTCTATTTTCAACAACAATCTGCGTCTCAATATGCATGGCATCTACATGACAGATGGTGTACATTTCACAGATGATGGTAACAGAGTCTTTCTCAACAACTTTAGACTCTGCATAGGCACTTAATTGTAGGTACTAAAATCTCCCAATAAACACAAAGGCTCTTCCTAGAGCCACCCAAGATCTAAACATATAAGCTTGACCTATATTAAAAAAATATTAGTTTTTTTTGCTTGGAGTCGTGCACCCAGCGCATTTTGGAGTGGTGCACCCAGCGTGTACACACCAGGGGACTGCGCCGGGAGTCGTGCGCCCAGCATGTTTTGGAGTCGCGCACCCAGTGCGTTCACACCAGGGGGCCATACTGGGAGTCGTGCACCTAGCCGTTCACACCAGAGCGCCGTGCACCCAGCGCGTTCACACCAGGGGGCCACGCTGAGCACCGCGCTGGAGTAGGGACTCCAAATTTTTCCGTAAAAAGAAATTGCCTCCTACCACTAATTTCTATTCTCCCCGAGGACCCCATCCCCCAGGGCATATACACAGTGATTGGGACCTTGGGGGGAGCCCCAATGCCCTCACGGTCCTGCTGGCTTCCCTCGTCCTTCGGCAGTCAGCATTGCTTTTCTACATGGGGAGCTGCTGACATGGAAAATCAGCCAATTTTGCTTTGGTATTTGGAATAGAGATCAGGTTTCCTGCTCTCCCTCCCAAATACCAAAGCAGAATTTGTTATGGGAGAGAGGGAGCAGCGAAGCTCTCGCCCTCCCATTGCAAACAGTAGTGCCCTAGGGGTAGGCACCCGGTGACACTGCAGGAGCCGGACCTGGGGGGGGGGCGGTCCCTAGGGCCATCGAGGGCTCCAGGAGGGTGGCCGCACAGAGACCTGAGGGTGGCAGCCCCCGGGGCAGCGGGGGCTGTGTGCCCCCCCAAAAATATATAAAACAAAGCCCCAGGGGTGGTGGTCCTCGGGGCAGTGTGGGTGCGTATGGGCCCCCCACACTTTTGTTTTTCTCCTCTGGACCTGGCCCACCCAGGGCCTTTATTTAAACAAAGCAAGGGAGCCCGCGCTTCGTTTTTCTCATTTTTGCTAATGTTTTTTTTTACTCTGGAGGTCCTTGTGGCTTCCCCTGAGCAGGCCTAGGGGGTACGGGTGTTTCAACTTTGCCCCTATTCTTGTTTTGTACCTTCATTTTACTGATTTCCTGCCAACAGCTCCTGTGTTGTACTTTTTACAGGCAATAGAATGCAGCTCGTGATCGGCAGGATGCGTGGATCCTAATCCGTAGGGTGTGCGGATCCTAATCTGTAGGGTGCGTGGATCCTCCTCGGCCATAGATTTCACTATTTTTTTACATTTCATTTTCTCAGCAACTACTGAACAAATTTACACCATTTAACAAAAAGAGTTCTTTCTGAACCAAGGACTACTATTTTGCCAAATTTAGTGTAATTCCGTTAAGCAGTTCAGGCTGTAGCCATGGCTAATGTTTCCTATGGAAAATTGCACTGGGAAAACACATTTTGGGACCCCCCTTTTTTCTCGGCCCCCGCTTCTCGAATCACCCAACACTTTTAATATAGGAGTGGACCGGAGCGCCCAGGAGTTTTGAAATTTTCGCGAAGATTCGTCAATCGGCACCAAAGTTATTGGTTATAGAATGTTGCGATTTTCCTATGGATATTAGGTCCTAACTATAACTACTAACTGATAACCGTCAGTAGGATCCATATATATATATATATATATATATATATATATATATATATATATATATATATACATATATATATATATATATATATATATATATATATAGATATAGATATATATATAGATAGATAGATAGATAGATATAAAGTTCACCTCCTCCGCATAGTCGCTGGGACATCAGGACAGCGGTGCATTTCAGGGGCAGAGGTAGCCCTGTGTCCAAATTCTTGTTCACAGCGCGTAGCCACCGCTATGTAAATGCACTCTCTTACGATAAGAAGTAGATCACTTCAATCACTCTTTGCGCTTTCCAAAAGTAGATTTATTATTTCAGTTGCTGCATCGTGAATACGGGCAAAAGGAAAAACCCCAACGCGTTTCGGCGAAGAACTCCCCTTGGTCACGGGTAATTTCATCCAACGTGCACAAACAATAAATAAAGTTGACAGATAATCAAAATAAACAAAGGACTCAAGTCCACAATATCGCAGCCATCTTTGAATGGAGTAAATGTTATGCTTCTAACATCTAACTAGCTTCATAAGTTCACCAGTGTGAATATTTGAATCAACCCGCATGATTTTCTTAATCACTACAAGGGAGGAATTATTTATATGGCACCAGAAGATTTTACCAATTCCGGACACACATATCTATTTGATCTATGACTAAGCATGGGCGAATTTTGCGAATTCGCGATCCGCGAATTTGCAGATTTGCGAATTCGCGATCCGCAAAATTAGCGAATTTGTGCGAATTTGCGGATTTTTGTTTTTTTGCGTGCTCGCGGGGTTTTTTGCGTGTTTGCGGGTTTTTTTGCGTGTTCGCTGGGCTTTTTGCATCTTCGCGAGCCGCTTGCATAGCGAAGTTACCCATGCAGTCGTTTATGGGAGAGGGAGAGAGAGATAGATAGATAGATAGACCCCACAAATCAGGAAACAAATGTGGCGGAGAAAGGTGTGCCAATGCAACCCGCCCTACGTATCACCGCCTTTCTGTGTCCTGATGCGGGAGGTGGGCCACAGACGTCCCGATACCTCGGAGTCCCAATAATTCTGCAGCAGCAGCTGCCAGCCTTGTCCGCGGCCAGCTTGTGAAGTGGGGGCCTCTGTATCCCGGTGCCGGCTGCAGTGAATAATATCCAAGCAAACTCTTTACAGAGGAAAAGAGCAGAGGCCACACGGGGGACTGCGAGGAACACACCTTTATTGGAGTATGCGGCATGATGCATTTTGGCCTGTTCAGGCTTTCTTCGGATGCCTTAATGTCAGGAGACTTACAATCATCACCATGTCATATGTCCAACGGCTTCCTGATTGGTGGAAGCCCGCTCTGCCCCCTCTCCTCGTGCTTGCTCACTAACCTGTAGTTCATCGGAACCACAGGTCCGAGTATGCCTCTCTTTGACCAGGTAAGTGCTGCGGGGGGGATTTTCAGTCCAAGTGGAAACACGGGGTGTTGGACATGCCGTGAAGATTAAAAACTGCCAATTTCCTGCTTGAATATGCTCCCAGGTGCCTCCTCCAGTCCCCAAACACCACTTCAACCCCACAAACTAGGAAACAAATGTGGCGGAGGCAGGAGTGCGAATGCAACCCGCCATACGTATCACTGCCTTGCTGTGTCCTGATGTGGGAAGTGGGCCACAGACGTCGCGATACTGAGTCCCAACAATTCTGCAGCAGCAGCTGCCAGCCTTGTCCGCGGCCAGCTTGTGAAGTGGGGGCCTCTGTATCACGGTGCCGGCTGCTGTAAATAATATCCAAGCAAACTCTCTCCCGAGGAAAAGAGCAGAGGCTACACGGGGGACTGCCAGGAACACACCTTTATTGGAGTATGCTGCATGATGCATTTTGTCCTGTTCTGGCCTTCTTCGGATGCCTTAATGTCAGGAGACTTACAATCATCACCGTGTTATATGTCCAACTGCTTCCTGATTGGTGGAAGCCCACTCTGCCCGCTCTCCTCATGCTTCCTCACTAACCTGTAGTTCATCGGAACCACAGGTCCCAGAATGCGTCTCTTTATCCAGGTAAGTGCTGCAGGGGGGATTTTCAGTCCAAGTGGAAATGCGGGGTGTTGGACATGCCGTGAAGAATAAAAACTGCCAATTCCCTGCTTGAATATGCTCCCAGGTGCCTCTTCCAGTCCCCAAACATCACTTCAACCCCACAAACCAGGAAACAAATGTGGCGGAGTCAGGAGTGAGAATGCAACCCACCCTACGTATCACCTCCTTGCTGTGTCCTGATGCGGGAGGTGGGCCACAGACGTCCCGATACCTCGGAGTCCCAACAATTCTGCAGCATCAGCTGCCAGCCTTGTACGCGGCCAGCTTGCGAAGTGGGGGCCTCTGTATCACGGTGCCGGCTGCTGTGAATAATATCCAAGCAAAGTCACTCCCGAGGAAAAGAGCAGAGGCCACATGGGGGACTGCTAGGAACACACCTTTATTGGAGTATGAGGCATATTGCATTTCAGCCTGTTCTGGCCTTCTTCGGATGCCTTAATGTCAGGGGACAAACAATCATCACCAATTGCATTGGGAAAACACATTTTTTATCCCCCTTTTTTTCTCGGTTCTCGAATAACCCCAAACTTTCAATATAGGAGTGGACCGGAGCGCCCCACGAATTTTTAAAATTTAATGAAGATTTGTCAATCGGCGCCAAAGTTATTGGGAATAGAATGTTGCGATTTTCCTATGGATATTAGGTCCTAACTATAACTACCTACTGGCGACCGCCAGTAGGTTATATATATATATATATATATATATATATATATATATATATATATATATATATATATATATATATATATATATATATATATATATATATATATATGTGCATACTCTGTGGCTGGACGGCGGCGCATAAATTCTCGCTCCAAGGTTGTCCTCCTTCGAGTAGCACACGAGCAGCAGCTTGATTTATGTGTAGGTGAGGACGGGGATTCGCTTGTATAGGCCACTCCGTAATGGATCTGCCCAACGCGTTTCGAAGCTCCAAATGCTTCTCTTCAGGGGCTTTAACGGAAGCGGTGTGCGCAACCGCTGACCCACTTCTCAGTTTTTCATATGACACACCCACCAATGGGAGGCTCAAATGAGACTGTGTATTATGGGAAGTGTGGTGCGGAAAGCACATAATCAATTCCTGTATGGACCCCGCAAGTGGGCCCGTCATCGTTCCCGTGTTCGACTGCTGTTTCACTTCCGTGACCCCCAAGGATGACGGGGTGGTGCATACTCCGCCGCTGGATGGCCGCGCATAAATTCTCGCTCCAAGGTTGTCCTCCTTCGAGTAGCACACGAGCAGCAGCTTGATTTATGTGTAGGTGAGGACAGGGATCCGCTTGTAGATGCCGCTCCATAATGAATCTGCCCGACGCGTTTCGAAGCTCCATATGCTTCTCTTCAGGGGCTTTAACGGAAGCGGTGTGTGCAACCGCTGACCCACTTCTCCGTTTTCAATATGACACACCCACCAATGGGAGGCTCATATTTATGCGCAGCCGTCCAGCCGCGGAGTATGCACTACAACACATGCAGTAGCTTACACAACAACAGACATAATGATGCACACATTCAGACAGTTTAGTCACTAACCCATGCATTCAGTAAGACACATTTAATCTCCCACTCATACAGTAAGCGCGTCAATTCATGTGACCTTAAAATAACACTTTTCATTGGTTGCTAACAGTTTTTTTTTTACAAAGAATGAAATCCCCACCCATTTCCTTCACTTCTTCTTTCACTTTTGTGACTGCAAGACCTGTCTTTTTGCTGCTTAATCTTTGTTGGATTATCATGGCTGCCAGTGCATCCAGAAACAGTGATGACTCAGATGGATTTATAGATGAAGAGGTTCCTCAGCCTAGAGTTAAGGAGCATTTTATCTGGATTTTTTTTCCATCCCTGCAGACCAAAAAAAAGTAAATGCTCCAAAGGTGGAGTGTCGAATTTGTCACACTGTCCTGTCATGGGGTGACCCTACCAAAAAATATTCCTTTGGAAATTCAACTATGAACCGGCACGTCGAGTGGAGGCACCCTCAGAACTATGCCCGAGAGACTGTCAGGGCTCTGGCACAAGAGGCTCCAGGGGACGGTGCTTCTACATCAACTGGAGGAGCAACTGCATCATCAGTAAGGGGGCGACCAGAACAGCTGATCCCAAATATTCAGCCTGCTTTTAATGAAGCCACAATTAAATGCAGACAATGTGATCAGCTACTTTGTTATGGGGAACAAAGTGTTATGCTCATGGTTCGAGCAATAGAGAACCACCACTGCCATCCCCAGCCCTAATTTGATTATTTGTTTTTGCTCCTGTTGAGCAGTTTCCCATTCCCTGTTTTTGTTTTTGCTCAAAATAAAGGAAAAAAGAAGAAAAAAAAAGTTCTTTTCAGAACTACCTCCAATTGTCATCAAAGAGCTGTATTTTTTTTACTCTATTTTTTACACTGTTTTTCCCCGTGGTGCGCTCAGGGTGCGCGTACCGGAGAGCGTACTCGGGAACGCACCCAGCGCTTACCCCACGAAATTTAAAAAAAAAAAAAAAGTTTTTTTGCCCTACAGGGTCCTTCTAGGCCCCCCTCAGAAAACCTAGGGGGTCAGTGGATGTGTACTCTGCCCCCTTTTAATTATTTCCCCCTTTCTTTATCACCTCTTGTGTCTCGATTCTACCGAGACACAAGATGGCGGACTCTCCAGACTGTTTAGAATGTTGACAGACACCCGACAGCCAATCAGCTTCCCGCTCGCGCACTCCCGTGGCGCACCGGGTGCGCTCCCCGGTACGCGTACCGGTGAGCGCCTGGAGCGCGCCTATAGATATATATGTGTTTTTGAAGTTAATTTTCAAAAAAGCCACTAGAGCAATTTACACTAAATATAGCAAATGCACATCTGCGTACCAGTCCCTACAATTTTGCCAAGTTTGGCGTAATTCCATTCAGCGGTTCGGGCTGTAGACTTGTCAGACCGTCCTATGGAAATTAACATGGGGAAAACACGTTTTGGGACCCCCCTTTTTTCTCAGCTCCCACTTTACGAATCCCCCAAAACTTCCAGGAAAGGAGTGGAGCGGAGCTGGCCAAAATTTTGGAAAATTACACACAAATTCCTCAACCAGGGCCAGAGTTATTCCCAATAGAATGTTGCGGATTTCCTATGGTAGCCAATCCTAACTATAACTACGTACTGGCGACCGTTTTCGCTGGGAGAGCACCGGGGAGCGCACCGGGGAGCGTACCATGGGGAAAAAAGAATGACAGACTTTTTTAAAAATGTAGCTTTATTAATAAAATTGTTCCTTTTGTTGTTTTTTTTTTATTTAAGTACCAACATGTAGATACCAATGCAGAGTCTAAAACGTAATGTATTCATTTTGGTACTATGTCATAATTTACATATAAAAAAGAATAATGTCTCGAACAATTTTTAGTTTTTAAATAAAACATTTTTGCTGTGATTTTTCTAAATCTAAAAGAATTTCCAACATTATTTCGTCACGTATGTCCTCATTTGGATTCCATGATTCCATTTCTTCCACACAATTAAGTAAGTCTTGGTCCAGAGACTGATCCAAAAAGTCTAATTCATCAATCTCTTCCTTAGGATTGTTCTCCAGATCAATTTCGAATGAAATATTAATTTTATTTTGTTCTCCTTCCATTTTCTTGCTGTAAATTGCATAGAAAATAAATATATCAGTAGAGTTAAGGTACTGTTGGGTTTAAGTTCAGACAGGTACTTGTGAGTTTTTAACAGTGAAGTTATCTTTGGGCAGTGTATGGTATGAGGTAGGAAGTAGAAATATAAAAAAGTGTATGTGAAGAAGCCTAATAAAATTCATAATTATACCAGAGAAGCCTAATTCAATCTATAACTATAACAGAGAAGCCTATCTCAATCTGTAATTATAACAGAGGGACAGTAAATAACTGTCAGAAAATGTTTTTACAAATGAACTTAAAGTGCCCTTTCACAAATTTATAACTTACCTTACAGAAAGGTGATGAAGATAAATGAGAAAATCCTTGAAAGATGTATCTCAGGTAGTTGTAGTCAAAATGGCCGTGTTTCCCTCTCATTTTTCATTTATATTCATGTACATAACCAATCAAATGTCAGGAAAAAAAGTAGGAAATGAAAGTAACATTTTAATTGGTTGTAAATTATAACACTTCATATGTGTTTTTATCATTTAATTTACCTCAGGATATTTAGACAGGGCTACAGTCCAAATGGTTCAATGGAATACCATCAAATGTGGGATAATGGTAGGGACTGGTGTGTAGTAGGGTCTATTCTATATTTGGTGAAAGTCTGTCCAGTGGTTTTTATGTAATTTCGTTTCCCACATTTTTTTGGGAGTGCTCACCGGTGCGCGCCCCGGTACGCGTACCGGGAGCGCTACGGGAGTCCACCATTTTGTGTTTCGGTTGAATTGAGACACAAGATAGAGGATATTTTATTTTCTCAAAAATATAAAAGCCATGCATTTACCTCAAAATCGTTTTTTAAATAACATTTTTCAAACACAACACAGGTCCTATGTACAAGCATTCCATGTCACTAGTAAAACTTCTCAATTTTATATAATGCAATACCTCTATTCAGCAAAATCTATTTACCAAGCATTATCAAAAAACATGACACAAACCAACAAGAAAGAAGCTCAATCTGCATCCTAATCTGAGGTAACACTGGTGATATCATTGTAAAAGGTTCAAATATATTTATTTAATGAGGTAAACACTATTAATTCCTTATCAAAAATATAAAAGCCATTCAATTACCCCAAAATCGTTTCTTAAATTACATTTTAGAAACACAGCACAGGTCCTATGTACAAGCATTCAATTCTACTACTGAAACTTCACTATTTCACATAATGCAATTCCTCTATGCAGCAAAATGTTTTAACCAAGCATTATCAAAAAACATGTGAAGATCCAGAAGGAGAGAGCAAATTTGAAAAGGAGGGAGAGGCCCTCAAAAAATGTCACTACTGGAGCAGGAGAGAAGAGTATGGATAGCAATAGAAGGCAAAATCTATTTAGGGACATTCGTAGACGAATGTTTCGCAATAGGGTAGTTTTAAATTTGCTAAAAAATGAAAAGAAAGGTAAACAGAGAGCTGCTTTTTACAAGAAAAAGAAAAGTATAGAGAAGATTGTTGATCAGGCTTTTGAAGTTAAGAAAAAATTATTTATTTTAGTAATCAATAGAATTAGGATACTTAACAAGGCAATTGATGTTTTCAAATCGAACAGTAGATGGAAAAGAATAATGAATCAGACTAATTTTTGTGAAGTATTTTCTGGAGAATGGATGCATAGTTCAAGTTCTGAGCCATTTTTTAATGAGGCGAGTTACTTTCAGGAAAATGATTTGGTGCATGCAGTTGACACCAGTGGTCGAGCATATGAGGTGAAAGATGGTTGTCCGATGGAAAAAGAGAAACTTGTGTCTAGAGATGCAGAAGAGGTGTTAGCTGATAAAGTTTTAGGGAGACGTACTAAGGGTCCAGTGTACACATGGAAGTGCAGTAGTATTTGTAGTGTGCGACAGGATTCAATCGATTAGCTTCGAAATTTCTTACGTACATATAGTAAGAAAAGTGTAAAACAGAAAATGAAGATCTTGCAAGAGTTAGATCCTTGCAGAGTGAGAGAAAACACAGGTTTGCATGGGCATTCACTGGCTTGTCTTTCTAGAAAAGTATGTCTAAGTGTTTTTCATCATTTTAAGATGTTAGCAGTGCATCGTAATAAGGTGAGGAAATTAGTGAGAAGGTTGTATTATGCAAAAAGTCCAGCACTTAAGCTTAAACAGTTAAACAGTGCTCTTTTGCATGGATCTGAAGTAGATGTGAAGACTATTTGTGAAGAAAATGAGTTTTGTTATTTTGGGAACAAAGAGGACAGTGTAGAAATGGATATAGTAATGGATGGTAATGTGGAAGACAATGTACAGATTTCAAGTATAGAAAAGTTGGACGAGGAAATTACCAAGTTTAAGGTGAAATCAAGTGAAAGGCCTAATTTAACTTGTGTGTGTTGTCGACGGACTCATTATAAGATTCAGACTAGGTTATGCAAAATGTGAATTGGAAAACAATAGTGAATGGAAGGATTTTGTAAGGTATTTGTTGGTGGATAATTCTTTTGAGTTGAGTTTTGATCAGTGTATTTGTAATTATTGTTTGAAAAAATTAAATCAAAATAGAATGCCTATAAGAGCTGTTCATAATAATCTTCAGTTGATAGATATTCCTTCTGAATTGATTGATTTAAATACTTATGAATCTATTTTGATTCAATGTGTCCATCCTTTTCAGGCTATTGTTCGCATGGAGCCTAAGATAGGGAAATTGTCTCCTACAGATTTACAAAGAGGATTAAAGGGAAGAGTTGTTTATTTGCCTTTAGATGTCGAGAAAAATATTGATACAATTGGTGTAGAAAGAGTAGAAGAGGATCCTTTGGTTATTCTAGTTAATGGGGTTCCGACAAAGAGTAAGAAAATATGGAAAGATTTAGTGGATGTTAGGAAAGTCAAAAAGGCAATGTTGTATTTGGTCAAAAACAATGACTACTACAAAGATGTAAGTGTTGGAGCAGAGGAAACAGCTACAGAAGAAGATAGTGATTGTTCAGTTGGCCAAATTGAAAAAGTTGATAGGTCTAGAAGTGAAGAAATATATGAACATTATATTGTTCATCCTTTGCATTCCAAAGAAGTGATGGGGAATGCAATTGACTTGTTTCAAATGAAAGCAGCAAAAGGAAGTCCTATTAGTGTATGGGAAGAAAGTTTGGAAGCTCGTGTTTTCCACAGTTATTTCCAACAGGTCGAGGTGGACGATATGACTATCAACTAGTTCAAATTCCTGCAGCTGAGTACCGGACTTTAAGATTATATGCTGAAGATCCAAGGTTTCGTCAATGCATTCCGTATTTGTTTCATCTACTGTATGAAAGTGATTTGTCTGGGCTTTCTTATGCAGTTAATCATATACTGAAAAGTGGAGCTCATCTGCAAAATGTTTCCGCGAGGGACTTTATGGAGAAAGTCAATCTGCAGGACAGTATTTTGGAATCCCAGCTAATCAATCTCATGGCATGTCAGCGTGGAACAAACGAGTATTGGTTCCGTCGTCATGGGGAATTGAAATGTATGCTAACAAACTTAGGAACTCTTACATGGTTCCTCACTCTTAGCTGTGCTGAGTATGCATGAGACGACTTACTTTAATTTCTACGAGAGGCAAATGGAAACATACAAAATATAGAATTGAAAACACCTGGAGAACTGTGTTCTTTGGATCCAGTGAATGTTTGCAGATGTTTTAATCATAGATTTGAAGCTATGATGTCTTTTATCACCAACAAAAAAAATCCTCCCCTTGGAGAGGTTTTGGATTTCTTTTGGAGGAAGGAGTATCAAGCGAGAGGTGCTCCTCACATACATATGTTGTTATGGATTAAAGATGCACCCAAATTTGGAACTGATTCGGATGACACAGTGATGAGTTTCATTGAAGAATATTCAACATGTGCTGTTCCGAAATCTACTGAAGAAAACAGTTTAAGGCAACAAGTTTTACGTGTTCAATCCCGTCGTTGTAGAAAGTACTGTCGTCGAAAATTTAAAAACAAGGACAAGTTCTACACAAAATGTTGTTTCGCGTTTCCACGACCAGTGATTTCTAAAGGAAGAGTAACTAATTTGATGTCTTCTCTGCGACATACTGTGACAAGGAAATCACCAAAAAATACATACAATTTAAAAAGAAACGAAGAGTCCAAGTACATCAACGACTACAACCCAGTGATTTTATCCATGTGGAATGCTAACTTGGATATTCAGTTCGTTGCTGACAACTCTATTGCTGTGGCTCGATATGTGACGTCTTACATCACAAAAAAAGAAAAGACCGAACTGAGGGAAATGTGGGAAGACATTTCACATGAAAAGAGTATAAGTAAAAAATTATACAGTTTCAGTCTGAAGATGTTGTCACATCGAGAAATTGGAGCATATGAATGTTCTGATCGGTTATCATCAGCAAGTCTCTATGCCAAATCAAGAAGAATCATTTGGGTGAGTCTAGGTCTTGCTGCAACACGAAACCGAGTTTTGAAATCTGTACAAGAAATTGAATATTTGGCGGAGAAAGAACCAAACAGTACAGATATTTTGAAGACAAGCATGTTGGATACATACTATCCAAATAGAAGTACTCACCTTGAGAACACTTGTTTGTATGAAGTACTGCAAAACTACAGTTATAAGAGGAACATCACAGAAGATATTAATAATGGAAAATATGCTGTCATTGGGTATGAAGGATACCTAGTGAAGCAGAGAAAAGGCCATTTGATTAGTCATCGAAAATTGAGTTGCGAATCTCCAGACAAAAGAGAATTTTACTATTTAGCTCTTTTGCAACTCTTTAAGCCATGGCGTACAGAAGAGGAACTACTTGGAGATTTTCTCTGTTATAAAGACTCTTTTAATGCAACTAAGGATACCATAGAATGTCCTGTTTTTCCAAATTATCTGCAAATGTTGAATGAAGAAATAGAGCAAGAAGCCACAATTGCTGAAGAGAGTGCTAGAGACAGTTCTCAAGACAGTCAGAGTTCTACTTCATTGAGTCAGGATCCACTAGGAGGACCAATTATTCAAAATGAAGCTGCAACTGCCATGGATGAGGTGGTAAGAGCTATGGAACAAGCTCAAGAGGATGTAGTTAACTTAAAAGATTTGGTAAAGCAACTAAACGTTGAGCAGAAACAGATATATGACCAAGTCACAGAACAGATTGAACATGGATTCAGACATGAGAAAAAAGAGTGCTCATTTACATCATTTAAGCCTGTCCGACTGTACCTAAGTGGAGAAGCGGGAACAGGAAAAAGTATTCTGATTAAAGCCATTGCAAGTTATCTGCAAAAAATGACTGAATCACTGCTGTCTTGTGTTGTAACAGCTCCAACTGGACTGGCAGCACATAACATTAAAGGAATTACTCTACATCGTTTACTGATGCTGCCAGTTGAGTATGATAGTAAATTGCATTACAATAAGCTATCTGGAGATGCGTGTTCTGAAGTTTCCAGAGTGCTTAAGAAAATGAAACTTCTTATCATTGATGAAGTAAGCATGGTCTCAAATCTAATGCTTGCTTTTGTGCATTTGAGAATGCAAGACATTCTTAGAACAGAATATGATGTGTTATTTGGAGGAAAACACATTATTGTTTTTGGAGATCTACTGCAGTTAACTCCAGCAAAAGGACAACCAGTGTTTAAAATGCTCACGCATGAAGATACCAGGAAGTCCCTTGGAAGCATTGGAAACGTTAATATATGGTTAAATTTTAAATATGCAGAACTGCTTCAAAATATGCGACAGGCAAAGGATGAAGATTATAAAAATATTCTACAAGATGTAAGAATCGGAAAAGTAAGTGAGCTTGGGAAAGAAGCTTTACATGCTCGATTAATTTCAAATTTGTATCCAAATGAAAACATTCTTCCAGAGAATATTTTTAAGAAAATTACTGAGAAGAAATCTGGGATATGTTTGATGCCAACTCTGCAAGAATGTTCCATATTCAACAACAAAATGTTAAAGTTAGAAAATGAAGAGATTGTGAAACTGGAAGCAATAGATACAATAGAGCATATGGGTGCAACAATTGTTTTGTCAGAAAATTTGAAAACAACATTGGATTCATTAGAGAAAAGTATATCTAAAACAGCTGGTTCTGAAAAGACTGAATGTGTGTTTAAATTGTCGTATCATTTTGAGAAGGAATTTAAATGTTGAAAGAGGTCTGGTAAATTGAGCAATGGGTCATGTTGTTGATTTTGCGAATTATAGAAATAGAGATGGAATTGAATTTTTTAAAATAAAATTTGATGGCATTGAGCAAGTACAACAAATTAGTCATTGTTCTGCTAGATTTTTGCTTGTAAAAGACTTATATGTTCGCCGAAAACAGTTTCCTGTTTGTTTGGCATATGAGGTGACAATTCATAAATCTCAAGGTTTAAGTGTAGATAGTGCTTTGGTGAACATTGGAAGTTCTGTGTTTAAAGAGGGTATGGCATATGTGGCATTATCACGAGTCAGAACTTTATCAGGATTGTACTTGATTGAGTTTGATGAGACAAAGATTTGTGCCGATCTAGATTGTGTTAAAGAATACAATAGGTTAAGAAGAGAGTATGCTCCACTGTTGCCTCAATATGCACTGTTTGAAAAACATGTGGTAGGCCGAAAAAGAAGAAATGAGAATAATTGCAGTGAGGTAGTAGCAAAAAGACAAAAAGTAGATGAAACTGTAATTGTAAGCAGAAAGAAAAAGGATTCTGTTCAAGATGTTGTTGGATTTCAATTTGAAAACAGTTCTGGTGTCAACTGCTATGCTAATGTAGTGGTTAATGTTTTTTTTTTCTTAAAACTTTACAAGAACAGATTGTTGAAAATCGGGATCAACGATTCTGCGGTTTATATAATTCTGTATTTCAGAAATGTAGCAGTGATAGAGCAAAAATAGAAAGTGTTTCCGAAATTCGAAATCTTTTAGATATATGTTTTGGCCCAAAAAAAAATTCACAAAATATTCAGCAGGATTGTCAGGAATTTTTTTTTTTTTTTTTTTTTTCTTTTGTCCTCATATCCACCATGGTTTAAGAAAGCCATTTAGAATATGCTCTAGTACAGTTGACACAGTGATTTTAACTGGGAGGGATCATTTCATTTCGAGTGTGAAGGCCATGAATCCCGCAACTGTCACAGCTTGATATTCCTTTAGGCTACCAATGGGGAGGCCTACTGCTGGGCCTGGGCCGGACTGGGACCGGACAACATTAGTATTTGGCACCATAGTAGTATAATCATTGGACCCGGGGGGAAAAAAAAAAAAAAAAAAAAAAAACCCCGATCCTTATTGTGCCCATACAAACAAATGCCAAAAGGCCCTTTTATTTTGGTTTCCCGATCTGGCTAAATCCATACGTGCCGTCTGTAAAGTTGATATCAACCAATCCGCATGGGAAGGGGGCATAGGATCCTTCCACCTCCTGCAGATCTCTCTCCTTGCCAAGAGGACCGTATAGAAGACCAGGCTTTTAACTGTAATTTGGGTTGTCTTCAGGAGACCAAAAATCACTAATGGTAAATCTATAGTAATTGGGATACCTAACGATGCCGTAAGAGTCTTACCTATGGCCTCCCAATATGGTGCAATTCGAGGACACTCAAAGAACATATGAATATCTAAAGCTGCAATCAGCCCGCACCTCGCACATGCCACTGAGTTTCCTGCGACAAATTTGGATAGTCTTTGGGGAGAGTAATACGCCCTGTGAAGGGTAAAAAGATGGTTCCTACGTAGCCATGAGGGTTTCACCAAACTTTTTAAAAGCTCAAATGAGGAGGACCAAAGTACTTGTAAATCTTGAGTCGATATTACGTCCCCCCAAAGTTGAGCTGGTAACTTAAATTCCCCATCAGATTCATCTAAAAGAAGTTTATACCATAGTGAAATCTCACGTTTGGTTGAAGGGGTACCAACCAAGTTAGTTATTAATTGACTATGCCCTCCGAGAGGTATTCCCATGAAAGCAGGTCCCCCTCATAGAAAAGATCCCCCCATTCTTTAAGTCCTGCTTCTCTCAAAGGAGTGGCTAGGGAATCTTCCAACCAGGCTGGACTATCAGGTAACCCCCAAAGCGGCGTTTTATCGCAATAATACCCCTGTTTAATAAATTTTATTACCTCAGTCCATGTTTTTGCCAAGCCATGCAGGACCTTCAATTTGATTTTTTTGAAGAATTTTGGATTGCCAAATTTAAATAAGAATCCCGACTGGCCAAGACCTTCCCCTTTCAACATGGCCGAAAACATTAATCCTATCTCATAATCAGTAGGTGTTTTTAAGAGCATTCGTATGTGAGATAGCTGAAAAGCCCACAAATATAATTTTAAGTCTGGTGCGGCTAAGCCTCCCTTCTCCCATCGCCGTCTAAGCTTCTTCCAAGCTATTCTTGGTAATTTTTTGTTCCAAATAAAAGAAGTGATATCTGATTGTATTTTAGTTATGTGAGTCTGATCAAAGTAGAGGGGGATGGTATTAAAAAGAAAAGAAAGTTTAGGCAAAATGGCCATTTTTACGAGGTTGACCCTCCCTATTAAAGATAATTGAAGGTGAGACCATGCCTGCATTAATTTCCTCGATTCTTTGATAATTGCTGTAATATTTACTGAGACGAGCTTGTTAATGTCTTTTATGATATTTAGGCCCAGATATCGTAATGATTCGCCTTCCTGTATCACCAAGGAACTCGGATTGTCATTCCAGACCAACATCTCTGTTTTTAATGTGTTGATCTGGTAGCCTGATATTTTCCCAAACCCCTTAGCCGTTTCAAGTATAACCGGGAGTGCAGTTGTTACGTCTGATGTAAAAACGAGCAGGTCGTCAGCGTATAACGCAACCTTCTTTTCCCACCCTTTGTGACAAAAAGGAATAATGGCATTCTCTCTCCTCAGTTGTTGTGCGAGAGGTTCAATATAAAAGTCAAACAAAAGTGGGGAAAGCGGGCAACCCTGCCTAGTCCCCCTAGTTATATCAAAGGGGTCTGACAACTCACCGTTAATTAATAGGTTTGCCGATGGACTGGCATACAATAGACTAACTGCACGACAAAATCTCTTCCCTACCCCAAATTTAGCCAGGGCCCCCGACAGGTACACCCAATTAACCCTGTCGAAGGCCTTGGTCGCATCCAGGGTGAGAACAGTCAATGGTAAGTTCTGTGCCACCGCGATATCTATAGCCCCTATTAAGTCGTACGTTAATTCATATAGTTGTCGGCCCTTTACGAATCCTTTTTGATCTGCGTGGAGGACTGCCGGGGCTACTAAGGCTAACCTGGAGGCTAAAATTGTGGTGAAAATCTTATAATCCACATTTAAGATTGATATGGGCCTGTATGATTCGCAAGCGTCCTTGGGTTTTCCAGGCTTCAGTATGAGTGTAATCGATGCATTATCCCATGTTGATGGGGGAGTTTGGCCATCAATAAGGATCTGATTGAACATCTTAGTAAGGAAGGGGGCTATCTCATCTTCTAACATTCTATAAGTTTCTGCTGGTAGCCCATCGGGCCCCGCTGCCTTTCCCTTCTTGCTTTTTTTTATAGCGGCCCTTACTTCTCCTTCGGTGATAATATCATCCAATGCTTGAGACTGAGCTTGTGTAAGACTAGGGAGATTCATATGACTTAACCAATCATCAACCTCCTCAGATCGGGTTTCAACGTCCTCCTTATAGATTGACTCAAAGAAGATCTTAAAGGCCCTTCTAATTTCAATATCCGATGAAAAGGAATCGTTGCCCACCTTGATTTTTGCAATGTTATTCCGGACCTGATCTGATTTAGTCTTCCAAGCAAGCATTTTACCCGCTCCTTCACTGTACTCAAAATGGGCTAATTTGCTTGCTTCCCATCTCTGCTGCAATCTAAGGTTCAATACTGAACCCAGGTCTGCTTTCAAGGTCGCCATTTCTTTCCTGTAATTATATATAATGGACTCATCTACCCCAGTATTACTATCAATAACTCCTTGGAGGTTTATTATCTTTCCTTCAATTGAGCAAATTTGTTCTTTATATTGCCTCCTTTTATAAGACACTTTAGCTGTTATAAGACCCCTTAGAAATGCTTTAAACGAGTCCCAGATGATCCTTGTAGATGCTGAGTCATTATTAATCAAAAAAAAATTGTGTGCTTCTCTATTGAGATATAGTATGTCATCAGGTAAGGTAAAAAGTGATCGATCAAAGGACCATCTAAAGGGCCATCTCTCCGTTACATAGGTTAGGTCCATTAATACTGCAGAATGATCTGAGAGATGGAGAGGTAAATATTCAATGGATCTTACATGATCAGTCAGCCTTCGGCTGATCAAGATGAAATCAATCCTTGACTGATGTTTATACTTATAATTCCGGAAAGACACTCCTTGTTGGTCCCCAGACCTCTCCCTCCATATGTCAGAATACCCATATGTTTTCATTGCAGATTGTAGCACTAACCTAGATTTTGACAAAGCTAAGGATCGACTATTGGGGGATTTATCCAAAACTGGATTTAAGACAATATTAAAATCTCCAGCTATAATAGTTGGCTCAGGAAAGGAGAGCAAGTGTGAAAACATAGTCTCCATAGTAGTAGAATCGTCCTGATTCGGCCCATAGTAGCCCACGACTGTGGTTTGAGAGCCCGCTATTACTACAGAGGCTATGGCCCATCTTCCGCCTGGATCGACCTGTTGAGATATCAGCCTAGCTTTAGCTCCTTTCTTGAAATTATAGATACCCCTCTGGTATTACTAGCCTGAGTAGTGGAGACCGCAAAGTCTATCCACTTATTTCTTTTAATTAAGTCCATCATCTCAGAGTTTGTTAAATGAGTCTCCTGGAGAACAATGACCTGCACATCCAGATCTCGTAAATATTGCATGATTTTATTTGCCCTAGGTTTGGTGCGCAGGCCATTAATATTCCAGGAGAAATATTTTATGTTAATCATTTTTGGCATATATTCCCGACAAAAAAGGGAGACAGAAAGATACGACTAGACCAACCCATACTTGTCTAAAACTCTTTTGATAAGATTGCGATACCACTTTCTTATTATCACGATTATTATATCTTGGCTTTTTGAGGACATTTTTACTTTTTTTTTTCAACCCCCCACCACCTACCCTAGCTACGTGCCACCCTCCCACCCCCCTCCCATTCCCTGGAAAACCCTTGCGATATCCAACCGGTGCAATGTCCGGTAGATAGCGCCCCTCCGTGAACTCCTGGAGAGAAACCACACCTATATAAATGCAAAAAATATGAAGGAAAACTAAACTAATTATGACACTAAACTAATTATATTGTTTAATGTCCCTTGTGAAGAAATTATTTTACACTTTGTACATAAGAACTCGGAGAAGTCAAGGGATAACCATGAACGCTGACTCTACTCACCAAATCCTATAATTAAACTACTTAAACATCTTATTGTTTCTTATTGCTTCCCATCTGCATCAGGAGTTCATCCGCTGCTTGTACTGATCTAATGTTAGTCATCTTATTATTATACATTATTTTCATACCAGCAGGGAATGTTAATTGAGCTGTGGCACCCGCTGCTCTAAATGCTTCCAGTCGCCTCCCAAACTCCCATTGCTTTTCCAAGGTAATTCTTGAAAGATCTGACCTTATTAAGAATGTAAACCCCTTTGCAACCAGCGTTTTTTGTTTTAATGCAAGATTAAGTATTTGTTCTTTCAGAACATATGTATGGAAGTTTACTAGAATTTTACGGGGTTTAGATCTCTGGGGGTTTCGTCTAAAGGGATCCCTGTGAATTCTTTGGATGTCCAATGCTATTTCTTCTAGGGAGAGGTCTAGACTCAGGGACTCTTTTAGCAAGCCCGTTATGTATTGTTTTAAATCTGAGCCCTCTGAGCCTTCAGGCACATTCAAAATTCGAAGATTCCCCCTCCTCGCATTGTTTTCCAAGGTCTCCATCCTTTCACTAAGTGCTTGCTCCTCTCTAGAAAGCTTCTGAATATCTTCTTTCGCCTGGTCCAAATTAATAGAAATTATTCCTGTGGTCTCCTCCAGGACTCCCGTTCTTATAGCTAGTCCCTCAATTTTGTTTTCAAGAGATTCACAGTAGCTCCTTATTTCAGCTTGATGCGCAGCTTGATTTGCTGAAGCCTCTGCAAAGCCCTTTCTTATTTCCTGCGTAAGAGCTGAAAACATGCCTAGTATAGCCGCTGGAGTTATTTCGTCATCGGCTACAAACTTGGATTGATCCGTGAGGGAGTCTATAGAATATTCGATTTGATCGAAATGATCTCCCCCAATTGCGCCGGCATCTTCTTCATTCGAGCTGCCAGGGGGAGCACCAACAGACATCTCTTCTAAATCTTGTGACACGGGAGCTGGTGCTGGTAATGATACTGACTCCTCCCGAGCTAGAGAAGATTGTGATCCTGAGTTTTTCTCGTCATCCCTGTCTGCTTCTCCTAGACTTAATTCACTAGCTTCTGGTTCTATGACCCCTTCTTCTGTTCCATAATCAGTAGCCTTTATTGACTCTATTGTCGTTGAAACCTGTACAGGAGAAATCTTATCCATTAGGAGAGAAGGTTCCACTTCAGAACCAGAACCAGCTGACATGGCGTGATCCCCTGGCAGATGTAGTATTTGGGGTATAACTTTAAAGTAAGAGCGTAATGAGGGGGTGATCTTGGCTTTTTTCTCAGATATGATGTTCTGCGTTTTAGTTTTTGTCTTAATTTTAGACTTCGAGCCGTATTTAGTGCCTCTTCCTTTGACCTCTGTATTTAAGTAAGAGGAAGGTTTTTTATCATCACCTACTACGGTGTGGTCACCAGCCCCACAAGGTGAGCCTACTATCTCAGCCTTATCTTCTAGCAGTGCCCCTTTCTTCTTCCGCCCTCTTTTGCTGGTAACTTTAGTTTTACTGAGGGGGGGCTGTGTTTTTACGGTAGACTCGGAAGCGACCACCACCTTTGTTAGTCCCTCTTGGCTTAACAGAGTTGAGGTTTGAGGATCAGATGTAGCTAGAAGCCCCTTTTCTCCCCCCTCTTCAATTTCCGCCACCGCAGTTGATAAAGATGAAGGTGCTGATGTAGATATTGACTGAATGCACGGCAAATTAGAAACAAGTTCTGGGGCACTATGCAGGCTTTTATCAGAAGAGACTGCGTGGTATGGCTGCCCCAGTGTTCTAAGTAACCTCCCTCTCCTCAGCTCCAGCGCGGCTGACTGTAAACGGAGTAGCGGTGGTTGTGATAACCGAGGATGTTTTAGCTCACTCGTGGGCTCCTGTGGATGAAACTGCAAAACCCTCTCAGGGAAGTCTAAATAATGGATAGGGGGCTGTTTCCCAAAATAAAGGCGTACTGTTCCTTTAAGGACTTCTTCGAGAAATATTAAAGACAGCTCACTTATCTCATTTGGTGAATTCTGCCAGACCTCCAACAGGGAATCCGTGAAATTCTTCAGAGTCCCTCCGCACGCTCCCAAACGTTTACAGGGGGAATCAGAGCAGAGTTCAGGGCTGTGAATCATTTGCAACACTTGCAGCCAGCAGCAACCCACGTTCTCCCCGCCCACCGCTGCCGTCCTGCACTCAGGCAGAAAGCGGACTGACGGTGACTCAGTCTTGATCTCGATGAGACAGGGCTGCATCCCCCGCCTCGAAGATCTCCAGTTGTGTGAAAGTCGTCCCGTCAAATCAGGTGTCAGCTCCCTTAATTAACGTGAGTGTCAAACATCTATTTCGATCCGATTTTAGACGGTGTGGCTGTCCTCACCAGGAGCTCTTCCCGGAGCACTGCGACCGCTTAACCAGCGGCCGCCATGTTTCCCAAGTCCAGGATTGTCAGGAATTTTTAATGTATATGTTTGGTGTATTGGAAGATGGAGGTGTAGATGTAGAAAATATTTTTAGGCTTTCTTATCAATGGCAGCACGACTGCGACAATTGTAGTTTATCAAGTAGTACTAAAATAGACACTTTAAGATTTATATATTTGACTTTACCAGACTGCAAATCAGTGTCTTTTAATAATCTACTTAAAGCAGCTGATCATAATATGGTTTGTTCCCAATGCAAGTGTCCAATGCTGTCCACATTATTTATACAAACTTATGGACAGTATGTCATTTTAATGTTTCAACGATGTAGACCTGATGGAACTAAATTGACAACTTCTATTAAAAATTTCATGGCTTCTCAGTTATCAATTTCAGGAAGAACCTTTGTAACTGTAGCTATTATTTATCATGACGGTCCTTCAACAACATCAGGGCATTATACAGCTTATTTAAAATGTCGAAGAGGTTGGTCTTTCTGTAATGATACTCATTTAATTTTCAAACAACGTTTGCCTTTTGACTTAAAAAATTCTTACCTAGTGTTTTTAGAACCGAAATTTAACTAAAGGTAATTGGCCTATAAAGACAGGAGCAGTTACTAAAAGTTAGTCTGCTATTTAAAATTATATTGTGAGTAAAATTGATGAACATAATATAAAAAATGCAGTTCTCATATAGGTACTGTAAGTGGATCTCATAGTAAGTAATATCAGTATTATAGGAAAGGTTGAACATGAGTGATCCAGAGATGGGAATATGAATAGTTATACATTGTAAAAATGTGGTATGAGCTTTTCTTTCAAAACATCGGGTAAACGGTAATTTCTGAGTTTGAAAATAGACTGATAAATCTGACACTATTTGGCCGTAAGGAATAGTGTTGGAATTAGCAAAGAGTCATAACTTAACACAACGAGAAAAAGAAAAAATTGAGACATATTTCAGATGTTCTTAGAGTTTTTTTATAGAAAGTCGATGAAATGGAAGTTTTAAAGAACAGCATAGTATTTTCCAATGAAAAGGACCTTCACGATCTACTATTTGGCCTCAAGGAAAAGTAAGTGAATCAAAGATTAGTGTAAATATGTGATCTGTAAGTTTATATGGGTATTTTTAAACACAATCTTTTAGATTGTGTTTTTTTTTCCCCGCTGTCATATGATGAATAGTTTGAACTCACTGTTTTTAGTGAAATTCAATATATTCTGAGAACAGCAAAAATAAACTATGTAACATGTTGTAGAAGTTATTCTATAGTTTGTTTTGTGTAATTTATATTGTATTCCCATTGTCTCACACTCACTTTCCTTTTCCCACCCTTTTTCAGCTCTCTTTACTCACTCACACTGCCTTTCTCTCACTCTGTTTCATCCCCGTTCTTTTACTCCACTTTTTTCACAACCCCTCATTCCCATTTCAACTGTCTGAATCCGCTCTGTCCCTTAGACCACTTTTCAGCTTTCAGTCACTCTGCTTTATTTGCCTTTTCCGTCTTTTCCTCCTTTGCTCTTTTACTAATTTCTCTTTACTCACTCATCTCTTTTTTTGTACTCTGTCACATTCTTTTTGTATCTTACTTACCTTCACTTCATTTCTCTCAGCTTCTCTTCCTCTTTGTCACTGAATTTATCTGCCTTACTCTTAGTAATTTGCTTTTCTTCTATTTCTTTTTCACTCTTTTTGTCCTTCTACATTACTTTATTTCCCTTTCTGTATCCTTTACTCTTGCTTTATTTCTTTATACACTTTTATGATTTTTAACCTCTTGACCTGTCTCTTTTATTTTAAAACATATATTCTACTAATTATAACTTATTTTTTGTTCTCCCTTTCACAGATACAAAGTGTAGAAAAAAATATAATTACGTTTATATTAATTATATGGTAAGTGTGACTAAAAAAATGTAGTTTGTCATGATCCTTTGCTTTAACCTCACTACTTTTCTCTCACCCTACATTACCCCTGTTTCCTTACTCTGCTTCCCTCACTTATTCTTATCCTCCATGTTAATATCCCTTTTCCTTACTTTCCTACAACATTCAACTTCTTTCAGTCTTCCTGCTCACCCACACTCCCTCACTTTCCTTTCTTTTCTGGTTCACTCAGTCCCTTTCTGTCACTCCTTGCTTTTCTCTCTCTGTCCTTTCTCTCTGTCACTCCCCATGTCTTTCCTTTTCTCAGTTACTTTCTCTAACACCTTTTTTCTGTCTTACTATCTATTACACAGTCTCTCTGTGTTCCTCCCTCTAGCTCTCTTTCTCTTTACACCACTCTTTCTGTCCCCTTTCTTTATGCTCACTCCTTCATGATTTTTTTTCTTTTTTCTTGAGGTTGCCCTAACGGGACGCCCCCCGGTACACGCACCGGGGCGCACCGGATCACTGCGCTTACCGGTCCGCTTACCGGTACGCGCACCGGGAGCGCACCAAGACAAAAAAAAAAAAAAGAACAATATACATATAAAAATAGTATTACATAAATATACAATATAGGATTCATTAAAAAAAATATTACATTACATGGCTATAGAAATTTGCTATTAAAAAACCTTTGAAATTCACTGAAAAAACCATAGTTTTCACACCAGTTATAGTTAGGAATTAGCATTTAAAAAACCTATTAAATTCACTGAAAAAACCATAGGTTTCACACCAGTTATAGTTAGCTGGAAATTTTACTGACATAAAACCATTGAAATTCCCACGTTATAGTTAGTAGGACTCACTATAACTTGCGCGCCTGCAATGCACTGCTGATGACGTCACATATTACATCACTCATGACATGGTCAGTGACATCACTCATGACATCACTGATGACACCATCCTTGTGACAGAGTACCAGACCTCCTTTCACTGTAATGTAACCCTTGAAACACATATTCAAAAATAGAAACTAACATTTTCAAAAAAGTGGAGATACCCATACCAGTTACAACAACCAATTCATTAATTCCACCATTTATATACACATCCACTCATTCACCAACAGTTCTATATAGTCACTCATACATATGCTCACTCATCATATGTAGTGATACACCTATACATCCTGTAACACACCAACAGTCTTCCAAAAGTTGCTTACAGACATACTCACACATGCAAATAAACTATTGAACATCCATTTATTTGCATATACAGCTATACACACACTACCACCTTACTTCTAAGGAAACTTACACATACTTACTCTCTTAAACAATCACTTATAGAAACACATACTTATTTAAAGAAGAACTCTTTCAATCTCTCACTCTCACATATACTCACTTATATACATCAATACTCACATATACTAGATTAAAACATATGTAGTTACTGATAAATACACTAGTGAGACAGTCATTCACTTACTAACACACAAATATACACACTCATCCATCCATACAGTCCTGCACATATGCCGTCTTCCAAACACATAAACAGTGAGTCAGTCATTGATGCATCTATGTACTAAGTAATACCTCCACCAAACCATACAGACACTCATACTGATACTAAAAAAAACATCTAATAACCCATATACACAAACATGTAGCTACTCACCAACCCATGCAGCCACTTATACACAAAGTGAAACACTGATACAAACATTTAAATATTTAAACGATACTCACTAATATATGTATTCACTAAAATACACTTAATAAGCCAGTTAACCAATCAATTTTTTTTAAAAACAACATCTCTTAAGACACTTATTTAAACATTTATTCTTCCATCGACATTTACATATACATATATGAAACATATTTATTTTTCAGAAAGACACACATTCACTGAATGGTGTCATCAGTGATGTCATGAGTGATGTCACTGACCATGTCATGAGTGATGTAATATGTGATGTCATCAGCAGTGCATTACACGCGCAAGTTATAGTGAGTCCAACTAACTATAAAGTGGGAATATGTCAGTAAAATTTCCAGCTAACTATAACTGGTGTCAAACCTATGGTTTTTTCAGTGAAAAAAAAAAAAAAAAAAAATATATATATATATATATATATATATATATATATATATATATATATATATATATATATATATATATATATATTACCTACTGGCGGTCGCCAGTAGGTATATATAGTTGTCATTTGAGATGTCATCAGTGATGTCATCAGTGATGTCACTG
Source organism: Lissotriton vulgaris (assembly GCF_964263255.1). Taxonomy (NCBI): domain Eukaryota; kingdom Metazoa; phylum Chordata; class Amphibia; order Caudata; family Salamandridae; genus Lissotriton; species Lissotriton vulgaris. The sequence goes on from NC_141687.1 coordinate 1,337,776,833, forward strand.
ACCATGTCATGAATGATGTAATATGTGACATCATCAGCAGTGGATTGCGGGTGCGCGATATATAGTTAGTGCAACTAACTATATATGGAATTTCAATGGTTTTGTGTGAGTAAAATAAGGTTTTGTAAATGCGAATTCCTAACTATATATGGTCTATAACCTATGGTTTTTTCAGTGAATTTTCAAGGTTTTGTAAATGCTAATTCCTAACTATATATGGTCTATAACCTATGGTTTTTTCAGTGAATTTTCAAGGTTTTGTAAATGCTAATTCCTAACTATATATGGTCTATAACCTATGGTTTTTTCAGTGAATATATATATATACATACATATATAAACATATATCATCTGTATATCTATATAAATACAAACATAAATGCATGCATACATATACTTATATGCATACAGATGCATGTTATTTACATGAAAGTTGAAAAAACACTAATAAAAGCAAAGCTAAAAAGCCACCTCATTACAAACAGAATGGCTTTAACTTAAACGAGGGCGAGATCTATTGCATTTTCAATGCTTGTTTACTTTGGTTCCATCAAGAAGGCATTCAGATGTGTCACACATTTGCCATAAATTCTGAATGTTAGCACTCTAGTTGCACATTAGATCACTGTAGTAAAGCTACTGCTCACCAGGGACGTCTACTGCTGGTATTCAAAGTGCATGTTTCAGTCTGCATGTCAGAATTTTTTTAATGAAATAGAAGAGGATTTGAGAAGTCACTCAAAATGATCCCTAATTTTTCTTTCTGAAGCACTAATCATACTTTCTATGGCAAAATTAACCCCCTCATGTTGTTCCTTTTTAAATTGAGTGTTTTCAGACTTACCACTTCATTCCAATCAAGATGGCTTCTGGTGTGCCATACTTTTGTCATAAGTAAGACTGTTAGCGCTCTAGTTGTTCTTTAGAACACTCTGGGACATTCTATCATTGGGCTATACTTGGGGTACATCTGGGTGATATTTGGGCTACATTTAGGCTCTTTTGTCTCTGGTGGCCATCTTGGGAGACTGTATGTCAGAATTTGTTAATGAAATTGAAGAGGGTTTGAGAAGTCACTCAAAATGTGCCCTAATTTTTCTTTCTGCAGCACTAATCATAATTCATATGGCAAAATATACCCCCTCATTTTGTTCCTTTTTAAATTAAATGTTTTAAGAGTTACCACTTTATTCCAATCAAGATGGCTTCAGGTGTGCCATACCTTTGTAATAAGTAGGACTGTTAGCGCTCTAGTTGTTCTTTAGAACACTCTGGGACATTCTGTCATTGGGCTATACTTGGGCTACATCTGGGTGATATTTGGGCTACATTTGGGCTCTTTTGTCTCTGGTGGCCATTTTGGGAGACTGCATGTCAGAATTTTTTAATGAAATAGAAGAGGATTTGAAAAGTCACTGAAAATGTGCCCTAATTTTTCATTCTGCAGCACTAATCATACTTTCTATGGCAAAATATACCCCCTCATGTTTCTTTTTAAATTAAATGTTTTAAGAGTTACCACTTTATTCCAATCAAGATGGCTTCAGGTGTGCCATACCTTTGTAATAAGTAGGACTGTTAGCGCTCTAGTTGTTCTTTAGAACACTCTGGGACATTCTGTCATTGGGCTATACTTGGGCTACATCTGGGTGATATTTGGGCTACATTTGGGCTCTTTTGTCTCTGGTGGCCATTTTGGGAGACTGCATGTCAGAATGTTTTAATGAAATAGAAAAGGATTTGAGAAGTCACTCAAAATGTGCCCTAATTTTTCATTCTGCAGCACTAATCATACTTTCTATGGCAAAATATACCCCCTCATGTTGTTTCTTTTTAAATTAAATGTTTTAAGAGTTACCACTTTATTCCAATCAAGATGGCTTCAGGTGTGCCATGCCTTTGTAATAAGTAGGACTGTTAGCGCTCTAGTTGTTCTTTAGAACACTCTAGGAGGCTGCAGTAGAACACAAAGGAATCAACTGACAGTCTCTGTCCTTGTTGGATGTACATGTTTTACTGAGAATGTCAGACTTCATTTTCACATGACTGAGAAAGATGATGTGAATTTACAGAAAATATGCTTTCAGTTTAGCTTATAGATCCCCTTCCAAACCACTGTGGGAAAATCATGAGATATTAGTTTTCTTTCAAACAATATTCATGATATCACATGGTTTTTTCACATGGTAAAATCACCTTAGAACCCACCACAATTCCTAAAACGAGTATGGTACCATCAACAAATGATTTATAATGTAACTAACGTCCTAAAACCCTCTATTAACTACAATGCTTTTTAATGAGGTGCTATCATGTATATTGGTCCCAAGATGGCTGCCAACACTTCTTGGATGAAGTGCTGACAGCCAATCAGATCAGATGTGTGGTTAGGCTCCGCCCAGATATATATCTTTTTTTGAACCTAAATTACTCAAAATCCACTGGAGCACATATATTGAGACCTAGCAAAGGCACATCGGGCTAACAGTCCCTACAATTTTGCCAAGTTTCGTGCAAATCCATTCAGCCGTTCGAGCTAAAAGTGAGGCCAACCGCCCTATGGAAATTAACATGGGAAAAACGCGTTTTGGGACCCCCCTTTTTTCTCGGCCCCCCCTTGATGAAACCCCCCCAAATTGTCAGGGGCTGCTCAGAAACAAAATGTTCCATTTTCCTGAAAATCTCAGCCAATTCCGTCCACAAACGCCAAAGTTATTAGACATAGAATTTTCAAAAATCCCATAGAGAAAAAATCCTAACTATATATACCTACTGGCGACCGCCAGTAGGTAATATATATATATATATTCACTGAAAAAACCATAGGTTATAGACCATATATAGTTAGGAAATAGCATTTACAAAACCTTGAAAATTCACTGAAAAAACCATAGGTTATAGACCATATATAGTTAGGAATTAGCATTTACAAAACCTTATTTTACTCAGACAAAACCATTGAAAGTCGCATATATAGTTAGTTGCACTAACTATATATCGTGCACCCGCAATCCACTGCTGATCATGTCACATATTACATCATTCATGACATGGTCAGTGACATCACTGATGACATCACTGATGACATCTCAAATGACATCACTGATGACATCACTGATGACAACATCCAGTGATTGTATGTTTCTGTAAAGTTAAAATATGTCTTACATATTGAAGAATGAGTGGATGTATAAGTGTCTGGATGAAGGATTTAGTAGGTGCATGACTGACTGTATGAGTGAGTGATTAAATGTGTCTCACTGAGTGCATGGGTTAGTGACTAAACTGTCTTAATTTGTGCATCATTATGTCTGTTGTTCTGTAAACTGCTGCATGTGTTGATCAGTAGCTACATGAGTAACTATATCAGTTATTGATCGGTTGCCCAAGTATTTGTATGGGAGACTGAGTGTGTGTGTGGGTGGCTGGGAGGTGTATGACTCTGTGCATAGATGTGTGAGCAGTTGATTCACTGGATGTATGGGTTCAAAAGTGCATGTGGAAACAGCTGTATGGGCGGTTGACTGTGTGCATGAGTGTATTGGTGAGTGAATGGATATCTCAGTGCTACATGTCAAAGTAAGTACATATGTAAAACACAGTACATGTGAGAGTTGACATATATAAATAACTGTGCATAAGAGCCAGTGAATGTGTGAGTGGCTGTATGGATCATTGTGAACTTGTATCAGGGATTGTATAAGAGAGTAAATATGTGTTAGTATATGTTTGAATAAGTAAGGTGTGTATAACTGTATAGTTGAGGAAATGGAGGTGTGATTGATTCTTTGCATGACTGACTAGGTGTAAATGTGTGTGTAAATGTATTGGCATTTATATAGCGCACTACTTACGCGTAGGGTCCCAAGGCGCTTCGACCGCTGCGAAACCCTTCCTGGCTTCCCAGAGAGATGGTCCCTTAATGGGTATCTCCAGGGTGAGACCAGGCATCCCCGGCAGTCTGGTGGGGCCGTTAGTGAAGATGAGGCAAGCTAATGCCCAGAGTTGCCGAGTGTGATCGCTGATCAGAGTGGGCACCGAGGCGAGAGAATTATCGAGTCCGCTGACCCTGGTCCAGAAACCTGCCGCGCCGGGAATCAAACCCTGGTCCCGGGCCGTCCTCTGCTCTCGGGTTTGCCGCCTCTAACCAGTGAGCCACACTACTTCACTTGTGTGTGAGTAACTCCATGGATGAGTGACAGTCTGTGAGTGTCTGTTAACACTGAGTGTATCTAAGGTTATATAAGAGTCTGAAGAGGTTCATCGTATTATCACATGAATGATGTCATCAGTGATGTGATCAGTAATGTCAAATGAGATGTCATCAGTGATGTCATCAGTGATGTCATTTGAGATGTCATCAGTGATGTCATCAGTGATGTCATCAGTGATGTCACTGACCATGTCATGAATGATGTAATATGTGACATGATCAGCAGTGGATTGCGGGTGCACGATATATAGTTAGTGCAACTAACTATATATGCGAATTTCAATGGTTTTGTGTGAGTAAAATAAGGTTTTGTAAATGCGAATTCCTAACTATATATGGTCTATAACCTATGGTTTTTTCAGTGAATTTTCAAGGTTTTGTAAATGCTAATTCCTAACTATATATGGTCTATAATCTATGGTTTTTTCAGTGAATATATATATATATGTATATATCTCCAAACAAACAGTCTGAAACCGGAACGCTCCTTGCCCAGCGGGTGCCGATTTTGAGGCCAGACCAAGCCTCGTGATAATTGACCAGCAACTTTGAAAGAACATCGCACTCCCGAACACAGGAACTTTTTCTTGAAGATTATTTATTTAAGCATAGTAGAACCCGCCACCACCACCCACCAACGTTTCGAACAAGAAATGTTCTTTTTCACGGTATTGTGAGTCCGTTTTTAGTTTCTCCCTTTGATAGTGTAAGTTATAAAAAACCAGAGAGATGCATTCTGGTAGTTATAGTTTCAAAGTATTTCAGCTCTTTATATTTTCAATACAACTTTATTGATAAGTGGCGTTTTGTGACATATTGCATTGTCGGCTTGTTAGTTGATGACTTCGTATTGATATATGTGTTTCTTAGTGAAAAAAAAACATATTTATATCACATTATGTGTCTATCATTGCACATAGAATACTTTTGTCATAGTACCTTTAAGCTTTGTGTGCAATGATTAACTGCTTTGCAGATAAATAGTAACTCGACAAATTGGAGGTATAGTACCTCCAGCATTTGTTATTTGTCAAGTCACTTCAAATCAGTCCAAGCTAAAAACTAATGTCCAGATGTTACAGTTCAAGATATAATATCTGTGTTGTGCTTAATGCCTCTTGAAATTATAGATCGACATGCATTTCTTCGTCCCCGTTTAACCCATACGAGGTCTTCGTTTTGCATCGAATGATGAGACGCAATTCCAATTTCCTCAATTTTAGAGTACTGTTTCCTCCTCTTTCATTGGCAGGTACAGTAGCAATACCAAAATAGCGAATATCTTCCCAGTTGACTTTATGTTGCAAATGAAGATGTTTTGAGATTGCAAATGAAATGTCTTTATTGTGGATCGCTCCTAAATGTTCAAAAATGCGCTTTTTGAGCGGTCAGATTGTACTTCCAATATAGCGCATTCCGCATGTGCATTCTAACATATAGACCACATATGGTGTTTCACATGTTATTCTTTCTGTGATTTCAAAGAGTTTTCCTCTCGGATCTTGTATTTTGGACACTGATTTGCCAATTTTACAGGCCTTGCACTTGCTGCAATGTGTAAAACCAATTTGTTTGGGTGTTAGCCATGTAGTTGCTTTTGACAATGAAAAGTGGCTTCTTACCAGTTTGTCCTTCAGAGAGGGAACTTTTCGATATGTAATCTGAGGACAATTTCCAAGTGTTTTGCCAATATCCAGATCTTTTACCAAGATATTCCAATACTTATTGAGAATCTTTTTGATGTTGAAACTCTCTTTACTATAAGTTAGAATCAATCTTGTGGTCTCTTCATTCACATCACTGAGTTTGTATTCTCTTTTTAGAAAACGTTTCTTATATATATATCCAAATAGCAATACTCCTTCTGGACCTCTGAGACCCTCGCGTGCACGCCGGCGGAGTAACCGGCAATCCAATATCCAAAAGTAACACAGTTCAGCGCGCTCTCAGGACAACAAAAGACACAGCATCCAAATGTATGTTGTGTTGTTTAATTCACAACACGTTTCACCATCGTCAATGGCTTGATTACGCCTTCCTCGTGTGATCAGGCACTCCGGAAACGATCATCATTTAACATACAAAAATTCTTTGACATGGAAAACTGAAATTTTTACAACCCCTCACTATTTACAATGTAAAATAGCGCCATCTTGTAATGTTGTTGTTAATAATAAATATCACAGCTGCAGCACATATGCATTGGATTTAGTGCTTTTATGTGTGCGGTTACACTTCCATTCTGTTATGCCAAATGCACAGGGAAATTGTCATATTTCCCATGACTCAGTCCTAATGCAGGACTAGCGATTATGCCCTGGATAGGCACTTTGTCAAAACATTTTGACTCCCTGTATGATATTGCATTATCCCTAAATAGGGATCCACTACATATTGCCCTGGATGAGCTTACTAGCTTGCAACAGTTACATTGATCTCATACAAATATTTTCATTCATACACCATAAAAACAATGAGATTTATGTCCTAAGCAATCTTATACAGAATGAAAGTGGGGACTCAATTACACAAATTCAAAATTCATTGATTAGTGGATCAACAGTGCAATTTAAATGGAAAACCAATATTTGAAGAGAGTAGAAAAGAGAAGAAAAGAAAAGAGATAAGAAGAGACCAGAAGAAAAAGATTTACATATCTATACATAGTGTCTTTATCATTTCAATTCATCTGAACATATGTCACATGACTAGTTATTCCCCCAGGTGGACTGCCAAATCATCACTACTATTCAAGCCCTGTATGGCCTTTGTGTGTACATCTATTATGTAACAGGATTCATGTCTTCTCAATCTGAGTGTTCTATCCCCCCACCTAATTGGCTGGGACATGATCCATGCAGAAAAAGTTCACAAGGTCCCTATTGCTATTATGTTCCTTACTAAAATGTCAAGCCACTGGATATGCAGCATCCCCATTAGTAATCGCCCTCATATGTTCTAAAATACGGACCTTTGTCGGATGTGTTGTGCTGGCAATATATCTTATTCCACATGGACATGTCAGACAATAAACCGTTTATGGTGTTGTGAAGGTCATGAATTTATTGAGGTACTTTGGCTTGTACAAGCCAGGAATTTTAAAGGAGAGGATTTTCTTACTATTACAACAGGCCTTACATTTCCCACATGGAAAAAAGCCATTCAATGTTTTAAATGTAGAACCTACAGCTTCCTTCTCATGATGACTATGGACCAAGTTGTTATTTAAAGATCAAGCTTTCTAAAAGTTAGCAAAGGACTGGGAGGTATGTCTTGGCCAATGATGGGATCCGTTTTCACAGTGTGCCAGTTGTTACGCATAATACCCCTTAAGTCATTGGCATTCTCAGAGAATGTAGTTATGATTCTGAATTTGCCAGTATCTTTAATTTTGTTGGGTGTATCTTTTAGCAAGTCTAACCTGGGCAGAAATTGTACCCTTTTCAAAGCTTCTGTCATGTTTGATTGTTATAACCTCTAGAGCTAACCCACGCCATGCTCTCTTTGCCAGCTAGTTGGAAATCGCAGTCCTTCATGTTATTCCTTTTCAATCTCAAAATCTCACTGTTAATGAGTTTGTGAAGATGACTGCTTGTGGCATGAAGTGTCGAATTGCCCCTGGTGGGTTTTCTATAAAGCATGGTACACAGTCTCCCTTCAGAGTCATAGACCTTTAAATCCTGAAAATTCACTGACAAGGTACTAACTTCACCCGGGAATTTCAAGTTTACTTCATTGGAATTCAATACATCTATGTATGCCCTAGCAGACTTTGGTGAAACCCTCCAAATCAGGTAGAGGTTATCGATGAAACTATGCCATGCTATTGCATTGGTTGTCCAAGTTACATTGGTAGCTGCCCATGCCACCTGCTCCTCCCACCAGCCCACATATAAATTCACGTAGCTGGGGGCGAAGCAAGAGCCCATGGAAGACCCCAATATCTGTATATAGTATTGGACTTGGAAAAGAAAAATGTTGTTATGGAGACAGAACTCTCTAATTTCAACTAGCAAGGCATTGTGTTCCAAAAATGTTAATGGGTGATTTTTTTGAAAGAATTATGTTGCCTTTAACCCATCCTTGTGTGCAATTCAGGTATAGAGACTAGAAATGTCTAGAACCACCAGTTTTAAACAGACTTCCTGTTTGACCTCATTGATGTGTTTCAAGAAGTCCTTTGTGTCTCTAATAGAGGAAGTCAATTTTACCACCAACTGTGATAAACAAAATGGTCTATGTAGACAGATAAATGCTCGGTAAAACTCCCTTGAGAGGAAACAATTGGTCTTCCTGGAGGGTGTTTATTATCTTTGTGAATCTTCGGTATGTGGTAAAATGTTGGTGTAATTGGATTTAAACACCGAAGATAAAAGAATTCATCAGTCTCTAACATGCCATGGCATAAATGTATTCATACCATTTACATATCAACTGGTGGTACTCCGTGATACTTTGATGGTAGATTTTAGAATTGATTTTTTGATAGCAATTTCCATCCGACAATTGCTGTTGTGCCTCCATATTGTATTGTTCATGTGGCTGCAACACAATATTACCGCCGTTATTGGTAGGTTTGAATACTACAGATTTATCTTTACAAAGGTTATCCGAGGCTAATTGTTGTTCTTAGAAAAGTTTTTTCTTTTGAGTCCTTTTGTGTTTTTTTGTTGTCTCAGGCATCGAAGGTCTTCGTTTCCTGCTTCAGCAAAAATGTTGATGGCGTCACCAGTCATTTGGGGCAATAATTGTGAAGTAGGTTTGAAAGAACTCTTGCCACTGCTTTGATCTCTTGTGCCACTTTCATGGGTGTTTCCACTGTTTGATCATCCTCTAATCATAAGTTTTCTAGGATTTCCATAGTTTTTAGGTATTTTCCTGTTAGGATATCTGTAGCCATTGGTATATTTCTTGGTTTCTTTGGTCTATTCACCGGAGGTTTCTGTTTGAAGTACTTATGAAGTTTGAGTTTCCGTGTGAACTTGAACAGATCAATTCTGGTTTGTGTGCACTCCAGTTGTTTTGTGGGCAAAAGGACAGGCCAAGTTTCAAAACTGACTCCTCTTTTTTGATAGAATTTTGGGGGTCAGATTCACAAATGTGAGGTTTTCATTTTTTACTCCCTTCTGTTGATATTTTTGCTCCTCGTTATTGGGGGAAACCTGTTGCTTTATGTGCCCCCAACTCCCTCACCTTGTTTGTCTGTTGCACGTTGGTCCGGTGGTTTTCCCTTGGCTCCTCTTTGCCACCATTGGTGTATTAGACAAAACTTCTTATGAAAAGGAGTTTTATTTGATGTTAACGCCTGCGACTTGTACTTTCCTCGCTTGATTGTTCATTGTCAGTGATATTTGATTCCGATGTCTCCCTGAACTCCATGACAGAGTGTTTTTTTGGGTTAGTAGTTCTCTTCACGGTATATCAAACTTTTTAGCAAAGGTCAATATCCTGTCTTGTGCATAATCTTTTTCATCTCCTTCAAATTTCTCCTGTTTTCTTTGTTTGGAGTTATTCTAAAATGAATCTTGCCTCCTAATCCTCATTTACCTGTCTTTGGCATTTCGATATGGTTAACCACAACAACTTATCAGAACTTTTGAAACATAGAAAAGGCTTATCAGGGTCCATCCTAAACTTGCTAACCTTATTTCTCCAAAACAGATCTCAAAAAGATTCAAGGTTAATCAGTTCCTATCTAAGACCACTCCTGTCACACTAAGGGTCCTGCAGAGTTCCTCTCTCTCACCCTCTCTCTTTAACTTGTTCATAGAGCCTTTATCCAAAATTCTGAGTTCTTCCAACATCCACTATCATAGGTACGCGAATGACACCCAACTCTACCTGAAAGTCTCCTCTCCTGAAGACACTAGATCTCTTAATATAACTCTACAGAAAACCCAGTCCTGGTTGGCAGTCATCCACCTCTAACTAAAGACCCTCACAACTGAATTCTTCCTAACCTCTCCACCCAACCATTCACTCATTATTGAGGAATGGCTGAAACCACTTACAGCCCTCATCTGCCGGCCCCAAGGTATTGATTCAGTGAGATCACTGGGAATAACTCTTTACAAGAACCGCAGCATGCTGAAGCACATCAGCGCTGCCACCAAAGGAGCGAACCTACAAGTGAGCACCTTACGGAAATTAAAACCCTTCCTCCAGACCAATGACTTTAAATCTGCATGTACAAGCCCTGGTACTCCCTAGGTTAGACTACGGGAGTGCAACTCTTTGCAGCCTCCTAGGTCCACAATGGCTCCTCTAAGGGTCTCCCTCAATTCTGCTGCTAGATTAATTACAGGAGTTACAAGAAACAGCCACATCTCCCCAGAACTTACAGCTCACAAATGGCTCCCTTATGAAGCAAGAATTCAGTAAAAAATTGCCTGCATGACCCATAAAGACCTACACTTCAATACCCTGAGATACCTTGCTCAGAAGTTGGAACTCTCTGGTGCGACAAAATTTCCAGAAGCTCCAGCACTTTATTGCTGAAACCACAGAAATTCTCCAAAAAGAAAACCTAGAGCTGAGCTTAGTCTAGGATCTCCCCTAGACTCTGGAACTTACTACCCCCTGAAACCAAACTGAATCCTCAATTGTTTCCTTCAAGAAAGAAGTCAAAACATTACTTATGAATACATTTATGCCCTAGATCCTAGGATCTCCTTTCCTCAAACCTGTCCTATCACCACTTACTCTCATAACTACTGCTTGCTGTCATTTTCTTGATGATTGTGTTAGCTATGATTATTGCTTCTGTACAACTGTATATATTTGTAATTATTCTTTGTGTTGAGCTCTCCATTATCTTGGGAGCCATACTTGTTTTCCTTATGCCGCAGCTCTCCATACATGTGTAAAGCGCTCTGATGCCTGTGAGGGTCATGTTCGTGCTATATACGACTTAAAAAACATTCACTCAAATATACAGACACTCATACAACCAGGCACTCATCCATACAGCTAACCATAATACCAATCATTCTCCCATACAGCCACTCACACAGCTACACACTAAGCCATACAGCTACTCACTTACCTACTTATTCACCTACAGTCACTCACACGCCCACTCACTCACCAATACAGCCTCTCAACACACTCACTCACCCATATAAGCATTCACACACTAACACACACTCACACATTACTTACATATCTTTTCACACATCCATACAAGCAATCACACATCCAATCACTCACCCATATAGCCATTTACACAGATACTCACTCTCCAATACAGCCACTCATACACTAACTCACTAAACCAAGCACCCACTCAGACAGCTACTCACTCACCCATACAGCCAGTTACGCACCCAGTCACCCACTCACAGAGCCATTCAGACACCCTCTCACTCACCTATACAGTCACTACACACCCATTTACCTGCCCATAGAGCAACTCACACCACCACTCATTAACCCATGCAGACACTGACACCAATAGAGCAACTCACACAGCATCTCACTCACCCACATAGCTACAAACACACTTCTGCACCCATACATCCATACAGCCACTAACACATCCATACACAAGGATATATAGTCACACAGCCCCTCACATAATATATGTTAGAAATTGAATCACTCAATAGTACTGCACCTAGTATAATTAACTATTGTAGTAGGTTAGTATATGTGTAACACCAATAAACTCTTAAAAACACTTACACTCACTTGACAATGTCATGAGTGATGTCATTTGAGATGTCATCAGTGACGCTATCAGGGATGTCACTGACCATGTCATGAATGATGTAACATGTGAGGTCATAAGGAGTGCATTGCGGGACGTAAGTTATAGTTAGCTCAGGTAACTAGAACTGCTGAATTTCAATGGTTTTGCACAAGTCAAATCTGAGCTCAACTATAACGTCCCTTTAACCTTTGTTTTTTTCAGTGAATTTCTAAGGTTTTTTTAAATTCTAATTCCTAACTATAACTTCCCCGTAACCTTTGTTTTTTATGTATATTTCTATGGTTTTACAAATCTAATTTCAAAGCATAATTTTTTTATAACTTTTAATTTTTTAAGTGCCTTTGAAAGTTTTGTATCTTGTATTTTCACATGTAATGTCTCTGTTATCATTGCTAAATGTGTATGGTTTACTCAATTTTGTATGGAAAGTAAAAGTTCCCTTTAAGTTTTTAACTTATATTCTCATTTTTGTTTTACCTATTAGTGGGTATCTCAGTGAGAGATTGACTCTGACTGATTCTGTAAATGGGTATCTGAGTGAGTCTGTGAGGGGGTGCATAAGTGTCAATGTAGGTCTCTCAGTCTGAGTGGTCTGCCAGTAGGTGCATGAGTATGCGAGTCAGTCTGTAACTGAGTGCCTGAGTCTCTGACTGGGTCTGTGACTGAGTACATAACTCTCTTAGTGTCACGGCTGCTGGCTCCTCGAGGTCGGAACGATGCTCAAAAGGGGTCCACCTCCTGACATCTCGGCACTCTGACTAGTAATCACACCCAGAGCACAAAGGCAGTCAAGCGAGGGAAAGGTGGGGGTAGGAGCAGCAGGATAGGGACACCTGTAACAAAAGAGGACATACGTTAGTACACACTCTTTCTACCCCCTACTTTCTTGTACTGGTAATGTAACTCAAAACAGTACCTGATAATAGCTCAGGACATGAACCCTTCCCTCTCTGAGATCCTTCTCTCATGTGCTACTCAATTTACCTATGAGAGAAGAGCAAGAATGGAGTTACTCCTAGTCCCACCTACCATCGGCCCCCATACTCATACCCTACCCCAAACCATACGTACCATAAACACACACTCAAGATTCCTAAAAATATATCGGGTCCATTGACCTCTCAGTTCTCCGTGGACCACAATAACACCTTCGTGATTTCCAAGGCTCTAACAGACGTATTTACTTCGGTAGCCGGTAAATCGCTACCCCAAAGAATGGCAATCAGACTGCAGCTCCCCTTTAGACTTCGGTACAAACGGAATGGCAGCAAAAGGAAGAAAACAAAAGGTAGCCTTACCAGCAGGGTCATGGATAGTGAGGATTGTCTCACTGCCCTCCCTGACGGCGATCAGTTCAAACCTCCGGACCATGAAAAGATACCAGAGTTCCAGGAAGGGGCAATCCTGCGTCTCCTGACTCTCAGTTCCCAAACAAAAGCACCCCCTGGTGAGCAGTCTGCTTGATGCAGTCGAGGAGGGGGCAATCGTGCGTCGCCTCGACCAAATCTCAAGCCAAAGTACTTCTGTCAGCACTCAGCCGAGTGCTGAATCAATCCGTACTAGGTGAGGGCGCGGAGGGGGCAATCCAGCGTCTCCGAACGCCTCACTAGAACCACTTAGGCAATACCCGCCGGTAAGCCTCAGGCGGGTTGACTTCCTTTAGCTAGCACGCAACTTCACTTCGCAGCCGCAAAGCTGAATCAAAACGGCAAACAAAGAACTCCGCAGTGCTCCGCGGAAACAGGTCGTCCACAACCAGCGAACTCACAAGGACGAATCACGTGCAAGGTTCTTAGTTACTCACAGTGCTATATGCCTTCTTGGTCCGTCCCCCTACAGCGAGGCAACATGGGAGATGTAGTCCTCTCCGTTTGTTGATTTGGTAGGCACATTATCTGGACCCTGACACTTAGTGCAACTGTGAGTGGATATGTAAATCTCTGAGTGGGTCTGTGTGTGGGATACTTGAGTGTCTCAGAAGATCTGTGAGTGGGTCTATGAGTCTATAAGTGGGTCTCTAAGTGGGTGAGTATCTCTCTGCAGGACTCTGTGAGTACATGCATGAGTCTCTGACTGTATCTGGTTATGAATGCAAAAGACTCTGAGTACATATGTCACTGAGTTCATGACTCTCAGTTTGTCTGTGAGTGATTGCATAAGTCTATGAGTGGGTCTGAGAGTTACTGCATAACTCTAAGTGGGAGTGGAAGTGAGAGTGGGTATGTGAGCGTGCATGTGAGTCTGAGACTGGGTCTGTAAGTGGGTGTTTCAGTGTCTAAATGGGTCTTCAATGGGAGTGTAGCGGACTGAGTGGGTCTGTGGGTGGGTGCCTGAGTCTGACTGAGTCTGGTGCTGGGTGAATGAATTTCTTAATGTGTGTCTGTTTGAGTGCTTGGTAGTCTGAGTTTGTCTCTTAGTGAGTGCATGAGACTCTGATTAGGTCTCTCAGCGACTCCATCAGTCTGTAAGTGTGTTTTGAATGTGTGCATGAGTCTGTGAGTGGGCCTATGAGTGAGTGCATTAGTCTGTGAGTGGGTCCCTGAGTGGGTGTGTAAGTCTTTGAGTGGGTCTATGACAGTCGGAGGTGGTCTGTGAGTATGTGCATGAGTCTCTGAATGGGGCTATGAGTGGGTACACAAGGGACTACATGGTTCTTGTGTAGGTGTGCGGCAGTCTAAGTGGGTCTGTGAGTGGGTACATGAGTCTCTGGCTAGGTCTATGAGTGGTCCGTAACTCTCTGAGTGTGACTTCGAGTGGGTGCCTGAGTCTCTGAGTGGTTCTGTGTGTGAGTGCTTGAGTGTCTTAGGGGGTCTCTGAGTGGCTCTATGAGTGGGTCTCTGACTGAGTGAGTGACTCTCTGTATAATGCTATGAGTATATTATTGAGTCTGAAGTTGTGAGTGCATGAGTCTCTGAGTACATTTGTCACTGAGTCCATGAGTTCATGAGTGAGTCTATCAGTGGGTGTGTGAGTCTCTGAGCAGCACTATAAGTGGGTATGTGAGTGTCAAAATGGGTCTGGCCTAGAAGTTTACCTGTCTGAGTGGGTCTCTGAGTGGCTGCCTGATTCTCTGCCTACATCTGTGAGTGGATGTGTTTGTCTCTCAGTGGGTATGTATGTGAGTGCTTGAGTATCTCAGTTGATCTGTGAGTGAGTTGATGAGTCTGTGAGTGGGTCTCTAAGTGGGTGTGTGACTCTGAGTGGCTCTGTGAGGGGGTATATGAGTGTGACATATGCTATGTGAGTGGGTGTATGCATCTGCTGTGTGTCTTTGAGTGGATGTGTGACTGCGTGAGTCTGTGAGTGCATGCATTAATGTATGAGTGAGTATTTGAATGTACAATTTTATTTATTTTGAAAAGGTTTGCAACTTCACCACAGTGTTACACATGGGAGCACACTGAGCACCTCCAAGGAGTCTCAACTCCACGTGCATGATTAAAAAAGTATATATTTATATTATAAAACCAATAACAAGTAGAATATCCCCATGAGGTCAGGCTACTTCAACCCTGACCCCTTCCACAATCTTTCCAGTTAACAACTATTCCTAAGGATGTAACCCTATTTCATTAATTGGTGGACCCTTTTAAAAAAAAATTGGTTTTAGTGGGTTTGCGCTTTCACCTCGATGTAACACGGGGTCCGTGCTGAATGCTACAATGGGGTGGTGGCTCCATACATGGGGAAAAAACATATTTATACATTCTAAAACTCATAAAGGATGTCTAACATACCCTTATATGCACCTATTGGGTCATGGTACTCCTACCCTGACCACTTCTTTGCTTTTTATCTTCTAAAACAATCCCTCAGGAGCAGTTCCACTACATAAAATGGCAGCCAGAACATTTTCCTCAGCTTGCGGCCAGCCAATAAGAGCACACTTCCTGCCACGTGGGTTTGCATCCCTATAAATATACCTAGAAAGTCTTTAAATAATTCCAAAACTACTGAACGGATTTACACCACCTTATAAAAAGGCTGCTTTCTCAACCAACAGCTACCTATTTGTCATATTTGCTGTAATTCTGTTCAGCAGTTTGGTCTGTAGCTGTGTCTATAGTTCCTATTGAAATTAACATGGGGAAAATCTGGTTTTAGACCCCCCCTTTTTCTTAGCCCCCGCTTGACCGATCACCCCAAAATTTTCAAGACAGCCACTAAAGGTAATCGCAAACTAGTTTTGAAAATTTTGCAAAGTGAATTAAAAAATGCTATATATATATATATATATGTGATCAAGTCCGGGTTTCCCGAAAGAAACGTGTCATGTTGCCGTCCCCATTGATGGAATAAAGCACACTATTCATCTTTAAATCCTTGCTTTGTGGTCTGTACCTGGTTGTGTCCGTTTGCTGTTTTCGGCGCTTCAGGACTGTGGATTCTTATATACAAGAGCCTCCTAGACTTATAACAGGATTTAACACCTATCATAACCAGGTCAGAAAAATACTGACCAAACATTGGCCACTAGTAAGGAAGGACCCCACAATTGGAGAACTATGTGGAAACAGGCCAATGATAGCATTTAGGAAAGCCAAATCCATGAGGGACCATCTAGTCTGCAATGCACCCTCTATCAAAAAAACGGATGTTTGGCTCTCGAAAATCAAAGGTTTCAGTAAATGTACTAAATGCAAAGCATGTAAGCATGGGGTAAATACTACCAAAGTAGATACACCCTTTAGAAAGAGGCCATACAAGATCCGAGGTAAATATAATTGCAAAACGGATCACGCAGTATATGTTCTAACTTGCATCTGTGGTAAACGATATGTGGGTAGCACCATTCACCCTGTACATATCAGAGTCCTCCAACATCTTCGCGCAGTTAACAATGACGACCCTGCCTATCCTGTGGCCAGGCACATAAACACGGCCCATGCAGGGGACATAGGAGTATTAACATACTTCGTCATTGACAATGTGCCAAAAAACATCAGAGGAGGCAATCGCCTGCAGAGTTTGAGAAGACTAGAGTCTAGGTACATTATAATGCTCAATTCAAAAATACCTAATGGCCTCAACTCTGACGAAGCTCTCAGTGTCCACCTGTAAATATAAGATCAAGGCCCTAGTCTTAAGGGAATTAGCCTGACTTTTCCGTAAGAGAAGTATTTTCTTCCTCTCTCCCTTCCAAGAAACATCTTTTGTTCAGTTTTAAAAAATTACTATCACTGTATATATTAGCACAAACATGACAACGAGAGCAGTTTCAGCCTGAGATAGCAACATTTTAGTAAAACCACCAGATAGACATACGTGATAATATCAGTTGGTGATTATTGAAAAATACTTGTATATCTAATATCTGGATTGGTATATATGTATGTAACACAAGTGGGAACATTATCTGTATAGACAAAATGCTTTGTGATTTATATGTAAGTACCCCTTAGCGCAAAACATTGACACACGCTTATAGACCTGTCCACTAGGAGACGATGTAAATATTAAGCGAGCGCAATGTATAAACGGTCGATTGACACAATGTATACCACAGCATGTAGTATCAGCATCTCATAGATGTCGTAATTATCACACAACATGAAGCCTATCCACTTGGAGAAGGTGGGAATGGTAATAGGCGGCATGACCGCGACTGAAATACACACTAATTTAAACCTGTCAGAATTCACAGGTTAGAAGGGCTTAATTATCGAGCGCTAGCGCGAGGGTGCACATAGATACATTTAGGCAATCAACACAGATAATCCCGCCAAAATTCCCCTGGCTAAACCCGCGTACCCAATATTTGAGACGCATTTATTAATCTAAACGTTTCCGGCAATACCGAAGAGCATCTGCATGACACCCGCGCACGCCCGATAACCAGCGTAAAGATGCCTTAGTGTGCACAGCAAACGCACACACAATAATCACAAACCAATCTGCCCCTACGCGAGCATAAATAGTGATCACCAGATATGTAATAGTACAACACTTACCAGCGCTGAGGGAGTTTAAACGCGTAAAGCGCGCGAAGGTCTGTCTGCCACATTACAGCGTGGTACACGCAAAGCGAGAGTGAGGAAATCACTGGGCTCAAGGTGCCGGAGGGTTTCTATAGAAACGAGACAACGCATGGGGGCGGGTGACGTAATTTCAAACTGTGAAAGTGAAAATAACTTGTCTATGTCAGTCTAATTAAGGCGTCGCCCTATGTTGCCATGGGAACCGTGTTACAAAAATGTGAAAAAATGTAAAAACAAGCTAAAATGTGCATGAAAACAGGAGTGAAACACGCATGATGTAATGCAATGACTAAGGGGTATAAATATAACCACATTCTGTGAAGATGTTGTGAACAAGGCGGGCGCTTACCGCCAAAACGCGTCAAGCAGCCTAATGAGTGAATAAAACTTATTTGGGATCATCTATTTCACGGAGTCAGTGCCTTACTTGCATGTGAAAGTTTGGAGTGTTCCTGATATATATATATATATATATATATATATATATATATATATATATATATATATATATATTCAATGAAAAAACCATAGGTTATAGACCATATATAGTTAGGAATTCGCATTTACAAAACCTTATTTTACTCGCACAAAACCATTGAAATTCCATATATAGTTAGTTGCACTAACTATATATCGCGCACCCGCAATCCACTGCTGATGATGTCACATATTACATCATTCATGACATGGTCAGTGACATCACTGATGACATCACTGATGACATCTCAAATGACATCATTCATGACATGGTCAGTGACATCACTGATGACATCACTGATAATATTTCAAATGACATCACTAGTAAAATCACTGATAACATCTCATTTGTCATTACTGATCACATCACTGATGATATCATTCATGTGATAATACGATCAACCTCTTCAGACTCTTATATAACCTTAGATACAATCAGTGTAAACAGACTCTCACAGACTGTCACTCATCCATGAAGTTACTCACACACCTAGTCAGTCATGCAAAGAATCAATCACACCTCCATTTCCTCAACTATACAGTTATACACACCTTACTTAATCAAACATATACTAACACATATTTACTCTCTTATACAATCCCTGATACAAGTTCACAATGATCCATACAGCCACTCACACATTCACTGGCTCTTATGCACAGTTATTTATATATGTCAACTCTCACATGTACTGTGCTTTACATATGTACTTACTTTGACATGTAGCACTGAGATATCCATTCACTCACCAATACACTCATGCACACAGTCAACCGCCCATACAGCTGTTTCCACATGCACTTTTGAAACCATACATCTAGTGAATCAACTGCTCACACATCTATGCACAGAGTCATACACCTCCCAGCCACCCACAAACACACACAGTCTCCCATACAAATACTTGGGCAACCAATCAATAACCCATATAGTTACTCATATAGCTACTTATCAACACATGCAACAGTTTACAGAACAACAGACATAATGATGCACAAATTAACACAGTTTAGTCACTAACCCATGCACTCAGTGAGACACATTTAATCACTCACTCATACAGTCAGTCATGCACCTACTAAATCCTTCATCCAGACACTTATACATCCACTCATTCTTCAATATGTAAAAGATATTTTAACTTTACAGAAACATACAGTCACTGGATGTTGTCATCAGTGATGTCATCAGTCATGTCATTTGAGATGTCATCAGTGATGTCATCAGTGATGTCACTGACCATGTCATGAATGATGTAATATGTGACATCATCAGCAGTGGATTGCGGGTGCGCGATATATAGTTAGTGCAACTAACTATATATGGAATTTCAATGGTTTTGTGCGAGTAAAATAAGGTTTTGTAAATGCGAATTCCTAACTATATATGGTCTATAACCTATGGTTTTTTCATTGAATTTCAATGGTTTTTTAAATGCAAATTTCTAACTATATATGGTCTATAACCTATGGTTTTTTCAGTGAATTTCATTGGTTTTTTAAAAGCTAACATCTGTAGCTGTAAAATGTATTATTCTTTAAATCCCAAAATATATATAGATATTTATTGATGATTTTTTTTAAATATTTTTTTCTTCGCTTCTAGTTCGCGAACCGGGAAGCTTTCCGTTAGCTCATCTTGATGCCGCGATCTAGTCCGCGAACCGGTCAACGTTACGTTAGCGGAACAGTGACGCGTCGCGGAAGCGCGACATATCACGTTATCGCGTAATGCGTCTAATGACGCGTCGCGTTAGCGCTCCCGGAAGTGCTCCGGACCGCGAACCAGAAGCGATCTGGGACGCAGCGCGCGCCGCGTAACGTAAGCGGAACAGGTCATGTGACTTGTTTATCAAACTTCTCATTGGTTCATTTCACTTTTGGTTTCCAAATGATGTATGACTAGGTCATGTGACCTAAAAATAACACTTTTCATTGGCTCAGAACTTTTGTTTTCCCCAAATCATGTAAACCCCTCCTTATTTCCTCACTCTGACTTTCATCTTGGTGAGAGAAAGACCATTTATCTGAAGATCCACAATGGCTTCCATTCTTGCTGCAGCTGGTGCACCCCCACCACCACCTCCACCTCCTCATAAGAAGAGAGGACCACCTAGTCAAATTATGACTAACAGAGAGGAGGAAGATGAGGAAGAAGAAGAAGAGGAGAGAGAGGAACAACAATTTGTTGATGAGTTGCCCCGGGTTTCTAAACGAAAATCCAGTTTCATCTGGCAGTTTTTCACCATCCCTCCTGGAACAAAGAAAGTGAATGCAAAATATGCCACCTGCCTCATCTGTGACTACAGATTGTCGAGAGGCACAGAAAAGAAGTACAGTATGGGGAACTATACAATGCATCGTCACATGAGCAGGTGGCATCCCTTGAACTACAGCCGGGCTGAGTTAAGGGATCTTGTAGACAATCCGACGGCAACTCCTGTGGCAAGATCTACATCTACATTGTCTTTGACGGGAAGAGAGGCACAAGAGACTGTGCCAAACATCCAACCTAACTTCCAGCACATAAAGTTATCTTGTGTTTACTGTGGTGATATGCTGTCATATGGCAACATGAGTGTCAACCTCATGAACATTGCATATGAAAATCATAAATGCCCTAATGCACCCAAAAAGTAATTTTCTTTTTTTTGCTCCAGTTGAGCCGTTTTGAAAGCCTGTTTTTTGTTGTCTTCCCTCCATAAAAAAAACAAAAAAAACATAAAACAGTTCTAAAAATACAAAAAAATCAAAAAATGTTCAAAAAATAAAAAAAATATATAAAACAACAAAAACAAAAAAAAACAGTTCTTTTCAGAACTACCTCCCCTTTCAAACAAAATTGCTAGAATGTTTATCACTCTGGCAAGCTCTATTTCTTTTGGTTCGCTTCAAGTTCGCTGACCGGTTCGCGAAATTTAAGCGAACTAAAAAAATATTTTTTTAAAAAAAAGAAGAGTTAGTATAAGGGAAGTAATCAGAGAATAATGTAAAAAGAAAGACAGCTAGAGAGAGTAAATGAGAGATAGTGTCAATGACATCATCAGCAGTGCATTGCGGGTAAAAAGAGTGGAAAACATTTACCTTATAATTCTTGTTACCTTTTTTAAATATTTTTTCATACTTTCAATCTGTAAAACAAAGAACAAGCATTTCAAAAAATATTAAAACATGTATTTAAAAATTAGAAAAGACAAGGGAAAAGGTTCGAAAACAAACAGTTTTTCAACAACTTTGACATTTACAGAAGTCTCTGCTTCTCTACGTCCCCTACACAATCCTAAAGATATATATTCGAAAGAAACTGTATCTTGATGTTGCTGAACTGAGGCCTATTTTGGAACATGATGTTTTTCTTGCACTGCTAATGTCTCACAATAGTGATACAATAGCAGCGCAAAAAAGATGTAAAGCCATAATAAAATTGTGTCTAACATTGTAAATGATTGTTTTATGATGCAAATAAGATGTGTGCTTTCAAGAGCTTTCTTTGAGGTGAGGCCTCTTTTTTTTATTAAAAAAAAAACACTACCCAGAAGTACAGCACTCTAAGCATTAAAATTGATATTTACAGAACTCAGCTTACCCATATGTACCACACATTTCTAAATGTATATCATAAGGACAAAAAGCATAACATTAATTATACATGTTAAATGGTTTATTTTTGCTGTTCTCAGAATGTATCAAATTTCACTTAAATCAGTGACTTGAAGGTATTCATCATGTAACAGCGGGGAAAAAAAAACACAATCAAAATGACTGTGTTTAAAAAACCCATACAACCTAAGAAATCTGATTTCAAAACTTCTTAAAATTAACTTACTTTCAATGACGTCAAACGATCTCCTATAAACAGCATCCACTCTGTTGTGCTTTAAATATTTTCAGCCCGCCACTTTCTGAAAGAAAACCTCCATCGATACGTGAAATATGTTACATAGAAAAAAAACTTCTCTCATTATATCACATGTTTCCACTAGGCCAAATCATGTTGCCGTGATTCGCAAGTCTTGTAATTCTTCCAATCAAATCCCGACATTTTCTATTTTCGCAACTTTCAAAAATAAAATATTTGAGATTATTTTCACAATCCTGGACTACTAATATCTTAGTCTTCTTTGTCACTCATGTTCTCCTTTTCCTATGACACTGATACTGCTTACTATGAAGCAGACTTACTTGCATCAGGTTTATATAGTTGGATTTTTAATCAAGACAGCATTGCAGACTTACATTCCCTCTACTTAAAATTTTGGTTTTAAAAACACCAGGTAAGAATTTTTAAGGTCAAACGGCAATTTTTTTTTGAAAGTTACAACAGAATCATTACAGAATGACCAGCCGTTTCCAGACTTTAAGTAAGCTGTATAATGTCCTGATGTTGTTGATGGACCATCGTGATAGATAATTGCTACAGTAACAAAAGTCCTCCCTGATATTGACAGCTGAGAAGCCACAAAAATTTTTATTAAAGTTGACAATTTTGATCCATCAGGCCTACATCGTTGAATCATTAAAATGACATACTGGCCATATCTACGTATAAATAATGTTGACATCATATCACATTTACATTGCCTACACTCCATGTTGTGATCCGCTGCATTTACTAGCTTATTAAAGGACACTGATTTACTGTCTGGCAAAGTTAAATATATAAATCTTTCTGAGTCTACACTAGTAGTACTTGATACCATACAGTTCTCGCAGTCATGCTGCCATTGATAAGAAAGCCCAAACAGTTGATCTACATCTACACCCTCAACTTGCAATATATCAAGCATATACATTAAAAACTCCTGACAATCTTGCTGATTATTTTCAGAGAAGTCTGTTTGACCTGAACATTCATCTAAAAGATAACGAACTTCAGACACACTTTCTACTTTTGTTCGATCACTGCTACATTTCTCGAAAACAGAATTCAACAAACAGCATAAAATTTGTTCTGAATTCAACAGAATCTGTTCTTTTAAACTCTCTAGTGAAAAGAGAACATTAACCACTACATTTGCATAGCAGTTGACACCAGAACTGTTTTCAAATTGAAAACCAACAACATCTTCAACAGAATCCACTTTCTTTCTGCTAACAATTTTCGGTTCATTGACTTTTGGTCTTTTTGCAACAACCTCCCTACTATTAATGCTATTTCTACGTTTCCGGCATACCACACGTTTCTCAAACAAAGGATATTGAGGCAAATGTGGCGCATACTCTCTTCTTAACCTATTGTATTCCTTAACACAATCTAGATCTGCACAAATGTTTGTGACATCACAGTCAATCAAGTACAATCCCGATAAAGTTCTAACTCGTGACAATGCCACATATGCCATACCCTCCTTGAACACAGAACTGCCAATATTCACCAATGCACAGTCTACACTTAAACCTTGCGATTTATGGATTGTCACCGCATATGCCAAGCAAACAGGAAACTGTTTACGGCGAACATATAAATCTTTAACAAGCAAAAACCTAGCAGAACAACGACCAATTTGCTGTACTTCCTCAATGCCATCAAATTTAATTCTTAAAAATTCTATTCCATCTCTATTTCTGTATTTCTCAAAATCAACAACATTACCCATTGATCCATTTACCAGACCTCTTTCTACATGTAAATTCCGTCTCAAAATGATTCGGCAATTTAAACACACATTCAGAGTCTTTTCAAAACCCGCTGTCTTAGATATAGTCTTCTCTAATGAATCCAATTTTGATTTCAAATTATCTGACAAAATAATTGTTGATCCCATATGCTCTAATTTGTCGATAGCTTCCAGTTTCACAATGTCTTGCTTTTCTAAATTCAACATTTTGTTGTTGAAGATGGCACATTCTGCAAGAGTTGGCATGAGACATATCCCGGATTTCTTCTCAGTAATTTTCTGAAAAATATTCTCAGGCACAATCTCTTGTTTGGGATACAAATTTGACAGTAACCGTGCATTTAAAGCTTCTTTCCCATGCTCGGTCACTTTTCCAATTCTGATATCTTGTAGAATATTCTTGTAATCTTCATCCTTTGCCTGACGCATATTTTGATGCAGTTCTGCATAATTGAAGTTTAACCATATATTGACGTTGCCAATGCTCCCTAGGCACTTCCTGGTATCTTCATGCGTGAGTATTTTGAACACAGGTTGACCTTTTACTGGTGTCAGCTGTAGAAGATCTCCGAAAACAATAATGTGTTTCCCACCAAATAAGACATCATATTCAGTTTTAAGTACTTCTTGCATTCTCAAATGCACAAAGGCAAGCATGACATTGGAAACCATGCTTACTTCGTCAATGATAAGTAGTTTCATTTTCCTCAAAACTCTTGAAACTTCACAGCAAGCATCTCCAGATAACTTGTTGTATTCTAATTTGTTGTCATGCTCCACCGGCAGCATCAATAGACGATGCAAAGTAATACCTTTAATATTATGTGCTGCCAGTCCAGTAGGAGCGGTGACAACACAAGACAGCGATGACTCAGTCCTTTCCTGCAAATAACAAGAGATTGCTTTAATGAGGAAACTTTTTCCAGTTCCCGCTTCTCCACTCACGTACAGTCGGACAGGCTTCAACGACGTACACGAGCACTCTTTCTTCTCATGACTTAATCCGTGCTCAATTTCCTTGGTAACTTCATCATATATTTTCCTCTGCTCAACGTTGAGTTGTTTTTCCAAGTCTTGTAAGTTAACTGAATCCTCCTGAGCATGTGCCATGGCTCTTTCTACTTCATTCATAGCAGTGGCAGCTTCATTTTCGATAATAGGTCCTCCAAGTGGATCTTGACTCAATGAAACAGAACTCTGACTGTCCTGAGAACTGTCTCTGGCAATCTCGGCTGCAATCGTTGCTTCCTGCTCAATTTCCAAAGTTAGCATTTCTTGATATTTAGAAAAAGCAGGACATTCTATGGACTCCTTGGCTGCATTGAAAGAGTCTTCGTAACAGAGGAAATCTCCAAGCAGTTCCTCTTCTGCACGCCAAGGCTTGAAAAGTTGCAAAAGTGCTAAATAGAAAAACTCCTTTTTTTCTGGAGATTCGCCACTTAATTTTCGATGGTTTACTAATTGGCATTTTCTTTGCTTGACCAGGCATCCCTCACTTCCAATTACAGCATACACTCCTTTCTCAATATCTTCTTTGATGTTCCTCTTGAATATATAATTTTGGAGAACCTCATATAGACAAACATTCTCAAGGTGACTGCTTCGATTTGGATAATATGTATCCAACATGTTGGTCTTCAAAATGTCGGTACTGTTTGGTTCCTTTTCTGCCAAATACTCAATTTCCCGAACAGGTTTTAGAACTCGATTTCGCGTTGCAGCAAGACCAAGACTCGCCCAAACGAGACTCCTGGATTTGGCATAGAGACTTGCTGAAGACAATCGATCAGAACATTCGTAAGCTCCGATTTCTCGATGCGACAACATCTTCAGACTGAAACTGCACAACTTCTTGCTGAGGCTCTTTTCATGGGAAATGTCCTCCCACATATCCTTCAGTTCGGTCTTTTCTTTTTTGGTGATGTAAGATGTCACATACCGAGCCACAGCCATACAGTTGTCAGCCACAAACTGTATATCCATGTTGGCATTCCACATGGACAAAATCACTGGGTTGTAGTCATTGATGTACTTGGACTCTTCGTTCCTTTTCAAATTGTATGTATTCTTGGGTGATTTCCTCGTCACATTATGTCGCAGCGAAGACATCAAACTGTTCACTCTTCCTTTAGAAATCACCGGTCGTGGAAAGTTGAAACGACATTTGGTGTAGAACTTGTCCTTGTTTCTGAATTTACGACGACAGTACTTTCCACAACGATGGCTTTGGAAACGTAGAACTTGTTCTCTTAGACTTTTCTTCTCCGTTGCGTTTGGAACAGCACACGTAGAATACTGTTCGATGAAATTCATCACTAAGTCATCCGGATCTGTTCCAAATTTAGGTGCATCCTTGATCCACAGCAACATATGTATATGAGGGGCACCTCTTGCTTGATACTCCTTTCTCCAGAAGAAATCCAACACCTCTCCAAGAGGTGGATTCTTTTTATTTGTGATGAAAGACATCATTGCTTCAAATCTATGATTGAAGTACCTGCATACATTCACAGGATCCAAAGAACACAGTTCTCCAGGTGTCTTGAATTCAATGTTTTCAATATTTCCATTTGCCTCTCGTAGAAATTCAAGTAAGTCTTCCCAGCCATACTCGGCACAGCTCAGAGTGAGGAACCATGTCGGAGTTCCTAAGTTCCTCAGCATACATTTTAAATCACCATGACGACGGTACCAGTACTCATTAGTACCACGCTGACACGCCATGAGATTAATTAAGTGAGAATCCAAAATACTGTCTTGGACATTGACTTTATGCATAAAGTCACTTGCCGAGATGTTTCGCATCTGTATACCACTTTTTAAGATGTGGTTCACTGCATATGAAAGTCCAGACAGATCGCTTTCAAACAGGAGATGAAACAAATAGGGAATGCATTGCCGAAACCTAGAATCTTCTGCATACAATCGTAAAGTCCGGTATTCAGACGCAGGAATTTCACGAGGTCGCTCATCATATCTTCCTCCTTGACCTGTGGGAAATAGCTGTGGGAAACACCGAGCTTCCAAACTTTCCTCCCAAACACTAATGGGACTCCCTTTGGCTTGTTTCATTTGAAACAACTCAATAGCATTCCCCATGACTTCCTTGGAATGCAAAGGATGAACACTATAATGTTCATATATTTCTTCACTTTTAGAGGCCTCTACTTTCTCAATTTGGCCAGCACACAAATCGCTATCCTCTTCATCACTTACTTCCTCTTCTGCAACATATACATTCTTATAGTACTTATTATTTTTCTTCAAATACACTGTTGCCTTTTTGACTTTCCTAACATCCACTAAATCTTGCCATATTTTCTTATTCTTTGTCGGAACCCCATTAACCAAGATAACCAGAGGTTCCTCTTCCACTTTTTCTATTCCAATTGTGTTAATGTTTTTCTTCAAATCTAGAGGCAAATAAACAACTCTTCCCTTTAATCCTCTCTGTAAATCTGCTGGAGGCAACTTCCCTGTCTTTGGCTCCATTCTTACAATAGCCTGAAAGGGATGGATACTTTGAATCAAAATAGATTCATAAGTATTTAAATCCTTCAATTCAGAAGGAATCTCAACCAATTCCAGATTATTATGAACTGCCCTAGCAGGCATCTGGTTTTGGTTTAATTTATTACAACAATAAGTACACACACGTTGATCCAATCCCAAATCAAAATAATTTTCTACCATCAAGTATGTGGCAAAATCCTTCCATTCACTATTATTTACCCTTTCACTTTTTGCATATAAATCCACTACCTTAGTCTGATTCTTATAATAAGTGCGTCGACAACATACACAAGTGAAATTAGGCCTCTCACTTGATTTCATCTGAAACGTGGCAATTTCCTTCTGAAAATTATCTGTACTGGAAACCTGTACATTATCTTCCACATTACCCTCTACTTCAGGGTCAATTTGAACATTCTCATCTTTACTACCAAAGTAACAAAACTCAATTTCTTCACAAAGATTCTTCACATCTATTTCAGAACCATGCAAAAGAGCAGCACATAACTGTTTAAGCATAATTGCTGGACTCTTAGCATAATACAACATTCTCACTAATTTTCTCACTTTATTATGATGCACTGCTAGCATCCTGAAATGATGAAAAACACTCTGGCATACTCTCCTGGAAAGACAAGCCAGTGAATGACCACGCAAACCTGTCATTTGTCTCACTCTGCAAGGATCTAAATCTTGCAACAACTTCATTTTCTGCTTCAAACTTTTCTTATTAAATGTCCGTATAAAATCACAAAGCAAATTGATGGAAACCTGTCGCACACTGCAAATAGAACTACACTTCCAAATGTACACAGGACCCTTAGGACGTCTTCCTAAAACCTCATCATTTAGCGCCTCTTCTGTCTCTGTTGTCACAAGTTGTTCTTTTTCAACTGGACAACCATCCTTCACTTCATAAGCTCGACCACTGATGTCAACTGCATGCACCAAATCATTATCCTGAAAATAAGTCTCCTCATTAAAAAATGCCTCAGAACTTGAACTATGCATCCATTCTCCAGAAAAAACTTCACAAAAGTTAGTACGATTTACTACTCTCTTCCATCTACTTTTTGTTTTGAAATCAGAAATTACCTTGCTTAGTTTCCTAATTCTATTGATTACCAAAATAAACAACTTTCGCTTGATTTCAAAAGCATGATCAATAATTTTCTCTACATTTTTCTTCTTCCTATAAAATGCCGCTTTCTGTTGGCCTTTCTTTTTAATATTTTTCAATAAATTAACTAATATCCTATTACGGAACATTCGTTGTCGAATGTCCCTAAACTGTTGTTTCCTTCTACTATCATGCACAGAGTTATCTCTTCCTCTACCAGTAACATTTGTGATGTGTCTCTCCTTTCCATTTAAATTACTTTTCTTTTTGTGAACAGACACATTTTTTTGAGCAAAGTTTTTTTTACTACAAATATTTCTTAAGAATGATTTCGTGCTCTTACCCGGACCTTTCTTGGTGTTTTGACAAGTATTTGGGGAAGAGGACTGCTGCAATAAAACATCATCCTGCTGTCTTTGATGTTTTCTAGCCTTTCGTATTCGACTTCTGGAAGGCATTTTCCAAACTATGAAAGAATCTGCAGTTGAATCTGTGAAAAAATATAATATAAAATGTTATTAACCACTATTACCAAACAGTAAATAAATAACAGTCATCTAAAACTTAATGCCGTACTAATTATTTAACATAGCAAATATTTTCCACCAGCACTGCATCACAAAAATGACACTCAATGGTACAAAACAGGCATACAACACCCATAAATCACTCCCTAATATTTTAAATCATTAATTCAGGATGACGATAAGATGTAGCCTATCTAAAGGTTTGTTTAGGCCCAGATCTTTGGACTGGGGTGAATGTGTGTCATTGATCCACATTCATTCCATCACCTGTTTTGTTTATTTGAGGTGAGGCCAACACATGGTTGCAGATAAGATTATCACTGAAAAAAACCAAGGTCAAAAAACATGTGAAGGCCTACCAATGAAGTAAATCATTAAATGAAAACCAATACATTTCTGGAAATATGCACTACTAGTGCTTCATAAGATGTTTTGGGTCATATTTATAAGGCATTTGAGTGTCTAGTATGCTATTTTACGTTGTTCATGGTGCAAATTTATTGTAAATACGCTCCCACCTGCGGTTGGCAAATTTAGATTTTGATTATGGGAGTTAGATAGGCATGTTAATAATTTCCCAAAAATGGTGTATAACCCCAAACAACCTTTGAAGCAAATGCTCTTAGCCATGTTATCCACCTCCCATTGGATAACATGGCTAAGAAGTGCTTGCAAATGTGATAATAAAAGGCCTGCAATGCATGAATATCGCAGAAAAATCAGCGATATTCATGCATTTTCCAACAAATGCTCTTAGCCATGTTATCCACTTCCTATTAAATAACATGGCTAAGAACTGCTCAGGGCCCCATGAGGAACGCTTTCCATTTAAAAAGGGAAAAATAACATCAAAGACACTAAAATGCCTTCTAAATATGAACCCAAACAACCTATGAAGCAATGTGAAAAAAACGGCCGCAATGCATGAATATAGCAGAAAAATCAGCGATATTCATGCATTTTCCAGCAAATGCTCTTAGCCATGTTATCCACTTCCTATTAAATAACATGGCTAAGAACTGCTCAGGGCCCCATGAGGAACGCTTTCCATTTAAAAAGGGAAAAATAACATCAAAGACACTAAAATGCCTTCTAAATATGAACCCAAACAACCTATGAAGCAATGTGAAAAAAACGGCCGCAATGCATGAATATAGCAGAAAAATCAGCGATATTCATGCATTTTCCAGCAAATGCTCTTAGCCATGTTATCCACTTCCTATTAAATAACATGGCTAAGAACTGCTCAGGGCCCCATGAGGAACGCTTTCCATTTAAAAAGGGAAAAATAACATCAAAGACACTAAAATGCCTTCTAAATATGAACCCAAACAACCTATGAAGCAATGTGAAAAAAAACGGCCACAATGCATGAATATAGCAGAAAAATCAGCGATATTCATGCATTTTCCAGCAAATGCTCTTAGCCATGTTATCCACTTCCTATTAAATAACATGGCTAAGAACTGCTCAGGGCCCCATGAGGAACGCTTTCCATTTAAAAAGGGAAAAATAACTTCAAAGACACTAAAATGCCTTCTAAATATGACCCCAAACAACCTATGAAGCTCTAACAGTACATATCCTGAAATTTAATTCATTTCAAAATTCGTTTTTAAACACAGCATATAAATCAATTGTATACCTGCATTCATGAAGAAATAACTAAAAATGTCCTTGAGACACATGAAAGTGTTTTCTGGAATGCCCTAGCACCATTTTTGGGACACTATTAACATGGCTAGGTAACTCCCATAATCAAAATCTAAATTTGCCAAGCACAAGTGGGACCGTATTTACAAGACACTTGCCCCATGAGGAACACTTTACATTTTAAAAGGCGAACACAACATCTTAGACACTCAAATACCTTATAAATATGGCCCAAAACAACCTATGAAGCTCTAGCAGTACATATCCAGAAATGTAATTGATTTCTTAAATCGTTTTTAAAAGCAACATATCTGTTTCAGCTTACATAACAGACCATGAAATGGCCTCCATGTATTACAATATCTTGTGTTACTGCATGCCAGAATGTTACACCAAATATGCAATTATAATTTCTCTATGAAACTAATTCTATTAGTATATCACTAGAGACAAAACCACATTTTAAAAACACAGCTTTCTTCATCATTTTCTCCTTAAATCATACTATTCTCTATCTAAATTAAATAAATCTTTTCTCACCTTAGCAAATATTTTTTGAGTTTTGAAAACAGTCTCAGAAATACACCAAATTGTCTTCAGCAGAAGAAAAAGGATGCACTCCAAAGGCTGCAGCTATTGAAAGCACAGAAATACAGATATTCTTTTCACATATCTCTCATATTAGCCAATCATACCTCTTCCCTCACTTTTTTCAAATCAAAACCCTTCCCCCCTCTGCCCTGTCTGCCTTGTTTCCATAGCAACCACCTCCTGGAAGACCTCTCATGTTTGCAAATTCACACAACAATGTTTCAATTGAACTCTGAACTCTCAGTGCACCTGCGTATCCAGTGCAATCTTTCATTAATTGTTTCTTCCTTGACCATTCAAATTACATTTTTCAAAGAACACATCCATGCACCCTAACTTTCTGTTTTCAGAAATGGAAATGCACCAATCACTGCTAATGAATCATTAGCATAGTAAAACCACAGTTTTTTTTCTTTAGAAACTCCTACTGTTTCAACTGCCCTTTCATTACCACACTTCATCTGACTGCAGAACAACCTTCTTCCACCATGTTTAACGTCTGGATTGTTGGACATAGTTACATCCACTGGGCTCAAAGGTATGCTGAGAGCAGAAATTTACACAACCTCAATTTACAAGATGTGGAAATTAACTGGTTGGGCCAAAGAGGATTAAAATGTCACCAATTGATTCCATTGGTGAAAACCTTTATGCATTTGCCAAAACCTGACCTGTTAATAGTGCACTGTGGAGGTAATGATTTGGGCACTTTGACAGGGGTAGGTCTGGAAATGCTTTTAAAGGACACCTTGGAGCAATTAATGGCACTTTTTCCTCAAACTGCCTTGGTATATTCCAATATATGCCAAAGACAGAAATGGAGGTGGTCCAACCAATTTTGTCCACAAATTGAGAAAGCGAGGAAGCATGTAAACAAATCTGTTTCAGCTTACATGAGAGACCATGGAATGGGCTCTCTGTACAACAATAACTTGCGTTACTACATGCAAGATATCTACAGAGGAGATGGAGTTCACTTCTCAGATGAGGGCAACAGAATTTTCATTCTGAATTTAAGACTGTGCATTGGTACCTACTTATAAGTACCTAAATGTACCATAAACCCAAAAGCTCTTCTCAGAGCTACCCTACATCTGATCACTCACAATTATTATTTTTCTCTAACTTTTTTCACTAATTTTCCACAAAATTCGCTCCCCGGAGCGCTACCCGGTTCGCTAACCGAAAGCTAACCTCGCGGAATTTTTTAAAAAAAAGTTTTTTTTCCCGCACATATAAGCCTCCTCAGCCACGCTCAGAAAACCTAGGGGGTCAAGATAAGTCTACCATGACCCCTTCTACCCATTCTAAACATTATTTGCCCTCCATCTTGTATCTTAATGCGAACGAAACACAAAATGGTGGACTCCCGTGACGCTTAAGGTTCGCTAACCGGGCAGCTTCCCGGAAAGCGGTCCTAAAAAAAGGCGGGAAAGTAATTTACAGAAAAACGACTAGAGACACTCTCACCAAATATAGATTAGCTCATACTACATAACAATCCCTTCCATTCTCACAAATTTCATTGAAATTCCATTTAGCCATTTAGCCTGTAGACCTCTCCAAGTACCGTGAGGTAAATTACTTCACAAAACACATCTGAATTGTTGGAATTGACAACCAATGAAAATGTTACTTTCATTTTCTACTTTTATTACCTGACATTTGATTGGTTATATACCTGTATATATATAAAGGGAGAGAAGGAAACACAGCCATTTTGACTACTACTTCTTGTTGTACCTCCTATTTCAAAAGCTTCAAAAAACTTCAACTTCTTTGTGAAGGTAAGTTATAATTTAATATATTGTGCACTATGACTTAATATAGTAGACTTTTTCTGCTAGATATACACTATCCCTCTGTAGTAGTAATGTATTTAGATAGACTTCTCTGTTATAGTTATCAATGGAGTAAGGCTTGTCTTGGTTAAATCACATACACTTTTTTATAGTCCTATTTCCACTCTCATACTATACACTACCAAAAGATAAATTCACTGATAAAAACTGCCTATCTAAAATTAATCCCAACAGTGCCCTATCTCTACTAATATATATTTTCTTATTCAAAATTTCAGGCAAAATGGAAGGCGAACAACAAGTTTCATTTTCGATTGAACTGAAGGAGAGCAGCCAAGACAAACTTGATGACTTTATGGATGACAGTAGAGACCACGAACTTCTACAATGTGTTGAAGCAGTAGACAACTTGCTTCAAAATGAAAAACGATTACACCCTATAATAAATTATGACATTTCTGACAATGAAATGTTAGAAAATTTAATAAAGTATGAAACACAATCATAATAAAAAAAATAAATAAACAAAGAAAACAAAAAAAAACAAGAAAAACAACAAACAATTAACATACAGTATTAGAAAAGTCTTTCATTCTTTTATCCATAAAGTTCGCTGCCCAGAAAGCTATCCGGTTCGCGAACTTGGCGCTTACCACGCAAAAAAAAAATTTTTTTTTTGGACCCTCCTAGGCCCTTTTAAAACCTCCACATAAAACCTAGGGGGTCAACGAGGATCTACTATGCCCCCTTATGGTAATTTCCCCCTTTGTTTTGGCCTCCTCTTGTCTCTCGATCCTACCGAGAGACAAGATGGCGGCCGCTCCGGACTGTTTAGAATGTTGACAGACACCGGAGGGCCAATCAGCTTCTCATCGCAAAGTTCCGTTACGCGAAAGGTTCGCTAACCGGATAGCTGCCCGGAGCGCTGTTACAGATATATATCTTGATTTAAACGTTAATTTCTCAAAATCCACTGAAGCACATATATTGAGACCTAGCAAAGGCACATCGGGCTAACAGTCCCTACAATTTTGCCAAGTTTCGTGAAAATCCATTCAGCCGTTCGGGCTAAAAGTGAGTCCAACCGCCCTATGGAAAATAACATGGGAAAAACGCGTTTTGGGACCCCCCTTTTTTCTCGGCCCCCCCTTGACGAACCCCCCCCAAATTTCCGGGAGCTGCTCAGAAACAAAATGTGCCATTTTCCTGAAAATTTCAGCCAATTCCGTCCACAAACGCCAAAGTTATTAGGCATAGAATTTTCAAAAGTCCCATAGAGAAAAAATCCTAACTATATATACCTACTGGCGACCGCCAGTAGGTAATATATATATATATATATATATATATATATATATATATATATATATATATATATATATATATATATATATATATATATATATATATACATATATATATAATAATACATATATATATATATATAATACCTACTGGCGGTCGCCAGTAGGTAGTTATAGTTAGGATTATTTTCAATAGGGAAATCGCAACATTCTATTGTGAATAACTTTGGCGCCGGTTGAGGAATCTGCCTGAAAATGTCTTCAAATTTGCCTCGCGGTGCTCCGGTCCTTCCCTGAAAGTTTGGGGGGGATTTGTCAAGCGGGGGCCGAGAAAAAAGGGGGTCCCAAAACGTGTTTCCCCATGTTAATTTCCATAGGGCGGTCGACCTCACTTTTAGCTCGAACGGCTGAAAGGATTTCCACAAAACTTGGCAAAATTGTAGGGACTGGTAGCCGATGTGCCTTTGCTATGTCTCAAGATATGTGCTCCAGTGGATTTTGTGTAGTTTAGGTTCCAAAAAATATATATATCTATAAGCGCGCCCCGGTACGCGCACCGGGGCGCTAACCAGCTCGCTACGAGAGTTCGCGCACGGAAAGCTGATTGTCTCTCGGGTGTCTTTCAACATTCCAAACAGTCCGGAGCGGCCGCCATCTTGTGTCTCGGTAGGATCAAGACACGAGAGGTGGCAAAAACAAAGGGGGAAATGACCATAAGGAGGCAGAGTAGACCCCCCTTGACCCCCTAGGTTTGATGTGGGGGCTTTTTTTTTCGATTTGCGTGGGGGCAGCACCCGGTACGCGCACCGGGGAGCGGACCGGGGAGCGTACCATGGGGAAAAAAAGAATGACAGAGTTTTTAAAAAATTTAGCCTTTATTTATAAATTGGAGGTAGTTCTAAAAAGAACAGTTTTTTTTCTTCTTTTTGTTGTTTTATATTTTTTGTAATGTTTTTTGAACATTTTGTACTTTTTTTGGCTTTTATGAACTATTTTATATTTTTTTGTTATTTTTATGGGGAGAAACAAAAAACAGGGAATTGCAAACGGCTCACCCGGAGCAATAAAAAATCAGGATTTTTTTTGGGGGGGCAATTGTGGTTGTCACCAGCACGGTTGATGAGCTTTATGCTTTGCTCACCATAGGTGATGGTCTTACCACAAAATATACAAGAGATCTTGTATTCCCCAAACTGTGGTTGTATGTTTGGGACCATCTCCCTTGTCTCTGGTCCCGATGGAGTGGGTTGCTTTCGTTTGGAGGTGCTGGGTAAAGATTGGGGAGGGTTTTTGGCCAGTTCTCTCACCTCTGCCGCAGCATAGTTGTTGGGAGGCCTGCGCTGCATGTGCTGAATCATGGTGTTATTGCCAAATGAGTATTTCTTATTAGGGTTCCCCCTTGAAAGTTGAATGCCACTGATTTGGCAAGTCACCTTTGGCGCATTCACTTTCTTCTTGCCCTCTGGGATGGAAAAAACTCCCATACAAAGTGCTGCTTTGGTCTATATGGGGTATTGTCTTCTTGTTTGAATGTCCTACTCCCCTCCTCCTCCTCCTCCTCCTCCACTGTGGTGTTGTTCTGGTCCTCTTGGTGGTGGTGGTGCAGATGCTCCAGCTGCTGCTGCTACTGTAGCCATTTTAAAGTACAAAATATTAGTCACAGATCTCCAAATAGGTCTTCCTCAGTCAAAGGACAAAGTCAGAATAATGAAAAAAGGTGGGGGCTTTCATCATTTGGAAAAAAAAACTGTCCTGAACCAATGAAAAGTGTTATTTTCAGGTCACATGACCCGGGCTTTCATCATTTGGAAACCAAAACTGTTCTGCACCAATAAAAAGTGTTATTTTCAGGTCACATGACCCAACGCGCTTACGCTACGCGCCCCCGGGTGCGCCCCGGGGTGCGCCGCGTAAGCGCGTCGGATGCTTACGTTGCGTGATCGTATTCGCTTCCGCGTGCACTTACGCCGTGCGTATCACGCGGACACGGCTACGCGATACGTCATAATGATGTTTTCGTACGCGGCAATAGCGCTAATGGGACGCTCAACGGTGCGCGCCCCGGGGCGCGCCTGGAAACTGCGCTTTCTGGTGCGCTCACCAGGGCACGCACCGGGAGCGCTCCAGGGCAAAAAAAAATAAATAGTATTATATAAATATACAATATAGGATTCATTATAAAAAGTATTACATTTCATAGGTTTGAGACCCTATATATAGTTAGGAATTAGCATTTAAAAAACCTATGAAATTCAATAAAAAAAACATAGGTTTTACACCAGTTATAGTTAGGAATTAGTATTTAAAAAAACTATTAAATTCACTGAAAAAACCATAGGTTTCACACCAGTTATAGTTAGCTGGAAATTTTACTGACATAAAACCATTGAAATTCCAACGTTATAGTTAGTTGGACTCACTATAACAAGCACGCCTGCAATGCACTGCTGATGACGTCACATATTACATCACTCATGACATCGTCAGTGACATCACTGCGAAGCGAAGCAGATTGGCTCTCCGGTGTCTGTCAACATTCTAAACAGTCCGGACCGGCCGCCATCTTGTCTCTCGGTAGGATCGAGAGACAAGAGGAGGAGAAAAACGAAGGGGGAATTTAATGAAAGAGGGCAAGGTAGACCCCTCTTGACCCCCTAGGAATGATGTTGGGGTTATTAAAGGGTCCCGTGGGGCAAATAAAAAAAATTAGATTTTTCGCGGGTCGCTCACCGGTAGCGTAACGGGAGTTCGCCATTTTGTGTTTCGTTTTAATTAAATCACAAGATAGAGGAAAAACAATGTGGGAAATGGGTATAAGGGGGCATGGGAGACGTATCCTGACCCCCTAGGTTTTCTGAGGGTGGCTGAGGAGGCTCATATATGTTGATACATGTCTTCCAGCGGCTGCGCGTGAGCGGAATTTTTTTTTTGCTGCGTGACGTCTGTTAACGTTTGATTCGAAGGAAATCAGGAAGTGTTGACCGCCATTTTGTCACTGCGAGTAAATATATTGTTCATTTCAAAGCGTTGGAACATGGAAAAGGGAGAAGGTAGTCATTTGAGATGTCATCAGTGATGTCATCAGTGACGTCACTGACCATGTCATGAATGATGTAATATGTGACATGATCAGCAGTGGATTGCGGGTGCGCGATATATAGTTAGTGCAACTAACTATATATGCGAATTTCAATGGTTTTGTGCGAGTAAAATAAGGTTTTGTAAATACTAATCCCTAACTATATATGGTCTATAACCTATGGTTTTTTTCAGTGAATATATATATATATATATATATATATATATATATATATATATATATATTCACTGAAAAAACCATAGGTTTCAGCCACATTATAGTTAGAAATTAGCATTTAAACAACCTTGCAAATTCACTGAAAAAACCATGGGTTTCACACACGTTATAGTTAGGAATTGCCATTTTAAAAACCGTTGAAATTCACTGAAAAGACCATAGGTTTCACGCGAGTTATAGTTAGCTGGTCATTTTACTCATACAAAACCTTTGAAATTCCCCCCTTATAGTTAGTTCAGCTAACTATAACTTGTGCGCCCGCAATGCACTGCTGATGACGTCACATATTACATCACTCATGACATGGTCAGTGACATCACTCATGACATCACTGATGACATCTCAAATGACATCACTGATGACATCATCCAGTGGATGAGTTTCTTTTTGAAAAATAAATATTTTTTATATATGTATATCTAAAGGTCGATAGAAGAATAAATGGGTAAGTGTCTAAATGGATGACTTTTTTGTAAAATTGATTGTATAACTGACAGATTAATTGTATCTTAGTGAATACATGGGTTAGTGAGTAATGTTTAAATATGTAAATATCTGTATCAGTCTCACACATTTTTTGAATAAGTGGCTGCATGAGTTAGCGAGTAGCTACATGAGTGTCTATATAGGTTATTAGTTGTTTTTTTAGTATCAGTATGAGTGTCTGAGTGTTTATATTGTTTGGTGGGGGATATTACTTAGCACATAGATACATTAATGTGTGACTCACTGTTTAAATGTATTTTGAAGACAGCATGTGTGCAGACTGTAAGGGTGGATATGTGTCTGTATAGGTGTGTTAGTGAGTGAATGACTGTCTCAATACTGTCTTTATGACTAGGTACATATGTGTTAAACTACTATATGTGAGCTATGGTGTATATAAGTGAGTATATATGAGAGTTAGAGAATGGAGCAGTTCCTGTATAACTAAGTATGTGTTTCTATAAGTGATCGTTTAAGAGAGTCAGTATGTGTATGTTTGTGTGTATATAGCTGTATATGCAAGTAAAGGGATGTTTGATAGTTGATTTGCATGTGTGAGTATGTGTGTAAGTAACTCTATGGATGAGTATCGGTGTGTAACAGGATGTATAGGTATATGAGTACATATGATGATTGAGTAAATGTATGAGTGATTATATAGAACTGTGGTGAATGAGTAGATGTGGAAGTAGATGTTGGAATAGGTTGTTGTAACTGGTATTGGTATCTCCATTTTCTTGAAAATGTTTGTTTCTATTTTTGAATGTGCGTATCAAAGGTTCGCTGGAGTGACCACTGTGCCTTCTACGAGGCCGGGTCACCCCTCCTGCTGCCAAGCGCCTTCCTTCCTGTCTGCCAGCCTACCTACGCGACCCAGCCGCCGCTGAGCCGCACGCCGCCTTCGCCGATTCCTACCGCTGCCTCCCTGCGGCCCGGCCCACCTCCAGCCCATTGGACAACCCGCTACCCGTCTCCCAGCTGACCCGCCCTCCTGGCTATGGACTTAAGGAGAGCGCTGCTGACATCGCTGGAGTGACCACTGTGCCTTCTACGAGGCCGGGTCACCCCTCCTGCTGCAAAGCGCCTTTTCCTGTCTGCCAGCCTACCTACGCGACCCAGCCGCCGCTGAGCCTCACGCCGCCTCCGCCGATTCCCGCCGCTGCCTCCCTGCGGCCCCGCCCACCTCCAGCCCATTGGATAACCCGATACCCGCCTCCCAGCTGACCCGCCCTCCCGGCTACGGACTTAAGGAGAGCGCTGCTGACATCACTGGAGTGACCATTGTGCCTTCTACGAGGCCGGGGCACCCCTCCTGCTGCCAAGCGCCTTCCTTCCTGTCTGCCAGCCTACCTACGCGGCCCAGCTGCTGCTGAGCCGCACGCCGCCTCCGCCGATTCCCGCCGCTGCCTCTCTGCGGCCCTCCCACCTCCAGCCCATTGGACAACCCGCTACCCGCCTCCCAGCTGACCCGCCCTCCCGGCTACGGACTTATGACGCCCCTTCAGCGACCGAGCAGCGGACGCATGCAGCGGGAGCGCCGATTGTGCGCCGAAGGCGCGCCAAAGGTAAGCCCATCTGCGCCCGTCCGCGCCTGGACCGCGCCCAGCGCCAGGACCCCTGGCCCTCGCAGACCCCAGCCCACCCGCCGGACGTACGACGCCGCCGCCCTCAACGCACTCAACGCCGGCCGAGCCCCGGCCTGCTACCGAGCCACCCCAAGACGCACCGACTGACCCTTCTGCTGCAACTCCTGCAAGTTCACCTGCATCCCGACCCGCACCACTCCAGCAGTGCCCAAGACCTCGACGAACAACAGCAGCAGCCACCTGAGATGCATCCTGCTCAACACCCGCTCCGTCCACAGGCACGCCGTCGAGCTCTGGAACCTGCTCGACACCACAGCCCCAGACATCGCCTTCCTCACGGAAACCTGGATGAACGCCTCTTCAGCGCCCGACATCGCCATCGCCATCCCAGACGGCTACAAGATCATCCGAAGGGACCGCATCAACAACACCGGAGGAGGCATCGCCATCGTCCACAGGAACACCATCCACATCACGACCAACACCGATGACACCCTCGCTACCGCCGAGCACCTGCACTTCCAGGTCCACATCAACCCCAAGACCACCCTCAGAGGCACCCTCATCTACAGACCCCCTGGACTACGCACACAATTCAGCGAAGACATCGCCGACTTCATCAGCCCGCACGCCCTCTGCTCCGCTGACTACATCCTCCTCGGGGACCTCAACTTCCACCTGGAGAACAACAACGACCGCAACACCACCACCCTGCTGGACAACCTCGCCAACCTGGGACTCAAGCAACTGGTGACCACCCCCACCCAGTACGCCGGACACACACTCGACCCCATCTTCTCATCCAGCAAGGACATCGCCTTCAGCCACGCCACCGGACTCCACTGGACGGACCACAGTTGCGTCCACTTCAGCTTCGCAAGGACCACGATCCACCACCACCAGCAACCGGCTGCACGCAGAAGCTGGAACAAGATCACAGCCAACCAGCTCGCATCCTCCCTGAGCACGGACCCTTCCACCAGCACAACGAACCCTAGCCAGGCGGCCACCAACCTCACGACGTGGATCAGCGACTGCGCAGACGAGCTCGCCCCCCTGAGGACCCCTCCCAGCAGACCCGGCAGCAAGAAAGCCCCATGGTTCACCGACGAACTCAAGAGCTCCAAGAAGAACTGCCGAGCCCTCGAGAGAACCTGGCGCAGAGACCCAACACCGGACAACATGACTGCCCTCAAGCTCGCCACCCGGAAACACCACCAACTCATCCGCGCCACCAAGAAAAGTGCTTTCAAGGAACGACTGGACAACAACGCACACAACAGCAAAGAACTCTTCAACATCGTCAAAGAGCTCTCCAACCCCAATGCCGGAAACAACAACATCACCCCTTCGCAAGACCTCTGCAACTCCCTCGCCTCCTACTTCCACAACAAGATCGCGGACATACACAACAGCTTCAGCACTCAACCGACGAGCACCACGACCGAACCACAGCCCCCCACCACCACCCTCCGCGCCTGGACTCCGATCAGCACCGAAGACACCATCCGCACGATGAACTCCATCCACTCCGGATCTCCGACCGACCCCTGCCCTCACCACGTCTTCAACAAGGCCTACGCTATCATCGCTCCCCACCTACGGGACATCATAAACACCTCCTTCGACACCGCTACCTTCCCGGAGACCTGGAAGCACGCCGAACTCAGCGCTCTACTCAAGAAGCCATCGGCTGACCCCACCGACCTCAAGAACTACCGCCCCATCTCGCTGCTCCCGTTTCCTGCAAAAGTCATCGAGAAGACCGTCAACAAGCAGCTGGTCGCCTTCCTCGAGACGAACGGATCCCTCGACTCCTCGCAGTCCGGCTTCCGGGCCAACCACAGCACCGAGACCACCCTGATCGCAGCCACCGATGACATCCGAGCGCTGCTCGACAACGGAGAAACAGCGGCCCTCATCCTCCTCGACCTCTCCGCGGCCTTCGACACTGTCTGCCATCGTACCCTAGTACAACGCCTCAGCAACGTCGGAGTCCAGGAGAAGGCACTGGAGTGGATCATCTCCTTCCTCGCCGGAAGAACACAGAGTCCGCCTCCCCCCGTTCAGATCTGAAGCCACCGAAGTCATCTGCGGCGTCCCACAGGGCTCCTCGCGCAGTCCGACTCTCTTCAACATCTACATGAGCCCCCTCGCAAACATCGCACGCCAGCACAACCTCAACATCATCTCCTACGCCGACGACACCTAGCTGATCCTTTCCCTTACCAACGACCCCGCCACCGCCAGAGCCAACTTTCACGAAGGGATGAAAGAGGTAGCCGATAGATGGAGAACAGCCGCCTGAAACTGAACTTGGACAAGACGGAAGTCCTCATCCTGGGATCCTCACCCTCCGCCTGGGACGACTCCTGGTGGCCCCCTGCCCTAGGCAGTGCACCCAAACCAACAGACCATGCACGCAACCTGGGCTTCATCCTGGACTCCTCCCTCTCCATGACGAGACAAGTCAACGCCGTCTCCTCGTCATGCTTCAATATCCTGCGCATACTACGTAAGATCTTCCGGTGGATCCCCACCGAGACCAGGAAGACGGTCACCCAGGCCCTCGTCACCAGCCGTCTGGACTACGGCAACACCCTCTACGCCGGAACCACCGCCAAACTCCAGAAGAGACTCCAGCGGATCCAGAACGCCTCAGCACGACTCATCCTGGGCATCCCTTGTCGCAGCCACATCTCCGGACACCTGAGAGATCTGCATTGGCTCCCGGTCAACAAGAGAATCACCTTCCGTCTCCTCACCCACGCACACAAAGCCCTACACGGCCAAGGACCAGGATACATCAACAGCCGCCTCAACTTCTACGCTCCCAAACGCCAGCTTTGTTCGACCAGCCACGCCCTCGCCGCTGTCCCCCGCATCCGCAGAGCCACCACAGGGGGACGATCCTTCTCCTACCTCGCCGCCAAGACATGGAAATCCCTCCCCACCCACCTCCGCCTGACCCAGGACCACCTCGCCTTCAGGAAGCAACTCAAGACCTGGTTGTTCAAGCAGTAGCAGATTCCCCCCCCCCCCCCCAGCGCCTTGAGACCCTCTGGGTGTGTAGTGCGCTATATAAATACGATGATTGATTGATTGATTGAAAGGTTATATTAGAGTGAGAGGATGTCTGCCACTCTTTCACAAGGATGATGTCATCAGTGATGTCATGAGTGATGTAATATTTGATGTCATCAGCAGTGCAATGCGGGCGCGCAAGTTATAGTTAGCTGACTAACTATAACGGGGGAATTTCAAAGGTTTTGTATGAGTAAAATGACCATCTAACTATAACTGATGTGAAACCTATAGTTTTTTCATTGAATTTCAAAGGTTTTTAAAGTACTAATTTCTAAATGTAACATGTGTGAAACCTATGGTTTTTTTCAGTGAATTTCGAAGGTTTTTTAAATTGTAATTCCTAACTATAACGTGGCTGAAACCTATGTTTTTTCAGTGAATTTCAATGGTTTTGTAAATGATAATTTTTAAATGTATTAATTGTTATATTTTTTATACTGATTTACTACATTATTTTGAATTATTTATTTTTAGATATTTTATTTTTTAAATTACATTACATATTTTTAATATAAATTGAAAAAAAAATGTTTTTACACCTCTCTGCAATGCAGCCCCCTGGCGCGCTTGCAGAGGGGGAACTGATTCCCCTTGCATACTGGGGGTCCCTGGGGGCCAACTAGCCCACCTGGAACCTCCAGTATGCGCCAGGGGGCTGCATTGCAGAGAGGTGTAATGAGGCCACACCCTTTTTTACACCTCTCTGCAACGCAGCCCCGGGCGCGTTTCCCCTTGCATACTAGGGGTCCCTGGGGGCCAACTAGCCCACCTGAAACCTCCAGTATGCACCAGGGGGCTGCATTGCAGAGAGGTGTAATGAGGCTATGCCCCTTTTTACACCTCTCTGCAATGCAGCCCCCTGACGTGTTTTCAGAGGGGGAACTAATTCCCCTTGCATACTGGGGGTCCCTGGGGGCCAACTAGCCCACCTGGAACCTCCAGTATGCGCCAGGGGGCTGCATTGCAGAGAGGTGTAATGAGGCTATGCCCCTTTTTACACCTCTCTGCAACGCAGCCCCATGACGCATTTGCAGAGGGGGAACTAATTCCCCTTGCATACTGGAGGTTCCTGGGGGCCAACTAGACCACCAGGAGCCTCCAGTATGCGCCAGGGGGATGTGTTGCTTTGCCATGGGGGGGCCGCAGTCCCCGGGGCAGTGTGGGGGGGATTGGGGCCCCCCCACACTTCTTTATCACTATGCCCCTGCGATTTGGTCCCCCCGGGGGTGATTTGAAAAAAAACAGACTAGGTTTAAAAAAAACAAAAATTGGGGGCCTTGGGGGTCCTTGTGGGACCCCCTGGGCAGGCCTAGGGGGTCAGGGTGCTTCTACCCTGCCCCCTTTTTGAGTTCTACACGTTTGTTTTTCTGCTTTCTTGTGCCTCGGTCTACCGA
This sequence comes from Lissotriton vulgaris, assembly GCF_964263255.1. Lineage (NCBI taxonomy): Eukaryota > Metazoa > Chordata > Amphibia > Caudata > Salamandridae > Lissotriton > Lissotriton vulgaris. The sequence continues at coordinate 1,337,821,209 of NC_141687.1, forward strand.
GCACAAGATGGCTGCCAACACTTCCTGGTTTGAAGTGTTGACAGCCAATGAGCATGCAGCTTTCTCGGGAAGGTACGCGTACGGTACGCGTACTGTGAGCGTACGGTACGCGCACAAAACGTGCACCCCGCGATTTTATGAAAAAAAAACATTTGGGGGGCCTTGGGGGTTCTTGTGGGACCCCCTGAGCAGGCCTACGGGGTCAGGGTGCTTCTACCCTGTCCCTTTTTTGAGTTCTACGGGTTTGTTTTTCTACTTTCTTGTGCCTCAGTCTACCGAGGCACAAGATGGCTGCCAACAATTTCTGTTTTGGAGTGTTGACAGACAGTGGCAGCCAATCAGCATGCAGCTCGTGCACGGGAAGGTACACGAACCGTGCGCGTACGGTACGCGTACGGTACGCTCACGGTACGCATACAGTATGCGTACCGTGCACGCTTATAGCTATATATATTTTTTTCTTTTCGATTTTCTCAGGAACTACTGAATGGACCTACACCATTTAAGCAAAAGCGTGATCTGCGATTCAGACTCTACCATTTTGCCAAGTTTCTTGTAATTCCGTTCAGCCGTTCGGGCTGTAGCTGCGTCTAATCGTCCTATGGAAAATAACATGGGGAAACCACGTTTTGGGACCCCCTTTTTGTCTCAGCCCCCACTTGACGAATCCACCAAAAACTTTCAGGGAAGGAGCGGAGCGGAGCGGCCCATCTTCTTTGAGAAATTCGCGAAGATTCATCAACCGGCGCCAAAGTTATTCCCAATATAATGTTGCGGATTTCCTATGGAAACTAGGTCCTAACTATAACTACCTACTGGCAACCGCCAGTAGGTAGTATATATATATATTTGAAAACGTGACATTGTTAATTTGAAATGTTATGTTATTATTTACTAAACACATATTTTTTCTTTAAACCAAACAATGGGGAAAATGCATTAATTTAGATACTCATTGAGTTTCTGTTTGTGCTGAATCAAAACGCATTTATTTTAAGAGATCTCCGTGTGATGTTTGTAAACACGGAGATCTTTCTTCCCTTTCCATGATAAAGCAACAGTATATATACTGGAGTGAGAAAAATGCAGGTCATGTGACCAAGAGCCCGTGAGCTCGAAACGCGTCGTTTATGCCCTAAATAAACAACCCTTGAAGTACCTGATGGTGTGGCTCGTCATCCTTGACTAATCGAGAGGATTTTGTGGATGTTCGTGAGCGGTGGCGCCCGCTCGAGTGACCAGCCCCGACCCGTTTGGAAGGGTGAGGAACAGCGCGAAACCTTCATTTTGACGTGAAGTCAATATCCTCGCCCGCCGGCTGCACAGAGATCTGTAACCCGCTGGATGGAATCACAACGCGAGTATTTGCACTTTAGACGCCGGTGAGCCGCCGTGGTCAAGCGAAACCGCAGAGCCGTGGTGTCAATCACGTAGCGGATCGGATCGCATTGACTGCGGGAAGAGCGGAACGAGGCAAAGTGCAGAAAACACAGCGGAGAAGGCAGCCAGGGTAACGCGTGACAACGACTGTCGAACGCGCATTCAGGCACTGGAACGGTCAGAGGACCGAATTGCATTGTGGGCATGGAGTACCTTAAGGGGCGGGAAGCCTCTGCTGAGAATGTATTTAAAAAACAAAAGGGACCCGATGGAAATGCAACAGCCGGGTCAGTAGAAACCACTCCCCCTGGCGTGGTTACACTAAAACAGAAAGGATTTACTCTGGAACGTCTAAGAAAGAAGGAACTGAGCCGATGGTGGGAAGCCACATCCCTACAAAACTACATAGAAGTAGATCGTGTCCCCCGAGGCTTACGTATCTTTATTGTTCCTACCCTAAATAAACCCAAACCGGAAGTACTAAAAGCATGGCGAGAGAACACTAATGCCTGCTCGAAAACGATGATGCAGATTTTGGTGAAAAATGCTTGGGAGGAACATGAGGACTTGGTGAAAGAAATACAAGCACTCTTAGACGAGCTAGCCACTGAGAAGGAACAAACAGAGGTATCAAAGATTCTTAAAAATGTGGATGAAAAAATAAACAAATTTGAAAAGGATCTTATTGCAAGGAAGCAACGCAAATTTGAACGTGATGAGAGAGACTACAAGCTTGGAAGAATTTTAACATTCGCAAAGAAATTTGATAAAGCACGTTCCACCCTACTGAGGGATAAGGCATTGGGAATGGCGGATAAAGATCGATGGCAATCCGGGACCAGCCTGAGTTCCGAAGCAAGTTTAACTGATGTTAATACAGTGGAAAACCTAGGGGTAACGGTTTTTTCCGACGAACTGCTCCTGGTAACAGAGGCCAACGAACAATCGATACGGGGAAGAACCCGTTATCAAGGCCGAGGAGGCAAAGTAAAAGCAAAAAGCGGCGGCAACGACGCAACAACCTCAGGAACTACTGGAGTGGGAAACAAAGGCCAGACACAGAAGGGCAAATAATGGATGAACAGACTCCAGAACTTACGGTAATGAACCTGTCTAATAGACCCTTAACTGAAGACGAAGAAAAAGTTCTTAAACTTGGTTTAACATTTTGTCCTGATTTAAATTTTGATTATACCCAAACACGTATTGATATGTATATGTTTGTGAGAAAGCTCAAATTGCATAAGATACATACTCACAAAAATATTAATGCAGAATTGCCCAACGTTGCCACTGATTCTTCTTCTAATGTTATCAATTTGCATGATGCGTTAGTCTCCTTGCATGAAGAAGGTAGGGTTGATCTAACTCAGTCTCAGGTCCCGACCTCACAAGAGGCTGTAGATAGTACCCCCGTACCTATTGATACGTTCAGTGATATTGAACCTAATTCCTGCACTGTGACCACGCCCTTCAGACCCAAATCCAGATACAGACCCCAGCTACCGAGAGACAACATAGATGTATTTCATGATCTTGTAAACAACGACATGTTGAAACTATTGAATAGACCTCAGGAAAGACAGAACCTAACAGCGGGGATGAGGCTAGCACTCAACCAGCTTAAGGATGACGACTCGATCGTCATCAAACCCTCTGATAAGGGAGGGAACGTAGTTTTGTGGGACAAAAAACTGTATATCAGTGAAGCGATGAGACAATTGTCTGACACCACATGCTACACAAGGGTAGATCACTCCTATCTAGGCAAATTACTAAATAGGGTTCACCATAACATCCGTGAGTGGGAGAGAAGAAAGTTACTCAGCTGGGATGAGACCAAATTCCTCATAAATGAGAACCCCACCACCCCCACATTCTACCTACTCCCTAAAGTGCACAAAAATCAGACCCAACCCCCAGGAAGGCCGATTGTATCTTCTATAAACAGCCTCTTAGAAAACGTCTCGCACTATGTCGATCATTTCTTAAAAAACTATGTCAAAGACCTAACTTCCCATCTAGAAGATACTAAAGACTTCTTACAGAAAGTTGAAAACATAAATTGGGAGGCACATTTTTGGTTAGTATGCCTAGATGTTGAAAGTCTGTACACCTCTATTCGACACAGAGACGGTCTGAAGGCCTGTGAGTATTTTTTGAAGACAAGGAGCAGACATTTGGAAGATCATTCCAAAATGCTGCTTCAAATGATTGAACTATGCCTAGATGAAAATGTCTTCCTGTTCAATGGATCTCTATATAAACAAACCCAGGGGACTTCTATGGGCACCTGCTTTGCCCCCAGCTACGCCAACCTCTTGGTAGGCTGGTGGGAGGAGCAGGTGCTCAGGAATGACGAACTGGAACATTGGACCAAATGCGTAAATGTCTGGCTCCGCTACATAGATGATGTCTTTTTTGTGTGGGAGGGGAGCGAGAAAGACTTAATTGACTTCGTAGGAGCACTGAATATGAACAACCTGAATCTAAGATTTACTATGCAGCACAGTCAACAGACGATCGATTTTCTTGATATTAGACTAGTGATCAAGAACAACAAGATCGAAACGGAGATCTTTAGAAAAACAACAGCAGGCAACTCTGTGCTCCATTCGAATAGCTGCCACCCTCCGAGCTTCAGGTGGGCAATTCCGTTTGGCGAGTTTTTACGCGCCAGGAGGAATTGCAGCACTGAAGAGAAATATCAGGAACACAAGAAAATAATGCATGACAGGTTCAAAGTGAGAGGTTACCACGCCAACATGTTGAAAAAAGGCGAAGACAGAGTAGCCCTCATCCAGAGAAACGAGGCGTTATTTAAAGACTCCAGAGCCAGTCCCCAAAACTCAAAAGCCCCTATAAGACTAATAACAACTTACAACACCCAGTCCTCAGCCTTCAGCCAGATCATAAGGAAAAGATGGGACATCCTCTTACAAGACAAGGTACTGAAAGAAAGGCTAGATCCACATCCCTCTATCACCTATAGAAGAGGGAAGTCCATCAAAGATCTAATAGTACAAAGTCACCTAGAGAAGAAGAAGACCTGGCTGTCAGCTAGAGGCGGGTTCTTCAAGTGTGGGAAGTGCAAGGCCTGTAGCCACAGCTCTAATGTAAGGGAGGTCGAGCTTAAAAGAATAAAAAGGAAATGGAAAATAACTAAAAACATCCAGTGCACCACTGATCATGTCATTTATGTTGTGACTTGCCCTTGCGGCAAATGGTACATAGGCTCAACCACTTTCCCTGTAAAAAAGAGAATTTTGGAGCACTGGCGTGCCATTACAAACAAGGACTTTACATACAGTACGGCCAAGCACTTCCACCAGTACCATGATGGAGATTGGACCAAGGCGAAATTTTTCGCACTGGATGCTATCCCCAAACATGTCAGAGGAGGGGATCGTCTTACAGCTTTACGCAGAGCAGAGTCCAAATTCATTTTATAAGCAGGGTGTATCTCTCCTTTTGGGCTGAATATTGACGAAGAAATGTATGTACATTTATAAAAATACTTTTCGGGGGGCTTCCCAGCCTTCCTCTTAAGGTACTCTGATTTCATGACATATCTCTCCAAATATGTCTTTTTAACCGATATTGTCTGTCTCTAATTTTTGTTTGGTTTGTTGCTGAAAATAAATCTTATTGTTTGTAAAATTCCAAACAGGTTGCAATTTCGGAAAGCTTTGACTTTGTGCAGATAGCTATGTTTTCTCTTTTATGGAAATGTACAGTTGATAACAATGTACTAATATGTTCTGTTTTCACTTTTTCCTCTCCCTAGAGTATAAGACCTCGTCCAAAAATGAAGCGATAAACCACTAATAAGAAATATTGCTAAGAGCACCACCGCCTCACTTGGATATATTATTACAACTATGAGCACGAGATCCGTCTCCTATTTTCTTTTTCTAGGGGAGGGTAGAGTTAAATCACCAATTTTTTTCACCAGCTGACAATGTTGACTAGACATAGAACATAGCTCTTTTCTTCACTTACGATAACATGTCTGAAATGAGATGGGTATACACGAGATATCGATACAGAGGGTACTACACCCGAGTGATCTTGGTCAGTATAGATATGTTTATATCCCTTCTCTAAACTATATATTTCACCTCCTCTTGTTATAATCTCTCCTAGCTTTACAACCTGTTCTTCTTTCTAACCTTGGAAAATATACTATGGGTACTACACCCTGAATAAGCATTTGAAAACGTGACATTGTTAATTTGAAATGTTATGTTATTATTTACTAAACACATATTTTTTCTTTAAACCAAACAATGGGGAAAATGCATTAATTTAGATACTCATTGAGTTTCTGTTTGTGCTGAATCAAAACGCATTTATTTTAAGAGATCTCCGTGTGATGTTTGTAAACACGGAGATCTTTCTTCCCTTTCCATGATAAAGCAACAGTATATATACTGGAGTGAGAAAAATGCAGGTCATGTGACCAAGAGCCCGTGAGCTCGAAACGCGTCGTTTATGCCCTAAATAAACAACCCTTGAAGTACCTGATGGTGTGGCTCGTCATCCTTGACTAATCGAGAGGATTTTGTGGATATATATATATATATATATATATATATATATATATATATATATATATATATATATATATATATATATATATATATATATATATATATATATATATATATATATATATATATATATATATATATATATATATATATATTGTATTGTAGTGTATTGGCCTCAGCAACACTACAAACAGAGAAGCAGGACTATTGAGCAAAATCGTCTGGCTCCAAACGGTGATGGGCGCTGATGAAGGCACATAGATCACCGAAATGCATTTGCCGCCACTGTGAATTGGTGCATCCGAGTAATAAAAGCATTTCCAAAGGATTCCCCCTCAGGCCTCTGCTTTCTCTTTTCGGAGCAAGTTACGTAATATATATATATATATATTCCGAATTACCATATCAACGCCAGGTAGGACGCCAAAGATTCGCAGGACCAGTTGAGTGCATATCATTTATTCAAAGCAGAGTACGCGCATAACGTTTCGGCTCCTTGGAGCCTTGCTCACATGACAACGTCCCTCATACAATTACTCATTTTTAAAGTGCTAGTGACTGATTTGATTGACACCACGTAACGTGAGATTCGCATGGACATGGAAGAAATACTTGCAATTGGATACATTCAATTGTAAAGCACATTTCATTGATAAGTTTCATATATATATATATTACCTACTGGCGATAGCCAGTAGGTATATATAGTTAGGATTTTTTCTCTATGGAACTTTTGAAAATTCTATGTCTAATAACTTTGGCGTTTGTGGACGGAATCGGCTGAAATTTTCAGGAAATGGCACATTTTGTTTCTAAGCAGCCCCTGAAAATTTGGGGGGGTTTCGTCAAGGGGGGGCCGAGAAAAAAGGGGGGTCCCAAAACGCGTTTTTCCCATGTTAATTTCCATAGGGCCTTTGGCCTCACTTTTAGCTCGAACGGCTGAATGGATTTGCACGAAACTTGGCAAAATTGTAGGGACTGTTAGCCCGATGTGCCTTTGCTAGGTCTCAATATATGTGCTCCAGTGGATTTTGAGAAATTAACGTTCAAAACAAGATATATATCTGTAACAGCGCTCCGGGCTGCGCTCCGGTCCGCTTACTTTTCGCGAAACGGAACTTTGCGATGCGAAGCTGATTGGCTCCCCGGTGTCTGTCAACATTCTAAACAGTCCGGAGCGGCCGCCATCTTATCTCTCGGTAGGATCGAGAGAGAAGAAGAGGTGAAAAACGAAGGGGGAATTTAATGAAAGGGGGCAAGGTATACCCCTCTTGACCCCCTAGGAATGTTGTTGGGGTTATTAAAGAGTCCCGTGGGGAAAATAAAATAAAAATTATTTTTCACGGTAGAAGCGCTTCACGGGCCGCGAACTGGGCCGCAAACTGGTAGCGAAACGGGAATTCGCCATTTTGTGCGTTGTTTTAATTAAATTACTAGGTATAAGGGGGTGCGGGAGACGTATCCTAATCCCTTATGTTTTCTGAGGGTGGCTGAGGAGGCTCATATATGTTGATACATGTCTTCCAGCGGCTGTGCGTGAGCTTTTTTTTTTTTTTGCTGCGTGACGTCTGTTAACGTTCGATTCGATGGAAATCAGGAAGTGTTGACCGCCAATTTGTCAGTGCGATAAAATATTTTGTTATAAATGAATCCTTATTGATAAACATTGTCTGTGCCATCTTGCCTTTTTTCCAATGCCACAATTTTGTCGTGCACGGCAGCCATTTTAGATGCCAGGCCGGTTCCAGGCTATCACCTAGCCCTGCGGATGTAGTTTATGGCCCCAGCTGTAGAGAATCCAGACATGCCAACCCTCCCGATTCAGGCGTGAGACTACTGATTTCAGTGCTAGTCTCCCGCCTCCCGATTTCTGCAAGCAAAAACCCGGGGGCATATTACCAACAACTAGCGATAATTTTTGTCTCTAACTTGTTTAGAGACAAAAATTATCGCCGCACATCGGCGATTTTTATCGCAGATAAACCATGCTATTAGCAAGGTTTATCGCAAATGCGAAAAAAAACGGCCGCAATGCATGAATATCGCTGAAAAGTCAGCGATATTCATGCATTATCGAGCAAATGCTCTTAGCCATGTTATCCACCTCCCATTGGATAACATGGCTAAGAACTGCTCAGGGCTGGTGTTAGCTTTTGGAGATATTCGCGCTTAGCGCGAATATCTCTAAAAGTTGGTAATAGGAGATAGCGATGTTAGGGACTGTTTCCAGTCGCTAACATCTTGGCACGCCCACTTTGCATGTCATTAGTGATAAATATCACTGACATGCAAAGCGGGGCCCAAGATGGTCGCTATCTCCTTTTAGCTGTCACTAACTGGTGTTAGCGACAGCTTGGTAATAGGGAGATAATTTTATCTCCGCTTTCTTGGCTTTTAAAGCCAAAAAAGCAGAGATAAACCCCCTTGATAATATGCCCCACGATTCCTCGGGGGTTTCAGCTGACAAGGCTTGGTATTGTGTTACGTGGTAATTCTTCCAGGAAACGTCAGAGGGTCGATGCAGGGGTTCTAGAAGGGGTGATAAACCATTTAAGCCTCATGAACAAGCGCATGGTCTTTTAAAGATCTGTGAAGTACTCGGGGCGGCGGTGTGTGTGTGTCCTCTTTCAGGAGCGGGCGGGGGGGGGGGGGCACTGCCAGCAACTTGCCAGGCCAGGCAGTGTTCAACACTTGCATCACCCTTTCTCTGCCTGCTATTGCGCTCCATGCTTCGGAAAGGTAAGAAAAAGAACGTGCATTTGAGTTTGAAATGTCCGATCCTGTAGCAGTACACTTGCAAAGCCCACACATGACAATAACCCGATTCAAGGCCCCATTCACCCGATTTTTTAGAAATATATAGCACTCCAACAAAGTAGGATTATAAAACTTTATTAACTTTTAAATATAACGAACGGAACAAAAACTGTAACAAACATTTAAACATTTTTGACAAAAAAAAGCAACAATGGTCAGAAGCTGTCTTTTGTGCGAATAGTCCCAAGGCAGCACAACGTGCTGAGTTCTGGACGGCACCCAGGTGATGTCACCTGGGCGCCGCACTGGTTTTTGGGATCCTACAATGCAGCTCAGAAAAACAGCGTGGGGCGTCCCGGGTGGTGCGGGGGGAGGCCTCGTTTGCAGCGGTCTGTTGTGCGAATAGTCCCAAGGCAGCAGAACGCGCTGAGATGTGGATGGCACCCAGGTGATGTCCAGTAAACTGCCGCACTGGTTTTGGTATCCTACAATGCTGCTCCGAAAATTGGCGTGGGGCGGCCCGGAGGGGGCGTGGGGGAGGCGGCGTCAACGGGCCTCCCCAGGTGGCGGCCATCCAGCTGAGTTGTGCCCGCTCTTGCGGCTACAGCGTCTCGCTCACCATGTAGTTGAGTTGCTCCCACTCTTGCAGTGCAGCGATAGGCGGCTGCCACAGGACTCTTAAAATGGCGGCCGGCTCTTCGGTTTTGGGCCTGGTCCACTAAAATGGCCCTGGGACACCTTGGAACTCGGACGCTTGCCTGCTAGGGCTTGGGCTCCATTCTCGAAAGCGTCCCCTCAGCCGTGAAGATTCTACAAAAGTCTTGGGGGCCCTCGACTCCTGCAGGCTTCCGGTGGGGAGCGGCTGCCATGATTGCTCGCGGAATGACCACGACGGAGCCACGAGATGGTGGTGCTCTCATGCTGACGCCAGCTTCAGTCTGAATCATCCAGAAACAAGGTGGGGCTTTCATCGTTTGGGAAAAAAAAATGTTCTAAACCAATGAAAAGTGTTACTTTTAGGTCATATGACCAAGCCTTCCATCTTTAGGAAACCAAAAGTAAAATGAACCAATGAAAAGTTTTATAAACAAGTCACATGACCTGTTATGCGGCATAGGGCGACAAAAAGCGTAGAAAATCCGTTGGCACGTGAGGCGGCGTCAGTAGCGGACCGATGTGCGAATAGGCCGAAGGCAGCACAACGCGCCGAGATCCGGATGGCATCGAGTTAGTGTCCAGCAAGTTGCTGCACTGGTGTGGCTATCCTACAATGCTGCGCCGAAAGTCGGCGTGGGGCGCCCCATTGGCCTGTGAGGTCGCGTCAGTCAGTGGGGGCTGTGCGTCTCCCCCAAGATGGAGGCTCCTCGGCTGCAGTGGAGCGCCCCTTAGCGTTTCACTCGCCGTCCAACTGAGTTGCGTCCGCACTTGCGGCTACAGTAGGCCGAAGGCAGCACAACGCGCCGAGATCCGGATGGCACCGAGGTGGTGTCCAGCAAATTGCCGCACTGGTGTGGCCATCCTACAATGCTGCGCCGAAAGACGGCGTGTCCAGCTGAGTTTTTCCCGCTCTTGCGGTACAGTGACTCGAACGCGCCGGTATTCCGGATGGCACCGAGGTGGTGTCCAGCAAGTTGCCGCACTGGTGTGGCCATCCTACAATGCTGCGCCGAAAGTCGGCGTGGGGTGCCCCGTTGGCTTATGAGGTGATGTCAGTAGTGGACCGATGTGTGAATAGGTCGGAACCAGCACAAGGCGCCAAGATCCGAATGGCAAGTCCTGGATGTTGAGTGCCATAGTTGAGAGTTCTGAGCAGTGCTTGTAAGACTGTCTGAAGCTTATTTGCACCTGCTGCAGCTTCACTATTGCCCTGGTGTGGCCAAAGGTCGCACATGACATAGGCGGCCGGCTCCCGAGGTCCGGCGGAACTTTTTTCCTTTTCCTTTTTGCTTCTTGTCCCACAATCCGTTTCATCTGAAGACACAACCAGGTCCCTGAATGTGTGCAGGGGGACGCTATTGATTGAATCAAAATGGCGGCTTGACACAAAGCTGACTCAAGCTTTGCTGTTGATGCTATACAGACAAAAATTGGTTTTCAGTTTGTACATTCTTCAGGATTTTTTTTTCCATCCAAGGCTGATTGAGAGTTTGTAGAAAAATGGCTTCAGATTTTCCACATACTACTCTTCAACATTCTTCCTAAATGTAACAATGTGAGACTCACTAGGAGAACGGCTGTTTATCTTTCCTTTCAAAATGCTGCCAACAATATTTTCTGAATGGAAGACACCATCTTGTAGCATAAAGGGCCGAAAGGGGTTCTAGTCTGGCCGATGGTTGGTGGAGACATTTTGACTATATCTTGGACCTGCCCGGCCTCGCCCAAAATGGCGCCGGTATAAATGGGACTCGTAACTCCTTGTTGTGTACTGGTTGAACAACCTTGATATCACAAGATATGAATGCAGTTTTGATACTCATGGCGGGCGGGGACGAGAATTGATTGAATATTTCGACATCCCTATTGATATTAAGTTCTGATGTGTTATTGATTACTGTACTATTGAAAGTTCGAATTAACATCACCCATGGTACTTGCACGCAAATGTATATCTAGATAACTTTTTTGTAAGTGGCCCTGTCGTATTTTAATTACAAAATGTACGTCCACCGATTCCGCAACTGTTAGACACCTTAGTTCTTGCAACCTAATGGCTCGCTCGTTACGTTCCTCTATAATGTCAATGTCTCCTCATCATATACGATTTCAGTTTGCTCCGTGGCCGGCCCACGTGGTTATAGGCCCGTATTTGTATACTGACATTTTCACAATAAAGGTTTTTAAAACAAAACATGGTAGTAGTATTTACATTGGTAAAGTTTTTACTTTTAGTCACTGTTTTCGAATCAGTAAAAGGCAAGTGAAATAAAGCAGTCCAATTACATGACGGATAAAAGGTATAATATGTAGGAACGCAGTAAAGATAAATGGTCAAGGGCAGTTGTGTTTTCCACTCCTGCAACATAAAGTGATCGATAAGAATCTGATAATCAGGCGTATCGGCGACTAAGACAGCAGGCCGAGTCTCTTTTACTCAACAGCTCCGTCATGGAACGAAGAAACGCCCTTTTTCTCGAAAAAGGAATATATTTTACTTGCAGGACAGTTGTAAATTTTCCGGGAAAGTACATTAGCCTGGAATATTATAACATATATGTTTTTTAAAAAAAAGTTCGAAATCAATAAAAAGCGTATTTTTTAGGTCATATGACGAAGCTTTTCATTATTAAAATAACAAAAGTAAAATGAACCAATAAAAAGTTTTATTAACAAGTCACATGACCTGTTATGCTTACGTTACGCGCTGCGCGCCGCACCCCGGATCACTTCCGGGTGCGCTAACGCGGCGTGTCATATAACGCATTACGCGACAACGTAGGTCAAGAATATAGTCAAAATGTCTCCACCAACCAGCGTTCGGAACACAACCCCTTTCAGCAGTCCAAAAAGTTCTGTAAAATGACAACAGAGGGGACAGGCAACAAGAACCATCAGTCAAAGAGGGGAGGGCAAGTTCTTCTCTACCGGGTCATGTTGGGGCGCTACCGGAACTGATTGAATTGGTAGTCTACAGTGTTTCTGGATGTTTCAGACTAAAGCTGGCGTCAGCATGAGAGCACTACCATCTCGTAGGTCCGTCGTGGCCATTCCACGAGTAAACATGGCAGCCGCTCCCCACCAGAAGCCTGCGGGAGTCGGGGGCCCCCAAGACTTTTGAAGAATCTTCACGGCTGAGGGGACGCTTTCGAGAATGGGACCCAAGCCCTATCAGGGAAGCGTCCGAGTTCCAAGGTGTCCCAGGGCCATTTTAGTGGACCACGCCCAAATCTGAAGAGCCGGCCGCCATTTTGAGAGTCCTGTGGCAGTCGCTTATTGTTGCATCGCAAGAGCGGGAGCAACTCAACTACATGGTGAGCGAGACGCTGTAGTCGCAAGAGCGGGTGGTAAACAGCTGAATGGCGGAAGAGGCACAGTGTAGCAAAAGCGGCCGGAATGGCAACTAAAACGGTAAAGGGGCGCCCCACTACAGCGTGTCTTCAGGTCAAACGGATTGTGGGACAAGGTCCAGAATAGAAGAGTCATCAAAAGGCAAAAAGTTCCGCCGGACCCCGGGAGCCGGCCGCCTATGTCGGGGGCGATCTCAGGCTAAACCGGTGCTATAAGACTTGGGGAGGGGGTCGGAGCCAAGCGTCTTCTCCGAGTCCGTGCCATCACACCGCCCCTCGGGGGCCTCCGTCAAGCGGTTTAGGGAGGTACCATATCACATTGTTTTCAAATGCAGTCAGGTCCACAAACGACACTCACTTACTTTGAGAATAGTGAAGCTGCAGTAGGTGGAAATAAGCTTCAGACAGTGTTACAAGCGCTGCTCAGAACTCTGAACTATGGCACCCAACATCCAGAACTTATGCCATTTGAGAATGGCAGTGACATTGAAGCAACTCAGGGACCAAAACCATTAACGTACTTTCACGTATGAAAATCTTACTTGGGGAGGGGGCAGGAGCGAAGCCCCCCCTCCCAGTCCGCGCCACCACACCGTATGTTGAAAATCTGAAGCCATCGTTCTACAAACTCAACCAACCTTGGATGGAAAAATCTAGAAAAATGTACAAACTGAAAACCAGTTTTGGTCTGCATAGCATCAGTAGCAACGCTTGCTATCAGAGTGCATGAGTTTCATGCTCGATCGATTGAGCTAGCCGGATCGGGCAATAAAAAGTATAAAATAGTTATGTAAATAGTTATTTAATAAAATGTTTTACCCTGTTTCTTTGCTGGTGTGTTGTATATATTTTTAATATTTGCATAAGGTTTGTCGTTATTTTGGGCGGGGTGGGTGACAGAGCCGAGCTGTCTTGCAGCCCTCATGGTGTGGAGCTCAGTTCATCTCACTATTTTCGTATTTCTCATGAAGGGTTGTTCCTAATATTTCTATTTTAGCGAGGTCAAAAAGAGATCCAATTAGTGGCCTACTGATTTTGCTCGATTAATTTTATTTTTTTACACGATTTTTCACTATCTGCAAAGACTAAACAGAGTATTGCGACTTTGTGCTTGTTTGTAAATAGAGAATGAACCAAAGAGAATCAATTGTAAAACAGCAAATGCTTGGATAACAATCAATCAAATGGAGAGACAAGCAGGCACGACGGATTACAACGGGGGTAAAGGCCTGCGTTAACTACTCTTCACTATCTGCAAAGAGAGAGTACTACTAAGAGAAAAGAGGGGAGGGGGGCAGCGTTCAAAGCACATCAGCGTGCATAAACACGAAAAAGTTTTTACCTATCACGTACTTGACATTTTACAGCTTTTGATATTTGCTATTAAAAAACCAATGAAATTCACTGAAAAAACCATAGGTTATAGGCCATATATAGTTAGGAATTTGCATTTACAAAACCTTGAAAATTCACTGAAAAAACCATTGGTTATAGACCATATATAGTTAGGGATTAGCCTTTTCAAAACCTTATTTTACTCACACAAAACCATTGAAATTTCATATATAGTTAGTTCCACTAACTATATATCGCGCACCTGCAATCCACTGCTGATGATGTCACATATTACATCATTCATGACATGGTCAGTGACATCACTGATGACATCACTGATGACATCTCAAATGACATCACTGATGACATCACTGATGACATCTCAAATTACATCACTGATGACATCAATGATGACATCTTAAATGACATTACTGATGACATCCCTGATGGCATCTCATTTGACATTACTGATCACATCACTGATGACATCATTCATGTGATTATACGATGAACCTCTTCATACTCTGATATAACCTTAGATACACTCAGTGTAAACAGACACTCACAGACTGTCACTCATCCATGGAGTTACTCACACACCTAGTCAGTCATGCAAAGAATCAATCACACCTCCATTTCCTCAACTATACAGTTATACACATCTTACTTATTCAAACATATACTAACACATATTTACTCTCTTATACAATCTCTGATACAAGTTCACAATGATTCATAAAGCCACTCTCACATTCACTGGCTCTTATGGTCAGTTATTTATATATGTCAACTCTCACATGTACTGTGTTTTACATATGTACTTACTTTGACATGTAGCACTGAGATATCCATTCACTCACCAATACACTCATGCACACAGTCAACCGCCCATACAGCTGTTTCCACATGCACTTTTGAACCCATACATCTAGTGAATCAACTGCTCACACATCTATGCACAGAGTCATACACCTCCCAGCCACCCCCACACACACTCAGTCTCCCATACAAATACTTGGGCAACCAATCAATAACCCATATAGTTACTCATATAGCTACTGATCAACACATGCAGCAGTTTACAGAACAACAGACATAATGATGCACAAATTAAGACAGTTTAGTCACTAACCCATGCACTCAGTGAGACACATTTAATCACTCACTTATACAGTCAGTCATGCACCTACTAAATCCTTCATCCAGACACTTATACATCCACTCATTCTTCAATATGTAATACATATTTTAACTTTACAGAAACATACAGTCACTGGATAATGTCATCAGTGATGTCATCAGTGATGTCATTTGAGATGTCATCAGTGATGTCATCAGTGATGTCACTGACCATGTCATGAATGATGTAATATGTGACATCATCAGCAGTGGATTGCGGGTGCGCGATATATAGTTAGTGGAACTAACTATATATGAAATTTCAATGGTCTTGTGTGAGTAAAATAAGGTTTTGAAAAGGCTAATCCCTAACTATATATGGTCTATAACCAATGTTTTTTTCAGTGAATTTTCAAGGTTTTGTAAATGCAAATTCCTAACTATATATGGCCTATAACCTATGGTATTTTTCAGTGAATATATATATATATATATATATATATATATATATATATATATATATATATATATATATATATATATATACATACATATAAATTAGCTCAGCGCGCTGGGCACGGAGCCCACCAGAGGGATTGAAATAATTGCCTTACTATTGGAACAATGCAGCACCCACCGGAGGGTTTTAATTACAGACACACTACAAATACCGACATGCACCCCACCAAGGGAGAACACGTGACCTTTGAAAGCCGCAATGATCGGAAGGTGATGAATACGTGCAGTGGTGTGGTTTGTCAGCTGCTGACTTTCAAGGTAAAATGCCCGTGAAGAAGGAGCAGGAGGCTCCGAAACCGGTCGGCGTAAGAAAGACTGTGTCCTACAAGCTGAGCATCCTCCCAAATAAAGTTCAGTGCAACAAGCTGCCGTGGTGTGCGTTCCAACTCCTTTTGGGAACTTTGTTGATATATATATATATATATATATATATATATATATATATATATATATATATATATAAATCGGCCCACTTCCTCCGTTTACACCGGGACCTTGAAACTGCGGTGCAATCCAGGGGCGGAGGTCGCCCTGTTTACAATGTTTTCCACCAAGCACAGCAGCCGCTGTGCCAATGCACTCCAATCCAGTTAGTTCAAGGAAACCACGAAACAGTGCGTGTGCTCAAATAGATTTAATTCTCCATTCAAAGTTCCAGCATGTGATACACGGCAAGTATGGAACAAAAAACCCAACGCGTTTCGGCGATGAAACTCTCGCCTTGCTCACGGGTAACTCGTGTATGAAAACAAACAATTAAATAAAGTTTACCCAAAGTGCACATGTGGTCAGTTACCTGGTCATGAACATAGACAAGGGACATAGTTACAGTCACTATGGTGACCATCTTAGCATGGTGTAATTAAACAGTGTGCCAAACAAGAACCAATACTACACGCAATTATCTGTCACTGTTATGCAACGATATTGGCACATTCTTGCATAAAATATTAACATGCTGGATTGCAGTATGCATACATTCAAATTACAAGCCAAGTGGCTGAATTGTGACGGCCCAACGTATTTCCACCTGTGACCCTTATTCTCAGTAATATTGACATTATCGGCGGCCACATTTAAGTGGTCAATTCACATGATCTTATTGATTTGGCTGTGGATTAATAGTGAGTGTCCAAGTGGACATTCTCATTAATATTAACACTATCGGCGGCTACTTTTGAGTAGTCAATTCACATGATCTTTATGATTTCGCCGTTGATTAATAGTAATTGTCCAAGTGGACGTATAAACGTGAAATACCTTGATCCTGTATGATTGAGTGATATACAAATAAGAATAAACTTGTTGGTTCTGTGCCAAGTGGCCAGTTTGCAAATTATTCAAACGTTCAAAATAACCATATAATAAAGCAATGTTTCCACTGAGGGGTGAATAGCTCCGAACCTTGCTACGCTCATCTTAGAGTTCTCATCCTTTCTTCCCCAGTGGGAATATCAACATCTATTCACTTCAGGAGACAAGTCTTCTTGATCCTGTACAACAGCGAAAGAAAACAGAAAATACAGCCTGTCAGTGTATACAAAATATTAAGCCAATAATCATACTCAAGACTATGTTCAAACATATCGGTACACCGACTGTGCCCAAGTGATTTCAGTGATTAAAAACAGTTAAAATGATGTTGTTTTTGCAGGAAATTAGGAACATACAGTGTTAATCTTCATGTTTAATCAATGTTACCATTGCTTAGAAATTTTTGAGAACCAAGACTTGGAGAACTCCCAGGATTGTACCAAACTAGTTAAGTATCCTTTACTCTCCCAAGTGCCAGATCATTTCTTCCTCCAAATTCAGGCCCCCCGGAATCAGACTGTCTAGGTCGATAATGTACCTGTTCTCCAGTTGCCGTAGCTTGCAAATCTTATCCCCCCCTCTCTTCATTTGTGGTAATTTGTCTATCACAAAGAATTTTAGGAGGTTACGGTTCCCTCCATGTAATTCCTCGAAGTGTCGGGCAACGGGGGAATTCTGTTCTTTGTTTTGAATTGCCCTCATGTGTTGCAGGATCCGAGTCTTCGCAGGAAACATGGTACTGCCTACATACTTTTTGTGGCAGGGGCATGTGAGAACGTAAACACAGTATTCTGACAGGCATGTAAGGTGCTTTTCAATAGCTCTTTCTTTATCCTCTATGGGAAAATATACTTTTTTGACGTTCGTACTATACTTGCATGCTTTGCATTTCATGCAAGTATAGAAGCCTTGGATCTTAGAGGTATTGGGTTTAGTCATGCTCACCTCATTGCGGCTTACCTTACTCCTGAGGGTGTCTGCTCTCCGATAGGTGCTACTGGGCCTTTCGTTAAGGATATCATTGAGGGTAGGTTCAGTTCTAAGAACTTTCCAATGTTTATGTAGACTTTTTTGTACCCTCCATGATTTTGAGTGAAACGTGGAAATGAATCTGATCGTTTCATTTTCCCCGTTCTCCCTTCTCTGTTCTGGGGTCAAGAGGGACAGATGACTGATCTTGCTAGCCTTATCAAAAGCATAATCTATGATGTCCTGCTTGTAGCCTCTTTCTATGAACCGTTTTTTCATACACTCTCCTTCTTTGACAAAGTCACAGTCCCTACTGCAATTCCTCCGGGCCCGGAGAAATTCTCCATACGGGATACTTTCAATCAAGGCCTTGGGATGGCTGCTTTCCGCATGGAGTAGGGTGTTCCCTGCGGTCTTTTTGCGAAATAGTTTCATCGCATGTTTGCCTGCAGATACCTCCACTGAAAGATCCAGAAACACTGCCCCAGATTTGCTGATATTGCCCTCTAGGGTCAGGTTGAGGTCATTTTTGTTCAGTTCTTCAATAAATGACTCTGCAATGTTATTAGGACCATCCCAGATGATAAATAGGTCGTCTATGTACCACAGCCATATTTTCACATGGCTGCGGTACAGATGGTTGGTCCTGGCAACTTGCTGCTCCCAGCTCGCCATGAATAAGTTGGCGAAACTGGGAGCAAAACAAGTTCCCATCGCTGTCCCTTGGCACTGGCGATAGTACGTATCATTGAACACAAAATAATTGTGCTCAAGACAAAACTGCATCATAGTGATGATCATGTTTGTATGTTCCATGTAAGAGATAGATCTTCTTTTAAGGAACATACGGCAGGCTTCAACACCATTGATGTGTCTTATAGACGTGTATAAGCTACACACGTCTAATGTGATAAACAAGTAGTTTTCATTCCATGCAAAATCTTTCAATTTGGTTATAAAGTCCCTACTATCTTTGAGGTAAGATGGGGTCTCTTCCACAAAGGGGCGTAGAAAATGGTCGATATATCTGGATGTATTCTCCAGCAAGGACCCAATTGAGGAAACAATTGGTCTTCCTGGAGGATGTTTAGAGTCTTTGTGCAGTTTGGGTAACAGGTATAGGACTGCTATCACAGGGTTACGATTCAGAAGGAATGAGTACGCATTCCATTCAATAAGCCCTTGATCTTTCCAACCTTTTAACATTTCAAAATATGTGTTATTAGTTTCCTCAATCTTTTCTACAGATGAGATCTCGTAACAATCTGCACATCTTAATTGCCGCATACCTTCATCAATGTAATCTTTTGCATCCATGACCACCACATTCCCCCCTTTATCAGATTGTCTTATTACAATGGAAGAGTCGCCACGCAAAGCTTTTATGGCAATCCGTTCACATTTGGTCAGATTGTCTCCCGACCAATGTTTCTGTTTCGCCAAATTTTTAAAGTCAGCAATCATCAGGGATTCAAAAGTATCACTACCACATGTTGGCAAAGAGGGGTTAAATGTGGATTTAGGTCTGAAAGGATTGGGACAATTCAGATTCGTGTTAAAACCCAAGGAATTAGCATTAATCACTTCATTAGTGGGTGTGCCCATTTCTAGACTTTTCAGGGTAATTAGTGCTTCTACTTCAGTTATACTTTCATTAGCAGGTTTGGCATTAGGTGGAATAGATGTAGCGTTTTTTACTTTGAGTTTATTCCACTTGTGCAATCTTAATTTCCGTGTGAATTTAAAAAGGTCTATGCGCTCTTGCGAATATCAGAAGTTAGTTGTGGGACAAAAAGATAGGCCAAATTGGAGTACCTCATGCTCACTCTTGGATAGAGGGCGAGAAGACAGGTTTATCACATTCTGTTGATTCATTTTCCTCTTCTTTTTTGGCCCCGTGTTTCCACTCCCATAGGGGCTGTGTTTCCTTTTGCCGCCTCCGCCCCGCCTGTCTTTTGGCTGGGCTTGTTGTCGTTTTCTCCTAGATTTCCTCTGCCTTTGCCTTTTCCTCTGAATCCTCGGCCCCTTCCTCGGCCCCGGTCTATTTGCCAATTCTGCTGTTGTTGGGTTTGATTCATACGTTTGAATTCCTCCCAAAAATTTGACGACTTAGTTGAATCCTTTGTCACATTTTCTGTTGATCCTGATGCCTGTTCCTCCACAGAAACATCACTCTCTACCTCTTCCTCCCCAGATTCCGCTTCCATCTGGGTTTTATCAATATTTGCTTGTACTCCTTTGCGTACCATGTGGTCATACTTCTTACTGAACGTGAAAACTCTTCCAGAGCTATAGTCAATTTGATCCCTCAGGAATTTGCGTTCCTTTTTGGCTATTATTTCATCTTCATGTTTGCTGATTCTTTTGTTGATTTCCTCCATCTTTTTAGTAAAGGTTTCTGGTATTTCTTCCTTAGAGATCTCCTCCTTTAGTTCTGCTATTTTCTTGAGCAATACAAGTCTATCTTTCCATGCATGTTTTATTAGGATAGATAGCATCCTATTAGAACAGTCCATAAGGTTCTCTGCCCACTCTTCTGCAAGTTCCATATCAGGTTCCTCATATGAGGGTGCTATTAGAATCCGTAAACCCCTTGGAATTCTTTTTTCTTCTTGATATTTTTCCAAGGGTATTGCCTCCCACCATTTGGAGACTTCTTTGCGGATTAGCTTTTCCAGTTTATTATATTTGTTCTGTAGATTCATTGTTGCAGATTGGGGTTCTTTATTGGGTTGTCCTGTAGGTGTTGCTACAAACATTGTCTGTGCCCTGAGCCTCCTGCGGGACTCCGTATCGTCATCCATATTGCTGTTTCCTTCACTGGGTTAAATACCCTTATTTTTGCTGGTAATCAAGATTATATTCGTAATGTTCACGCACTATTTTTCATGAAAATCAAGATTTAACTGGATGCCCGTGTCACCTACCAGCAGACTTATATTATGCTGCGGGTTGAACACAAGACAGTAACGTTGTAAGTTATCAATTTAAGCGAATTATTCAAGTGGAAATGTTCGACTGGGTCTTTTGAATCTAGTCAGACGTTCCCCATGGCGGCCCCATCCACACCGTTGGAAAGTTTGTATTCTGCGGGCGCCATGTGAGCGATTATCGCGTTTACCAGAGAAAATTAGCGAAAATGGACTTACCCCGGGATCACGCCGGCGGGTCCGACAGAGTCCTCTGTGTTCCGGACAGGCAGTTCCCTTCCGAGCAGTCCAAAATACAATCCGGTAATGATCCTGAATACTTCTCTACTTGGTTTGTGCTCCAACGCGGTCGACTGGTGTCTGTCACAATAAATCGGCCCACTTCCTCCGTTTACACCGGGACCTTGAAACTGCGGTGCAATCCAGGGGCGGAGGTCGCCCTGTTTACATTGTTTTCCACCAAGCACAGCAGCCGCTGTGCCAATGCACTCCAATCCAGTTAGTTCAAGGAAACCACGAAACAGTGTGTGTGCTCAAATAGATTTAATTCTCCATTCAAAGTTCCAGCATGTGATACACGGCAAGTATGGAACAAAAAACCCAACGCGTTTCGGCGATGAAACTCTTGCCTTGCTCACGGGTAACTCGTGTATGAAAACAAACAATTAAATAAAGTTTACCCAAAGTGCACATGTGGTCAGTTACCTGGTCATGAACATAGACAAGGGACATAGTTACAGTCACTATGGTGGTCATCTTAGCATGGTGTAATCATCATAGATTGTGCTTTTGATAAGGCTAGCAAGATCAGTCATCTGTCCCTCTTGACCCCAGAACAGAGAAGGGAGAACGGGGAAAATGAAACGATCAGATTCATTTCCACGTTTCACTCAAAATCATGGAGGGTACAAAAAAGTCTACATAAACATTGGAAAGTTCTTAGAACTGAACCTACCCTCAATGATATCCTTAACGAAAGGCCCAGTAGCACCTATCGGAGAGCAGACACCCTCAGGAGTAAGGTAAGCCGCAATGAGGTGAGCATGACTAAACCCAATACCTCTAAGATCCAAGGCTTCTATACTTGCATGAAATGCAAAGCATGCAAGTATAGTACGAACGTCAAAAAAGTATATTTTCCCATAGAGGATAAAGAAAGAGCTATTGAAAAGCACCTTACATGCCTGTCAGAATACTGTGTTTACGTTCTCACATGCCCCTGCCACAAAAAGTATGTAGGCAGTACCATGTTTCCTGCGAAGACTCGGATCCTGCAACACATGAGGGCAATTCAAAACAAAGAACAGAATTCCCCCGTTGCCCGACACTTCGAGGAATTACATGGAGGGAACCGTAACCTCCTAAAATTCTTTGTGATAGACAAATGACCACAAATGAAGAGAGGGGGGGATAAGATTCGCAAGCTACGGCAACTGGAGAACAGGTACATTATCGACCTAGACAGTCTGATTCCGGGGGGCCTGAGTTCGGAGGAAGAAATGATCTGGCACTTGGGAGAGTAAAGGATACTTAACTAGTTTGGTACAATCCTGGGAGTTCTCCAAGTCTTGGTTCTCAAAAATTTCTAAGCAATGGTAACATTGATTAAACATGAAGATTAACACTGTATGTTCCTAATTTCCTGCAAAAACAACATCATTTTAACTGTTTTTAATCACTGAAATCACTTGGGCACAGTCGGTGTACCGATATGTTTGAACATAGTCTTGAGTATGATTATTGGCTTAATATTTTGTATACACTGACAGGCTGTATTTTCTGTTTTCTTTCGCTGTTGTACAGGATCAAGAAGACTTGTCTCCTGAAGTGAATAGATGTTGATATTCCCACTGGGGAAGAAAGGATGAGAACTCTAAGATGAGCGTAGCAAGGTTCGGAGCTATTCACCCCTCAGTGGAAACATTGCTTTATTATATGGTTATTTTGAATGTTTGAATAATTTGCAAACTGGCCACTTGGCACAGAACCAACAAGTTTATTCTTATTTGTATATCACTCAATCAGACAGGATCAAGGTATTTCACGTTTATACGTCCACTTGGACAATTACTATTAATCAAGGGCGAAATCATAAAGATCATGTGAATTGACTACTTAAAAGTAGCCGCCGATAGTGTTAATATTAATGAGAATGTCCACTTGGACACTCACTATTAATCCACAGCCAAATCAATAAGATCATGTGAATTGACCACTTAAATGTGGCCGCCGATAATGTCAATATTACTGACAATAAGGGTCACAGGTGGAAATACGTTGGGCCGTCACAATTCAGCCACTTGGCTTGTAATTTGAATGTATGCATACTGCAATCCAGCATGTTAATATTTTATGCAAGAATGTGCCAATATCGTTGCATAACAGTGACAGATAATTGCGTGTAGTATTGGTTCTTGTTTGGCACACTGTTTAATTACACCATGCTAAGATGGCCACCATAGTGACTGTAACTATGTCCCTTGTCTATGTTCATGACCAGGTAAATGACCACGTGTGCACTTTGGGTAAACTTTATTTAATTGTTTGTTTTCATACACGAGTTACCCGTGAGCAAGGCGAGAGTTTCATCGCCGAAACGCGTTGGGTTTTTTGTTCCATACTTGCCGTGTATCACATGCTGGAACTTTGAATGGAGAATTAAATCTATTTGAGCACACGCACTGTTTCGTGGTTTCCTTGAACTAACTGGATTGGAGTGCATTGGCACAGCGGCTGCTGTGCTTGGTGGAAAACAATATATATATATATATATATATATATATATATATATATATATATATATATATATATATATATATATATATATATACTCCAACCTCCGTTCTCCTGTCGCAATCGCCTTAGCCTCGATCGCGCTGGAAACAGACACGGACCAGATTTTAGATGCTGGTTATTTAAAGTTTATTCAGCTGTCGCCATAAAGTTTCGGCATAAAGCCTTGATCACATGACAGCGTAACCACATTTTTCAAGCGTATTTAAAGTGCACAGTGCTTCTTTGTGATTGGTTCATTCAAACTATCCAACATTTTAACAGACATAGAAAATGGATTGCGTTAGTTGAGGTAGTGCAATATTTACAACTATTTACAATGACGATTATAGTCATTACATCATGCTGAACCATTTAAAATAACAGGATAAATCCCTGAAGTTTGACATAATATATATATATATATATATATATTACCTACTGGCGGTCGCCAGTAGGTATATATAGTTAGGATTTTTTCCCTATGGGATTTTTGAAAATTCTATGTCTAATAACTTTGGCGTTTGTGGACGGAATTGGCTGAAATGTTCTGGAAAATGGCACATTTTGTTTCTGAGCAGTCCCTGAAAATTTGGGGGGGGTTCGTCAAGGGGGGTCCGAGAAAAAAGGGGGGTCCCAAAACGCGTTTTTCCCATGTTAATTTCCATAGGGCGGTTGGCCTCACTTTTAGCTCGAACGGCTGAATGGATTTGCACGAAACTTGGCAAAATTGTAGGGACTGTTAGCCCGATGTGCCTTTGCTAGGTCTCAATATATGTGCTCCAGTGGATTTTGAGAAATTAACGTTCAAAAAAAGATATATATCTGTAACAGCGCTCCGGGCAGCGCTCCGGTTCGCGTACTTTTCGCGTAACGGAGCTTTGCGAAGCGAAGCTGATTGGCTCTTCGGTGTCTGTCAACATTCTAAACAGTCCGGAGCGGCCGCCATCTTGTCTCTCGGTAGGATCGAGAGACAAGAGGAGGCCAAAACAAAGGGGGAAATTACCATAAGGGGGCATAGTAGATCCTCGTTGACCCCTAGGTTTTATGTGGAGGTTTTAAAAGGGCCCAGCAGGGCAAAAAAAAAAAATTTTTTTTTTTTGCGTGGGGAGCGGCCGGTTCGCAAACCGGAAAGCGTTCTGGGCAGCGTACTATAAGGAAAAAAGAATGATAGACTTTTCAAATACTGTATGTTAATTGATTGTTGGTTTTGTTGATTATTTTTTAATTTCTTTATTTTTTAAGCAATTTTTATTATTGTGATTGTGTTTCATAATTTAATAAACTTTCTAACATTTCACTGTCAGAAATGTCATTATTTTCATTGAACATAGTTTGTAGTCTCTGAGGGTGTAAAATGTCTTCATTTTTAAGGAGGTCATCTACTGCTTCCACACATTGCAGTAGTTCTTGGTCCCAAGTTTCATTCATAAATTCAATATCATTTGGATCATTGATTTCTTGGCTGCTCTCTTGCAGGACAATTTGAAATTCAACTTTCTGTTCGCCTTCCATTTTGCCTGAAATTTGAATAAAAAAAAATTATATTAGTAGAGATAGGGCACTGTTGGAATTAATTTTAGATAGGCAGTTTTTATCAGTGAATTTATCTTTTGGCAGTGTATAGTATCAGAGTGGAAGTAGGAATATAAAAAAGTGTATGTGATTTAACGTAAGTAAATTCATAATTATACAAGAGAAGCCTAACTCCATCCATAACTATAACAGAGAAGTCTATCTAAATCTATAACTACTACAGAGGGATAGTATATAACTATCAGAAAAAGTTTACCATATTAATTTATAGTGCACAATATACTTCAGTTTTAAAAATAACAATTTACCTTTACAAACAAGTTGAAGTGTTTAGTGATAATTCAATTGAAATGTACAACAAGAAGTAGCAGTCAAAATGGCTGT
This sequence comes from Lissotriton vulgaris, assembly GCF_964263255.1. NCBI lineage: Eukaryota > Metazoa > Chordata > Amphibia > Caudata > Salamandridae > Lissotriton > Lissotriton vulgaris. The sequence continues at coordinate 1,337,846,784 of NC_141687.1, forward strand.
GTTTCCTTCTCTTCCTTTATATATATTCAGGTATATAACCAATCAAATGTCAGGTAATAAAAGTAGAAAATGAAAGTAACATTTTCATTGGTTGTCAATTCCAACACTTCAGATGTGTTTTGTGAAGTAATTTACCTCACGGTATTTAGAGAGGTCTACAGGCTAAATGGCTAAATGGAATTTCAATCAAATTTGTGAAAATGAAAGGGATTGTTATGTAGTATGAGCTAATCTATATTTGGTGAGAGTGTCTCTAGTCGTTTTTCTGTAAATTACTTTCCCACCTTTTTTTTGGACCGCTTCCCGGAAAGCGGTCCGGTTTGCGAACCAGCAGCGTTACGGGAGTCCACCATTTTGTGTTTCGGTCGAATTAAGATACAAGATGGAGGGCAAATAATGTTCAGAATGGATAGAAGGGGGCACGGTACAAGTATCTTGACCCCCTAGGTTTTCTGAGGGTGGCTGAGGAGGCCCATATGTGCGGGAAAAAACCATTTTTTTTAGACATTTTGCGCAGTTAGCTTCCGGTTCGCGTACCGGGTAGCGCTCCGGGGAGCGTAGTTTGTTGAAATTTAGAGAAAAAAGTTAGAGTAAAATAATAATTGTGAGTGATCAGATGTAGGGTAGCTCTGAGAAGAGCTTTTGGGTTTATGCTACATTTTGGTACTTATAAGTAGGTACCAATGCACAGTCTTAAATTCAAAATGAAAATTCTGTTTCCCTCATCTGAGAAGTGAACTCCATCTTGCATGCAGTAACGCAAGTTATTGTTGTACATGGAGCCCATTCCATGGACTCTCATGTAAGCTGAAACAGATTTGTTTACATGCTTCCTCGACTTCTCAATTTGTGGACAAAATTGGTTGGACCACCTCCATTTCTGTCTTTGGCATATATTTGAATATACCAAGGCAGTTTGAGGAAAAAGTGCCATTAATTGCTCAAAGGTGTCCTTTAAAAGCATTTCCAGACCTACCCCAGTCAAAGTGCCCAAATCATTACCTCCACAGTGCACAATTAACAGGTCAGGTTTTGGCAAATGCATAAAGGTTTTCACCAATGGTATCAATTGGTGACATTTTAATCCTCTTTGGCCCAACCACTTAATTTCCACATCTTGTAAATTGAGGTTATGTAAATTTCTGTTCTCAGCATACCTTTGAGCCCAGTAGATGTAACTATGTCCAACAATCCAGACATAAAACATGGTGAGAGAAGGTTGTGCTGCAGTCAGATGAAGTGTGGTAATGAAAGGGCAGTTGAAACAGTAGGAGTTTGTAAAGAAAAAAAACTGTGGATTTCCAGTGCTAATGATTCATTAGCAGTGATTGGTGCATTTCCATTTCTGAAAACAGAAAGTTAGGGTGCATGGATCTGTTCTTTGAAAGATGTAATTTGAATGGTCAAGGAAAAAACATTTATTGAAAGATTGCACTGGATACGCAGGTGCACTGAGAGTTCAGAGTTCAATTGAAACATTGTTGTGTGAACTTGCAAACATGAGAGGTCTTTCAGGAGGTGGTTGCTAAGCAAAAAAGGCAGAGAGGGCAGAGGGGGGAAGGGTTTTGATTTGAAAAAAGTGAGGGAAGAGTTATGATTGGCTAACATGAGAGATATGTGTAATGAATATCAGCATTTCTGTGCTTTCTATAGCTGCAGCCTCTGGAGTGCATCCTCTTTGTTCTGCTGAAGACAATTTGGTGTATTTCTGAGACTGTTTTGAAACTCAAAAAGTATTTGCTAAGGTGAGAAAAGATTTATTTAATTTAGATAGAGAATAGTATAATTTAAGGAGAAAATGATGAAGAAAGCTGTGTTTTTAAAATGTTGCTTTGTCTCAAGTGATATACAAATAGATTTTGTTTCTTTGAGAAATTGTAATTGCATATTCTGTGTAGAAATCTTGCATGCAGTAACGCAAGTTATTGTTGTACATGGAGCCCATTCCATGGTCTCTCATGTAAGCTGAAACAGATATGTTGTGTTTAAAAACAATTTTTGAAAACAATTACATTTCTGGATATGTTCTGCTAGAGCTTCATAGGTTGTTTGGGCCATATTTATAAGGCATTTGAGTGTCTCTGATGTTATTTTTCCCATTTTAATTGAAGAGCTTTCTCCATGGGGCAAGTTTCTTGTAAATATGCTCCCACCTGTGATTGGCAAATTTAGATTTTGATTATGGGAGTTACATAGCCATGTTAAAAATGACCCAAAAATGGTGCAAGGGCAATCAAAAAAACGCTTTCATGTGTCTTAAGGACATTTTTAGTCATTTCCTCTTGAATGTAGGTATACAATTGATTTATATGTTGTGTTTAAAAACGATTTTTTGAAAACAATTACATTTCTGGATATGTACTGGTAGAGCTTCATAGGTTGTTTGGGCCATATTTATAAGGCATTTGAGTGTCTCTGATGTTATTTTTCCCATTTTAATTGAAGAGCTTTCTCCATGGGGCAAGTTTCTTGTAAATATGCTCCCATCTGTGCTTGGCAAATTTAGATTTTGATTATGGGAGTTACATAGCCATGTTAAAAATGACCCAAAAATGGTGCAAGGGCAATAAAAAAACGCTTTTATGTGTCTTAAGGACGTTTTTAGTTATTTCCTCTTGAATGTAGGTATACAATTGATTTATATGTTGAGTTTTAAAACGTTTTTTTGAAATCGATTACATTTCTGGATATGTACTGCTAGAGCTTCATAGGTTGTTGGCGGCATATTTATAAGGCATTTGAGTGTCTATGATGTAATTTTTCCCATTTTAATTGAAGAGCTTTCTCCATGGGGCAAGTTTCTTGTAAATATGCTCCCTCTTGTGCTTGGCAAATTTAGTTTTTGATTATGGGAGTTACATAGCCATGTTAAAAATGACCCAAAAATGGTGCAAGGGCAATCAAAAAACGCTTTCATGTGTCTTAAGGACATTTTAAGTCATTTCCTCTTGAATGTAGGTATTCAATTGATTTATATGTTGTGTTTAAAAACGTTTTTTGAAATCAATTACATTTCTGGATATGTACTGCTAGAGCTTCATAGGTTGTTTGGGGCATATTTATAAGGCATTTGAGTGTCTATGATGTTATTTTTCCCATTTAAATTGAAGAGCATTCTCCATGGGGCAAGTTTCTTGTAAATATGCTCCCACCTGTGCTTGGCAAATTTAGATTTTGATTATGGGAGTTACATAGCCATGTTAAAAATGACCCAAAAATGGTGCAAGGGCAATCAAAAAACGCTTTCATGTGTCTTAAGGACATTTTAAGTCAATGAGGAAACACAGGTGATGTAATTCTGAAATGAGGAAAAGAAACTCCACATTTTTCAATTACATCACTAGTGTTTCCTAAGTTTATGAATGACATTGTGCAGATGAAGTTTAGGTCTGACCACAGATTCAAAAGAGGTCTGCCCTTTGTTCAAGAGTGAAGTGGACATGACTTACTTCATTGGTAGGCCTTCACATGTATTATCTCCTTTGTATTCTTCAACAAGCGAAAATCTCATCTGTAACCGTGTGTTGGCCTCACCTCAAGCAAACAAAACAGGTGATGGACCGAATGTGGATCAATGTCACACATTCACCCCAGTCCAAAGATCTGGGCCCAAACAAACCTCTGGATAGGCCACACCTTATCGTCATCCTGAATCAATCATTTAAAATGTTAGGGAGAGATTTATGATAGGTGTATGCCTGTTTTGTACCACTGTGCGTCACTTTTGTGACGCAGTGGTGGTGCAAAAGATTTGCTATGTTAAATAATAAGTAGGGTGTAAAGTTTTTGATGACTGTTATTCATTTACTGTTTGGTAATAGTGGTTAATAACATTTTTTTTTATATTTTATCACAGATTCAACTGCAGATCATTTCAAAATTTGAAAATGCTAACTAAGAATCGAATTAGAAAGGCTAGAAAACGTCAAAGACAGCAAGTTCAGCTATTACTGCAGCAGTCCTCTCCCAAAAAAACTTGTCAAATCACCAAGAAAGCTCCGGGTAAGACCACAAAATCATTCATAAGAAATATTTGTAGTAAAAAAAGTATTTCTACAGAAAATGTTTCAGTCCAGAAAAAGAGAAGCAATTTAAACGGAAAGGAAAGACCAATCAAAAATGTTACTGCTAGAGCAAGAGATAACTCTGTGCATGATAGTAGAAGGAAACAACAGTTTAGGGACATTCGAAAACGAATGTTCCGCAACAGGATAATAGTTAATTTATTAAAAAATATTAAGAAAGGCCAACAGAAAGTGGCATTTTATAAGAAAAAGAAAAATGTAGAGAAAATTATTGATCATGCTTTCGAAATTAAGCAAAAGTTATTTATTTTGGTAATCAATAGAATTAGGAAACTAAACAAGGTAATTTCTGATTTCAAATCAAATAGTAGATGGAAGAGAGTAGTTAATCGAAGTAATTTTTGTGAAGTTTTTTCCGGAGAATGGATGCATAGTTCAAGTTGTGAGGCATTTTTTAATGAGGAGAGTTATTTTCAGGATAATTATTTGGTGCTTGCAGTTGACACCAGTGGTCGAGCTTATGAAGTGAAGGATGGTTGTCCAGTTGAAAAAGAAAAACTTGTGACAACAGAGATAGAAGAGGTGTTAGGTAATGAGGTTTTAGAAAGACGTCCTAAAGGTCCTGTGTACATTTGGAAGTGTAGTTCTATTTGCAGTGTGCGACAGGATTCCATCAATTTGCTTTGTGATTTTGTACGGACATTTAATAAGAAAAGTTTGAAGCAGAAAATGAAGTTGTTGCAAGAATTAGATCCTTGCAGAGTGAGAGAAGTGACAGGTTTGCGTGGTCATTCACTGGCTTGTCTTTCCAGGAGAGTATGCCAGAGTGTTTTTCATCATTTCAGGATGCTAGCAGTGCATCATAATAAAGTGAGGAAATTAGTCAGAATGTTGTATTATGCTAAGAGTCCAGCAATTATGCTTAAACAATTATGTGCTGCTCTTTTGCATGGTTCTGAAATAGATGTCAAGAATATTTGTGAAGAAATTTGAGTTTTGTTACTTTGGAAGTAAAGATGAGAATGTTCAAATTGACCCAGAAGTAGAGGGTAATGTTGAAGATAATGTACAGGTTTCCAGTACAGATAATTTTCAGAAGGAAATTGCCACGTTTCAGGTGAAATCAAGTGAGAGGCCTAATTTCACTTGTGTGTGTTGTCGACGCACTTATTATAAGAATCAGATTAAGGGGGTCATTAGGATGGAGGATTTTCCGCATCCTCCGGGCCGGCGGAAGCCACCGCCGGCCCGGAGGATGCGGAAAATCCTCTGCGGACCCACCAGGACCCACCGCCACATTAGGATGGCTGGTGGGTCATGGTTTAGGTCCGCAGCTTTTCCGCCGCGGCTGGCTTACAACCGCGGCGGAAAAGCACTAAAATGGTGAAGGTGTCTCTTAGACACCTTCAGCCAGATTAGGATGTGCATGGAAACATGCTTTTCCGCGGCGACTTTTCCGCCGTGGAAAAGCATGTGTAACTGCACTGCAGGGGCCCATTGCAGGCCCCCTAGGTGTAGTGGGGGGTGGGGGGTGCACATGGGGGGTACCTATGGTACCCCCCTGCATTTGCGTGCACAATGCAGCAGGCACCGCGCGGTGCCTGCCGCTTTGTGCACGCAAATGCTGTGCATGCATTTTTAACATTGCTGCGGGTGCAGCTTGAAGCTCCACCCGCAGCAATGTTAAAAATAGAGGATGTGACCGCCACCCTGGCGGTCACATCCTAATCTGCACAGAGGGAACGCCGCAGCCCATGCGAACGTTCCCTCATGCTCTGGGGTCGCGGACGGACTCAAGTCCGTCCGCGATCCTAATGACCCCCTAAGTTAGTGGATTTATATGCAAAAAGTGAAAGGGTAAATAATAGTGAATGGAAGGATTTCGCAACATACTTGATGGTAGAAAATTGTTTTGATTTGGGATCGGATCAACGTGTGTGTACTTATTGTTGTAACAAATTAAACCAAAACCAGATGCCTGCTAGGGCGGTTCATCATAATCTGGAATTGGTTGAGATTCCTTCTGAATTGAAGGATTTAAATATTTATGAATCTATTTTGATTCAAAGTATCCATCCCTTTCAGGCTATTGTAAGAATGGAGCCAAAGACAGGGAAGTTGCCTCCATCAGATTTACAGAGAGGATTAAAGGGAAGAGTTGTTTATTTGCCTCTAGATTTGAACAAAAACATTAACACAATTGGAGTAGAAAAAGTGGAAGAGGAACCTCTGGTTATCTTAGTTAATGGGGTTCCGACAAAGAATAAGAAAATATGGCAAGATTTAGTGGATGTTAGGAAAGTCAAAAAGGCAACATTGTATCTGAAAAAAAATAATAAGTACTATAAGAATGTATATGTTGCAGAAGAGGAAGTAAGTGATGAAGACGATAGCGATTTGTGTGCTGGCCAAATTGAGAAAGTAGAAGCCTCTAAAAGTGAAGAAATATATGAACATTATAGTGTTCATCCTTTGCATTCCAAGGAAGTCATGGGGAATGCTATTGAGTTGTTTCAAATGAAACAAGCCAAAAGGAGTCCAATCAGTGTTTGGGAGGAAAGTTTGGAAGCTCGGTGTTTCCCACAGCTATTTCCAACAGGTCAAGGAGGAAGATATGATGAGCGACCACATCAAATTCCTGCTTCTGAATACCGGACTTTACGTTTGTATGCAGAAGATCCTAGGTTTCGTCAATGCATTCCCTATTTGTTTCATCTCCTGTTTGAAAGCGATCTGTCTGGACTGTCATATGCAGTGAACCACATCTTGAAAAGTGGTATACAGATGCGAAACATCTCGGCAAGTGACTTTATGCATAAAGTCAATGTCCAAGACAGTATTTTGGATTCTCACCTAATTAATCTCATGGCGTGTCAGCGTGGTACTAATGAGTACTGGTACCATCGTCATGGTGATTTAAAATGTATGCTGAGGAACTTAGGAACTCTGACATGGTTCCTCACTCTGAGCTGTGCCGAGTATGGCTGGGAAGACTTACTTGAATTTCTACGAGAGGCAAATGGAAACATTGAAAACATTGAATTCAAGACACCCGGAGAACTGTGTTCTTTGGATCCAGTGAATGTATGCAGGTACTTCAATCATAGATTTGAAGCTATGATGTCTTCCATCATGAATAAGAAGAATCCACCTCTTGGAGAGGTGTTGGATTTCTTCTGGAGAAAGGAGTACCAAGCAAGAGGTGCTCCTCATATACATATGCTGCTGTGGATCAAGGATGCACCTAAATTTGGAACAGATCCGTATGACTTAGTGATGAGTTTCATAGAACAGTATTCTACGTGTGCTGTTCCAAACGCAACGGAGAAGAAAAGCCTAAGAGAACAAGTTCTACGTTTCCAAAGCCATCGTTGTGGAAAGTACTGTCGTCGTAAATTCAGAAACAAGGACAAGTTCTACACCAAATGTCGTTTCAACTTTCCACGACCGGTGATTTCTAAAGGAAGAGTGAACAGTTTGATGTCTTCTCTGCGACATAATGTGACGAGGAAATCACCCAAAAATACATACAATTTGAAAAGGAACGAAGAGTCCAAGTACATCAACGACTACAACCCAGTGATTTTGTCCATGTGGAATGCTAACATGGATATACAGTTCGTGGCTGACAACTGTATGGCTGTGGCTCGGTATGTGACATCTTACATCACCAAAAAAGAAAAGACAGAATTGAAGGATATGTGGGAGGACATTTCCCATGAAAAGAGCCTCAGTAAGAAGTTGTACAGTTTCAGTCTGAAGAAGTTGTCGCATCGAGAAATTGGAGCTTACGAATGTTCTGACCGGTTGTCTTCAGCAAGTCTTTATGCCAAATCCAGGAGTATCGTTTGGGCGAGTCTTGGTCTTGCTGCAACGCGTAATCGAGTTCTGAAACCTGTGCGGGAAATTGAGTATTTGGCGGAAAAGGAGCCAAACAGTACCGACATTTTGAAGACCAACATGTTGGATACATATTATCCAAATCGAAGCAGTAACCTTGAGAATGTTTGTTTGTATGAGGTTCTTCAAAATTACATATTCAAGAGGAACATCAAAGAAGATATTGAGAAAGGAGTGTATGCTGTAATTGGAAGTGAGGGATGTCTGGTCAAGCAAAGAAAATGCCAATTAGTAAACCATCGAAAATTGAGTGGCGAATCTCCAGAAAAAAAGGAGTTTTTCTATTTAGCACTTTTGCAACTTTTCAAGCCTTGGCGTGCAGAAGAGGAACTGCTTGGAGATTTCCTCTGTTACGAAGACTCTTTCACTGCCGCCAAGGAGACCATAGAATGTCCTGCTTTTCCCAAATATCAAGAAATGTTGACTTTGGAAATTGAGCAGGAAGCAACGATTGCAGCCGAGATTGCCAGAGACAGTTCTCAGGACAGTCAGAGTTCTGTTTCATTGAGTCAGGATCCACTAGGAGGACCTATTATCGAAAATGAAGCTGCCACTGCTATGAATGAAGTGGAAAGAGCCATGGCACATGCTCAGGAGGATGCGGTTAACTTAGAAGACTTGGAAAAACAACTCAACGTTGAGCAGAGGAAAATATATGACGAAGTTACCAAGCAAATTGATCATGGATTAAGTCATGAGAAGAAAGAGTGCTCATGTACGTCGTTGAAGCCTGTCCGACTGTACGTGAGTGGAGAAGCGGGAACTGGAAAAAGTTTCCTCATTAAAGCAATTTCTTGTTATTTGCAGGAAAGGACTGAGTCATCGCTGTCTTGTGTTGTTACCGCTCCAACTGGACTGGCAGCACATAACATTAAAGGTATTACTTTGCATCGTCTACTGATGCTGCCAGTGGAGCATGACAACAAAATACAATACCACAAGTTATCTGGAGATGCTTGTTGTGAAGTTTCAAGAGTCTTGAGGAAAATGAAACTTCTTATCATTGACGAAGTAAGCATGGTTTCCAATGTCATGCTTGCCTTTGTGCATTTGAGAAAGCAAGAAGTTCTTAAAACTGAGTATGATGTGTTATTTGGTGGCAAACACATCATTGTTTTCGGAGATCTTCTGCAGCTGACACCAGTAAAAGGACAACCTGTGTTCAAAATACTCACGCATGAAGATACCAGGAAGTGCCTAGGGAGCATTGGCAACGTCAATATATGGTTAAACTTCAATTATGCTGAACTGCATGAAAATATGCGTCAGGCAAAGGATGAAGATTACAAGAATATTCTACAAGATATTAGAATTGGAAAAGTGACCGAGCATGGGAAAGAAGCTTTAAATGCACGATTACTGTCAAATTTATATCCAGAACAAGACGTTGTGCCTGAGAATATTTTTCAGAAAATTACTGAGAAGAAATCCGGAATATGTTTGATGCCAACTCTTGCAGAATGTGCCATCTTCAACAACAAAATGTTGCATTTAGAAAAGCAAGAGATTGTGAAACTGGAAGCTATTGACAGAATAGAGCATATGGGATCAACAATTATTTTGTCTGAGAATTTGAAATCAAAATTGGATGCATTAGAAAAGACAATATCTAAAACAGCGGGTTTTGAAAAGACTTTGAATGTGTGTTTAAATTGCCGAATCATTTTGAGAAGGAATTTACATGTTGAAAGAGGTCTGGTAAATGGATCAATGGGTAATGTTGTTGATTTTGAGAAATACAGAAGTAGAGATGGAATTGAATTTTTAAAAATTAAATTTGATGGCATTGAGGAAGTACAGCTAATTGGTCGTTGTTCTGCTATGTTTTTGCTTGTTAAAGACTTATATGTTCGCCGTAAGCAGTTTCCTGTTTGCTTGGCATATGCGGTGACAATCCATAAATCGCAAGGTTTAAGTGTAGATAGTGCATTGGTGAATATTGGCAGTTCTGTGTTCAAGGAGGGTATGGCATATGTGGCATTGTCACGAGTTAGAACTTTATCGGGATTGTACTTGATTGACTGTGATGTCACAAACATTTGTGCGGATCTAGATTGTGTTAAGGAATACAATAGGTTAAGAAGAGAGTATGCGCCACATTTGCCTCAATATCCTTTGTTTGAGAAACGTGTGGTAGTTCGGAAACGAAGAAATATCAGTAATAGTAGGGAGGTTGTAGCAAAAAGCCCAAAAGTTGATGAACCGAAAATTGTAAGCAGAAAGAAAACGGATTCTGTTGAAGATGTTGTCGGTTTTCAATTTGAAAACAGTTCTGGTGTCAACTGCTATGCAAATGTAGTGGTTAATGTTCTCTTTTCACTAGAGACTTTAAAAGAACAGATTGTGTTCAATTCGGAACAAAGTTTATGGTGTTTGTTGAATTCTGTGTTAGAGAAATGTAGCACTGATCGAACAAAAGTAGAAAGTGTGTCTGAAGTTCGTTATCTGTTAGACGAATGTTCAGGTCAAACAGACTTCTCTGAAAATATTCAGCAGGATTGTCAGGAGTTTTTAATCTATATGCTTGATGTATTGCAAGATGAGGGTGTAGATGTAGATCACCTGTTTGGGCTTTCTTATCAATGGCAGCATGACTGCGAGAACTGTAGGGTATCAAGTACATCTAGTGTAGACTCAGAAAGATTTATATATTTAACTTTGCCAGACAGTAAATCAGTGTCCTTTAATAAGCTAGTAAAAGCAGCTGATCACAACATGGAGTGTAGCCAATGTAAATCTGAAATGATGTCAACATTATTTATACGAAGATATGGCCAGTATGTCATTTTAATGTTCCAACGATGTAGGCCTGATGGAACAAAATTGACAACTTTAATACAAAAATGTGTTGCTTCGCAGTTGTCAATATCAGGAAGGACTTTTGTAACTGTAGCAATAATCTATCATGACGGTCCTTCAACAACATCAGGACATTACACAGCTTATTTAAAGTCTAGAAACGGCTGGTCATTCTGCAACGATTCTGTTATAACTTCCAAAACAAAATTGCCGTATGACCTTAAAAATTCTTACCTGGTGTTTTTAAAACCAAAATTTTAGGGAAAGAATCTCGGGATGTGCTCTGAGGAATTTCAAGAGGTTCATGGAGTAGAGGGAATGTAAGTCTGCAATGCTGTCTAGATTATTGGTCCAAAATTTTGATTATAATGTCATTTTAAAAATCCAACTATATAAACCTGATGCAAGTAAGTCTGCTTCATAGTAAGCAGTATCAGTGTGATAGGAAAAGTAGAACATGAGTGAGCAAGAAGAGTAAGATATTAGTAGTCCAAGATTGTGAAAGTAATCTTAAACGTTTTCTTTCTGAAAGTTGCGAAAATAGAAAATGACGGGATTTGGTTACAAGAATTCCAAAAGTTGTAAATCGCTCTAACATGATTTGGCCATGTGGAAACATGTATGTAAAATATTTTTCAAAACGATGGAGGTTTTCTTTCAGAAAGTGGCGGGCTGAAAATATTAATAGCACAAAGGAGTGTAAGCTATTCATAGGACATCCTTCGACGTCATGGAAAGTAAGTTAATTTTTATGAGTTTTGAATTCAGATTTCTTATGTTGTATGGGTTTTTTAAACACAATCATTTTGATTGTGTTTTTGTTTCCCCGCTGTTACATGATGAATACCTTCAAGTCACTGTTTTAGTGAAATTTGATACATTCTGAGAACAGCAAAAATAAACCATTTAACATGTATAATTAATTCTCTACTTTTTGTACTTATGATATACATTTAGAAATGTGAGGTAGATATGGAGAAACTGAGGCTTCTGTAAGTGTCAAAGTTAATGCTTACAGTGCTGAACTTCTGGGTCCTGTTTTTTTTTTAACCTGAATAGGCCTCACCTCAAACAAACCTCTTGAAAGGACACATCTTATTTGCATCCTGAAACAATCATTTAAAATGTTAGAGACAATTTTATGATGGCTTTACATCTCTTTTGCGCTGCCATTGCATCACTATTGTGAGACATCAGCAGTGCAAAAGATGCACCATGTTCCAAAATAGGCCTCACTTCATCAGCATCAAGATACTGTTTGTTTAAAATATATATCTTTAGGACTGTGTAGGGGGCGTAGAGAAGCAGAGGCTTCTGTAAATGTCAAAGTTGTTGAAAAACTGTTTGTTCTTGAACCTTTTCACTTGTCTTTTCTAATTTTTAAATACATTTTTTAATATTTTTGAAATGTTTGTTCTCTCTTTCACAGATTGAAAGTATGAAAAAAGAATTGAAAAAGTTAACAAGAATTATAAGGTAAATGTTTTCTACTCTTTTCGTTACATTTCAATCACATTCACCTACTATAGGGCTTCAGACTATAGAGCTTTAAACAAAGATTATTTAAATGTGCAAATTTGGAGCTGTGCCCGTGGGTTTTGGTTCAATACACAAGTGCATTGACCTATAATGCGTGTGCACATTACCAAATCGCCGTCTGTTTCCTCAGGCGTACTCCTCCCACACCTTTGAAGTGAAGTTTAGCTTCACTATAAACGCCCCAGCTGCTTTACCTTCTCATTCTACTGTCCCCGCTTCGTCCCCTCTCCTGTCTGCCGTGTGCATTTCTCCTCTCCCCCCCTCACAGTAACGTCACTCACACACGCAACGCAATTCACACACGCAACGCCATTCACACACGCAACGCCACTCACACACACAACGCCACTCACACACACAACGTCACTCACACACACTACGCCATTCACACATGCAATTCATCCACGCAATGCCACTAATCCACGCAATACCACTCATCCGCGCAACACCAATAATCCACACAACGCCAATTATCCAGGCAATGCCTCTCATCCACACAACGCCACTCATCCATTTGCAAAACCAAAAGAACAAACTCTTCTATTGTGAAACCTATTGCATTTTCAATGCTTGATTCTTTCACTTCCTTATGTATTTTGTTTTCCACAATTATATCCTCTTCCTTCTTTTCTTAGGTAAATAAATCTATTAAACACCATTTCTGGTTTAGTCCCTATAGCTGTCTTTCTTTTAACATTACTCTCTGTTTTCTTCCCTTGTACTTACTCCTTTATTTATTTTTTTTTAAAATTGGGGTTAGCTCCCGGTTCGCGAACCGGCGAGCGAACCGGAAAGCGAACTAAAAAAAAAACAGCTTGCCAGAGTGTTACACTTTCTAGCAATTTTTGTAAAAAGGGGAGGTAGTTCTGAAAAGAACTTTTTTTAATGTTTTTGTTGTTTTATAATTTTTTTTTCTTTTTTGAACATTATTTGTTTTTTTTGTATTTTTTGAACACTTTTTTGTTTTTTTTCAAAGGGAAAGAACAAAAAGAGGCATTGAAAAGGGCTCAACAGGAGCAAAAAAAAAAAATTAAAACTTGGGGCGTTTAGAGCATCGGTGTTTCTCAAATGCTAAATTAATTAATTTCACACTCATATTTGCGCATGAAATTAAAGTGCCACAATATAAGCAAGTAAGCTTCATATGGACAAAATTTTTTTGAATATTTGGCACTGTTTCGCTTGCCTCTGCAACTGTGAGAGAAATATCAGTAGATGTTCTGGCCACCGAAGTTGGGGGATTCTCTTGTAGTTCACGCATCTCTGCGCGACTATAATTTAATGGATGCCACCTCTGCATATGTCGGTGCATCGTGTAGTTTTCATAGCTGTACTTTTTATCAGTGCCCCTGGATAATTTATCTTGGCATATAAGGCACGTAGCATAGCGTGCATTGACTTTTTTCTCTCCTGGTGGAATGGAAAAAAATTGCCAGATAAAGCTATTTTTGTGATGAGATACCCGGGGTAACTCTTTGACAAATCGTGGTACCTCTTCTTCCTCTCCCTCTTCTGGATCCTCTTCCTCCTCTGGGTTTCCAAGAAACTGTGCAGGTGGTCCTCTCTTCCTATGAGGAGATGGTGGTGGTGGTGGTGGGGGTGCACCAGCTGAAGCTACTATTGAAGCCATTTTTTAATCAGAGCATATGGCTGAGATACCCGCCACCCCCTCTCAACACAATCCCCAAATGAGGGAAACCGGAAACAGTTCTTGAAGTTTTTTGGAAGTGGGAGGGAGTGACCCTCCCGGCCGTATTTATTAAAAACAAAAAATAAAAACATTTAAACATTAATGTACAATTTCATACCACACTGCGATGTTTGGCTAACCTTAACAGATTCTCTAATACAGAGGTTCTCCTAGCCGATCTAACATCCTACAAAACATTTACTTGAAATATTGAAATTGTACATCCTAACGTTTAAGGGCCAACGGCAAGGTCGTAACCGGTGTCAAGATCCCTAACCAGACATACCCCCCCCCACTTGGGAGGGGCGACAGCACTGAGGCGTACTCACGTGCAACTACTACAATTTCCCTTGTCTTGACGGGGGCACTTATCAACTCGACGCCAGTTAAAGGTCGTTCGAAGACTCGTGTGAGGTATCTAGAAGGTATCGTAGACCTCCCCCCAACCCCACACAACTTACCGCATCTGCCGTCGCAGATGTCCCTGGCCCCGGGAAATTCCCCAGGAGGGGGCTGTAACCCCTCCTACACAGGAAGGGGCCTTGACCGCCTTTCCTCTTCTTCCGGCGACCCATCCTTAGAAGGGACCGCCTCCCCGTTGAGGGGCCAAAGGCCACCTCCCCCGAGCGCTCCCATCCGTGTTGGGTGACGCCCACTCATAGGGATCTTCCAATTAGTGCTCACCGATCATGACCTTACCGCCTACCGCCTGACCGAAATAAATACGACAAGTGCTAACTAAACGAAACTACATTGGCCATTATGACCGAAAAACCTGTGTCTAAATGGACCTTAAATCCGACATTCTTTAATCACCAACTTGTAACATTATACCAATCTTTATTACACATTAAATATCAACATAACACCAAAACAACCTGAAAACGAAATAGAATAACTGATCCACTTTATTAAAACAACTAGCTGTCCTCAGGGGCTGGTGGGTGGGTCAAAATTGGCTCTTCGTTCCGTCTCGAGCTCACGTGCAGCGGGGAGGTGCAGCTTCAGAGCACAGGAACAAAAGGATGTCTTCTGGTCTTGCGTCTCTTTTTATCCATCTTCAGGGCGGGCGTAAACCCGCCCCTGCCCGCCCCGAGGGCGTGGCTGGCGGCGTCCGTGTCTAGGCCAGCCCACTCAAGGGCGGGAAAAAGCGCGCCCCGGCTACGCCGCTTCGGGCATACCAGCCGAGACGCGCCTCCCGCCCAAAAATGTCTTCCCGGGGGGATCGAGGCACTCTGCCATACGTTCGGGGGGACCGAGTGGTCGCCCCTTTCCATATGGCTGAGATACCCGCCACCCCCTCTCAACACAATCCCCAAATGAGGGAAACCGGAAACAGTTCTTGAAGTTTTTTGGAAGTGGGAGGGAGTGACCCTCCCGGCCGTATTTATTAAAAACAAAAAATAAAAACATTTAAACATTAATGTACAATTTCATACCACACTGCGATGTTTGGCTAACCTTAACAGATTCTCTAATACAGAGGTTCTCCTAGCCGATCTAACATCCTACAAAACATTTACTTGAAATATTGAAATTGTACATCCTAACGTTTAAGGGCCAACGGCAAGGTCGTAACCGGTGTCAAGATCCCTAACCAGACATACCCCCCCCACTTGGGAGGGGCGACAGCACTGAGGCGTACTCACGTGCAACTACTACAATTTCCCTTGTCTTGACGGGGACACTTATCAACTCGACGCCAGTTAAAGGTCGTTCGAAGACTCGTGTGAGGTATCTAGAAGGTATCGTAGACCTCCCCCCAACCCCACACAACTTACCGCATCTGCCGTCGCAGATGTCCCTGGCCCCGGGAAATTCCCCAGGAGGGGGCTGTAACCCCTCCTACACAGGAAGGGGCCTTGACCGCCTTTCCTCTTCTTCCGGCGACCCATCCTTAGAAGGGACCGCCTCCCCGTTGAGGGGCCAAAGGCCACCTCCCCCGAGCGCTCCCATCCGTGTTGGGTGACGCCCACTCATAGGGATCTTCCAAGTAGTGCTCACCGATCATGACCTTACCGCCACAGGCCGGATAGTTGACCGGCTATCCGGACCCCCCACAAAACTCCTACCTAAAGGTCATGTTTCAAAGATTTCAACCATGCTAAGAGGTCTCCTAAGAACAACTCATTCCCCACCCAAGACAAATGCACACCATCCCCCGAATACATCCTGTCATCATTAATACAGCTATGAGAAATAGAATGCAATGTCCTGGAACGGAACAACCTACTCACTTTATTGTTAAGCTTTCTAACAGAGTGATTCAAAGCAGGTATAGAGATAGCCCCCCGCCACACCTTTCGTGGAATCAAATGGGACCATGCCATCGTGCACCCCGGAACTCTCCTCGCTAACCAACTTACAGTGGAAAGCATTGCCTCCAGGAGTAGTCGTCTACCGATGGTGACCAAATCATTGCCCCCAACATGCACTATAACTATAGACGGCGGTGACCTTGTCCGCCCTAACAAACCCTCAAAAAATGTTTGAAACTGGTCAATACAGAGACCGCCCCTTCCGTAGAAGGACATCCTGTACCCGTATTCCCCAGCTACGTGAATCATGTCACCTGCTTTGAATACGTCTGCGGCACGCCTCACGTATGAGTGGCCCACGACCCACACCTCCTTTTTCACAGCCGGTGATGTCTGACCGCTGGCCCGGTGTAAGGTCGACTGCATAGTCCGCCCCGCCTCGTAGGCTTGCGTAACTGAAACCAAACAAAAACAAGAAGCGTGAGTACAGAGTACATAGTTACAGCTTCACAACATGTGCAACCGCACATATCTTTTATAACAATTGGAGGACCAACGCCCCATTCGTTTCACTTGTTCAACATTAAGACCCCTGGCTGTAGCTTCAGTAGCAGCCCCTATCCGAAAGGAATGGGTCCCAAATTCGCCAGGGTTCAAGCCCGCAGCGGCAACTGACATCGCAAGCACCCGCTGAAACTGAAATTTCGTCAGTGGGGTGGCGTCCGCGTGTCTTAACAAAGTCCCCCCCCATGATGCCACCCTTCGTGCTAGGTAATCCTCTAAACACTTTACCGGACATATGGAGGACCCAGGAATCCTGCGTATGATGACGCAGTCACCCATCCCATCTTGGTCAGTTTTAGACCTTACAAAGGAGACAGTCATTGTTTCTCCCCTGATCTGGACGTGTTCCCGGCACAAACCCCCCGCCACATCCAGTCTGTTCCTTGCAACTAGTTCGCTTACTCGCATTGCTCCGTGAAATGCTAGCGTAAACGCGGCTCGGAACAGCACTGCCTCAAACTGAGATGAACATGTGGCAGGAAGTGTAGCTAACAACTGGGACAATCTATCCAAACCTATCGGGCGCCTTTCATCTACTCTGCGACCCTCAAGGCGTTGCCACCCACGCAGCGCTTTCTGTACAACGAAAGACGCTGTTGGGTCCTGGATAGCGTGTGCTCTGGCAATAAAGGAAATGGCAGCACGATGCCTCTGGGCCGTAGCCACCGATTTCCCAGCCCTACGTAAGGCCATCAGGAAATTCACCACCCATTCCTCATGACCCCAAAGTCGCTCTCTATCACTCCCCAAAAAGGCTAAATAGGCCCGAAACGCCCCTTCATATGCCTTCCTCGTCCTTGGTGCTAGACTCTCTCCCACGAGGTGACGAAGTTCGGGGCACCGAGAGACCAGAGAGCCTCGGTAAAGGGTGCCGGCTCCGGGTCCGCTGAGGGAAGGAAACCAGCAAAAGCCTGCATTTGAAAACGAGACAGTGCGTCAGCTGCCTGATTCATCACCCCTGGCACGTGTTTTGCTCTGAATAGCACGTTCAATTGCATACATAGTAAAACAATTTCTTTAAGTAGTCTTAAGATCAGTTTACAACGTGCTGCCTGACTATTGATGCACTCGACCACAGTCATATTGTCCGACCAAAATATGACCGAGTGATTTTTGAACCCATCGGGCCATGTTCTCAAGGCCACCAAGATGGGAAACAGCTCGAGGAAAGCAATATTACTCGTTAGACCCTTCTCATGCCACCAAGTCGGCCATCTTTGTGCTGACCATTTTGTGCCGAAAATGGCGCCAAAACCTATGCTTCCCGCCGAATCTGTCCACAGCCCCAGCTCCTCAGAAGACACGGCTGGTTTATTCCAGACGATTCTACCATTGAAATCCGCCAAGAATGCTAACCAAATACGCATGTCCTGGCGGATCTCGGCCGATAGTCTCGTGCGATGATGGCCTTCTTTAAGGCCGACCATCGCTTGGGCAATTGAACGGGAAAAGGGGCGGGCCATTGGTATCACCCTCAGTGCAAAATTCAACTGTCCCACCACTTGCTGTAATTGTTGCAGCGTAACTTTTGATGCATTTATACACAGTTGCAGCGCAGCCCTGAACTTCAACACTTTCTCGGCTGGCAAACGGAAACACCCCTCAATGGAGTCCAACTCGATCCCCAGAAACTCGAGGCAAGTCGTAGGACCCACTGTTTTACCCGGCGCCAATGGCACGCCTAACTGTTTCATCAACACACAAAATTCGGCCAAGGCCCGGCCACATTCAAGACCCCCAGCTGCCCCAAGAAATAAGAAATCATCAAGGTAGTGCATTACATCTTGGAAACCCGTTTTCTTTGTGAAAACCCATTGTAGAAAACAACTGAATTTCTCGAAATAGGCACAGGATATAGAACACCCCATTGGCATACACCTATCCATGTAATAACAACCCTGAAACATGAAACCTAGGAGACGCTGGTCGTCTGGGTGTACCGGGAGCAATCGGAACGCTGACTCGATATCTGACTTCGCCATCAGCGCCCCGGGCCCCAGGCGATTAAAAATGGCTACGGCCTCATCGAAGGATGCGTACCGCACCGAACACACTTCTGGATCGATTGCCTCATTTACGGAAAGACCTCGTGGAGCTGATAAGTTATGAATTAGTCGGAACTCTCCAGGGTCTTTCTTGGGTACTACCCCCAAGGGAGAACAAACAAAATTCTGAACTGGGGGTACACTAAACGGGCCAGCGACCCGACCTCGAGTCACCTCTTTTCGGATCTTTTCCTGTACTACCGTTGTATGTTGCAGGACGGAAAGTTGGTTTTTACACTTTTCGACACCCTGAAAGTCCCCTACCGGGATGCGGAAACCATACGAAAAACCGTTTCGCAGCACCCCAGCAGAAGTACGATCCGGGTAATCACTGAGCCAAGGGATCATTGCCAGGGTATCAATGGGAGTGGGTAAAGGCGCCCCTCGGACTATATTAGACCTGTTTGGCACCTCCTCTCCCCCCGTTATCACCCGTTCTGGCTCTGCACGAGACCTCAGGATGGGACGACCCACAACCACTACATTCATGTTTGAATTTACACGATCCCTGCGGTCTCGTACATTTCCCTCTGTTGTAATTAAAACAGAAACCCTTTCTTCCGGTATTGCCGGTAGGTTTTGAGTGATCGTCGGACCCCGAACCTGATCGAAAGGGCGTCCCCGCATATTGTCGAGAGGATTCACCCACATTACTTCCTACCAACGGCATTTTTAACATTCCTGACTCCTTCATTTTATCCCAGGTCAAGGCATCATAACAATCCCAGGTTAAACTTTTATTATGCTCCTTTTCCTTTCTGAACATATTATCGTAACAAAACCAATGGTTCCCCTGGTGCGATGTCGAGTACCCCATGATTCGTGATTGGTATATTGGGAACTCGGAAAGCAACTCAGGCCTACGTTCGCCCAGGATTGATGTAAAAATTCCCCAGGCATTGCCCCAATTGGCGATATTCTCATTCACTTTAAAGGCGGCCATCTTTGCGCGCCAAACACTCGGGTGCATTAGGTCCTTCTGACTCTTTACATGCTCAACCTCATAATGATCAACAAGTAACGAAAAAATGTTCACATACTCCCCCGCCCAAATCTTTTCCTTAATTGCCAAAGGAACATGTTGCCCCAACTTTTCTCTCCGAGAGGGTGCTGACTCATCCCTCGCGATCGGCAATGGCCGCTTACCTGCACCTGACGCTGCCTCTGTGGTCGCAACCGTCCCTGGTGTCTTGTCCCCTACTGCAGCCGGTACGGGCACCTTGGCTGCTTCCCGCTTCTCACGCAATTGCTTAATCAGCTCCTGCGCTTCGACAGCCGTGGCGCCCTCGTTACCTTTTCCCAACCACGCTGCCAATTGTGCTGCCAACTCGGGCGGCATATCATCCTCGGACACGGGGGTGATCGGATTCCCTTCCCCTGGCACGGGAATTGGAGCCTCGAGCGGAGCACTGGGACCGGGAATCTCTTCTCCCGCTGCCCCCCTCCTGGGCCTCTTGTTTTTCCCTCCCGGGGCTGCTCCCGCCAAAGGACGTTTTGGACCCCTTTCTTCATTCATGTCCACCCGCTTCCTTAGCTCGGACATCTCCTTCATGAGAACACGCAGCATCTGGTCGGTATTCATACGCTTTCCAACCTTCTTCGGCATTCTCCAACAAAATAACTGAAAAACAAACAAGAACGATTAAAACGCTCAAAATTGGCTCTTCGTTCCGTCTCGAGCTCACGTGCAGCGGGGAGGTGCAGCTTCAGAGCACAGGAACAAGAGGATGTCTTCTGGTCTTGCGTCTCTTTTTATCCATCTTCAGGGCGGGCGTAAACCCGCCCCTGCCCGCCCCGAGGGCGTGGCTGGCGGCGTCCGTGTCTAGGCCAGCCCACTCAAGGGCGGGAAAAAGCGCGCCCCGGCTACGCCGCTTCGGGCATACCAGCCGAGACGCGCCTCCCGCCCAAAAATGTCTTCCCGGGGGGATCGAGGCACTCTGCCATACGTTCGGGGGGACCGAGTGGTCGCCCCTTTCCAAATGATCAGGTCTTCCTTTCTCAAAGTTGAAAGTCAGAGTGAGAAAAAAGGTGGGGGCTTTCATCATTTGGGAAAAAAATAGTTCTAAACCAATGAAAAGTGTTATTTTTAGGTCACATGACCTAGTCTTACATCATTAGGAAACCAAAAGTGAAATGAACCAATGAAAACTTTTATAAACAAGTCACATGACTTGTTCCGCTCACGTTACGCGGTGCGCGCCGCGCCCCGGATCGCTTCCGGTTCGCGGTCCGGAGCACCTCCGGGAGCGCTAACGCGGCGCGTCATAAGACGCATTACGCGACGACGTGATATGTCGCGTTTCCGCGACGCGTCACGATGTTGATTTCTGATGCGGTAGTTGCGCAAACGGAACGTTTACCGGTTAGCGGACCTGATCGCGGCATCAAATTGAGCTAACGGAAAGCTTCCCGGTTCGCTAACCAGGAGCGAACCCAAAAAATATTTTAAAAAAAATTAATCATAAACATATAAAATATAATTTGGGATATAAAGAAAAAGACATTTTACAGCTACAGATATTAGCTTTTAAAAAACCATTGAAATTCACTGAAAAAACCATAGGTTATAGACCATATATAGTTAGCAATTAGCATTTACAAAACCATATTTTACTCACACAAAACCATTGAAATTTCATATATAGTTAGTTGCCCTAACTATATATCGCGCACCCGCAATCCACTGCTGATGATGTCACATATTACATCATTCATGACATGGTCAGTGACATCACTGATGACATCACTGATGACATCTCAAATGACATCACTGATGACATCACTGATGACAACATCCAGTGACTGTGTGTTTCTGTAAAGTTAAAATATGTCTTACATATTGAAGAATGAGTGGATGTATAAGTGTCTGGATGAAGGATTTAGTAGGTGCATGACTGACTGTATGAGTGAGTGATTAAATGTGTCTCACTGAGGGCATGAGTTAGTGACTAAACTGTCTTAATTTGTACATCATTATGTCTGTTGTTCTGTAAACTGCTGCATGTGTTGATCAGGAGCTATTTGAGTAACTATATGGGATATTGGTTGGTTGCCCAAGTATTTGTATGGGAGACTGGATGTGTGTGTGGGTGGCTGGGAGGTGTATGACTCTGTGCATAGATGTGTGAGCAGTTGATTCACTAGATGTATGGGTTCAAAAGTGCATGTGGAAACAGCTGTATGGGCGGTTGACTGTGTGCATGAGTCTATTGGTGAGTGAATGGATATCTCAGTGCTACATGTCAAAGTAAGTACATATGTAAAACACAGTACATGTGAGAGTTGACATATATAAATAACTGTGCATAATGTATATATCATTGTGAGCTTGTATCAGGGATTGTATAAGAGAGTAAATATGTGTTAGTATATGTTTGAATAAGTAAGGTGTGTATAACTGTATAGTTGAGGAAATGGAGGTGTGATTGATTCTTTGCATAATTGACTAGGTGTGTGAATAACTCCATGTATGAGTGACAGTCTGTGAGTGTCTGTTTACACTGAGTGTATCTAAGGTTATATTAGAGTCTGAAGAGGTTCATCGTATTATCACATGAATGATGTCATCAGTGATGTGATCAGTAATGTCAAATGAGATGTCATCAGTGATGTCATCAGTGATGTCATTTGAGATGTCATCAGTGATGTCATCAGTGATGTCACTGACCATGTCATGAATGATGTAATATGTGACATCATCAGCAGTGGATTGCGGGTGCGCGATATATAGTTAGGGCAACTAACTATATATGAAATTTCAATGGTTTTGTGTGAGTAAAATATGGTTTTGTAAATGCTAATTCCTAACTATATATGGTCTATAACCTATGTTTTTTTCAGTGAATATATATATATATATATATATATATATATATATATATATATATATATATATATATATATATATATATATATATATATATATATTACCTACTGGCGGTCGCCAGTAGGTAGTTATAGTTAGGATTTTTTTCAATGTTAAATCTGAAAATTCTATTTGGAATAACTTTGGCGCCGGTTGACGAATCTGCCTGAAAATTTCCTGAAAATGGCCTCGCGGGGTTCCGGTCCTTCCCTGAAAGTTTGGGGGGGATACGTTAAGCGGGGGCCGAGATAAAAGGGGGGTCCCAAAACGCGTTTTCCCCATGTTAATTTCCATAGGGCGGTCGATGTCACTTTTAGCCCGAACGGCTGAATGTATTTCCACCAAATTTGGCAAAATTGTAGGGACTGGTAGCCCGATGTGCCTTTGCTATGTCTCAAGATATGTGCTCCAGTGGATTTTGAGTAATTTAGGTCCCAAAAAATATATATATCTATAGCAGCGCACAGGTGCGCGCACCGGAGTGCGCTCCAGGCGCGACACGCGAGGTGCGCATGGAAAGCTGATTGGCTCTCGGGTGTCTGTAAACATTCGAAACAGTCCGCAGCGGCCGCCATCTTGTACCTCGGTAGGATTGAGGTGGTAAAAATCAAAGGGGGAAATGAGCAAAAGGGGGCAGGGTACACCCCCCCTGACCCCCTAGGTTTGATGTGGGGGTCATAAAAAAGCCGTACGGGGCCCCCCCAAATTTTTTTTTTTAAATTTGCGCCGAGGGAGCGCCTGGTACGCGCACCGGTGAGCGTACGATTGAGAAAAAGAATGGCACTTTTTTTAAAAAAAAAAATTGCATTTTTTTATAAATTGGAGGTAGTTCTGAAAAGAACTTTTTTTTTGTTTTTGTTGTTTTATATTTTTTTTATACTTTTTGAAACGATTTTATATTTTTTTTGGTTTTTTTTCAGGGGAAAAACAAAAACAGGGATTCAGAAAATGCTCAACAGGAGCAAAAAAATGAGAAAATTTAGGGACGGGGAGAGCATTGGTGTTCCTGTTTCTTTATTGCAATGAGTTCAACGCTCTGCTCCCCGTAACAGAGTAGTTCGTCACAGTTTGTGCATAAACATTTTATTCCTGCAAATACCGGCTGGATGTTAGGGACCATTCTTGCACGTGTTGTACCTGAAGGTGTTGCTCCACCAGTGGAGGTGCTGCTGCCATCTCTTCGTGCCTTCTCTGCCAGCTCCCTGACACTCTCCCTGGAGTAATTGTTGGGGTGTCTTCTTTTGACATGCCTAATTAAATTGGCATTTCCAAAGCTGTATTTTTTTAGAGGATTGCCTCTGGATAAAATACTTCCACATATTTTACAAGTTACTTTACTTGCATTAACTTTTTTTTGTCCTTCAGGGATGTCATAAAATTTCCAGATGAAGTGGTTCTTTGTTTTCTGGTGAGGAGGGTCCTCTTGCACAAATCCATCTGAATCACTGCTGGAGGACTCCCTTGCAGCCATTGCTGTAGATCAGGAAAATTAATGAGTAGAGAATTCACAAAACACCTCTTGCTCTCTCCAAGTGAAAATCAATAGTGAGAGAAATGGGTGGGTTTCTCTAAATTTAGAAAAAAATAATTATTGAACCAATGAAAAGTGTTATTTACAGGTCACATGACCATGGGCTTCATCATTATGAAACCAAAACTGTTATGAACCAATGAAAAGTGTTATTTTCTGGTCACATGACCCGACGCGCTTACGCGACGCGCCGCGGGGCGCGGCCAGAGGCGCGCCGCGTAAGCGTGTCAGACGCCTACGTTGCACGATCGTATTCGCGCGAGTACTTCCGGGTGCGCTTACGCCGTGCGTATCACGCGGTCGCGGCTACGCGAACGTCACAATCATGTTTTCGTTTGCGATATTGGCGCTCACGAGACGCTCCTCGGAGCGCGCCCGGGGGCGCTTTTCAGAAATACGCTTTTCGGGGCGCACTCCGGGGCGCGCTCTGGGAGCGCTCCCCCCAAAAATTAAAAAAAAAAAATGGGAAAATTGTAGGGACAGGTAGCCCTATTCTGAAGTGGTTTGTAAAAAAATTAACTTTATAAAAATATGTATTGTGCTACATTGGGCTTAATATATGTTAGAGCCAAAATGTAGCCCAAATGTAGCCCAAAGTAGCCCAATGTAGCCCAAAGATGGCCACCAGAGACCAAAAATTGTAAATGTAGCCCAAATTTCAACTAGATGTAGCCCAACTGTAGCCCAATGACAGAATGTACCAGAGTGTTAAAAAGAACAACTAGAGTGCTAACAGTCTTATTTATAAAGTGAAACTTATAGTTAGGAATTAGCATTAACAAAACCTATGAAATTCACTGAAAAAACCATAGGTTTCACACCAGTTATAGTTAGGAATTAGCATTTAAAAAACCTATGAAATTCACTGAAAAAACCATAGGTTTCACACCGGTTATAGTTAGGAATTAGCATTTAAAAAACCTATTAAATTCACTGAAAAAACCATAGGTTTCACACCAGTTATAGTTAGCTGGAAATTTTACTGATATAAAACCATTGAAATTCCCACGTTATAGTTAGTCGGACTCACTATAACTTGCGCGTGCAATGCACTGCTGATGACATCACATATTACATCACTCATGACATGGTCAGTGACATCACTCATGACATCACTGATGACACCATCCTTGTGACACAGTCACAGACCTCCTCTCAGTGTAAAGTAACCCTTGAGACACATATTCAAAAATAGAAACTGAAATTTTTAAAAAATGGACATACCTATATCAGTTACAACAAGCAATTCTGTACTTCCACTATCTATATACACATCCACTCATTCACCAACAGTTCTATATAGTCACTCATACATATACTCACTCATCATATGAAGAGATACACCTATACATCCTGTTACACACCGACATTCATCCAAAAGTTACTCACAGACATATTCACACGTGCAAATAAACTATTGAACAACCATTTATTTGAATATAGAGTTATACACACACTTCCACCTTACTTCTATTGAAAATTACACATATTTATTCTCTTAAACAATCACTTATAGAAACACATACTTATTTAAAAAGGAAATCTTACAATCTCTTACTCTCACATATACTCACTTATATACATCAATATTCATATATACTAGATTAAAACATATGTAGTTACTGATAAAGACACTAGTGAGACAGTCATTCACTCACTAACAAACACATATAGACACTCATCCACCCATACAGTCCTGTACATATGCTGTCTTCAAAACACATACAAACAAAGAGTCAGTCACTCATGCATCTATGTGCTAAGTAATACCCCCACCAAACCATATAGACACTCATACTGATACTAATAATAATATCAAATAACCCATATACATACGCATGTTGCTACTTATCAACACATGTAGCCACTTATACACAAAGTGAAACACTAATATATGTATTTAAATTTTTAAACATAACTCACTAATATTTATTTTTCAGAAAGACACATATTCACTGGATGGTGTCATCAGTGATGTCATGAGTGATGTCACTGACCATGTCATGAGTGATGTAATATGTGATGTCATCAGCAGTGCATTGCACGCGCAAGTTATAGTGAGTCCGACTAACTATAACGTGGGAATTTCAATGGTTTTATATCAGTAAAATTTCCAGCTAACTATAACTGGTGTGAAACCTATGGTTTTTTCAGTGAATATATATATATATATATATATATATATTACATACTGGCGGTCGCCAGTAGGTAGTTATAGTAAGAACCTAGTTACCATAGGAAAATGTCAACATTCTATTCCCAATAACTTTGGCAATGATTGGCGAATCTTCGCAAAATTCTCAAAACTAATTCTTTGTTGATATCTGCTCCTAAGTTGAAAGTTTGGGGGTGATTTGTCAAAGGGGGGCCGAGAAAAAAGGGGATCCCAAAACGTGTTTTCTCCATGTTAATTTCAATAGGAAACTTTAGACAAGGCTACAGGTCGAACGGGTGAACAAAATTACCCCAAATTTGGCAGGGAGAAGGGTCTTGGTCTAGAAAGCATGCTTTTGTTTATTTGGTGTAAATTCGTTCTGTAGTGTTGGAGAAATATCAAAATTTACAGATATCGATATTTGGGAATTTTGCCATCTGATTGGCTGAGGCAGATTGGCTGCGAGCGGTGCGAGCAGTTGCAACTAGAAAGTGTTGGCCACCATTTTGTGATTCCGTTAAAGCGAATAAGGGGAAAAAAGGGTGAAAAAAGTAAGAAAGGGAAGGGTAGGAGCACTGTAACCCCTGTGGGGTGTTTAGGGTGTGCTATATAAGGGGTGCGAAGTGAAGTATTCACCCCTACCGGTGTGAAAGTGGTGGTCTACGGAAATTAAGTGAGGTATTGCCTAGAGTCTGATGCTGCTAAGGTGAGCAGGTGCGGGACTCGGGAATTAAAGCGTGAGCCCAAATTGTGTGTCTTATGCTATGAAGTCATGTGCCGTGGCCGCTGCACTACACTTGTGGAAGTAGTGTCAGCATGAGTTTATAACTACTAGGACGAGCTACTCACCCGTACTGGTATGAAAGTCCTGGGGTACGGAAAATAAGTGAGGTACTGTCTTGAGTCTCATACTGCTAAGCTGAGCTGCTGCTTGACTCAGGGATGAAAGCGTGAATCCAAACTGTGTGTCATATGCTGTGAAGTCATGTGCTCTGGCTGCTGTGCCACTTCTGCCCAGGTAGTGTCAGCACTCAGCATGTAGTTATAGCTACTTGGATTAATTTTTGTTTCGAACATTGTAGCTTGTGTATGGTGGTTAGGGGGTGTTATAGAGGGAGTGCGAAGGTAAATTTGTATGTATAAAATCAATTCAGTATTTGTGAAGTGCTAACTACTCACTCCAACGGGTCTGAAGGTGCTGGGGGCGTAAACGGAGATTCTGATGGACTAGGGGTAAAGCCATTGAACTATTGACCCTTACCAGTCTGAAAGTGTTGGGTACGGAAATTAAGTGAGGTATTGCCTAGAGTGTCATGCTGTTAAATTGAGCTGCTGCTGGACTCGGGGATGAAACCGTGAGCCTAAATTGTGTGTGCTATGCTGTGAAGTCATGTGCTCTGGGCACTGTGCCACACATGTCCAACTTGTATATGTTGCTTAGGTGGTGTTGTACAGGGAGTGCGAAGGTAAATCAATACAGTATTTGTAAAGCGCAAACTAATCACCCATATGGGTGAGTAGATCCGGGGATCAAAGTGAGAGCTCTGTGCTGCAAAGTGAGATGGTCTGGCCGCTGCACCACAGCTGTGTGGAGAATACATTTTGGCGAGGGTCCAGGAGTTGCCGTTATCTGGTCCTAAAATAGCGGGCTTAAGTTGTAAGTTATAGGGTGGCTCTAAAAAGAGCCCTAGGGTTCATTAGTTGGAGCTATATATAAGTGTGGATGCACAGCTTCAAGTTATTCAGGAAAACTCGGTTTCCCTGATCTGTGAAGTTTACTCCATCACTTCTGTATATATCCGCCATATCAAAACGTATGCTGTTGTTGTAGATGGAGTCCATTTTGTGGTCTCTGAGGTATGCAGACACAGATTTGTTGACTTTCTTCTGAGATTTTTCAAGCTGAGGACAAAATTGTTTGGACCATTTCCCACTTCTGTCTTTGGCATATATTGGAATATACAAAGACAGTTGAAGGCAAAAGTAACATCAATTTTCCAAAGGTGTCCTTCATAAGCATTTCTAAACATACCCCAGTCAATGTGCCTAGGTCGTTTCCACCACAGTGCACGATCATGAGGTCAGGGTGTTGGAGATGCAAAGCAGGTTTTAACCAAAGGCAACAATTGGTGCCACTTCAATCCTCTCTGTCCAAACCATTTAATGTCCACATTTTGCAAACCTAGGTCTAAGTCAATACGTCTCTGTTGCGCATACCTCTTGCACCAGAAAACATAGCTATGTCCTATGATCCACACTAGCATTTTGAAGGTATGGCTGGAAGGTATGGAAAGATGTCTTTAGCTCATGCAGTGCCTTCGTAGAATAAGAGATATGTTTAAAGATAGGGAAATAATTTCTTTTTGCATACAAAATGGTACCTGATTGGGAAATGAAAAGCAAGTAGGGTGCATATTCAATTTGCGGAAAAGCATCTTTGTGATTGGTTAAGAAAAAGCAGTTTGAACGTGGAGTACATATTATAGGATAACATTTGATCAAGTCAATCACACCTGCTACTTGCATTTGGAATGCCATGTTCGGACTTAAAACAATCGTGAACATTTAACCTGCACGTGCCGTTAAATGCTCGAGAAAATGTTGCAAAAAAATATCATTAGGTTTAAAAAAAAATATGAACTTTTAACCTCCACGTTTTATAGAATGTTTTAGAAAGTGTGTTGATAGAATACGTTGCATTTCTAACTTCTATGTATACCTGAATATTAATAAAATTGTTTATAAGGAAAATTAGAAAGGCAGTAATAGAGAGAAGTTTTGAAAGCTAAAAGAATCAAGGAACTATTCTAATGTGTCTTTATTACTTACTGGCGGTCGCCAGAAGGTAGTTATAGAGTTAGGACCGAGTTTCCATAGGAAGAACATTTTTTGTTTTGTATATAAGTTTGGGGTCATTTGATGAATCTTCATGAAATTTGAAAACTAATTCTTTCTTCATATCAGCTCCTATGTTGTAAGTTTGGGGGTGATTTGTCGAGGGGGGGGCCGAGATAAAAGGGGTGTCCCAAAACATGTTTTCTCCATGTTAATTTCCGTTGGAAAGTTTAGACAAGTCTAGAGGTCGAACGGGTGAACGGAATTACACCAAATTTGGCAGGGAGAAGGGTCTTGGTATAGAAAACACACTTTTGTTTATTTAGTGTAAATCCATTTAGTAGTTTTTGAGAAATATCGAAATTCACTGATATCGATATTTGGAAATTCTGCCATCTGATTGGTTGAGGTGTTACAAGCAGGACCTTGCTGCTTATTGGCTGTGATGATGTTACAACTAGAAAGTGTTGGCCGCCATTTTGTGATTCCGTTGAAGCGATTAAGGGGAAAAAAGGGCAACAAAAGTAGGAAAGGAGGGTAGGAGCACTGTAAGCTTTGTGGGGGAGTGCGAAGCGAAGTAGTCACTGTTACTAGTCTGAAAGTGCGGTGTTGCTCAGAGTGACATGGTGCTGAGATGAGATGTTTCTATGCTCGGGTATGAAACCGAGAGCCTAAACCGTGAGCTCATTGCTGTAAAGTGATGTGGTCTGGTCTTTGTAACATACGTGTGCAAGTAGTGTTAGCAGGCATTTATACCATACATGGAGTGTGAAGCGAACTACTGACCGCTACTGTGTGTTGATAGTATACTGGAAGCGGAAAGGGAAGTAGTTACGCCTACCGGTGTGAAGACTTGGGGATGAAACCGAGGTGATTGCTGTAAAAGAATGGGCTCTGGGCGCTGTAGTATACGTGTGCAAGTAGTGTTAGCAGGCGTTTATACCATACAGGGAGTGGGAAGCAAACTACTGACCGGTACCGTGCGTTTACACTATACCGGAAGTGGGAAGCGAAGTACTCACGCCTACCAGTGTGAAGACTCGGGGATCAAACCGAACTGATTGCTGTAAAGTGATGGGCTCTGGGCACTGTAGGATACTAGCCGCTGTAGTATAAGTGTGTAAGTAGTGTTAGTATGCGTTTATAGTATATAGGGAGTGGGAAGCTAACTACTCACCCGTACTGGTGTGAAGATTCGGGGATTAAACCGTGAGCCGAAATTGTGAGCTCATTGCTGTAAAGTGATGTGCTCTGGGCGCTGTAGCATACCTGTGGAAGTAGTGGTAGTTTGCATTTATACAATATAGGGAGTGTGAAGCAAAATACTTACCTCTACCAGTCTCAAGATTCGTGGATGAAACCATGAGCTTATTGCTGTAAAGTCATGAGCTCTGTGTAGTATTCCAATGTAAGTTATACTAGAAAGTTAGTATGTAATTCTACTAGAATCTAAGTATGTAATGTTAGAATGTAGGGCTGTCATGAGGGGAACCTTGCAGAGTTTGTACATGGTACTGGAGAAGACAGTTGCCTTGCTGTCTGCTCCTGTTGGTGGCTGTTTCACAAGTCTTGTTTTTCTGTAATAAATCTATTTATTGGATCCACTGCTGTCTGCTTCTTCACTACATAAATTTGGTGACGAGCAGGGGAAGGTAAAAAGAAAGCACCACTCACCAATATTTCAAAATTGCTTTTGTTGTGCTGAAGACCAGTTTTATTTGTGTAGCTGTTTCTACTCATGCCAGGGTCGTCAACTAATTGAACTATGTCATTCCGACTTCTGGTAGGATTTATATTTTTAGATTTTGCACTTTCTCTGCTTCTTCACTACATTCTGGTCACTGTGCTACACGTGTATAAGTAGTGTTAGTATGCGTGTATATTAACAAATGCATCATGGTCCTAGGGAGGGCGACATGTCAGGCGCAGGTCATACAATGTCCTAGGGTGTGCATTCACGGGACATTTGTGTTTGCTTTTAGAGGGCTGGTGCATGGCTTCCACTCTGTGATAGAAAATACTTGTTTGACTACTTGAAGCGAGAGGAGGAAAACCTCGTATCGCTTTAATAGAGGGGATGCGGATGGTAAAAATGGAGAGAAAAAAAGAAACAAAAAAAAAACAGGGTCTCACCCGTTCATTTAAATGAGGCCCCTGGTGGGTAATGTTCTATGGCCAATCCAATTATTATATTGCGGGGTCTCTGCAGGACTGGGAATCTTAATGTCACATGTAAATTAGGCACGGAAGGGCACAGAGACATTTTGCAGCCTAGGAGACGCCACCTTCCCCGGTATTGTTTACTAATTGTTCGGGGGGTTCAAGCCCAACTGAAGTCCGGGGATCACCACATTACGGGGCTTTATTTAAATATGCAGGGTGGGGTTTGGCAGTCCCTGAAGCCTCGGTGGTCCTAGGCAGTGCCTTATTTGTTTGGTAATCACACGGGCAGTACTTATGGTGTTATAAAGTGATAAACTCATAGAACTCTTGCA
Source organism: Lissotriton vulgaris (assembly GCF_964263255.1). Taxonomy (NCBI): domain Eukaryota; kingdom Metazoa; phylum Chordata; class Amphibia; order Caudata; family Salamandridae; genus Lissotriton; species Lissotriton vulgaris. Next base: position 1,337,878,485 of record NC_141687.1, read on the forward strand.
GTTGTAGAATTACCCAGGTTTCATTTGTCTAATAGTCAGTTAGATTATGTTTGGTAGGTGCACTGTAATAGTAGAAAAGTTTGCCGTTAAAATGTTCTATAAACAGATTGTCATAATAAATAATAGACAACCTATACACTCAGTTATTTATTTGACAAAAATGTAACCTTTATTAAAACACAAATAAATAGAAACGTAAGTTTAATAAAACTAACAGTATAATATAAAAGCGTGGGATGGACTCCAGTGGAAGTGGAAACCTGCAAGACAAAAATGAAACATAAGTATGTGTGCTATGTGGAAGAGGTAAAGAAAAGTAGTCTAAATGAAAGGAAAATAGTGAGAATGGAAGGGAGGGGGAGTGGGTGGAAGGGATAAGGGGAGGGAGAGTCAAAAGAAGAGAGGGAAGAGGAGAGAGCATCGGCATACACCACCCAGCCCTTAGTGTTTACCCTCCCGTCACCTATTTGTCTAAGACACTGGGGTCCGCGAGAAAGAGTGTGGTTGAGCAAGTCCTTAATGTGAAACACATGAGGCCAGAGATTAGGGGCCATATTATCAAGGAACAGCGGTAACATTATCTCTGCTTTAGCAGCAGTATCAGCATCATCAGCAGTGCATTGCGGACACACAAGTTATAGTTAGCTCAACTAACTATACCAGGCAAATTTCTCTGGTTTTATATGAGTCAAATGTTCAACTAACTACAACGTCCCTGAAACCTTTGGTTTTTTTAGTGAATAAATATATTCACTAAAAAACAAAAATGTACATGGACATTATAGTTAGCAATTAGAATTTTAAAAAACCTTCAAATTCACTAATGAAAACAAAGGTTACAGGGATGGTATAGTCAGCAAATGGAATTTAAAAAACCTTAGAAATTCACACAAAAAAACAAAGGTAACAGGGACATTAGCGTTAGGCTGATATTTTACTCCTACACTGTCATTTGAGATATCATCAGTGATGTCACTGACCATGTCATGAGTGAGGTTATAAGCAGTGCATTGCAGGGGTACAAGTTATTGTTATCTCAGGTTACTTAAACAGCTGAATTTTATTGGTTTTGTATGAGTGAAATGTCAGCCTAACTACGATGTCCCTGTAACCTTGGGTTTTTTAATTAATTTCAAAGGTTTATTAAATTCTATTTGCTAACTATAACGTCCCTGTAACCTTTGTTTTTTTAGTGAATTTCTAAGGTTTTTTAAATAGCAGTCAGGTTTGCAGAGCTCTCAGGAATTCTGCTGTGTAGGACTTACAGGAGGCACCAGGAGAGCTTCTTGTTCCCACAGGCCCTCAGGAGTAAAGTGGACTTCATCCCCAACCAGCAGTGCACAAGGAGGCACGTTTACAGAGTGGTGGAGAAAGGAGGGCATGGCCTCTGAAGACCTCTTAGCAATCCCACTCTGTGGGACTTACTGGAGGTAACAGAAGGAAGGACGTCCTTTTTGGCAACTACCCCTCCTATTACCTCCAGTAAGTCACAGCAGAATTACTGAGTTCTGATAGCAGACCAACCCCCCTTTTTTCCACCACTCTGCAAACCTGCCTCCTGGCACACTCTTGGTTGGGTAATGAAGTCCAATTCGCTGCTGAGGGTCCTTAGATGCCAATAAGTCCACCTGTTACCTCCAGTAAGCCCGACACAGTGGGATTGCTGAGAGGTGGTCGCAGGCCTTGCCCCTTTCCAAACCACTCTGGAAAGGCACCTCCTGGTGCACTACTATTTGAGGGATGAAGTCCCCTTGCCTCTTGAGGGTCCCTGGGGCCCAACTATCCCTCCTGTTACCTCCAGTAAACCCCACACAGCTGGATTGCTGAGAGGTGGTCAGAGACCATGCCCACTTTCTCCACCATTCTGCAAACGCACCTCTTGGTGCACTGATGCTTGGGTAATGAAGTGTACTTTAGTCCTCTGGATGCAAGGGGTCCTCTTCGCCCCACCTGCAGTGTGCTGAGAGGCATGTTTGCAGAGTGATGAAAAAAGGGGCATGGCCTGTGACCACCTCTCAGCAATTCCACTGTGTGGGGCTTACTGGAGGTAACAGGTGGGCTAGTTGGCCCCTAAAGACCCACAGCAGTGAAGGGGACTTCAGTGCCCAACCAAGAGCATGCTGGGAGGTGCGTTTCCAGAGTAGTGGAGAAAGGGGGAGGGGCCTACGGTGAGTTTCCGGCTTCCAATCTTTTTTTATTTTAGGAAGGGGGGCCATTAAGGATTTGGGCTTAAAGCCTGAAGAGGACAAGGCATTTGTCAGGATGTCATATTCGGCTAGTCTCTGTGTAGTGCCTATGTTGGGGTCCAGCTCTTCTCGCTTTTGAGCAAGTTCGATCATGATGATCAGTGTGTCAATGTCATCTATGTGGAGATCTGTCTGGTCTGTAGTACTGTTGGCATTGGTGGCCCTGTTGGTATCGGTCTTCTTGAGTGTGTGAATCTTCTTGAGTTTTAATTTGCAAACAAACTTAAAAAGGTCAATTCTGGCACCTGTATAATCAAAGAAGTAGGAAGGACAGAATGAGATTCCTAGGCCTAATGTTTGTTTTTCAACATCATTCATAGGTCTTTTTGAGAGGTTGATGATAGTTCTATTGACAGTGTTTAAATCCATTAGAAGGCTTTTCTGGAGCGTGTTTGCTTGCTTCCCATGCCGCCACGTCCCCTGCCTCTTCAGCCAGTTTTTCCAAATTCTTGCTCAACTGTTCCTGCATATCCTCGGCGCCTGCCCCATCCTTAACCTCTCTGACCCCTCATTTTCATGATTGGCGTGTCCCTTATAGTCTGACGACCCCTGCATAGGGTCCGGTATTCATCTAAAAAAGTCTGTTTTCATGTGCCACGTTCTTCCATGGGGACATTGTTCACTGACATATCTGATTCACTCTCACTGGCTGTTGACCCTTCTGTTGTCATAAGTTCTATGTTAGCTGTTGTAGTGTCTTCCACTGTGGAAAACTGCACAGCAAACTGTGTTCGACTTTGTGCAAAAGGGAGCATTTTGCTCAGCTTGCTCAAAGCGGAGCACAATTGCTTTTAAACACAGGTAGCTGCTTGTGGGCAGGTCCCCATGTGTAAAAGCAATGCCGGCTCCTGCAGGAGGTGGGCAGCCGGCAGTGAGTGTATGGGCCTTCAGGCTCCCATGGTCCCCATCAGTGGAAGAGTGGGTGTTCTGGCTGGGACCAGGGCACCCACTATAGAAGCCAGGCCCCTGGGGGTCGGGTCCTAGGGCCAAAATCGGCCTGGGAGTGGGCTGCTCAGTCCCCCTCCCTTAAAGTCATGAAATAACACTCACAAGTAAGTCCCCCAGTGGGATTACTCAGACTTTATCTGAGGCCGATCCCCCTCTGTAAACCACTCAGCAAATGTGGCTCCTGGCGCATCACTGGTTGAGGGATGAAGTCCCCTTGGCTGCTGAGGGTTTCTGGGGGCCAAGAGCTCCTATTGTTGCCACAAGGTAATCCCTCACAGCAGGATTGCTTAGAACTCATTGTAGGTCCACCCCCTTCCTCAACTATTCTGCAAAAGCACCACCTGGTGCACTACTGGTTTGAGGGATGAAGTACCCTTGGCTGTTGAGTGTCGTTGGAGGCCATAGACCCCTATTATTGCCACTAGTAAGTCTTTCACAGCAGGCTTTGATCAGACTTTGTTGGAGGCCCCCTTTCTCTGCAAAAATGCCTCATTGCGCATTACTGGTTGGAGGATAACATCCACTTGGCTGCTGAAGGTTGTTGGGGGCCAAGAACCCCTATTGTTGCCACTAGTTAGTCCCACACAGTGTGATTGCTGAGACCTCATCGGAGGCCCAGTCCCATTTCTTAACCACTATGCAAATGCGCCTCCTGGCACACTACTGGTTGGGGGATGAAGTCCCCTTGGCTGCTGAGGGTCATTGGGTACCAAAACCCACTATTTTTCCCACCAGTTAGTACCACACAGTCAGATTGCTGAGACCTTATCGGAGACCCGATCCCCTTTCTCAACCGGTATGCAAATGTACCTCCTGGTGCACGACTGGTTGGGGGATGAAGTCCCTTTAAATGCTGAGAGTTGTTGGGGGCCAAGAACTCATATTTTTTCCACAAGTAAGTCTCCCACAGCAGGAATACTCAGACCTCGTCAGAGCCCCTATCCCCTTTCTTAAATGCCTCCTGGTGCACTACTGGTTGCGGGATGAAGTTCACTTGAGTGCTAAGGGTCATTGGGGGCCAAGAACCTCTAGTGTTGCCACCAGTTAGTCCAACACAGTGGGACTGCTGAGACCTCTTCGGAGGCCCTGTCCCCTTTTTTAACCATTCTACAAACACACCTCTTGGCACGCTACTGGTTGGCGGTGAGGTTCCCTTGGCTGCTGAGGCTTCTTGGGTAACAAAAACCCCTATTGTTGCCACAAGCATGTGCCCCACAGCGGAACTGTTCAGACCTTGTGAGAGGAACGCCCCCATGGTGACATTTCTCAGACCTCATCAGAGATCACACCCACTTTCTCAAACACTCTGCAAACTCACATCCTGGCACACTACTGGTTGGGGGATTATGTCTTCTTGGCTGCTGAGGGTCATTGGGGGCCAAAAACCGCTATTTTATCCACCAGTTAGTCCAACTCAGTGGGATTGCTGTGACCCTGTCAGAGACCCCGCCCCCTTTCTCTACCCATCTGCAAATGGGCCCCCTTGTACACTACTGCCTGGGGGATGAAGTCCGATTGGATATTGAGGGTTGTTTTGGGGGCAAGAACCCATATTTTTCCCCAAGTAAGTCCCCCACAGCAGGAATGCTCAGACCTCGTCTGAAGCCCCACCCCCTGTTCCCAACCATTCTGCAAACATGCCTCCTGGTGCACTACTGGTAGGGGGTGAAGTCCCCTTGGCTGCCGAGGGTCGTTGGGGGCCCAAAACCCCTATTGTTGCCACTAGTTAATCCGCTACACCGAGATTGCTCAGACTTTTCCAGAGAACCCACCCCCTCTCTCAACCACTCTACAAATGCGTCTCCTTGCACACTACTGGGTGGTTGATGAAGTCCACTTGGCTGCTAAGGGTCTTTGGGGCCCAAGAACCCCTATTATTGCCACCATTTAGTCCCACACAGCTAGATTGCTGAAACCTCATCAGAGGCTCAGTTCCCTTTCTCAACCACTCTGGAAATGCGCATCTTAGCGCACTACTGCTTGGAGAATGAAGTCCCCTCGGCTGCTCTGGGTCATTGGGGGCCATGAACCCCTAATATTGCCATTAGTGCTCCACGGTAAAATTGCTCAGACCTCAGCTGAGATCCCACCGCTTTCTCAAACACTCTACAAACGTGCATCCTGGCACACTTCTGGTTGGGGGATGAAGTCCCCTTGACTGCTGAGGGTCATTGGGGGACAAAAAAAAATATCTTTTGTACTTGTTAGTCCCACATAGTAGGAATGCTGAGACCTTGTTAGAGGCCTGCCCCCTTTCTCAACCCTTCTGCAAACACGCCTCCTGGTGCACTAATGGTTGGGGGATGAAGTCCCCTTGAATGCTGAGGGTCATTGGGGGCCAAGAACACCTATTGCTGCCACAAGTAAGTCCCCCACAACAGGAATGCTCAGTCCTCGCCAGAGGTCCTGCCCTCTATCTCAACCATTCTGCAAAGATGCCTTCTGGCATACTATTTTTTGTAGGATGAGTTCCCCTTGGCTGCTCAGGGTCACTGGGGGCCAAGAACCCCTATTGTTTCCCCCATGTAGTCCCACACAGCGAGATTGCTGAGACCGCATTGAAAGCCCTTTCCCCTTTCTCAACCACTCTGCAAATGCACCTTCTGGCACACTACTGGTTAGGGGATGAAGTTACCTTGGCTGCTGAGGGTCATTCGGGGCCAAGAAAACCTAATGATGCCTCAAGTCCCCCACAGTGAGATTGCTCAGACCTCATCGGAGGCCCTACCTGCTTACTCAACCACTTTGCAAACGCGCCTCCTGATGCACTGCTGGTTTGGGGATGAAGTTTCCTTGGATGCTGAGGGTCATTGGGGGCCCAACAAAACTTATTTTTCCACTAGTTAGTCCCCCACAGCGGGATTGCTCAGACTTTGTCAGAAGCCCCAACTACTTTCTCAACCACTCTGCAAACATGCCTCCTTGTACACTACTGGCTGGGGATAAAGTCCCCTTGGCTGCTGAGGGTCATTGGGGGCCACAAACCCCTACTGCTGCCACCATTTAGTCCCACACAGCAAGAGGCCTGAGACCTAATTGGAGCCCCTGTCCCTTTTCTGAACCACCCTGCAAATGTGCCTTCTGGCACACTACTGGTTGGGTCATGAAGCCCCCTTGGCTACTGAGAGTCGTTGGGGGCCAAGAAACCCTTTTGTTTCCACAACTCCCCCACAGTGATATTGCTCGGACCTCATCGGAAGTCCTACCTGCTTTCCCAACCACTCTGTTAATGCGCTTCCTGGCGCACTACTGGTTTTGCCTGAATTCCAGACTCATGGAAAGGAGCTACGTTTATACCAGTTTTAAAAAAAGGAGATCAAAACAATCTGATTAAATATAAGCCTATCAGTCTAATAGACTGTATACAGAAGGTATTCAGCCACACCCTTTTAGTGATAATCCAGGACTGGATGGCATAGGAAAACATACTTGGCACAGTTGGTATGAAGGATGCTTTAGATTTCCTGTCAATAAGGGGGTCCAGTACTAGATTGCAATTACCGGCTAGAATTAAATTGATAGCAGGAGATTAGAGTTTGTTTCCTCAACAAAAGGACAAAGAGCTCTAATTTCCTCAAATAGAAGGTCCATGGATACCGATGAAGGGTGTTTGGGCGGAGAAGGGGGATCCTTCTTTAGTCTCTTGCTGGGTGACTTGGTGCCCCAGAAGGCATATCAATGGCCGATGAGGAAGCACCTTTAGGTGATATATTCAATTAATTTTTCATTCCTAACCACTGTAAACGAGAACTTGGACAAGTAGAAAGCTTTATGCGTAGAGGATAACAAATGATATTTAAGTTTAATTGTTTTGAAGAAATAACCAGGCAGAAAGAATAAAAGCAGATATTTTGGTTTAAAACATCTTTGCATTCAAATTAAGCCTGAAGAAGCATGTGCGATGTATCAACGTATTGTCGTCAAACACTTAGGGGCCGATTAGGATGGCGGTCAGACTTTTGCCTGCCCGCCACCCTAGCGGTGCTTGGACCAGCCGCCAGTGGTGCGGCGGTCCCGCACTGGCGATTAGGATGCTCCTTGGTGGTGGCATCCTCTATTCCCTTATTAGAAAAATGCACCTTGAGGAATTATTTCACACAATTATTCGTTTTTCATCAAGTCATATATATGTACATCTAATTGAAAGGAACTTAAGAAGCACGGTATCTCTTATTCAAATTTATATCACACTGTAGACAATGTATATCAAGAGGTATTACAAAAATTATTACAAAAACAAGGCAACAGAAAACACTACCATCTTCAATACATCTTTTTGTAGTGCATTACACCGTTGGTACAATATGTATCAAACATATGTATACATAAAACGCTCCTGAAACATCAGTCAGCCGATTAATCAATAATATGTACAATTCCTATTGTTGGTGATTGCAAACCAAACGGTATAGGGGCGTCGACGTTTCGGTCTTTTCGCAAAATTCACACCAAGACCATCCTCAGGACTATACGTTGCACACAATATCTACAAAAATATACAATATATACACATTTAGTACACTAGATCCTACTACTCATGTCCAATATAATTGATTGTCTGCTAACATTAAACTAACCGTCACCACACCCGGTGTGACAATGCAAAAACACCACAAATGACATAGCCCCATGGGGTGTATGATACTCACTGAACTGATATAGATCAGACAAGCCTTCTAGATCAAACTAACGCTTCTCACCGAAGACCACTATTGTTCAAAAGTAAAACTCCATTATACCTGTATATAGATAAAGAGAAGAAGTGCTCATTCAGAACATCACTAAACCATCTCATTTATATGCACGACTATTCTATATATTAATTGGAGCATTGCTTACCTCCCACATTAATGTCAAGGTATTACCATAAGTCGGGATAAGTCCGCTGTTGTATTAATGGGCATACCATCTCACCTAAACGGCAAAACGAAAGCGCCTACTGTCAGATTTATGAAAAGCTGACTTCGGTTAACAAAGATTGCATGTACACTACACTGTGGCCAAACACTGGTACTTACTCGGATGCCAGGCTATCGCCGGCCCGGAGGATGCGGAAAAACCACTATCATAATTGGCCCCTTAGTGTGGAGTGGGTCAAACGCTGAAAACTCAGCTAGTGGAGTGGAGAAGAGTCCATGGCCCACCCTTATAAAAGAGTCACCTTCAAGCTCCTCACACATGCCTACCAAGCCCTCCACAACAGGGCCAGTATACCGGAACCATGGCTACTCATTCCACATAACAACCAGATACCTATGCTCTGCCCAACTGGCCCTTGCCACTGTCCCTTGAATTTGCAAGGCCAGGACTGGAGGAAGATAATTTTCTTACCTTGTGCCTAAACTTGGAACACCCTGCCTCTTCACCTCAGGCTATACCCATCACTAACCCAATTCAGGAAGGATCTCAAGACTTGGCTCTTTGACTGTACATCAGAGTCCAGTCCGACCTGCAACGCTCCCACGGATGAGTAGTCGCACTTAACAAATACTGATTGATTGATTGATTCCTGCCTGACCTTGTTGTATATATGTATGTATGGGTGAATTTTGCAGATCTGCGATCCGCGAATTCACGCGAAATCGCAAAAAACATCAGCGAATTTGCGGATTTTCCTGCGAAATCGTGGATTTTTTTGCGATTGCACCATACTCAACTGGAGTACTTTCTACTGGCTAATCAGTAAGTGCTACCTCGTTGGGTAAATGTATAGTGCTTTTCTTACATTGCAGCTGCGTAAAGGGCCAGATGATTTATCCCCAGTGGTCATGTGTGCCTGTAACTTTGCTGCCGCTCCAAAAGGCGCTGAGGTCCCATGAGTTAGCTGCCCATCATAGTGGGGCAAGGGCTGGAAGACGTTTGATACCGCTAGTGTGTGGTGTGTGGGGCCTATCTGGCGGTGCTTCTATGCGTGTTCACATGCCTCTTGTGTATGGGTCAGAGAGCGAGCATGGCAGCAGGTGAGGAGGAGAAAGCAGCCTCCTGGCCACAGCCACATGGGGATCATGCTCAAAGGGCCAGATGATTTGTCCCCAGTGACCATGCGTGCCTGTAACTTTGCCACCGCACCAAAAGGTGCTGAGGTCCCTTGAGTGAGCTGCCCATCAAAGTGGGGCAAGGGCGGGAAGACGTTTGATACCGCTAAGGTGTGGTGTGTGGGACCAATCTGGCGGGTCTTCTATGTGTGTTCACATGCCTCTTGTGTATGGGTCAGAGAGCGAGCAGGGCAGCAGGGGAGAAGGAGAAAGCAGCCTCCTGGTCACAGCCACACAGGGATTACTCTCGAAGGGCCAGATGATTTGTCCCCAGTGACCATGTATGCCTGTAACTTTGCCGCCGCGCCAAAAGGCGCCGAGGCCCCTTGAGTGAGCTGCCCATCATAATGGGGCAAGGGCGGGAAGACGTTTGATACCGCTAGTGTGTGGTGTGTGGGGCCAATCTGGCGGGGCTTTTATGCGTGTTCACATGCCTCTTGTGTATGGGTCAGAGAGCGAGCAGAGCAGCAGGTGAGGAGGAGAAAGCAGCCTCCTGGTCACAGCCACACGGGGATCATGCTCCAAGGGCCAGATGATTTGTCTCCAGTGACCAAGTGTGCCGGTAACTTTGCCGCCACATCAAAAGGCGCCGAGGTCCCTTGAGTGAGCTGCCCATCATAGTGGGGCAAGGGCGGGAAGACGTTTGATGCCGCTAGTGTGTGATGTGTGGGGCCAATCTGGCGGGGCTTCTATGAGTGTTCACATGCCTCATGTGTATGGGTCAGAGAGCGAGCAGAGCAGCAGGTGAGGAGGAGAAAGCAGCCTTCTGGTATCATAGTGGGGCAAGGGCGGGAAGAGGTTTGATGCCGCTAGTGTGTGGTGTGTGGGGCCAATCTGGCGGGGCTTCTATGAGTGTTCACATGCCTCTTGTGTATGGGTCAGAGAGCGAGCAGAGCAGCAGGTGAGGAGGAGAAAGCAGACTTCTGGTAACAGCCACACGGGGATCATGCTCGAAGGGCCAGATGATTTGTCCCCAGTGACCATGTGTGCCTGTAACTTTGCCGCGGCACCAAAAGTCGCCGAGGTCCCTTGAGTGAGCTGCCCATCTTAGTGGGGCAAGGGCGGGAAGACGTTTGATACCGCTAGTGTGTGGTGTGTGGGGCCAAGCTGGCAGGGCTTCTATGTGTGTTCACATGCCTCTTGTGTATGGGTCACAGAGCGAGCAGGGCAGCAGGTGAGGAGGAGAAAGCAGCCACCTGGTCACAGCCACACGGGGATCACGCTCGAAGGGCCAGATGATTTATCCCCAGTGACCATGTGTGCCTGTAACTTTGCCCCTGCGCCAAAGGCGCTGAGGTCCCTTGAGTGAGCTGCCCATCATTGTGGGGCAAGGGCGGGAAGACGTTTGATACCGCTAGTGTGTGGTGTGTGGGGCCAATCTGGTGGGGCTTTGTTTGCGTTTTCACATGCCTCTTGTGTATGGGTCAGAGAGCGAGCAGGGCAGCAGGTGAGGAGGAGAAAGCAGCCTCCTGGTCACAGCCACACGGGGATCACGCTTGAAGGGCCAGATTATTTGTCCCCAGTGACCATGTGTGCCTGTAACTTTGATGCCGTGCCAAAAGGCGCCGAGGTCCCTTGAGTGAGCTGCCCATCATAGTGGGGCAAGGGCGGGAAGACGTTAGACACCGCTAGTGTGTGGTGTGTGGGGCCAATCTGGCGAGGCTTCTAGGCGTGTTCACATGCCTCTTGTGTGTGGGTCAGAGAGCGAGCAGGGCAGCAGGTGAGGAGGAGAAAGCATTCTCCTGGCCACAGCCACACGGGATCACACTCGAGAAACTCATGGATGCAAAGACTGCCCCAAAGTATTACAGCTAATTTACGACGGCAGAGACGGGGTAAAGCACACTTGCCCAGCATCGACCGTGCTCACTATTATTTTGGGCTGATTAAAACGTTACTGAATTTGAGCTTGAACTCGGGCACCTGTTTTATTTCTATCTGTAAGTGCTTCCTGTTGAGGTTTATTTTTTGTGACAGGGGCCTCGTTGCCATACTTGTAACTATTCTCTGACCCTGCTTCGATGGTCAGAGCAGGGTCAGAGAATAGTTGCAAGTAGGCAACAAGGTACTGCTCAGGAAGCACTTACAGGGTTACAGCAGGTGCACAAGTTGAAGTTAATTTCTTTGTAACCATTTTGTAAATGGTTACAAAGGAGTTAGCTTCAACTTGGGCACCTGCTGTAACCCTGTAAGTGCTGCTTCATGTAAAATTTGTCCTGCTCGCGGATTCGCAGACTTTTCTGCAATTTTGCGAGATTTGTGGATCGCGAAATTGCAGAAAATCTGCAAATTCCACGAGCGGAATGAATTTTAGTCCCACACTTAGTTGTATATCATATTTTAAAGACTGGTTGCGCAGAAATTAAACCTGGGTGTAAAACTCTGCTTCGCTTATGGAGTTTTGGCAACTCTGCGTAGGACGCAGAGTTGCTGATATACTCCGCATTCCGTAACAGAGCAGAGTTTTTTGTGTTGGTGGGGCTGAAATGCATTTTCACGTGAACGGGAGCGACTTACCAGGTGCCCGCAATTGGCAATGAGATTTCCGAGCCGTTCGTCAGCGCCACAAGATTTGCTAGGCGGCCGCATGGTCCCGCCAGAGTTTGCTGTTGACAACTCGTCATTCCAGCGTACTAGCGGAGTTTGAGCAGAATGCGATCCCAAACGCACAGGATCTACCATGACTGCAATCTGGAGAAGGTTCTCTCACCGAGCAGCAGCAAAACCTCCTTGAAATTACGATTTGGAGTAAAACAACTCCTCAATTTGACATTTGGCTGTACTTTTTTGTGCAAGGATTCCTTTTTCTTCTTTTTTGCTTTTCTTTCAAGAGGAAGGAAGTGCCCCAGAGTCTCCAGCTTCCTGTTCCTGTCCAGCAGGCTCATGCTTTGTCCATCTCCTCGTCACTTTCCATTTGGATTTGGAGCTGGAAGGATCACTCTTTGGGCCCCATTAGGATGTGGCCACCGCCACCCTGGCGGAGGCAATCCGCCCGACAAGCACTCTCGTTTTTCCCTCCGCCAGATTAGGATGGAGGAGGGGACAGCAGCGGATGGAAAGACCGTCCGCCGCTTTGTAATAGATTAATATGGTGGCGGTGTCCAATGGACACCGCCAGCCATATTACGATGGCACAAAGTAGAGGCCTTTACGCGGTGGCAATGCCGCCACGGAAAGGCAGGCGGAGATTGCTGCGGGGGGCCCCCTGCAGGGCCCCCAGGTTGCCACCACTGTCGGGGGGCACATGGGGGGTACCTATGGTACCCCCCCACAGTTGCATATGGAAAGCGGCGGGCACCGCGCGGTGCCTGCCGCTTTGCATATGCAAATGCAAAAAAGCATTTTTAGCATTGTGGCGGGCGGTACAGAGTGCACCGCCCGCCACAATGCTAACACTACAGGATGTGCCCGCCGCTGTGGCGGGCACATCCTAATTCCCCCCACGGGACCCCCGCCCTTATGGCGGGCGGTCCCGTTCTCCGATAAGGTGGCGGGCGGACAATGTCCGCCCGTCATTCTAATGGGGCCCCAAGTGTCTACTGCATAATATTTAATTGGATTTGAGGAGTTTGAATTTGAGATTTCACAAGTAAGTTGAAAAAATAGTACTGTTTGTTCAATTAGGGCCATGCACCTAGAACGAATTCTACTTTTCATTGATTTTTAAAAATTTCATGTGGTGGGTGACCTGTAGTTTCAGTGGGGGGATAGTTGTTTCTTTGTAAGTAATGTTTCTTCTTTTATAAAGGAAACATGTTGCACAGTTCACTACATTTTCTTTTTCTTCATGTTTTGAAATCAATGTTCAATATTTATTTAATTCACTATGTAGCCCAGTAGTCTGCCAATAGGCCTTTCAGCCAGGAGGCCCAGAGCCACTCACAGGTGTGTGAAACAACTGTTTCTGTGGTGTCTGTTGAATTTAAACATCATTTAGGGCATGGATGACATTGGATTTAAATACAAAATGTTGTATTTCCTTTTTTCATGTGTGTCAATGCCTTTGTTGGATGTGTGTAATTGTAACTTGCAAACCTTTTTAGCTGTGTGGATTTTCGTTTTTGGCATTGTTGTTTTAAAGATGCGTTGTTTAGCATGCCTCCTTTATCTGGCCAGTGTGTGAGTGTGTTTATAATAGTAGGCCGGCATTTGCCTTGGCCCCCCCTTGTGGCCAGGGTCCATTTTGCAAAGTCTGTGTCCATAGGCCTGTTTGTGTTCATTGTTTTCCAGGCCTCCTGCTTGTTGTTGTGACCATGTGGCTTTTGCCATAGGACTGCATTTCTTCCATTTGTTCCTCTTGGCTTATTGCTTCTTGTGGTGGCCTGGCCATGTGACTGGCGGTCATTTTGTGAAGGCAGCCAGTTTGCTTTTGCCATAGGCCTGCATTGTCTTCCCTTTGTAGGCTTATTGCTTCTTGTCGTGGCCTGGCCATGTGGCTGGTGGCCATTTTGTAAAGGCAGCCAGTGTGCTTTTGTCATGAACTGCACTGTCTTCTTTGTTGTGGCCATGTCTTCTTGCTGGTTGTTGTTAATGATGACCACGTGTCACTGGCTTGCAGCCATTTTGTGTGCCCAGCCAGTGTGCCCTTTTGCCATATGCTTGCATGGATGGTTGATCATGAGATAATAGCAGCTTAATAAAATAGTAATAAGACGCTTGAGAGTAATTTTAATTTTTATCTTATTTATCATTTTTTTGTTAATTGTCTTTACTTTTTTTGTTTCATTTTTCAATGTTTCTAATTTGTTATAAAAAGTTTGATATACTTGAAAAAATTATTTTTTCAATTTTTCAAAGTAAAAAAAAAATCTTTTTCAATTTTTTTTTTCAGTTTCAAAGTAACATGATTTTTTATCAATGAACCATTAACTCCATGTCTGCTATATGACGCGCACAACAGTATTCATCGTCTAGGGATTGTTCCATTGTCATTTGTCAGCTGCAGCTCCCTGAGTGCCGCATCCCATGTGATGCACAATGCCAAACCGTTATATTTGTATTTTTGTTACTGCAGAGTACACCATGAAAGCCCTTGTTCTTGTCAAAGTCTCACAAAATGGTTACACTGCATTGTTAATTTTTTTTAATAACTGAGGTAACACTAACAAGTGTGACCACACACTAAATTATATTATATTTGTTTGTACTGGTAATTGAACTACAACAATGCCATGTTTCACTGATGTTCTTCCTGCTACTCTGCTTTTAGGTGCACAAGAGGAGGAGACAACATCACCTACTGCCTGCCAGACAGAAGGCCTGCGCCCTGCGCATGACGTCACCTGATGTTTGACCACAGACATCTCTTCAACTTGTGAATATAAGACAGGTGCCACTGCATGCTAACAGACAGCTTCAAGATGGCCCCAAAGAAAGGAACCAGTACCAAGAATGTTAAAGTTGCCAGTCAATCAATCAATCATCGCATTTATATAGTGCACTACTTACCCAGAGGGTCTCAAGGCGCTGGGGGAGGGGGATCTGCTACTGCTCGAACAACCAGGTATTGAGTTACTTCCTGAAGGCGAGGTGGTCCTGGGTCAGGCGGAGTTGGGTGGGGAGGGAGTTCCATGTCTTGGCGGCGAGGTAGGAGAAGGACCCTCCCCCTGTGGTGGCTCTTCGGATGCGGGGGACGGCGGCGAGGGCGTGGCTGGTCGATCGAAGCTGGCGTTTGGGAGTGTAGAAGTTGAGGCGGCTGTTGAGGTATCCTGGGCCTTGGCTGTGTAGGGCTTTGTGTGCGTGGGTGAGGAGACGGAAGGTGATTCTCTTGTTGACCGGGAGCCAGTGCAGGTCTCTCAGGTGTCCGGAGATGTGGCTGCGACGGGGGATGTCCAGGATGAGTCGTGCTGAGGCGTTCTGGATCCGCTGGAGTCTCTTCTGGAGTTTGGCGGTGGTTTCGGCGTAGAGGGTGTTGCCGTAGTCCAGACGGCTGGTGACGAGGGCCTGGGTGACCGTCTTCCTGGTCTCGGTGGGGATCCACCGGAAGATCTTACGTAGCATGCGCAGGATGTTGAAGCACGACGAGGAGACAGCGTTGACTTGTCTGGTCATGGAGAGGGAGGAGTCCAGGATGAAGCCCAGGTTGCGTGCGTGGTCTGTTGGTTTGCGTGCGCTGCCTAGGGCGGGGGGCCACCAGGAGTCGTCCCAAGCGGCGGGTGAGGATCCCAGGATGAGGACTTCCGTCCTATCTGAGTTCAGTTTCAACTGGCTGTTCTTCATCCATTTGGCTACCTCTTTCATCCCTTCATGAAGGTTGGCTCTGGCGGTGGCAGGGTCGTTGGTAAGGGAGAGGATCAGCTGGGTGTCGTCGGTGTAGGAGAGTAGGGTCTGCAATCCTATGATCACCCAGATTTTTTGCTTTTGTTTCACTGGTTTACGACTTTCTCTGGCTGTGGGCCTGCCAATCAGACCCACAGCCTGGCTGTTCTCTCTCTAAATTACAACATGTACCCTCGGTGCATTACCAATTGGTACTGGGCCACCTTGTCAGACCCTGTAACTCAGGGCATAGGTGTACCCAGGGCCTACCAGGGGCTGAAGCATGTATTATGCCACCCCTGGCTGGCCTCCTAAATTTGACACAACTGGCTGCATGACAGCTGGGGCAAAGTCGTGTAATCACCCTTTGCTGTAGATATAGTATACCTATATCTAACCCTAAAAATGGACACACAGATTCCTATCAGTCACTCCTATGGCAGGCCTCGACAATCCTGAAGGCAGAGTGCTTGGAATCGTGTGAGATGGTGCTCTGGCATGAGCTGAGCCTGTCTGCAGCTTGCGGAACCAAGTCCTAATAGCTGTTCCATGATAACGCGGTGCTTCTATGCGTGTTCACATGCCTCTTGTGTATGGGTCAGAGAGCGAGAATGGCAGCAGGTGAGGAGGAGAAAGCAGCCTCCTGGCCACAGCCACATGGGGATCATGCTCAAAGGGCCAGATGATTTGTCCCTAGTGACCATGCGTGCCTGTAACTTTGCCACCGCACCAAAAGGTGCTGAGGTCCCTTGAGTGAGCTGCCCATCAAAGTGGGGCAAGGGCGGGAAGACGTTTGATACCGCTAAGGTGTGGTGTGTGGGACCAATCTGGCGGGTCTTCTATGTTTGTTCACATGCCTCTTGTGTATGGGTCAGAGAGCGAGCAGGGCAGCAGGGGAGAAGGAGAAAGCAGCCTCCTGGTCACAGCCACACAGGGATTACTCTCGAAGGGCCAGATGATTTGTCCCCAGTGACCATGTATGCCTGTAACTTTGCCGCCGCGCCAAAAGGCGCCGAGGCCCCTTGAGTGAGCTGCCCATCATAATGGGGCAAGGGCGGGAAGACGTTTGATACCGCTAGTGTGTGGTGTGTGGGGCCAATCTGGCGGGGCTTTTATGCGTGTTCACATGCCTCTTGTGTATGGGTCAGAGAGCGAGCAGAGCAGCAGGTGTGGAGGAGAAAGCAGCCTCCTGGTCACAGCCACACGGGGATCATGCTCGAAGGGCCAGATGATTTGTCTCCAGTGACCAAGTGTGCCGGTAACTTTGCCGCCACATCAAAAGGCGCCGAGGTCCCTTGAGTGAGCTGCCCATCATAGTGGGGCAAGGGCGGGAAGACGTTTGATGCCGCTAGTGTGTGGTGAGTGGGGCCAATCTGGCGGGGCTTCTATGAGTGTTCACATGCCTCTTGTGTATGGGTCAGAGAGCGAGCAGAGCAGCAGGTGAGGAGGAGAAAGCAGCCTTCTGGTATCATAGTGGGGCAAGGGCGGGAAGAGGTTTGATGCCGCTAGTGTGTGGTGTGTGGGGCCAATCTGGCGGGGCTTCTATGAGTGTTCACATGCCTCTTGTGTATGGGTCAGAGAGCGAGCAGAGCAGCAGGTGAGGAGGAGAAAGCAGACTTCTGGTAACAGCCACACGGGGATCATGCTCGAAGGGCCAGATGATTTGTCCCCAGTGACCATGTGTGCCTGTAACTTTGCCGCGGCACCAAAAGTCGCCGAGGTCCCTTGAGTGAGCTGCCCATCTTAGTGGGGCAAGGGCGGGAAGACGTTTGATACCGCTAGTGTGTGGTGTGTGGGGCCAATCTGGCAGGGCTTCTATGTGTGTTCACATGCCTCTTGTGTATGGGTCACAGAGCGAGCAGGGCAGCAGGTGAGGAGGAGAAAGCAGCCACCTGGTCACAGCCACACGGGGATCACGCTCGAAGGGCCAGATGATTTATCCCCAGTGACCATGTGTGCCTGTAACTTTGACCCTGCGCCAAAGGCGCTGAGGTCCCTTGAGTGAGCTGCCCATCATTGTGGGGCAAGGGCGGGAAGACGTTTGATACCGCTAGTGTGTGGTGTGTGGGGCCAATCTGGTGGGGCTTTGTTTGCGTTTTCACATGCCTCTTGTGTATCGGTCAGAGAGCGAGCAGGGCAGCAGGTGAGGAGGAGAAAGCAGCCTCCTGGTCACAGCCACACGGGGATCACGCTCGAAGGGCCAGATTATTTGTCCCCAGTGACCTTGTGTGCCTGTAACTTTGATGCCGTGCCAAAAGGCGCCGAGGTCCCTTGAGTGAGCTGCCCATCATAGTGGGGCAAGGGCGGGAAGACGTTAGACACCGCTAGTGTGTGGTGTGTGGGGCCAATCTGGCGAGGCTTCTAGGCGTGTTCACATGCCTCTTGTGTGTGGGTCAGAGAGCGAGCAGGGCAGCAGGTGAGGAGGAGAAAGCATTCTCCTGGCCACAGCCACACGGGATCACACTTGAGAAACTCATGGATGCAAAGACCGCCCCGAAGTATTACAGCTAATTTACTACGGCAGAGACGGGGTAAAGCACACTTGCCCAGCATCGACCGTGCTCACTATTATTTTGGACTGATTAAAACGTTACTGAATTTGAGCTTGAACTCGGGCACCTGTTTTATTTCTATCTGTAAGTGCTTCCTGTTGAGGTTTATTTTTTGTGACAGGGGCCTCGTTGCCATACTTGTAACTATTCTCTGACCCTGCTTCGATGGTCAGAGCAGGGTCAGAGAATAGTTGCAAGTAGGCAACAAGGTACTGCTCAGGAAGCACTTACAGGGTTACAGCAGGTGCACAAGTTGAAGTTAATTTCTTTGTAACCATTTTGTAAATGGTTACAAAGAAGTTAGCTTCAACTTGGGCACCTGCTGTAACCCTGTAAGTGCTGCTTCATGTAAAATTTGTCCTGCTCGCGGATTCGCAGACTTTTCCGTAATTTTGCGAGATTTGTGGATCGCGAAATTGCAGAAAATCTGCAAATTCCAGGAACGGAATGAATTTTAGTCCCACACTTAGTTGTATATCATATTTTAAAGACTGGTTGCGCATAAATTAAACCTGGGTGTAAAACTCTGCTTCGCTTACGGAGTTTTGGCAACTCTGCGTAGGACGCAGAGTTGCTGATATACTCCGCATTCCGTAACAGAGCAGAGTTTTTTGTGTTGGTGGGGCTGAAATGCATTTTCACGTGAACGGGAGCGACTTACCAGGTTCCCGCAATTGGCAATGAGATTTCCGAGCCGTTCGTCAGCGCCACAAGATTTGCTAGGCGGCCGCATGGTCCCGCCAGAGTTTGCTGTTGCCAACTCGTCATTCCAGCGTACTAGCGGAGTTTGAGCAGAATGCGATCCCAAACGCACAGGATCTACCATGACTGCAATCTGGAGAAGGTTCTCTCACCGAGCAGCAGCAAAACCTCCTTGAAATTACGATTTGGAGTAAAACAACTCCTCAATTTGACATTTGGCTGTACTTTTTTGTGCAAGGATTCCTTTTTCTTCTTTTTTGCTTTTCTTTCAAGAGGAAGGAAGTGCCCCAGAGTCTCCAACTTCCTGTTCCTGTCCAGCAGGCTCATGCTTTGTCCATCTCCTCGTCACTTTTCATTTGGATTTGGAGCTGGAAGGATCACTCTTTGGGCCCCATTAGGATGTGGCCACCGCCACCCTGGCGGAGGCAATCCGCCCGACAAGCACTCTCGTTTTTCCCTCCGCCAGATTAGGATGGCGGAGGGGACAGCAGCGGATGGAAAGACCGTCCGCCGCTTTGTAATAGATTAATATGGTGGCGGTGTCCAATGGACACCGCCAGCCATATTACGATGGCACAAAGTAGAGGCCTTTACGCGGTGGCAATGCCGCCACGGAAAGGCAGGCGGAGATTGCTGCGGGGGGCCCCCTGCAGGGCCCCCAGGTTGCCACCACTGTCGGGGGGCACATGGGGGGTACCTATGGTACCCCCCCACAGTTGCATATGGAAAGCGGCGGGCACCGCGCGGTGCCTGCCGCTTTGCATATGCAAATGCAAAAAAGCATTTTTAGCATTGTGGCGGGCGGTGCAGAGTGCACCGCCCGCCACAATGCTAACACTACAGGATGTGCCCGCCGCTGTGGCGGGCACATCCTAATTCCCCCCACGGGACCCCCGCCCTTATGGCGGGCGGTCCCGTTCTCCGATAAGGTGGCGGGCGGACAATGTCCGCCCGTCATTCTAATGGGGCCCCAAGTGTCTACTGCATAATATTTAATTGGATTTGAGGAGTTTGAATTTGAGATTTCACAAGTAAGTTGAAAAAATAGTATTGTTTGTTCAATTAGGGCCATGCACCTATAACAAATTCTACTTTTCATTGATTTTTAAAAATTTCATGTGGTGGGTGACCTGTAGTTTCAGTGGGGGGATAGTTGTTTCTTTGTAAGTAATGTTTCTTCTTTTATAATGGAAACATGTTGCACAGTTCACTACATTTTCTTTTTCTCCATGTTTTGAAATCAATGTTCAATATTTATTTAATTCACTATGTAGCCCAGTAGTCTGCCAATAGGCCTTTCAGCCAGGAGGCCCAGAGCCACTCACAGGTGTGTGAAACAACTGTTTCTGTGGTGTCTGTTGAATTTAAACATCATTTAGGGCATGGATGACATTGGATTTAAATACAAAATGTGGTATTTCCTTTTTTCATGTGTGTCAATGCCTTTGTTGGATGTGTGTAATTGTAACTTGCAAACCTTTTTAGCTGTGTGGATTTTCGTTTTTGGCATTGTTGTTTTAAAGATGCGTTGTTTAGCATGCCTCCTTTATCTGGCCAGTGTGTGAGTGTGTTTATAATAGTAGGCCGGCATTTGCCTTGGCCCCCCCTTGTGGCCAGGGTCCATTTTGCAAAGTCTGTGTCCATAGGCCTGTTTGTGTTCATTGTTTTCCAGGCCTCCTGCTTGTTGTTGTGACCATGTGGCTTTTGCCATAGGACTGCATTTCTTCCATTTGTTCCTCTTGGCTTATTGCTTCTTGTGGTGGCCTGGCCATGTGACTGGCGGTCATTTTGTGAAGGCAGCCAGTTTGCTTTTGCCATAGGCCTGCATTGTCTTCCCTTTGTAGGCTTATTGCTTCTTGCCGTGGCCTGGCCATGTGGCTGGTGGCCATTTTGTAAAGGCAGCCAGTGTGCTTTTGTCATGAACTGCACTGTCTTCTTTGTTGTGGCCATGTCTTCTTGCTGGTTGTTGTTAATGATGACCACGTGTCACTGGCTTGCAGCCATTTTGTGTGCCCAGCCAGTGTGCCCCTTTGCCATATGCTTGCATGGATGGTTGATCATGAGATAATAGCAGCTTAATAAAATAGTAATAAGACGCTTGAGAGTAATTTTAATTTTTATCTTATTTATCATTTTTTTGTTAATTGTCTTTACTTTTTTTGTTTCATTTTTCAGTTTCTAATTTGTTATAAAAAGTTTGATATACTTGAAAAAATTATTTTTTCAATTTTTCAAAGTAAAAAAAAAATCTTTTTCATTTTTTTTTTTCAGTTTCAAAGTAACATGATTTTTTTATCAATGAACCATTAACTCCATGTCTGCTATATGACGCGCACAACAGTATTCATTGTCTAGGGATTGTTCCATTGTCATTTGTCAGCTGCAGCTCCCTGAGTGCCGCATCCCATGTGATGCACAATGCCAAACCATTATATTTGTATTTTTGTTACTGCAGAGTACACCATGAAAGCCCTTGTTCTTGTCAAAGTCTCACAAAATGGTTACACTGCATTGTTAATTTTTTTTAATAACTGAGGTAACACTAACAAGTGTGACCACACACTAAATTATATTATATTTGTTTGTACTGGTAATTGAACTACAACAATGCCATGTTTCACTGATGTTCTTCCTGCTACTCTGCTTTTAGGTGCTCAAGAGGAGGAGACAACATCACCTACTGCCTGCCAGACAGAAGGCCTGCGCCCTGCGCATGACGTCACCTGATGTTTGACCACAGACATCTCTTCAACTTGTGAATATAAGACAGGTGCCACTGCATGCTAACAGACAGCTTCAAGATGGCCCCAAAGAAAGGAACCAGTACCAAGAATGTTAAAGTTGCCAGTCAATCAATCAATCATCGCATTTATATAGTGCACTACTTACCCAGAGGGTCTCAAGGCGCTGGGGGAGGGGGATCTGCTACTGCTCGAACAACCAGGTATTGAGTTGCTTCCTGAAGGCGAGGTGGTCCTGGGTCAGGCGGAGTTGGGTGGGGAGGGAGTTCCATGTCTTGGCGGCGAGGTAGGAGAAGGACCCTCCCCCTGTGGTGGCTCTTCGGATGCGGGGGACGGCGGCGAGGGCGTGGCTGGTCGATCGAAGCTGGCATTTGGGAGTGTAGAAGTTGAGGCGGCTGTTGAGGTATCCTGGGCCTTGGCTGTGTAGGGCTTTGTGTGCGTGGGTGGGGAGACGGAAGGTGATTCTCTTGTTGACCGGGAGCCAGTGCAGGTCTCTCAGGTGTCCGGAGATGTGGCTGCGACGGGGGATGTCCAGGATGAGTCGTGCTGAGGCGTTCTGGATCCGCTGGAGTCTCTTCTGGAGTTTGGCGGTGGTTTCGGCGTAGAGGGTGTTGCCGTAGTCCAGACGGCTGGTGACGAGGGCCTGGGTGACCATCTTCCTGGTCTCGGTGGGGATCCACCGGAAGATCTTACTTAGCATGCGCAGGATGTTGAAGCACGACGAGGAGACAGCGTTGACTTGTCTGGTCATGGAGAGGGAGGAGTCCAGGATGAAGCCCAGGTTGCGTGCGTGGTCTGTTGGTTTGGGTGCGCTGCCTAGGGCGGGGGGCCACCAGGAGTCGTCCCAAGCGGCGGGTGAGGATCCCAGGATGAGGACTTCCGTCTTATCTGAGTTCAGTTTCAACTGGCTGTTCTTCATCCATTTGGCTACCTCTTTCATCCCTTCACGAAGGTTGGCTCTGGCGGTGGCAGGGTCGTTGGTAAGGGAGAGGATCAGCTGGGTGTCGTCGGTGTAGGAGACTAGGGTCTGCAATCCTATGATCACCCAGATTTTTTGCTTTTGTTTCACTGGTTTACGACTTTCTCTGGCTGTGGGCCTGCCAATTAGACCCACAGCCTGGCTGTTCTCTCTCTAAATTACAACATGTACCCTCAGTGCATTACCAATTGGTACTGGGCCACCTTGTCAGACCCTGTAACTCAGGGCATAGGTGTACCCAGGGCCTACCAGGGGCTGAAGCATGTATTATGCCACCCCTGGCTGGCTTCCTAAATTTGACACAACTGGCTGCATGACAGCTGGGGCAAAGTCGTGTAATCACCCTTTGCTGTAGATATAGTATACCTATATCTAACCCTAAAAATGGACACACAGATTCCTATCAGTCACTCCTATGGCAGGCCTTGACAATCCTGAAGGCAGAGTGCTTGGAATCGTGTGAGATGGTGCTCTGGCATGAGCTGAGCCTGTCTGCAGCTTGCGGAACCAAGTCCTAATAGCTGTTCCATGATAACGCATACCATATACTCTTAAGTGCATTATAATCCTCGCGGTTAAATGCTATCTTTGGTATTGCTTTATCAAAACGTGTCGAGTAAGGTGTCATACGAATTGGAATACTAACCCCTCGCCAATTCTGGCGACGGGGTTAGCATTCCACCCTTCTAGAGGGACACGACATGTATGTAACTGTGAACCCCGGTTAAAGTTAAACGAAGCCTCAGCTCCACAAAATGGATGCTGCCACCACAGACACGAGTCTGACCCCCTGCAGCTGGGAGTCCTTCCAGCGAGGGGAGCCTGGACAAAGGGTTTCCTGTCGAGGGCGGTGCTAGCACCGTCCCAGACAGGGTTTTGTGTATCCTGGGTAGGCAGGGTTTTACAGGAAGGTGACTGCTGAGTGGCACCCCGGTGCTCACTACGCATAGGCCGGTCAGAACCAGTTCCAGGGGCACACCAGCCCCTGGCCTGGGGGAAGTCCGGCAGGGGAGAGGGGTGTGACCACCCCCCTCCTAGTCCCACCCATAGGCAGGACCTAGTCACCGGGTCAGCCCCTTTTCTTAGTATAAAGATAGGAGCGGACCCCTGTTCAAATTAGATCATCTTTGGAATCAAGACACGACTTTCTGCGAAAGGACATCAAGATTTCTTCTTCAAGATTCTCCCTTGTGGCTAAGGAGTAGTCACCCTGCATCCGCAGGCACCATCAAGAACACTGCGGTCTGCTGCAAGTCCTTCCTCAGGAATCCGACGACACAGCTCGACGAGACCCGGCTTCCCTGGCACCTCTGACCTCTACTCACCTCTACAGCCAAGCTGAGAACCGTGAGTGCGACGAGACCTCGAGGGACCGACGATCGCCAAGACTGCACGACTTCTTCACAACAAGCCCGCCGAGTGTCCCTCTGGTGAGTGCTTTGGAGTCCGAGAAGCCCCGACCCTGAGCAGCTCCAGCACCGAAGATCAGCCCTCCAGCATCTCCACGATCTGCGTGGGGCCCTTCTGCTTTTTGCTGCTCACCGCGTTGTTTGGCTACTAGCCCGCTGGCTTGTGGCCTTCTTCACGACGCCCGACGACATCACTGCTGCTGGTCTGGTTGCTCCAGACTGGCCCTTGCTTCCTTCTTCAAGAGAAGCACCCCGGACCCTCCTGGTCCACTCCAGACGCCTCCTCCTTACCTTGGCCCATGAGATTCCCTTAGCAGGTCACTTAGGCCAGACAAAGACTTGGGACAGGCTTGTCTCACACTTTCACTGGCCTCACATGAATGAGGATACCAAGGAGTTTTTTCGCTCCTGTGTCACTTGCCAAGCCAGTGGTAAGTCAGGTGGCACAACAAAGGCCCCCCTTATACCAATGCCTGTGGTGGGGGTGCCCTTTGAAAGAGTGGGGATTGACATTGTTGGTCCAATGGAACCCCAGACAGCATCAGGGCACAAGTTTATACTGGTGGTAGTGGATCATGCCACCAGGTATCCTGAAGCTATTCCACTTAGGACCACTACAGCACCTGTAGTGTCAAGGGCCCTAGTTGGAGTGTTCTCCAGAGTGGGCTTCCCTAAGGAGGTTGTCTCTGACAGAGGTGCAAACTTCATGTCAAGCTACTTAACTGCTATGTGGAAGGAATGTGGTGTCAACTACAAGTTCACCACACCCTATCACCCACAATGCAATGGGATTGTTGAAAGGTTCAACAGGACCCTAAAAGGGATGATTCATGGACTACCTGAAAAGCTCAGGCGTAGATGGGATGTCCTGATTCCCTGCCTTCTGTTTGCTTACAGAGAGGTCCCACAGAAGGGGGTTGGTTACAGCCCTTTTGAACTTTTGTATGGGCATCCTGTAAGAGGACCCCTGTGCTTGGTGAAGGAAGGATGGGAGAGACCTCTCAAAAAGCCTGCCACCAGCATAGTGGACTATGTACTTGGTCTCCGCTCCAGGATGGCTGAGTATATGGAGAAGGCATCTGAAAACCTTAAGGCCAGTCAAGAACTACAAAAAGCTTGGCATGACCAAAAGGCTGTCCTGACTGTTTATCAGCCTGGACAGAAGGTGTGGGTGTTGGAGCCAGTGGCCCCAGCAGCACTCAAAGACAAATGGTCTGGGCCCCACACAATTCTTGAGCAAAAGGGAGAGGTCACCTACCTGGTGGACCTTGGAACTCCCAGGAGCCCCCACAGGGTGCTCCATGTCAACAGGCTCAAAGCATATGTCGACAGGAAGGACATGAGCTTGCTCATGGCCATAGATGAGGGACAGGAGGAAGAGAGTGACCCTCTCCCAGACCTGCTCACTCAGAATCCTGATGATGGGTCAGTTGATGGTGTTGTCTTTTGTGGCAGCCTCTCTGAGCATCAACAGAAAGACTGTAAACAGGTTCTTCAGTCTTTCAGACATATGTTCTCTCTGACACCCAGTCAGACCAATTGGTGTACCCATGAGGTTGACACTGGTGACAGTCTGCCAGTCAAGAGTAAAATCTACAGGCAGCCTGATCATGTTAGAGACTGCATCAAAACTGAAGTGCAGAAAATGTTGGAGTTGGGAGTCATTGAACCCTCAGATAGCCCTTGGGCTAGTCCAGTAGTTCTAGTGCCAAAACCTCACACCCAGGGTGGTAAGAAAGAGATGAGGTTCTGCGTAGACTACAGGGGTCTCAATGCAGTCACTAAGACTGATGCCCACCCAATACCAAGGGCAGATGAGCTTATAGATAGATTGGCTTCTGCCAACTACTTAAGCACATTTGACCTGACAGCTGGGTATTGGCAAATCAGGTTAGCTAAGGATGCCAAGCCCAAGACAGCATTTTCAACCCCTGGTGGGCATTATCAATTTGTGGTAATGCCCTTTGGTCTGAAAAATGCACCTGCCACCTTCCAAAGGTTGGTGAATCATGTCCTCACTGGGCTGGATGACTTCTGTGCAGCATATCTGGATGATATTGCTGTCTTTAGCTCCACCTGGGAGGATTACCTGGTCCACCTGAGGAAAGTGTTAGAGGCTCTGCAAGCAGCAGGCCTCACTATCAAGGCCACCAAGTGCCAGATAGGGCAGACACAGGTTGTATACCTGGGCCACCTTGTAGGTGGAGGCCAGGTTCAGCCACTGGAGAGCAAAATACAGTCAATCAGGGACTGGGCTCCTCCAACCACCCAGACTCAGGTTCGAGCTTTCTTGGGCCTGACTGGTTACTACAGAAAGTTTGTCAGGAACTATGGATCAATTATGACTCCATTAAATGAACTGACAAGTAAGAAAATGCCAAAAAAGGTTCAGTGGACAGCAGGCTGTCAAAAAGCATTCAATGACCTAAAGCAGGCCATGTGCACAGCACCTATCCTCAAGAGTCCAGACTACTCCAAACCATTCATTGTCCAAACAGATGCTTCTGAGTTGGGTGTGGGAGCTGTTCTATCTCAACTGAATTTTGATGGTCAAGACCAGCCCATTGCTTTTATAAGCAGAAGGCTGACCCCCAGAGAGAAGAATTGGTCAGCTATTGAGAGGGAGGCCTTTGCTGTGGTTTGGGCCCTGAAGAAGCTGAGGCCATACTTGTTTGGCACTCACTTCAAGATTCAGACCGACCATAAGCCCCTCTTGTGGCTAAATCAGATGAAGGGTGAAAACCCCAAACTGCTTAGGTGGTCCATTTCCCTACAGGGGATGGACTTTACAGTGGAACATAGACCTGGTACTGATCATGGCAATGCCGATGGGCTCTCCAGATATTTCCACTTAGAACAAGAAGACTCACCTGGTCAAGGTTAGCTTATTGTCCCAAAGTTTGGGGGGGGGGTCATGTAGGAGACTAGGGTCTGCAATCCTATGATCACCCAGATTTTTTGCTTTTGTTTCACTGGTTTACGACTTTCTCTGGCTGTGGGCCTGCCAATTAGACCCACAGCCTGGCTGTTCTCTCTCTAAATTACAACATGTACCCTCAGTGCATTACCAATTGGTACTGGGCCACCTTGTCAGACCCTGTAACTCAGGGCATAGGTGTACCCAGGGCCTACCAGGGGCTGAAGCATGTATTATGCCACCCCTGGCTGGCTTCCTAAATTTGACACAACTGGCTGCATGACAGCTGGGGCAAAGTCGTGTAATCACCCTTTGCTGTAGATATAGTATACCTATATCTAACCCTAAAAATGGACACACAGATTCCTATCAGTCACTCCTATGGCAGGCCTTGACAATCCTGAAGGCAGAGTGCTTGGAATCGTGTGAGATGGTGCTCTGGCATGAGCTGAGCCTGTCTGCAGCTTGCGGAACCAAGTCCTAATAGCTGTTCCATGATAACGCATACTTAAGTGCATTATAATCCTCGCGGTTAAATGCTATCTTTGGTATTGCTTTATCAAAACATGTCGAGTAAGGTGTCATACGAATTGGAATACTAACCCCTCGCCAATTCTGGCGACGGGGTTAGCATTCCACCCTTCTAGAGGGACACGACATGTATGTAACTGTGAACCCCGGTTAAAGTTAAACGAAGCCTCAGCTCCACAAAATGGATGCTGCCACCACAGACACGAGTCTGACCCCCTGCAGCTGGGAGTCCTTCCAGCGAGGGGAGCCTGGACAAAGGGTTTCCTGTCGAGGGCGGTGCTAGCACCGTCCCAGACAGGGTTTTGTGTATCCTGGGTAGGCAGGGCTTTACAGGAAGGTGACTGCTGAGTGGCACCCCGGTGCTCACTACGCATAGGCCGGTCAGAACCAGTTCCAGGGGCACACCAGCCCCTGGCCTGGGGGAAGTCCGGCAGGGGAGAGGGGTGTGACCACCCCCCTCCTAGTCCCACCCATAGGCAGGACCTAGTCACCGGGTCAGCCCCTTTTCTTAGTATAAAGATAGGAGCGGGCCCCCTGTTCAAATTAGATCATCTTTGGAATCAAGACACGACTTTCTGCGAAAGGACATCAAGATTTCTTCTTCAAGATTCTCCCTTGTGGCTAAGGAGTAGTCACCCTGCATCCGCAGGCACCATCAAGAACACTGCGGTCTGCTGCAAGTCCTTCTTCAGGAATCCGACGACACAGCTCGACGAGACCCGGCTTCCCTGGCACCTCTGACCTCTACTCACCTCTACAGCCAAGCTGAGAACCGTGAGTGCGACGAGACCTCGAGGGACCGACGATCGCCAAGACTGCACGACTTCTTCACAACAAGCCCGCTGAGTGTCCCTCTGGTGATCTGCGTGGGGCCCTTCTGCTTTTTGCTGCTCACCGCGTTATTTGGCTACTAGCCCGCTGGCTTGTGGCCTTCTTCACGACGCCCAACGACATCACTGCTGCTGGTCTGGTTGCTCCAGACTGGCCCTTGCTTCCTTCTTCAAGAGAAGCACCCCGGACCCTCCTGGTCCAGTCCAGACGCCATTTTGAGTCCACCGCGTGGGCTTGAATTTGCCAAGGCTTTGTTGCCCAATCCTGGGTCCAGCGACGCCGACAGCTTCATCCATCGTGGGACAGCTCGCTCCTCCATCCTGGTCGCCGACAACGCCTCCTGGTCCGTGAGATCTGCAGAGCACAGCGTCACCCACTCACCTAGTCGAGGTGACTACCATCCGGTGCCCTCCTGGTGCCACCTGACTACTGGCTAGTAGTCTCGAACTTGGTCCCCTCTGCTTTCAGATGTCATCTACCTTCAAGATCCAGGCTTGGATCACTTCGAACTCTCTTCACTGGTCGCCTGCCAGCATCTTTCTTCCAGGCTCCTGGTCCGTCTACGAGGATTCCCGACGTCTTTTGAGACCTATGCAGCTGCAGCCCCTGGGCTAGGTAACTTCGGCATTTCGGTGCCCCAGCATAGCCTCACTATCCAAGGGTCAGAATCCACTTTCGTTTTCCTCCTACCAGGTCGGGTTCGCCCGAGAACACTAACTCTGTGAAATCTAGCTACCATAGACTTTGTCCCGCATCACGCGTGAGAGTGCACACTCTGCACCCTAATCCCCTGGGTCTCCTAGAAGTAATCTAACGATTCTATAGTCAAGTCCTAGCGATTCCAAAGCCTATTAGTACTGTACTTACCTGCTAGTAATTTCGCATTCCACTTTCAGAGTATATGGTTTTCCGTGCCCCTCGGGCGTTTGTATATACTGTGCTAACTTAAGTATTTTCGTAAGAGTTTTGTTTTGTGCTTAGTACCCTGTCCTCATAAAGAGTACAGGGCTGTTGTGGTTGTAATAAATACACTGTTTATTTTCATAACACTTGTGTGGTGTCCTTCCAGTGGGTGTTCAAGGGGTATATGTGTGGTATAACAGCTGGCTTAACACGCCCTCTCGAGTCTTTAGCCTTAGACTGCTCGTATCCACGCTACTAGGATAGCTGGTCTATAAGGTTGACTTACAACCAATCATCAATAAGGGTTGCTGGACTGATACATAGTGTTCACTAGAATAGTGAGCACTGCATATCAGGCCACCTTCTCACAGTCGGCGTAGGAGATGATGTTGAGGTTGTGTTGGCGTGCGATGTCTGCGAGGGGGCTCATGTAGATGTTGAAGAGGGTTGGACTGAGCGAGGAGCCTTGAGGGACGCCGCAGATGACTTTGGTGGCTTCAGTTCTGAACGGAGGGAGGCGGACTCTCTGTGTCCTTCCGGCGAGGAAGGAGATGATCCACTCCAGTGCCTTCTCCTGGACTCCGACGTTGCTGAGGCGTTGTACTAGGGTACGGTGGCAGACAGTGTCAAAGACCGCGGAGAGGTCGAGGAGGATGAGGGCCGCTGTTTCTCCGTTGTTGAGCAGCGCTCGGATGTCATCGGTGACTGCGATCAGGGCGGTCTCGGTGCTGTGGTTGGCCCGGAAGCCAGACTGCGAGGGGTTGAGGGATCCGTTCGTCTCGAGGAAGGCGGCCAGCTTCTTGTTGACGGTCTTCTCGATGACTTTTGCAGGAAACGGGAGCAGCGAGATGGGGCGGTAGTTTTTGAGGTCGGTGGGGTTAGCCACGGAGAAGAAGAAGGCACTGGCACTTACCACCACCGGTATGTCGCCCAAAAACTTTTTGGGGAAACCAAAAATTGCACCTGTAGCAGGGGTGTCCGGGGAGCAATCTGGGAGCAGCACTGCTGCATCACCCCACCAACCTAGGCCCAAGCCCATGTCTGTCTTAGAGGCAGCCAGTCTAATCACCGCACCGGGGACGAGCAGTCATGTTGACATTGACTTATCGTTATCGCAAAGTGGTACCCAATCAATGCAGGAAACTCAGATAATTGGGCAACAACAGCTGCAACCACAACCAATAGTAGTAGTACCACCTGTAGTAGGGGCAGTTAAGGAGATTGAACTTCCTGTTGAGGAAGAAGAGCAAGCCACTCTTTCAGAAGATCCACTGTCAGCAAGGAAAAGGAGGTTAGTCCATCAGCTTATGCTACAATCCACCCTCTGGATGATCTAGACACCACTTGGATCCTGCCTCAGTCTGAGAATGAGACATGCCGCGCCCACAAGACAAGGCTAGGGAAAAGGAAGGTTCCTGAAAGTCTTAGAGTTGAGGAGGTAGATGTAGAAGAGGAGGATGATGATGAGCCAGTCATCATGGATATACAATGAAGGCAATGGCTAAGTTGAACAGGCGCACTCTCCCACACTGGTCTCATGGGAAGTATATAATATTGTTCATTCACAATCCATGTGTCTTCTGGTGCTTCAGGAGGAGAAGGAGCCATTCATTCCTTCCCAGTTGGACAGGGTCCAAAATATGCAAATAACGATGTCTCCAAGCACACAGAAATCCAAAGGTGAGGTTGTGGTTTCAGTTGTCTTTTATTCAATCATATTTAACATGCCTCTATCTGAAGACTTGTACTAAGGTCAAATTAGACCGAATACAAGGCCCTGACGGCGTCTGCTGTGATTGGAACACCATTAGATGAAACACGTTGCTGGCAAGAGTATGTGTCTAATATGATTGAATAAAAGGAAACTGAAACCACAACCTCACCATTGGATTTCTGTGTGCTTGGAGATATTGTTACCAGTCATCATGGATGTTAGCCCCACCCCAGTAGAGATCGACATTACCCCATCCCAAATTACTGTAAGGGATTTGGCATGGATACCACCAAAACAGATACCAACAATACCACCTCCAGCTGCCATATTTACAAAGCCCCAGCAGCGACCTACATCCAACACAACCACCTCAGTAGAGGTAGGTACTGCTGAGAGTCAAACGTCATGCCCACCTACCAGCTCATCCAACATTGCAAGTGGCACCAGCAGCGTAAGAATGTTGAACTCCCATTTGGGACTTCTTTTAGGTTAGCAGAAGGGAGGTGAACATTGCTATATGCTCCATTTGTAGAACAAGTGTTAGTCGGGGTAAGCTAAGTACAAGCTATGGTACCGGAGGCAAAACAATCCATCTGAGAAAATACCACTTGATCCAGTGGGCGGCGCACCTTAGTGGCCAAAATACTCTAAGTGTTGTTGGTGGAGAGGTAAAGATCGGATCACAGTGGAAGGCGAAGAAGAGGGAGACATTTTCTCTGGTACACAAAGCAGCCCTGTCCCCAGCAGTGTAGTGGTATTACCCACATCATCATCAGCAAAATAGTAATGGCATAGGAGTCAGGTCAAGTCACCAAGGTGTCAAAGGCAAGAGAGTACAGTGACTGCTGCAATGAAAAAATGCACATTGAGCCTAACAATATCTGGTCTCAAGAAGTCACCTGCATTAGAGCACCAGAAAAGAAAAAAATTCAGGCTACCATTCTCGGCATGTTCAGGCCGGAGGGGCAGTAAGAAGCTGGCTAAAATGTTAGCACTGGACCTACACCCCTTTTTCTTCTGTGGAAGGTGTGGGTTTTCTTGAATTTTAGGCAATCATCTGCCCAAAATG
Organism: Lissotriton vulgaris; assembly: GCF_964263255.1. NCBI lineage: Eukaryota > Metazoa > Chordata > Amphibia > Caudata > Salamandridae > Lissotriton > Lissotriton vulgaris. The sequence continues at coordinate 1,337,910,320 of NC_141687.1, forward strand.
GAAGGATCCCAGCCGGTTCTAATTCACCAGAGTTGCTGTTCCAGAGCTACATCACGACGTTCTGCAATTGCTTGGACAAACTTTGCAGCAGAGTGCTGTTCACACTATCCACCTGCCGACAGACATGTGGACCAATTGCCAAGCCACTGATTACATGTACATCACTGCACACTGGATCTTTTTTGTGGGGGTTAGAGAAAATATATCTGTAGGTGTTGACACTGCTGACAGTTCAAATGGCATTTGGAAACATGATACAGTAGCCATGTTCGCCATAGAGAAATCCAATCCTGCTAAAAACATTTTGAAAGACTTTAAAACTAAGCTTTTTGAATGGCTGTGACCAAGAGGGCTTAACATTGGTTTTGTTGCCACAGACAAGGACAGTGGCTATTTCAGGGTACTGTGTTTGGCGCACTGCATTAACATAATTGTTCAGGACTTTCTGAAAAAGAAGACCAAATCAGCAACTTACTGACCACCTGCAGAAGAATCTGCACACCTTTCAGCCATTCTTTGAAAGCCCGGAAGAGGCTGAGGATTATTCAACATGATAATAGAATGCCATTTAAAGCGCTGATCCAGGGGAAGGCAACACGTTGCAATTCGCCTTATTACATGCTTGAACGTCTGTTTGAGCAGAACAGACTAAGGGTTGGTGGAGTTGGCAGAGTGCCACTAGGCCGATTTCCATGGAGTTGAAAAAAACTCTGTGGAACTCCGCTATGCTCTGCTCTGCTCCGCTACCCACCACCTACAATATAAATTTAGAAAGTAGGTAAGAAACACTTACCTGCTCTGACATCTCTGGCCTGCCCTCTTCCTTGCCGTGGTCTCCTCCTTGTCTCATGGCAGCCAAAACTGCCAACAACAGTAAGAACAACATCAACAACAAGAACAGGAGCATCAGCCCCAAAATAGCAAAATAATGATTTCTACTGGCAGGGCTTAAGTACAGTGCTGAGGCAAAAGCAAAAGAGGCTGAGGAAAGTGAAGCACCCATGACCATTGAGCGGATGGTCCAGGCCTATCTGGATGATCCAACAGAGGTCTACTCTGAAAATCCATTGCTGTATTGGTATGGAAAAAGTCGCCAATGGCCAGTGCTCAGCAGGCTGGCGATAAACTATCTGGCTTGCCCCATAGCAAGTATCTCTGCTGAGTGTGTTTTCAGTGCTGCTGATGCCATTTTGACAATGAGAAGGACCAGTCTCTTACCCCAAAACATGGAGAGGTTAATGATGATCAAATTTACTCATCACTATATATTTCACCGGATTATACCATACCTGAAGTACCACAGCAGGAAGATGATGACGGGAGCTCAGTTCATGGAAGTAGTATGTCAGATTACCTACTTCTGGGCCAACCACCAGGATTTGAGGACAGGCTCTTTTCCCTGACAACTAGGCTTTCTAGTTACTTTCTTTCTTTCTTTGACGCCCAAACCCCCCAATAAATATATAGCTAATGAACATAACTTACTTTATTATTTGGGTGTGTCTGGTTGACCAATCCATCCTGCCACCTTACTCTTTTAGACACATTTTATGTATGGATTGCAGTTGCAACTGTGTGCAGTGAAGAAGTCCGAACTCACCTTAAAGCCATCTCCCTCGAGCCAGACATTGGATGGAGAATACAAACAAACGTATGCCTGCCTCTGCCTCTAACCCTGGGCCCTGACTCTTTTTCTATCCTTTCCTTCTAGCCTAGAGGGACTGTCCCACATGTGACATTATTATTAATTGGATTTACAGTGAAGAAATGGATGATCTGTATTCTGCAATGTTCCACTAATCGATCAAGGTGAGCACACCAGAAGAACAAGTAAATGATGGCATGCATTGCACGCTGAGTGATTGTTGTTTGTTGTGATGTCAAGTTGTGAATGATGATATGTCATTATCATCATGTGTCTGTCAACTTGAGTTGAGATTTGAGAAGAAGAGATGATTTAAGTGGTGACAGCAGGCAGTGTGAGAGTGGGTGATTGTTTGTTACGCTTAATGTGTTAGTGATGATTGTTGAGATTCACAATGTGTGGTATCCTACCGATGGCTGATCAATAATTTTCCCATAAAGGTAATTTTTTTCCTTCTTCTTTGAGAGATTGGATAGCGAGATTCCTTCACCGGGTCCACTCAATACTGTCCACACTGCTTTTGTTGTTGTTTTATGCCTACTTATATTCCTCAAAAACTAAGACCATTCCAGTCACTTAGGTAATGCAAAGCTTGCAAACACAAATCTAGTTTAATCAAGTCAACTCTACAAACAAAAAGTGACTCAGTCAAGTCAATCTTTCCCTTCTTGTTGTTCAAAAACAAAACTGTACTACTAAAGGCTGATCCATTGCATTGAGTCGGGACTATCTCGGGACACTGTTGGTAGAGAGCTGGACACCATACTGGCCTTAAAAAGTGCTCTGGACGCCCCATACAAAAAAAACAGTCTTTCAAATACTTTAGCCATGGGATTTTAAGCATATTTTCCCAGGATAAGCCTTCTCTCTGGAGTAGGTGATTTAAGGGCACGTCTTTATTTAACCAGCATTTTAACCAGCAAATTAGTGGTCATAGTGCTATGGTATCAATTAGAAAGGGGGAACCAGATTCTTCGTGCACTATTAAGTTGGAAGTTCACCTTGGGACCCCCAACAGCTGTTTCAAAAAGTTATTTTCTGCCACCACCAGGTCATTAGCTGCCACATATCCCCAGAGTTCACTTCCATAACAGCCTATCGCCACACTCTTAGCCTGGTAGATCTTTAACAATGCAGCAATTGGACGTTTGCCCATTATCCTGGCAAAGTTAAAGGTGGCCGCATTTGCCCGGGTTATCTCCCCCCTTTTCCTCTGAACTGTAGGGCCCCATTTCAGCTGGTTATCAGAAAGGACGCACAAATATGAAAACGTTTTTGTAGTAGGGATCTTCTCCTCATTAACCCGGAATGAAAACGGCTTAATATTACGTTGCCCTACCTGCATTACAAAGGATTTTCTATTATTAATAGATAAATCACGGAATGTCATAAAGCTGTAAAAAGCTTCAAGCAAAGTTTGGCGACCTCTTGCGGTCCTAGCCAGCAAGACGGCGTCATCCGCGTATAATAAAATAGGCAACCCCTTCCGCCCAACATAAAGGTAATCAGTGCCAGTATCTAATAAAGACTCCTCCAAATTGTTAATATATAAGTTAAAAAGGAACGGTGCCAATATACAGCCGTGCCTAACTCCCCGGTGTACACCAAAGTCCCCGGACACCCTAAGATCCTGCGAATACCTTACATTATCCCTGGTATCCTGATACAGGTCCGCCAACAGGTTGACGAGATTTTGCTCCACACCCATGTTGCCCATGGCCTCCCAGAGCTTGGCCCGATCAACACAATCGAAAGCTGAGGAGAGGCCCATGAATGCCATGTGGATGGTACCCTGGCGTGCTAAGGTGTATTTTCCTAAGACCATATATAGGTTAAGACACTGTGCGATTGTGGAATGACCGGGCCGGAATCCATATTGAATTGGAGAAATTATGTCATGCTCTTCCGCCCAGGCTGTTAATGTTCAGTATTACTCCACCCACTACTTTGACCACAGAGTCCATTAAAGATATTGGCCTATAACAGGAGTGCTATTCCAGTCCCCTTTTTTAAATACTGGCACTATCGTGGAGGTCCCCCACGACCTTGGGCAGCCATGTTCTGCAGCTGCATTAAGCAGAGGGGTAAGAACAGGCGCCCAAAGGTAACCCTTGATTTAAAAAGGTCCGGGGCCAATCCATCAGGGCCTGGTGCTTTATTACTTGAACATCCCGTGATACCCTTCTCAACCTCACTAATGGTAAAAAGTGGTGGGTTTACTCCTTGATTGCCTCTCATGTATTCTAACTGTGCGATGTCACTGTTAAAAATTGTACTAAAATGGGATACCCACTCATCTTCTGATATATTAGTGCCAACTGAGGTATCCCCCGGTGACTCAAATAATGGTTTGTTAATAATATCCCAGAATTTCTCGCTATTGCCAAGAATTTTGGGGTCTAGTAGATCTTGCCAAATATAATTTTTCACTTCTGACTTCCGCTTAGCCAGAGCCTTTTTATATAAAAGGCGTGATGCCCTGATCAGTAACAGGTCCCTAAGGCTAATCTTCAGGGCCGCCTTTAATTCACGGCTTGCCTTAGAGCAAGAGTGATCAAACCGCTTGGGGTCGCTACAAGCGGGGCCCGAGGATGGTACAGTTAACATTTCATCTACTTTAGATACGTTACCATCAAAAGCTAGAAGAGTATCTTGGGGGAAAGAAACTGAGGACACACAAAGTGATAACTCAGTGACACACAAATTATTAATCTTGTCATATAGTTGGTCCGAGTTCACCCACCTTGGCCCACTTTAGGCGTCGCCTTCCATCTGTGCATTTAAGAGCCCCGCCATCTAACCTTTTTTCCCGTAGTTTTAGAAGGTTGCCACCCAATAGAATGCCAACTGGGTTGTGGTCACTGTATTGGGTCTCCTGAATTTTAAAACCTAATATAGATGTACAGAGACCACTAGAGAGAAGGATATGATCAACATAAGATCCCCCATGTAGCCTTTATATGTAGGTACCAATTGAAGCATACAATCATCCACCAGAGACATGGCAAGGATTAAGTCGAATTCATTTGTGAGCTGGTTCAACAAATCACCCCGGTAAGTATGTTCAAAATGAAGGCCCTTCATCCTGTAACAGTTCAATGGTCTTATTACAGTGATCTTTGGATTCCCACAAGGGCGTACATTAAAGTCCCCTGTAATAAGGATTCGATGTGAGAGACTCTCACAATGGTTCCTAACAAAGTTGCCCAGATCAGCAATCTACAGTCCCCTTTTGGGTTTACAGCGTTATAAAAGTTAATCAAGGATAACGTTTCCTTCCCTCTTTTAACCGTCAATACTTGGATGTCAGTGTTACAAGTAGGTATCACTTTGACGGTACAGGACAATGCTAAATCAATGTACACAGCCAATCCCCCTTTAGCTCTGCCACTTCGTGACAGCTCTGCTGGTACATAAAAACTTTTATAACCTTCAATAAATATGTAATTCTCTACCAGCCAGGTCTCTTGCAGGCATATCACTGAAAAGGATTTTATGAAAGCTATCCAGATCCTTGGCTTTTCCAGCTAACCCAGTGATGTTCCAAGAAATTACATTATACTCCAAAGCCTTGGGTTCTACTGGGGCCAGAACTCGAGCTCCTATTACGCTTCCAGGCAAGCGCCATTGTTAGCTTCAATACTATCCCTTGCAACTAAAAGAGGGGCACATGATGTTTGAACATTTCCCATCTCGGTTGGTCTCTCAGGATGTACTATATTTCCCTTGTCAGAGACTCCAGGGGGGATATCACCAGGGGAAAAAAGTCAATCAACCACCTCTAATCCGCTGTACCTGTTTTGTGTAGGTAATTGACTGAAGCTACGTGGGTGCTCGTGCCAATCAACAGCCCCCCTCCCTCTGCCCCGACGCCATACTAGAGACCATTCCCCTTCCACATCTAAATTACGAGATGGAGGGTAAAAATAAGACAATGGGAGAGGTTGAATTGAAGAGTTAATACTGGGAAGTGCCCCATTACAAATATGACCTACGATACGAGGGTCCCTGAAGTTTAAGAGCACGCAATCACCTTGAATATTTTCTGGCGTGTGCCCTACACAGGGCACCCGACTCACCATCCGAATTTCACAAGTAATATTATGAGGGAGTGGTCTGTTTCTATTCAGCCAGTCAGCTGCCTTATTTTTTAGTGACATAAATGATTCCTTGTTAGGATTAATCAGCTTGGGTACCCCTGTTAAAACAACTCTGTACGGACTAGATTTGGGAGGTAAGTCAACTCTCAACTTTCTAGGTGGAACAGAATCAGGTACATCCTGGGGGATTTCTATAGGCTTAGCAATGGATTTAACAGCATCTGCCTCTGTAGATGTACCAGCGGGTAGTAGCACAGGAGCTGACGGCTTAACTATGTTCCCCCTTGAAAAAGATGGAACTTGGGATGAAGTCATAGCGTGCGACACCCCCCCCTGTACAGGATTCTGTTGACCAATACCCGGGGACAACCCAACTAGCCTGGTATTGGCCGCAATGTTCGATGTCACCTCCTGGATTTTGGCTAGCCGGAGTTCAATTTGTAAAAGCCTGTCTTCAAAGGTTTTGAAAGAAGTCTTTAATAGGGAACCTAGTTTATCGAGATCAAAGGCCTCCAATGCCATAGCTGTACCAGCAGGTTTAGATACACACGGAATCGGTGCAGGCGGCAATGAGTTTCCAGATAACACTGATTGATTCACAGGCACATTTCCCAGGCTAGTTAATAGTGAATTACTGTTACTGGATTGTTTGGCAACTTTGGGTCTCCTTCCTCCAGAATGCTCATTTACTCCCGCTTCCTTTTCGGTATTGCTCCCTGTAGCTTCCCTCACATTTGTCTGGTCTGTGGTCCGTCGGGAGAATTATAATTACCCACTATACCAGTTTGTGCAGACGAGGATAATTGAAGCTGGTCATCTATAGAGATAATATCCTGGGCCGGCGTGGTAGGAGGATGGACTGTCACCGATGCCTTTAAAATGTTCATTCGAGGTAGATGTCTCAGGGGTACGGGCATTAGCGAAATGTCCCATGGATGATCTCTTTGCCAGAGCAAGATCTTGTGAGACCCTCCGCTCCATGAGGATAACCCCTTGATCTATAACTGAATTAGCCCCAGTAATAAAGTTGTCAAGTGTCCTCGTTAAGGTCCCACTCTGAGGCACACCCTTACTTCTACCAATTTCACGTACAGACATCTTACAGTAATATCAAACAACCCAGCAGGTACTTACAGTTCAGCTTTATGGAATTAATGTACGGGTGGCATGAGTAAGAGGGGTGGCCCGGTCCGATCTCCAACGGCCTCGAACGGGCTAAAACGGGCCCGCCCTTCGCCCGGCTCGTCCCCTGCACGTACCGCGACGCGGGGTGCTGGTCTCCTTAAAAGCGCCTCCTGGGGCGGTATTGTGGCGTCAGTAGTGCCGCGCCGCTGGGGCTGCTGGATATTGCAGTCCCAGCACGGCTGCGGCGAGGTCTGTGGCGCTTGTGGTGGCGGTGGCGGTAAGTGAAATCCCCGCTTCTCCTCTCTCCCTCTCAAGACTCTCGGCGGTGGCGGCAATTATAGACAGCTCCCTGCGATGAATATTCCTCATCCTACAGTTTGAGTTTGGCTAGGAGGGAGTGGATCCTCACTGCAGAATCAAGCTTCTAGTATTTGACTATTCCGATAGCATGCTCCTACTGTCTGCAACTATTACCACTATGGCACCTTGGAAAACTATCAGAATGCAGCCATCACTTCACCTAATCACAGGTAAGAGAGAAGAACTGTAGGAGATTCATTCAACATGCAATAATCTACATACTATGGAATTTAAGTCACATACTCACCCCTCTACCGAGTCCATAGGGCTTAATATAGTTGCAGACCTTACAGACTAGGAGGAGACACAAGTGAGGGTACCGCATCTATCTATCTGTTAGTGTGTTACACTTTCAGCAGATTTCAAAAACTGGCTGCAGCCCTGTAGCAAAGGGAACAGTTTGAGGTAAAAGAGTAAACCCCCAAAAAAGATTAACATCATATGTAAATGTATTCCCCTAACACAGTGTTTCCCAAACTGTGGTCCGCGGCCCACAGGGGTCCGTGACACATTCCCAGGGGGTCCGCAGGACAGACTTGAGTGATTGCAGTCCTAGTGAAAAACTAAACACCCAAGCACTCTCACAGCGCACAAGAGCTGTGAATGTTGGCACAGGGGCGGCGAAACCACAATACAATCACGGTGAAACCACTATACAATCTGGCCAATCACCATTCAGCTTTAGGTGCAAGCTGAAGGGTGATAGGCCTTAAAGCTTATTATTTTATTATTTACTTCTGGTGTTACACTATGTCAAGCTCGCACAGCAGTGCGTGTGTTTCCTCTTGTGTTTGCGGCCAGCCCCGGGGCATTTTCCTACCATATGGCCCCTTTTGCCCTTAAGCAGAGTGCAGCTGTGCCTCTTGTATCAAAGCTGAAGAGCATTCGAGCACCTCAAACCGGCAAGAGGGCTCTTCCTCTGGAACTGCATGTGAGTGTTTTATTTAAGTGTAGGCAAGCATATACAGTAAAAGCGCGAGTATGCTTTAAAAATGTTTTTCCAGTTTTTATTTCAGCCTCATGTAACATAGCTGTTATTGTTTCAGATTGCCTATGTGTGACATTTTCATGATTTCAATGAAGTGCACGTGTGATGCACCAAGAGCTTTTGGATGCAGTTTGTTACTTGTTGACTCTTAAATTTTCTAAGTTTCACCTTAATTGTCTCAGCTCCCTGGCTCATTCGTTCCCCAATTATTATTTTTGGAGAGGGAAGGGAAAGAGTCCAATCACAGCAGGCTGGCGATAAACTATCTGGCTTGCCCCATAGCAAGTATCTCTGCTGAGTGTGTTTTCAGTGCTGCTGATGCCATTTTGACAATGAGAAGGACCAGTCTCTTACCCCAAAACATGGAGAGGTTAATGATGATCAAATTTACTCATCACTATATATTTCACCGGATTATACCATACCTGAAGTACCACAGCAGGAAGATGATGACGGGAGCTCAGTTCATGGAAGTAGTATGTCAGATTACCTACTTCTGGGCCAACCACCAGGATTTGAGGACAGGCTCTTTTCCCTGACAACTAGGCTTTCTAGTTACTTTCTTTCTTTCTTTGACGCCCAAACCCCCCAATAAATATATAGCTAATGAACATAACTTACTTTATTATTTGGGTGTGTCTGGTTGACCAATCCATCCTGCCACCTTACTCTTTTAGACACATTTTATGTATGGATTGCAGTTGCAACTGTGTGCAGTGAAGAAGTCCGAACTCACCTTAAAGCCATCTCCCTCGAGCCAGACATTGGATGGAGAATACAAACAAACGTATGCCTGCCTCTGCCTCTAACCCTGGGCCCTGACTCTTTTTCTATCCTTTCCTTCTAGCCTAGAGGGACTGTCCCACATGTGACATTATTATTAATTGGATTTACAGTGAAGAAATGGATGATCTGTATTCTGCAATGTTCCACTAATCGATCAAGGTGAGCACACCAGAAGAACAAGTAAATGATGGCATGCATTGCACGCTGAGTGATTGTTGTTTGTTGTGATGTCAAGTTGTGAATGATGATATGTCATTATCATCATGTGTCTGTCAACTTGAGTTGAGATTTGAGAAGAAGAGATGATTTAAGTGGTGACAGCAGGCAGTGTGAGAGTGGGTGATTGTTTGTTACGCTTAATGTGTTAGTGATGATTGTTGAGATTCACAATGTGTGGTATCCTACCGATGGCTGATCAATAATTTTCCCATAAAGGTAATTTTTTTCCTTCTTCTTTGAGAGATTGGATAGCGAGATTCCTTCACCGGGTCCACTCAATACTGTCCACACTGCTTTTGTTGTTGTTTTATGCCTACTTATATTCCTCAAAAACTAAGACCATTCCAGTCACTTAGGTAATGCAAAGCTTGCAAACACAAATCTAGTTTAATCAAGTCAACTCTACAAACAAAAAGTGACTCAGTCAAGTCAATCTTTCCCTTCTTGTTGTTCAAAAACAAAACTGTACTACTAAAGGCTGATCCATTGCATTGAGTCGGGACTATCTCGGGACACTGTTGGTAGAGAGCTGGACACCATACTGGCCTTAAAAAGTGCTCTGGACGCCCCATACAAAAAAAACAGTCTTTCAAATACTTTAGCCATGGGATTTTAAGCATATTTTCCCAGGATAAGGCTTCTCTCTGGAGTAGGTGATTTAAGGGCAGGTCTTTATTTAACCAGCATTTTAACCAGCAAATTAGTGGTCATAGTGCTATGGTATCACTTAGAAAGGGGGAACCAGATTCTTCGTGCACTATTAAGTTGGAAGTTCACCTTGGGACCCCCAACAGCTGTTTCAAAAAGTTATTTTCTGCCACCACCAGGTCATTAGCTGCCACATATCCCCAGAGTTCACTTCCATAACAGCCTATCGCCACACTCTTAGCCTGGTAGATCTTTAACAATGCAGCAATTGGACGTTTGCCCATTATCCTGGCAAAGTTAAAGGTGGCCGCATTTGCCCGGGTTATCTCCCCCCTTTTCCTCTGAACTGTAGGGCCCCATTTCAGCTGGTTATCAGAAAGGACGCACAAATATGAAAACGTTTTTGTAGTAGGGATCTTCTCCTCATTAACCCGGAATGAAAACGGCTTAATATTACGTTGCCCTACCTGCATTACAAAGGATTTTCTATTATTAATAGATAAATCACGGAATGTCATAAAGCTGTAAAAAGCTTCAAGCAAAGTTTGGCGACCTCTTGCGGTCCTAGCCAGCAAGACGGCGTCATCCGCGTATAATAAAATAGGCAACCCCTTCCGCCCAACATAAAGGTAATCAGTGCCAGTATCTAATAAAGACTCCTCCAAATTGTTAATATATAAGTTAAAAAGGAACGGTGCCAATATACAGCCGTGCCTAACTCCCCGGTGTACACCAAAGTCCCCGGACACCCTAAGATCCTGCGAATACCTTACATTATCCCTGGTATCCTGATACAGGTCCGCCAACAGGTTGACGAGATTTTGCTCCACACCCATGTTGCCCATGGCCTCCCAGAGCTTGGCCCGATCAACACAATCGAAAGCTGAGGAGAGGCCCATGAATGCCATGTGGATGGTACCCTAGCGTGCTAAGGTGTATTTTCCTAAGACCATATATAGGTTAAGACACTGTGCGATTGTGGAATGACCGGGCCGGAATCCATATTGAATTGGAGAAATTATGTCATGCTCTTCCGCCCAGGCTGTTAATGTTCAGTATTACTCCACCCACTACTTTGACCACAGAGTCCATTAAAGATATTGGCCTATAACAGGAGTGCTATTCCAGTCCCCTTTTTTAAATACTGGCACTATCGTGGAGGTCCCCCACGACCTGGGGCAGCCATGTTCTGCGGCTGCATTAAGCACAGGGGTAAGAACAGGCGCCCAAAGGTAACCCTTTATTTAAAAAGGTCCGGGGCCAATCCATCAGGGCCTGGTGCTTTATTACTTGAACATCCCGTGATACCCTTCTCAACCTCACTAATGGTAAAAAGTGGTGGGTTTACTCCTTGATTGCCTCTCATGTATTCTAACTGTGCGATGTCACTGTTAAAAATTGTACTAAAATGGGATACCCACTCATCTTCTGATATATTAGTGCCAACTGAGGTATCCCCCGGTGACTCAAATAATGGTTTGTTAATAATATCCCAGAATTTCTCGCTATTGCCAAGAATTTTGGGGTCTAGTAGATCTTGCCAAATATAATTTTTCACTTCTGACTTCCGCTTAGCCAGAGCCTTTTTATATAAAAGGCGTGATGCCCTGATCAGTAACAGGTCCCTAAGGCTAATCTTCAGGGCCGCCTTTAATTCACGGCTTGCCTTAGAGCAAGAGTGATCAAACCGCTTGGGGTCGCTACAAGCGGGGCCCGAGGATGGTACAGTTAACATTTCATCTACTTTAGATACGTTACCATCAAAAGCTAGAAGAGTATCTTGGGGGAAAGAAACTGAGGACACACAAAGTGATAACTCAGTGACACACAAATTATTAATCTTGTCATATAGTTGGTCCGAGTTCACCCACCTTGGCCCACTTTAGGCGTCGCCTTCCATCTGTGCATTTAAGAGCCCCGCCATCTAACCTTTTTTCCCGTAGTTTTAGAAGGTTGCCACCCAATAGAATGCCAACTGGGTTGTGGTCACTGTATTGGTTCTCCTGAATTTTAAAACCTAATATAGATGTACAGAGACCACTAGAGAGAAGGATATGATCAACATAAGATCCCCCATGTAGCCTTTATATGTAGGTACCAATTGAAGCATACAATCATCCACCAGAGACATGGCAAGGATTAAGTCGAATTCATTTGTGAGCTGGTTCAACAAATCACCCCGGTAAGTATGTTCAAAATGAAGGCCCTTCATCCTGTGACAGTTCAATGGTCTTATTACAGTGATCTTTGGATTCCCACAAGGGCGTACATTAAAGTCCCCTGTAATAAGGATTTGATGTGAGAGACTCTCACAATGGTTCCTAACAAAGTTGCCCAGATCAGCAATCTACAGTCCCCTTTTGGGTTTACAGCGTTATAAAAGTTAATCAAGGATAACGTTTCCTTCCCTCTTTTAACCGTCAATACTTGGATGTCAGTGTTACAAGTAGGTATCACTTTGACGGTACAGGACAATGCTAAATCAATGTACACAGCCAATCCCCCTTTAGCTCTGCCACTTCGTGACAGCTCTGCTGGTACATAAAAACTTTTATAACCTTCAATAAATATGTAATTCTCTACCAGCCAGGTCTCTTGCAGGCATATCACTGAAAAGGATTTTATGAAAGCTATCCAGATCCTTGGCTTTTCCAGCTAACCCAGTGATGTTCCAAGAAATTACATTATACTCCAAAGCCTTGGGTTCTACTGGGGCCAGAACTCGAGCTCCTATTACGCTTCCAGGCAAGCGCCATTGTTAGCTTCAATACTATCCCTTGCAACTAAAAGAGGGGCACATGATGTTTGAACATTTCCCATCTCGGTTGGTCTCTCAGGATGTACTATATTTCCCTTGTCAGAGACTCCAGGGGGGATATCACCAGGGGAAAAAAGTCAATCAACCACCTCTAATCCGCTGTACCTGTTTTGTGTAGGTAATTGACTGAAGCTACGTGGGTGCTCGTGCCAATCAACAGCCCCCCTCCCTCTGCCCCGACGCCATACTAGAGACCATTCCCCTTCCACATCTAAATTACGAGATGGAGGGTAAAAATAAGACAATGGGAGAGGTTGAATTGAAGAGTTAATACTGGGAAGTGCCCCATTACAAATATGACCTACGATACGAGGGTCCCTGAAGTTTAAGAGCACGCAATCACCTTGAATATTTTCTGGCGTGTGCCCTACACAGGGCACCCGACTCACCATCCGAATTTCACAAGTAATATTATGAGGGAGTGGTCTGTTTCTATTCAGCCAGTCAGCTGCCTTATTTTTTAGTGACATAAATGATTCCTTGTTAGGATTAATCAGCTTGGGTACCCCTGTTAAAACAACTCTGTACGGACTAGATTTGGGAGGTAAGTCAACTCTCAACTTTCTAGGTGGAACAGAATCAGGTACATCCTGGGGGATTTCTATAGGCTTAGCAATGGATTTAACAGCATCTGCCTCTGTAGATGTACCAGCGGGTAGTAGCACAGGAGCTGACGGCTTAACTATGTTCCCCCTTGAAAAAGATGGAACTTGGGATGAAGTCATAGCGTGCGACACCCCCCCCTGTACAGGATTCTGTTGACCAATACCCGGGGACAACCCAACTAGCCTGGTATTGGCCGCAATGTTCGATGTCACCTCCTGGATTTTGGCTAGCCGGAGTTCAATTTGTAAAAGCCTGTCTTCAAAGGTTTTGAAAGAAGTCTTTAATAGGGAACCTAGTTTATCGAGATCAAAGGCCTCCAATGCCATAGCTGTACCAGCAGGTTTAGATACACACGGAATCGGTGCAGGCGGCAATGAGTTTCCAGATAACACTGATTGATTCACAGGCACATTTCCCAGGCTAGTTAATAGTGAATTACTGTTACTGGATTGTTTGGCAACTTTGGGTCTCCTTCCTCCAGAATGCTCATTTACTCCCGCTTCCTTTTCGGTATTGCTCCCTGTAGCTTCCCTCACATTTGTCTGGTCTGTGGTCCGTCGGGAGAATTATAATTACCCACTATACCAGTTTGTGCAGACGAGGATAATTGAAGCTGGTCATCTATAGAGATAATATCCTGGGCCGGCGTGGTAGGAGGATGGACTGTCACCGATGCCTTTAAAATGTTCATTCGAGGTAGATGTCTCAGGGGTACGGGCATTAGCGAAATGTCCCATGGATGATCTCTTTGCCAGAGCAAGATCTTGTGAGACCCTCCGCTCCATGAGGATAACCCCTTGATCTATAACTGAATTAGCCCCAGTAATAAAGTTGTCAAGTGTCCTCGTTAAGGTCCCACTCTGAGGCACACCCTTACTTCTACCAATTTCACGTACAGACATCTTACAGTAATATCAAACAACCCAGCAGGTACTTACAGTTCAGCTTTATGGAATTAATGTACGGGTGGCATGAGTAAGAGGGGTGGCCCGGTCCGATCTCCAACGGCCTCGAACGGGCTAAAACGGGCCCGCCCTTCGCCCGGCTCGTCCCCTGCACGTACCGCGACGCGGGGTGCTGGTCTCCTTAAAAGCGCCTCCTGGGGCGGTATTGTGGCGTCAGTAGTGCCGCGCCGCTGGGGCTGCTGGATATTGCAGTCCCAGCACGGCTGCGGCGAGGTCTGTGGCGCTTGTGGTGGCGGTGGCGGTAAGTGAAATCCCCGCTTCTCCTCTCTCCCTCTCAAGACTCTCGGCGGTGGCGGCAATTATAGACAGCTCCCTGCGATGAATATTCCTCATCCTACAGTTTGAGTTTGGCTAGGAGGGAGTGGATCCTCACTGCAGAATCAAGCTTCTAGTATTTGACTATTCCGATAGCATGCTCCTACTGTCTGCAACTATTACCACTATGGCACCTTGGAAAACTATCAGAATGCAGCCATCACTTCACCTAATCACAGGTAAGAGAGAAGAACTGTAGGAGATTCATTCAACATGCAATAATCTACATACTATGGAATTTAAGTCACATACTCACCCCTCTACCGAGTCCATAGGGCTTAATATAGTTGCAGACCTTACAGACTAGGAGGAGACACAAGTGAGGGTACCGCATCTATCTATCTGTTAGTGTGTTACACTTTCAGCAGATTTCAAAAACTGGCTGCAGCCCTGTAGCAAAGGGAACAGTTTGAGGTAAAAGAGTAAACCCCCAAAAAAGATTAACATCATATGTAAATGTATTCCCCTAACACAGTGTTTCCCAAACTGTGGTCCGCGGCCCACAGGGGTCCGTGACACATTCCCAGGGGGTCCGCAGGACAGACTTGAGTGATTGCAGTCCTAGTGAAAAACTAAACACCCAAGCACTCTCACAGCGCACAAGAGCTGTGAATGTTGGCACAGGGGCGGCGAAACCACAATACAATCACGGTGAAACCACTATACAATCTGGCCAATCACCATTCAGCTTTAGGTGCAAGCTGAAGGGTGATAGGCCTTAAAGCTTATTATTTTATTATTTACTTCTGGTGTTACACTATGTCAAGCTCGCACAGCAGTGCGTGTGTTTCCTCTTGTGTTTGCGGCCAGCCCCGGGGCATTTTCCTACCATATGGCCCCTTTTGCCCTTAAGCAGAGTGCAGCTGTGCCTCTTGTATCAAAGCTGAAGAGCATTCGAGCACCTCAAACCGGCAAGAGGGCTCTTCCTCTGGAACTGCATGTGAGTGTTTTATTTAAGTGTAGGCAAGCATATACAGTAAAAGCGCGAGTATGCTTTAAAAATGTTTTTCCAGTTTTTATTTCAGCCTCATGTAACATAGCTGTTATTGTTTCAGATTGCCTATGTGTGACATTTTCATGATTTCAATGAAGTGCACGTGTGATGCACCAAGAGCTTTTGGATGCAGTTTGTTACTTGTTGACTCTTAAATTTTCTAAGTTTCACCTTAATTGTCTCAGCTCCCTGGCTCATTCGTTCCCCAATTATTATTTTTGGGGAGGGAAGGGAAAGAGTCCAATCACAGCAGGCTGGCGATAAACTATCTGGCTTGCCCCATAGCAAGTATCTCTGCTGAGTGTGTTTTCAGTGCTGCTGATGCCATTTTGACAATGAGAAGGACCAGTCTCTTACCCCAAAACATGGAGAGGTTAATGATGATCAAATTTACTCATCACTATATATTTCACCGGATTATACCATACCTGAAGTACCACAGCAGGAAGATGATGACGGGAGCTCAGTTCATGGAAGTAGTATGTCAGATTACCTACTTCTGGGCCAACCACCAGGATTTGAGGACAGGCTCTTTTCCCTGACAACTAGGCTTTCTAGTTACTTTCTTTCTTTCTTTGACGCCCAAACCCCCCAATAAATATATAGCTAATGAACATAACTTACTTTATTATTTGGGTGTGTCTGGTTGACCAATCCATCCTGCCACCTTACTCTTTTAGACACATTTTATGTATGGATTGCAGTTGCAACTGTGTGCAGTGAAGAAGTCCGAACTCACCTTAAAGCCATCTCCCTCGAGCCAGACATTGGATGGAGAATACAAACAAACGTATGCCTGCCTCTGCCTCTAACCCTGGGCCCTGACTCTTTTTCTATCCTTTCCTTCTAGCCTAGAGGGACTGTCCCACATGTGACATTATTATTAATTGGATTTACAGTGAAGAAATGGATGATCTGTATTCTGCAATGTTCCACTAATCGATCAAGGTGAGCACACCAGAAGAACAAGTAAATGATGGCATGCATTGCACGCTGAGTGATTGTTGTTTGTTGTGATGTCAAGTTGTGAATGATGATATGTCATTATCATCATGTGTCTGTCAACTTGAGTTGAGATTTGAGAAGAAGAGATGATTTAAGTGGTGACAGCAGGCAGTGTGAGAGTGGGTGATTGTTTGTTACGCTTAATGTGTTAGTGATGATTGTTGAGATTCACAATGTGTGGTATCCTACCGATGGCTGATCAATAATTTTCCCATAAAGGTAATTTTTTTCCTTCTTCTTTGAGAGATTGGATAGCGAGATTCCTTCACCGGGTCCACTCAATACTGTCCACACTGCTTTTGTTGTTGTTTTATGCCTACTTATATTCCTCAAAAACTAAGACCATTCCAGTCACTTAGGTAATGCAAAGCTTGCAAACACAAATCTAGTTTAATCAAGTCAACTCTACAAACAAAAAGTGACTCAGTCAAGTCAATCTTTCCCTTCTTGTTGTTCAAAAACAAAACTGTACTACTAAAGGCTGATCCATTGCATTGAGTCGGGACTATCTCGGGACACTGTTGGTAGAGAGCTGGACACCATACTGGCCTTAAAAAGTGCTCTGGACGCCCCATACAAAAAAAACAGTCTTTCAAATACTTTAGCCATGGGATTTTAAGCATATTTTCCCAGGATAAGGCTTCTCTCTGGAGTAGGTGATTTAAGGGCAGGTCTTTATTTAACCAGCATTTTAACCAGCAAATTAGTGGTCATAGTGCTATGGTATCACTTAGAAAGGGGGAACCAGATTCTTCGTGCACTATTAAGTTGGAAGTTCACCTTGGGACCCCCAACAGCTGTTTCAAAAAGTTATTTTCTGCCACCACCAGGTCATTAGCTGCCACATATCCCCAGAGTTCACTTCCATAACAGCCTATCGCCACACTCTTAGCCTGGTAGATCTTTAACAATGCAGCAATTGGACGTTTGCCCATTATCCTGGCAAAGTTAAAGGTGGCCGCATTTGCCCGGGTTATCTCCCCCCTTTTCCTCTGAACTGTAGGGCCCCATTTCAGCTGGTTATCAGAAAGGACGCACAAATATGAAAACGTTTTTGTAGTAGGGATCTTCTCCTCATTAACCCGGAATGAAAACGGCTTAATATTACGTTGCCCTACCTGCATTACAAAGGATTTTCTATTATTAATAGATAAATCACGGAATGTCATAAAGCTGTAAAAAGCTTCAAGCAAAGTTTGGCGACCTCTTGCGGTCCTAGCCAGCAAGACGGCGTCATCCGCGTATAATAAAATAGGCAACCCCTTCCGCCCAACATAAAGGTAATCAGTGCCAGTATCTAATAAAGACTCCTCCAAATTGTTAATATATAAGTTAAAAAGGAACGGTGCCAATATACAGCCGTGCCTAACTCCCCGGTGTACACCAAAGTCCCCGGACACCCTAAGATCCTGCGAATACCTTACATTATCCCTGGTATCCTGATACAGGTCCGCCAACAGGTGGACGAGATTTTGCTCCACACCCATGTTGCCCATGGCCTCCCAGAGCTTGGCCCGATCAACACAATCGAAAGCTGAGGAGAGGCCCATGAATGCCATGTGGATGGTACCCTAGCGTGCTAAGGTGTATTTTCCTAAGACCATATATAGGTTAAGACACTGTGCGATTGTGGAATGACCGGGCCGGAATCCATATTGAATTGGAGAAATTATGTCATGCTCTTCCGCCCAGGCTGTTAATGTTCAGTATTACTCCACCCACTACTTTGACCACAGAGTCCATTAAAGATATTGGCCTATAACAGGAGTGCTATTCCAGTCCCCTTTTTTAAATACTGGCACTATCGTGGAGGTCCCCCACGACCTTGGGCAGCCATGTTCTGCGGCTGCATTAAGCACAGGGGTAAGAACAGGCGCCCAAAGGTAACCCTTTATTTAAAAAGGTCCGGGGCCAATCCATCAGGGCCTGGTGCTTTATTACTTGAACATCCCGTGATACCCTTCTCAACCTCACTAATGGTAAAAAGTGGTGGGTTTACTCCTTGATTGCCTCTCATGTATTCTAACTGTGCGATGTCACTGTTAAAAATTGTACTAAAATGGGATACCCACTCATCTTCTGATATATTAGTGCCAACTGAGGTATCCCCCGGTGACTCAAATAATGGTTTGTTAATAATATCCCAGAATTTCTCGCTATTGCCAAGAATTTTGGGGTCTAGTAGATCTTGCCAAATATAATTTTTCACTTCTGACTTCCGCTTAGCCAGAGCCTTTTTATATAAAAGGCGTGATGCCCTGATCAGTAACAGGTCCCTAAGGCTAATCTTCAGGGCCGCCTTTAATTCACGGCTTGCCTTAGAGCAAGAGTGATCAAACCGCTTGGGGTCGCTACAAGCGGGGCCCGAGGATGGTACAGTTAACATTTCATCTACTTTAGATACGTTACCATCAAAAGCTAGAAGAGTATCTTGGGGGAAAGAAACTGAGGACACACAAAGTGATAACTCAGTGACACACAAATTATTAATCTTGTCATATAGTTGGTCCGAGTTCACCCACCTTGGCCCACTTTAGGCGTCGCCTTCCATCTGTGCATTTAAGAGCCCCGCCATCTAACCTTTTTTCCCGTAGTTTTAGAAGGTTGCCACCCAATAGAATGCCAACTGGGTTGTGGTCACTGTATTGGTTCTCCTGAATTTTAAAACCTAATATAGATGTACAGAGACCACTAGAGAGAAGGATATGATCAACATAAGATCCCCCATGTAGCCTTTATATGTAGGTACCAATTGAAGCATACAATCATCCACCAGAGACATGGCAAGGATTAAGTCGAATTCATTTGTGAGCTGGTTCAACAAATCACCCCGGTAAGTATGTTCAAAATGAAGGCCCTTCATCCTGTGACAGTTCAATGGTCTTATTACAGTGATCTTTGGATTCCCACAAGGGCGTACATTAAAGTCCCCTGTAATAAGGATTCGATGTGAGAGACTCTCACAATGGTTCCTAACAAAGTTGCCCAGATCAGCAATCTACAGTCCCCTTTTGGGTTTACAGCGTTATAAAAGTTAATCAAGGATAACGTTTCCTTCCCTCTTTTAACCGTCAATACTTGGATGTCAGTGTTACAAGTAGGTATCACTTTGACGGTACAGGACAATGCTAAATCAATGTACACAGCCAATCCCCCTTTAGCTCTGCCACTTCGTGACAGCTCTGCTGGTACATAAAAACTTTTATAACCTTCAATAAATATGTAATTCTCTACCAGCCAGGTCTCTTGCAGGCATATCACTGAAAAGGATTTTATGAAAGCTATCCAGATCCTTGGCTTTTCCAGCTAACCCAGTGATGTTCCAAGAAATTACATTATACTCCAAAGCCTTGGGTTCTACTGGGGCCAGAACTCGAGCTCCTATTACGCTTCCAGGCAAGCGCCATTGTTAGCTTCAATACTATCCCTTGCAACTAAAAGAGGGGCACATGATGTTTGAACATTTCCCATCTCGGTTGGTCTCTCAGGATGTACTATATTTCCCTTGTCAGAGACTCCAGGGGGGATATCACCAGGGGAAAAAAGTCAATCAACCACCTCTAATCCGCTGTACCTATTTTGTGTAGGTAATTGACTGAAGCTACGTGGGTGCTCGTGCCAATCAACAGCCCCCCTCCCTCTGCCCCGACGCCATACTAGAGACCATTCCCCTTCCACATCTAAATTACGAGATGGAGGGTAAAAATAAGACAATGGGAGAGGTTGAATTGAAGAGTTAATACTGGGAAGTGCCCCATTACAAATATGACCTACGATACGAGGGTCCCTGAAGTTTAAGAGCACGCAATCACCTTGAATATTTTCTGGCGTGTGCCCTACACAGGGCACCCGACTCACCATCCGAATTTCACAAGTAATATTATGAGGGAGTGGTCTGTTTCTATTCAGCCAGTCAGCTGCCTTATTTTTTAGTGACATAAATGATTCCTTGTTAGGATTAATCAGCTTGGGTACCCCTGTTAAAACAACTCTGTACGGACTAGATTTGGGAGGTAAGTCAACTCTCAACTTTCTAGGTGGAACAGAATCAGGTACATCCTGGGGGATTTCTATAGGCTTAGCAATGGATTTAACAGCATCTGCCTCTGTAGATGTACCAGCGGGTAGTAGCACAGGAGCTGACGGCTTAACTATGTTCCCCCTTGAAAAAGATGGAACTTGGGATGAAGTCATAGCGTGCGACACCCCCCCCTGTACAGGATTCTGTTGACCAATACCCGGGGACAACCCAACTAGCCTGGTATTGGCCGCAATGTTCGATGTCACCTCCTGGATTTTGGCTAGCCGGAGTTCAATTTGTAAAAGCCTGTCTTCAAAGGTTTTGAAAGAAGTCTTTAATAGGGAACCTAGTTTATCGAGATCAAAGGCCTCCAATGCCATAGCTGTACCAGCAGGTTTAGATACACACGGAATCGGTGCAGGCGGCAATGAGTTTCCAGATAACACTGATTGATTCACAGGCACATTTCCCAGGCTAGTTAATAGTGAATTACTGTTACTGGATTGTTTGGCAACTTTGGGTCTCCTTCCTCCAGAATGCTCATTTACTCCCGCTTCCTTTTCGGTATTGCTCCCTGTAGCTTCCCTCACATTTGTCTGGTCTGTGGTCCGTCGGGAGAATTATAATTACCCACTATACCAGTTTGTGCAGACGAGGATAATTGAAGCTGGTCATCTATAGAGATAATATCCTGGGCCGGCGTGGTAGGAGGATGGACTGTCACCGATGCCTTTAAAATGTTCATTCGAGGTAGATGTCTCAGGGGTACGGGCATTAGCGAAATGTCCCATGGATGATCTCTTTGCCAGAGCAAGATCTTGTGAGACCCTCCGCTCCATGAGGATAACCCCTTGATCTATAACTGAATTAGCCCCAGTAATAAAGTTGTCAAGTGTCCTCGTTAAGGTCCCACTCTGAGGCACACCCTTACTTCTACCAATTTCACGTACAGACATCTTACAGTAATATCAAACAACCCAGCAGGTACTTACAGTTCAGCTTTATGGAATTAATGTACGGGTGGCATGAGTAAGAGGGGTGGCCCGGTCCGATCTCCAACGGCCTCGAACGGGCTAAAACGGGCCCGCCCTTCGCCCGGCTCGTCCCCTGCACGTACCGCGACGCGGGGTGCTGGTCTCCTTAAAAGCGCCTCCTGGGGCGGTATTGTGGCGTCAGTAGTGCCGCGCCGCTGGGGCTGCTGGATATTGCAGTCCCAGCACGGCTGCGGCGAGGTCTGTGGCGCTTGTGGTGGCGGTGGCGGTAAGTGAAATCCCCGCTTCTCCTCTCTCCCTCTCAAGACTCTCGGCGGTGGCGGCAATTATAGACAGCTCCCTGCGATGAATATTCCTCATCCTACAGTTTGAGTTTGGCTAGGAGGGAGTGGATCCTCACTGCAGAATCAAGCTTCTAGTATTTGACTATTCCGATAGCATGCTCCTACTGTCTGCAACTATTACCACTATGGCACCTTGGAAAACTATCAGAATGCAGCCATCACTTCACCTAATCACAGGTAAGAGAGAAGAACTGTAGGAGATTCATTCAACATGCAATAATCTACATACTATGGAATTTAAGTCACATACTCACCCCTCTACCGAGTCCATAGGGCTTAATATCAGTGGCGGCTGGTGACATTTGAAAGTGGTAGGGCGTAAAACAATTCCCGTACTGCACTCGGGCCCTCAGTACACGTTGCCGAGTGAGGTCTCGCAAGAGACACCTTAAATACACCGCCTCCCCCGCCCCAGCACTATGGACACACAAAAAATGGCCCCAAACATACTTGCTCCTGCTCAAAGCAGGTAGCAAATGAGTGCGGATTTTGACCCGTTTCCCTCAGAAGAGGTAAATATGAGACGGAGGGTGTCTCCATGTTAATCCCCATTCAGATACATTAGCCACTGCTTTCTCTCGTGAATACCAAAGCTGGAGCTCCCAGCCCGCCCCTCCTCTCAGTCAGGAGGAAGAGGGCTCCACTGACTGCTGGTTCGAGGACCACGCCCACTTCTTTCCCACTTCGCTAGCAGATAGCATCGGCAAAACAAAATACACTAAACATCTCTTCATGCACGGAATATAAAGTACGAAGTGACACGGCGCGCAGGAGAAACAGGGTTATACGACATGAGAACACTGTCACCCCTACAAGCCTCATTTCACGCTCCATGCACGATCGCAACTAGCAACACAGATTGCCCTAACCATTAACCATATCGCTTTGTATAAGGTAAAAGATCGCTTCCAGCTTACTGTCATTAAGGTTACATTTAAAATTAATTTAAATATAACAAACTTACCTTGGCTTCCCGACTCGAGTCCCGAGACTGCTCCCGCCGTCCTGCATTTGAATACCGCCGCTCTCCTCACGGAAGCCTGCAGGCAGCCTCCCTCCCCTCCATGGCAGCCAGCGCTGATTGGTTCGGCTGGCTGCCCTAAATACGTCATTTCTCCGAGTCTGCATCCTGCAGAACGGAGAATGGGAGGAGGCTTGGGGGAGTGGCTTGCCCACTGTTGCTAATACTGTCTGTTTGGACTGCCTCTCAGGCTGTCCAAACAGTCCGTATTCACAACATTGGGCAAGCCACTCCCCCAAGCCACTCCCCCCTGCCCTGAGGCTCGAGTTAGTAACCAGGAAGTTCGCTGATTTCTCGCCGTGCAAGAAGGGCAGGCAGAAACAAATGGTAGTTATAAATAAATAACTACCATTTGTTTCTGCCTTCTTCTCGCACGGCGAGAAATCAGGGGGGGCGGCGCCCAAACGCCCCAATGTAGAAACCGCCACTGCTTAATATAGTTGCAGACCTTACAGACTAGGAGGAGACACAAGTGAGGGTACCGCATCTATCTATCTGTTAGTGTGTTACACTTTCAGCAGATTTCAAAAACTGGCTGCAGCCCTGTAGCAAAGGGAACAGTTTGAGGTAAAAGAGTAAACCCCCAAAAAAGATTAACATCATATGTAAATGTATTCCCCTAACACAGTGTTTCCCAAACTGTGGTCCGCGGCCCACAGGGGTCCGTGACACATTCCCAGGGGGTCCGCAGGACAGACTTGAGTGATTGCAGTCCTAGTGAAAAACTAAACACCCAAGCACTCTCACAGCGCACAAGAGCTGTGAATGTTGGCACAGGGGCGGCGAAACCACAATACAATCACGGTGAAACCACTATACAATCTGGCCAATCACCATTCAGCTTTAGGTGCAAGCTGAAGGGTGATAGGCCTTAAAGCTTATTATTTTATTATTTACTTCTGGTGTTACACTATGTCAAGCTCGCACAGCAGTGCGTGTGTTTCCTCTTGTGTTTGCGGCCAGCCCCGGGGCATTTTCCTACCATATGGCCCCTTTTGCCCTTAAGCAGAGTGCAGCTGTGCCTCTTGTATCAAAGCTGAAGAGCATTCGAGCACCTCAAACCGGCAAGAGGGCTCTTCCTCTGGAACTGCATGTGAGTGTTTTATTTAAGTGTAGGCAAGCATATACAGTAAAAGCGCGAGTATGCTTTAAAAATGTTTTTCCAGTTTTTATTTCAGCCTCATGTAACATAGCTGTTATTGTTTCAGATTGCCTATGTGTGACATTTTCATGATTTCAATGAAGTGCACGTGTGATGCACCAAGAGCTTTTGGATGCAGTTTGTTACTTGTTGACTCTTAAATTTTCTAAGTTTCACCTTAATTGTCTCAGCTCCCTGGCTCATTCGTTCCCCAATTATTATTTTTGGGGAGGGAAGGGAAAGAGTCCAATCACAGCAGGCTGGCGATAAACTATCTGGCTTGCCCCATAGCAAGTATCTCTGCTGAGTGTGTTTTCAGTGCTGCTGATGCCATTTTGACAATGAGAAGGACCAGTCTCTTACCCCAAAACATGGAGAGGTTAATGATGATCAAATTTACTCATCACTATATATTTCACCGGATTATACCATACCTGAAGTACCACAGCAGGAAGATGATGACGGGAGCTCAGTTCATGGAAGTAGTATGTCAGATTACCTACTTCTGGGCCAACCACCAGGATTTGAGGACAGGCTCTTTTCCCTGACAACTAGGCTTTCTAGTTACTTTCTTTCTTTCTTTGACGCCCAAACCCCCCAATAAATATATAGCTAATGAACATAACTTACTTTATTATTTGGGTGTGTCTGGTTGACCAATCCATCCTGCCACCTTACTCTTTTAGACACATTTTATGTATGGATTGCAGTTGCAACTGTGTGCAGTGAAGAAGTCCGAACTCACCTTAAAGCCATCTCCCTCGAGCCAGACATTGGATGGAGAATACAAACAAACGTATGCCTGCCTCTGCCTCTAACCCTGGGCCCTGACTCTTTTTCTATCCTTTCCTTCTAGCCTAGAGGGACTGTCCCACATGTGACATTATTATTAATTGGATTTACAGTGAAGAAATGGATGATCTGTATTCTGCAATGTTCCACTAATCGATCAAGGTGAGCACACCAGAAGAACAAGTAAATGATGGCATGCATTGCACGCTGAGTGATTGTTGTTTGTTGTGATGTCAAGTTGTGAATGATGATATGTCATTATCATCATGTGTCTGTCAACTTGAGTTGAGATTTGAGAAGAAGAGATGATTTAAGTGGTGACAGCAGGCAGTGTGAGAGTGGGTGATTGTTTGTTACGCTTAATGTGTTAGTGATGATTGTTGAGATTCACAATGTGTGGTATCCTACCGATGGCTGATCAATAATTTTCCCATAAAGGTAATTTTTTTCCTTCTTCTTTGAGAGATTGGATAGCGAGATTCCTTCACCGGGTCCACTCAATACTGTCCACACTGCTTTTGTTGTTGTTTTATGCCTACTTATATTCCTCAAAAACTAAGACCATTCCAGTCACTTAGGTAATGCAAAGCTTGCAAACACAAATCTAGTTTAATCAAGTCAACTCTACAAACAAAAAGTGACTCAGTCAAGTCAATCTTTCCCTTCTTGTTGTTCAAAAACAAAACTGTACTACTAAAGGCTGATCCATTGCATTGAGTCGGGACTATCTCGGGACACTGTTGGTAGAGAGCTGGACACCATACTGGCCTTAAAAAGTGCTCTGGACGCCCCATACAAAAAAAACAGTCTTTCAAATACTTTAGCCATGGGATTTTAAGCATATTTTCCCAGGATAAGGCTTCTCTCTGGAGTAGGTGATTTAAGGGCAGGTCTTTATTTAACCAGCATTTTAACCAGCAAATTAGTGGTCATAGTGCTATGGTATCACTTAGAAAGGGGGAACCAGATTCTTCGTGCACTATTAAGTTGGAAGTTCACCTTGGGACCCCCAACAGCTGTTTCAAAAAGTTATTTTCTGCCACCACCAGGTCATTAGCTGCCACATATCCCCAGAGTTCACTTCCATAACAGCCTATCGCCACACTCTTAGCCTGGTAGATCTTTAACAATGCAGCAATTGGACGTTTGCCCATTATCCTGGCAAAGTTAAAGGTGGCCGCATTTGCCCGGGTTATCTCCCCCCTTTTCCTCTGAACTGTAGGGCCCCATTTCAGCTGGTTATCAGAAAGGACGCACAAATATGAAAACGTTTTTGTAGTAGGGATCTTCTCCTCATTAACCCGGAATGAAAACGGCTTAATATTACGTTGCCCTACCTGCATTACAAAGGATTTTCTATTATTAATAGATAAATCACGGAATGTCATAAAGCTGTAAAAAGCTTCAAGCAAAGTTTGGCGACCTCTTGCGGTCCTAGCCAGCAAGACGGCGTCATCCGCGTATAATAAAATAGGCAACCCCTTCCGCCCAACATAAAGGTAATCAGTGCCAGTATCTAATAAAGACTCCTCCAAATTGTTAATATATAAGTTAAAAAGGAACGGTGCCAATATACAGCCGTGCCTAACTCCCCGGTGTACACCAAAGTCCCCGGACACCCTAAGATCCTGCGAATACCTTACATTATCCCTGGTATCCTGATACAGGTTCGCCAACAGGTTGACGAGATTTTGCTCCACACCCATGTTGCCCATGGCCTCCCAGAGCTTGGCCCGATCAACACAATCGAAAGCTGAGGAGAGGCCCATGAATGCCATGTGGATGGTACCCTAGCGTGCTAAGGTGTATTTTCCTAAGACCATATATAGGTTAAGACACTGTGCGATTGTGGAATGACCGGGCCGGAATCCATATTGAATTGGAGAAATTATGTCATGCTCTTCCGCCCAGGCTGTTAATGTTCAGTATTACTCCACCCACTACTTTGACCACAGAGTCCATTAAAGATATTGGCCTATAACAGGAGTGCTATTCCAGTCCCCTTTTTTAAATACTGGCACTATCGTGGAGGTCCCCCACGACCTTGGGCAGCCATGTTCTGCGGCTGCATTAAGCACAGGGGTAAGAACAGGCGCCCAAAGGTAACCCTTTATTTAAAAAGGTCCGGGGCCAATCCATCAGGGCCTGGTGCTTTATTACTTGAACATCCCGTGATACCCTTCTCAACCTCACTAATGGTAAAAAGTGGTGGGTTTACTCCTTGATTGCCTCTCATGTATTCTAACTGTGCGATGTCACTGTTAAAAATTGTACTAAAATGGGATACCCACTCATCTTCTGATATATTAGTGCCAACTGAGGTATCCCCCGGTGACTCAAATAATGGTTTGTTAATAATATCCCAGAATTTCTCGCTATTGCCAAGAATTTTGGGGTCTAGTAGATCTTGCCAAATATAATTTTTCACTTCTGACTTCCGCTTAGCCAGAGCCTTTTTATATAAAAGGCGTGATGCCCTGATCAGTAACAGGTCCCTAAGGCTAATCTTCAGGGCCGCCTTTAATTCACGGCTTGCCTTAGAGCAAGAGTGATCAAACCGCTTGGGGTCGCTACAAGCGGGGCCCGAGGATGGTACAGTTAACATTTCATCTACTTTAGATACGTTACCATCAAAAGCTAGAAGAGTATCTTGGGGGAAAGAAACTGAGGACACACAAAGTGATAACTCAGTGACACACAAATTATTAATCTTGTCATATAGTTGGTCCGAGTTCACCCACCTTGGCCCACTTTAGGCGTCGCCTTCCATCTGTGCATTTAAGAGCCCCGCCATCTAACCTTTTTTCCCGTAGTTTTAGAAGGTTGCCACCCAATAGAATGCCAACTGGGTTGTGGTCACTGTATTGGTTCTCCTGAATTTTAAAACCTAATATAGATGTACAGAGACCACTAGAGAGAAGGATATGATCAACATAAGATCCCCCATGTAGCCTTTATATGTAGGTACCAATTGAAGCATACAATCATCCACCAGAGACATGGCAAGGATTAAGTCGAATTCATTTGTGAGCTGGTTCAACAAATCACCCCGGT
Organism: Lissotriton vulgaris; assembly: GCF_964263255.1. Taxonomy (NCBI): domain Eukaryota; kingdom Metazoa; phylum Chordata; class Amphibia; order Caudata; family Salamandridae; genus Lissotriton; species Lissotriton vulgaris. Next base: position 1,337,938,259 of record NC_141687.1, read on the forward strand.
AAGTATGTTCAAAATGAAGGCCCTTCATCCTGTGACAGTTCAATGGTCTTATTACAGTGATCTTTGGATTCCCACAAGGGCGTACATTAAAGTCCCCTGTAATAAGGATTCGATGTGAGAGACTCTCACAATGGTTCCTAACAAAGTTGCCCAGATCAGCAATCTACAGTCCCCTTTTGGGTTTACAGCGTTATAAAAGTTAATCAAGGATAACGTTTCCTTCCCTCTTTTAACCGTCAATACTTGGATGTCAGTGTTACAAGTAGGTATCACTTTGACGGTACAGGACAATGCTAAATCAATGTACACAGCCAATCCCCCTTTAGCTCTGCCACTTCGTGACAGCTCTGCTGGTACATAAAAACTTTTATAACCTTCAATAAATATGTAATTCTCTACCAGCCAGGTCTCTTGCAGGCATATCACTGAAAAGGATTTTATGAAAGCTATCCAGATCCTTGGCTTTTCCAGCTAACCCAGTGATGTTCCAAGAAATTACATTATACTCCAAAGCCTTGGGTTCTACTGGGGCCAGAACTCGAGCTCCTATTACGCTTCCAGGCAAGCGCCATTGTTAGCTTCAATACTATCCCTTGCAACTAAAAGAGGGGCACATGATGTTTGAACATTTCCCATCTCGGTTGGTCTCTCAGGATGTACTATATTTCCCTTGTCAGAGACTCCAGGGGGGATATCACCAGGGGAAAAAAGTCAATCAACCACCTCTAATCCGCTGTACCTATTTTGTGTAGGTAATTGACTGAAGCTACGTGGGTGCTCGTGCCAATCAACAGCCCCCCTCCCTCTGCCCCGACGCCATACTAGAGACCATTCCCCTTCCACATCTAAATTACGAGATGGAGGGTAAAAATAAGACAATGGGAGAGGTTGAATTGAAGAGTTAATACTGGGAAGTGCCCCATTACAAATATGACCTACGATACGAGGGTCCCTGAAGTTTAAGAGCACGCAATCACCTTGAATATTTTCTGGCGTGTGCCCTACACAGGGCACCCGACTCACCATCCGAATTTCACAAGTAATATTATGAGGGAGTGGTCTGTTTCTATTCAGCCAGTCAGCTGCCTTATTTTTTAGTGACATAAATGATTCCTTGTTAGGATTAATCAGCTTGGGTACCCCTGTTAAAACAACTCTGTACGGACTAGATTTGGGAGGTAAGTCAACTCTCAACTTTCTAGGTGGAACAGAATCAGGTACATCCTGGGGGATTTCTATAGGCTTAGCAATGGATTTAACAGCATCTGCCTCTGTAGATGTACCAGCGGGTAGTAGCACAGGAGCTGACGGCTTAACTATGTTCCCCCTTGAAAAAGATGGAACTTGGGATGAAGTCATAGCGTGCGACACCCCCCCCTGTACAGGATTCTGTTGACCAATACCCGGGGACAACCCAACTAGCCTGGTATTGGCCGCAATGTTCGATGTCACCTCCTGGATTTTGGCTAGCCGGAGTTCAATTTGTAAAAGCCTGTCTTCAAAGGTTTTGAAAGAAGTCTTTAATAGGGAACCTAGTTTATCGAGATCAAAGGCCTCCAATGCCATAGCTGTACCAGCAGGTTTAGATACACACGGAATCGGTGCAGGCGGCAATGAGTTTCCAGATAACACTGATTGATTCACAGGCACATTTCCCAGGCTAGTTAATAGTGAATTACTGTTACTGGATTGTTTGGCAACTTTGGGTCTCCTTCCTCCAGAATGCTCATTTACTCCCGCTTCCTTTTCGGTATTGCTCCCTGTAGCTTCCCTCACATTTGTCTGGTCTGTGGTCCGTCGGGAGAATTATAATTACCCACTATACCAGTTTGTGCAGACGAGGATAATTGAAGCTGGTCATCTATAGAGATAATATCCTGGGCCGGCGTGGTAGGAGGATGGACTGTCACCGATGCCTTTAAAATGTTCATTCGAGGTAGATGTCTCAGGGGTACGGGCATTAGCGAAATGTCCCATGGATGATCTCTTTGCCAGAGCAAGATCTTGTGAGACCCTCCGCTCCATGAGGATAACCCCTTGATCTATAACTGAATTAGCCCCAGTAATAAAGTTGTCAAGTGTCCTCGTTAAGGTCCCACTCTGAGGCACACCCTTACTTCTACCAATTTCACGTACAGACATCTTACAGTAATATCAAACAACCCAGCAGGTACTTACAGTTCAGCTTTATGGAATTAATGTACGGGTGGCATGAGTAAGAGGGGTGGCCCGGTCCGATCTCCAACGGCCTCGAACGGGCTAAAACGGGCCCGCCCTTCGCCCGGCTCGTCCCCTGCACGTACCGCGACGCGGGGTGCTGGTCTCCTTAAAAGCGCCTCCTGGGGCGGTATTGTGGCGTCAGTAGTGCCGCGCCGCTGGGGCTGCTGGATATTGCAGTCCCAGCACGGCTGCGGCGAGGTCTGTGGCGCTTGTGGTGGCGGTGGCGGTAAGTGAAATCCCCGCTTCTCCTCTCTCCCTCTCAAGACTCTCGGCGGTGGCGGCAATTATAGACAGCTCCCTGCGATGAATATTCCTCATCCTACAGTTTGAGTTTGGCTAGGAGGGAGTGGATCCTCACTGCAGAATCAAGCTTCTAGTATTTGACTATTCCGATAGCATGCTCCTACTGTCTGCAACTATTACCACTATGGCACCTTGGAAAACTATCAGAATGCAGCCATCACTTCACCTAATCACAGGTAAGAGAGAAGAACTGTAGGAGATTCATTCAACATGCAATAATCTACATACTATGGAATTTAAGTCACATACTCACCCCTCTACCGAGTCCATAGGGCTTAATATAGTTGCAGACCTTACAGACTAGGAGGAGACACAAGTGAGGGTACCGCATCTATCTATCTGTTAGTGTGTTACACTTTCAGCAGATTTCAAAAACTGGCTGCAGCCCTGTAGCAAAGGGAACAGTTTGAGGTAAAAGAGTAAACCCCCAAAAAAGATTAACATCATATGTAAATGTATTCCCCTAACACAGCGTTTCCCAAACTGTGGTCCGCGGCCCACAGGGGTCCGTGACACATTCCCAGGGGGTCCGCAGGACAGACTTGAGTGACTGCAGTCCTAGTGAAAAACTAAACACCCAAGCACTCTCACAGCGCACAAGAGCTGTGAATGTTGGCACAGGGGCGGCGAAACCACAATACAATCATGGTGAAACCACTATACAATCTGGCCAATCACCATTCAGCTTTAGGTGCAAGCTGAAGGGTGATAGGCCTTAAAGCTTATTATTTTATTATTTACTTCTGGTGTTACACTATGTCAAGCTCGCACAGCAGTGCGTGTGTTTCCTCTTGTGTTTGCGGCCAGCCCCGGGGCATTTTCCTACCATATGGCCCCTTTTGCCCTTAAGCAGAGTGCAGCTGTGCCTCTTGTATCAAAGCTGAAGAGCATTCGAGCACCTCAAACCGGCAAGAGGGCTCTTCCTCTGGAACTGCATGTGAGTGTTTTATTTAAGTGTAGGCAAGCATATACAGTAAAAGCGCGAGTATGCTTTAAAAATGTTTTTCCAGTTTTTATTTCAGCCTCATGTAACATAGCTGTTATTGTTTCAGATTGCCTATGTGTGACATTTTCATGATTTCAATGAAGTGCACGTGTGATGCACCAAGAGCTTTTGGATGCAGTTTGTTACTTGTTGACTCTTAAATTTTCTAAGTTTCACCTTAATTGTCTCAGCTCCCTGGCTCATTCGTTCCCCAATTATTATTTTTGGGGAGGGAAGGGAAAGAGTCCAATCACTTTGGAAGGCAGGACCCCCTACGCCAGCAGTCCTACTGCTGCTGACCACTTCCGATCGCGGGTAGGAATGCTGACAGTGCCTAGCACTTGCTGTCCTGAACTCACCCAGTCCCTTATGTTTGCCAAAACTGCCACCGATTTTGATGCCACACTTCCTGCAACTACGCCTCCTTAAATTAGGCTGCATGCAGCTCAGCACACATGACCCTCCCGTTATTTACAAATGCTGGTATTTATGGAGGAGCACTGCTGGAGTGCTGGAGGCTAATCTGAGGCAGCAAGTATGGGAGAGCTTGCGGCTTACACAAACCTTTGTGACACTGACCCAGGAATTTTGCTACCATATGTCCCCTTTTGCCCTGAAATCAGAGTACAACCGGCAGGTGGGCTGTTATCCCCCTGGAACTGCATGTGAGTGTTTTTTACAAGTGTATGTCCTCATTTACAGTAAAAGTGTGTGTGTGCTTTAAAAATGTCTTTCCTTTTTATGTCATCCTCATGTAACATAGCTGCCAATGTTTCAGATTGCCTATGTGTGACATTTTCATAATTTCAATGACATTTTGGGTGACATTCAAAGAATACAAGTGACACTTATTTGTGAGCAAAAATCAAGCAATTATAGTGCTGTTTATTTGATTTTTGTGTTTGTGGCTGCTGCTCTGGAAAGACACATGTGTATAGGTTGTGTTACTTGGCAGGTGGGTAAAAATAGATGCAGCCAGGATCAGCAGTAGGATTTCCGTGCTGCTGTCCGATTGCTCACTTTCCATAAGCCCTTGGGTGAATGATGTCTGTTGTCAAGCATATACTGTGTAGCCTTTGCGGTTTATTGTTTTCAGGGGACGGGGTAGTCCTGCTGTCTGTGTCTTGTAAAAATTGCTTGGGGGTCTCCGGCCTCCAGTGGTGATTCAGTGGGGGTCCTCAGGAGTCAAAAGTTTTACTTCTTTATCTCCTTTCTTTCGCAAAAAACATTATACATGTTTTGGTTTGATCCTTTATTCCAGCCTTGAAAAAGACCTGGTCTGATTGACACTGACGGGTGAAACATGTGTCTGCTGTTTAGGATCTTCTTATGCACATAGTTTCACTAAGAGGATTGGACTGATGGGTGCATATTTTTAAATGCATTTACAAAAGAACATACTGAACATTACCATCTGGTATTAAGAATGATATCTACATACAAAAGCATTGCAAATTGGAGGAGGAGGCAATCTCACACCAAAGTAATGCATAAAAAGTGAGTCACAAAAGTTTCAAAACCTTGAGAAGAGCCTCTCAATAACTGATTTAAGGCATTAATATCCAGGAAGAGACCTTTGAACCTTATACTGAAACTTCAAAACCTTTGCAGTACTTGTCAATCCCAATTTGCACTAAAGCCTACTTTCGTCCCATAGCAATCCATCTCTGGTTAATGTAGTTACTCCCATGCTTTGATGAGAAAAAGACACCAAGCTACATTAGAAGTTCAAACTCCTGAAAAGAAAACTCGTTAGAAAGAAATCCCTGTGTGTATGCGGTGCATCACATAACACACTATCTTTATGCAGAGAACTTTAAGCAGCAATATCTCAAACTCTTAGATTTCTAAAAATCCAATAACCAGACCAACCACTAACAAAAACCAAAACTTCTTCAATGCACATCACAAACAAGAATAGTACATCACAATTGTATTGTATTGTATTGTATTGTAAGGGGTGCTTATAGAGCGCACTGACACCATGGGTTTCCTGGCGCTGGTTGGAAGCAGAGGGGACAGAGGGACTTAACTAGATTGGGGGAAGAGCCAGGTTTTTAAGGATTTACGAAAAAGAATCAAAGAATTAGAAGTTTTAAGAGGAAGAGGAAAAGAGTTCCAAAGCTTGGGGGCCAGGTAAGCAAATCTCCGGCCTCCAGATCTGCAGAGCTTGAAAGAGGGGACGGTCAAGAAGTGAAGATGAGAGGATCTCAGGTTCCGGGATGGGCAGTAAGGCCTGATGAGAGATTTCAGGAAGGCGGGACACGGCCCAGCTAGCGACTTGAAAATGAGGCAGCCGATCTTAAAGGCCGCCCTTGAGGTGACAGGGAGCCAGTGCAGTTTGGCAAGGAGGGGCCTGGCGGATTGCCACTTCGAGATCCCAAGGGCCAATCTCGCCGCTTGATTTTGAACAGCTTGCAGTCTAGCCAAAGATGTTTTAGGCAGACCGTGATAGATCGCGTTCGAAAAATCTAAACGGGAGAGGACGAGGGCCATGATGACTTGCAGGAGGGCACAATCACAGTGATCAAACCACTAATTAAACCACTAATTAAACACCAAATCAGCATCACAGAACCAGAAACCTCACATGCAGCATACCAAATTCATCACACAGCACGTCTCCACACTTGGATTACATACCAAAACACTTTAAATCACCAGAAATATTTTGCCTTATACATACTTACAATCTGATTTATTCAGGAACATGAACATGGCTGTTGATAATGGCAAAGTCCTCTAGAAAAATCTACATTGGAAAATACATTAAAACTAGGGACTAGGCTAAAAGGGACATTTCTAGCAGGGTGGAAGTAGTCTGAACTCAGAGCCATTCTCTGTTACCACAACTTTGTGGGCATGGGGACCACAACATTCTTGAACCCCAAAACCTTTGCCTCGATGCCCCAATTAGATGAATAAGAAAGTGTGTTAAACATTAATTTCATGAGGCAATGTGTCCCTGAGGAAAGGCGCCTCGCAACACATTGAAACATCAGAAAACAGTTGATTAGGTAAAAGGGTCCACACAATAATTGAGTTCTAAATCAACTGAATAGTTAAAGGATTTATTACAAAAAGATCAAAGGTAGATGGCATAGAGTCAATGCCACAAATACTCTCATCAAAACAGGGTATTACAGAGAAATGAAAAGTCAAATTTATTCTAAGTTGCAAATGGGCAGCACAATCAGGAAAACGGACAGCATCCTTAGTGGCATGCAAGAAAGCTATGGCTCTACCCAAAATAAAGTGTTTTTTATACATTACTTTTGCATAGGAAATTACCAAAACTGGAGATTCATTGTGGTATGATAGAAATGTGCACATGCTCACCAAATTGGAGCACAGTTTTGTTTAGTGTCATATTGCCTTAACACCTAAGCACTATCCCACTACATGAGTATTGATTCTGCCCACTCCATGCTAAAGCCATCTGGAGATGGTGAAACAAACAAGATACATGAACAACAGCATACTATTAAGAAAGAATAGAGTACAGTGAGCTAGTTAAAGGACCTTGAATTAAAGTTTATTTTTTAGTTGAGCTGGGAAAGATTCATCAAGAACTCATGAAAAATGATAATAGAAATAAACAAAAATAATTCTACTTGACTGTGTGCTGTGGAAGTACCAAACAGTGAAATGTCTAGAGAGAAGACAGGGAAGGCATCCATGTTAAACAATATGGCTGCTTGGTTCAAATTGAGGGGTTGTTAAAAAATGGTCTAGAAAACACACTTGTACATTTTACAGATCATTTGTTTTGAAAACGATTGTACTATTTCGGTATGTACATATGTAATCAAGTGAAAAATTACATTCTACTGGTTGTTAAGGCACAAAAATATGAATGCACAAACATCTCTACCATCCACACATCATCAAGCCAAACCTAATAGTAACTAAATAAATTGTAATGTATTCTATAACAAGACTGTTTTGGTACGTGTGCGCCTTCAGGCAGACATACATGCCACCAGATCTGATTCAGATGGGAGACTCCTGGGGCACATTTACAGGGGTATTGTGCCACTGGAGCATCACTTTTTACTATGCTTCGGTGGCTCAAAGCCCAGTTCCATATTTAGGAAGCAATGTTAAGCCACTTTGCGTGGTTTAACGGCGCTTTCTAAATATGTTACCCTTCAACATAGGTATCTTTTTTTCTGAAGTTTTATATAGCTCAAACTTGACCCGAAGTTACGTTACACAAGGACACATTCATTTTGATAAATGCAAAAAAAACAATTGATGGACCTGGGCCTAAATCCATTGTTTTTTTGCTCACCATGCCATTCCAGTTTGGACCCAGCCATATGCAAATCAGTCTTGACCCTGCGCCCAATAGGAACAGTTCAGCCCGAATTGCCAGGCCGGGTTCTTCCAGAACTGGAAACAAGCATCCTAGGACTGGGTTTGGGCTTTCATGCCCTATCAGCCAGGATAGCTTGACTCCAATGTCATGGAAAGCACGGGACCCATGTCTGGGCATACCCGTCCCACTCGGGGTGACAAATGCAAAAAGAACTATTGATGGACAGAATGCAGAACAATGTCATACATTCACCCTAGTACAGCGATTTGGGCCTACATCCATCCTTTTTTTTGCTCACCATTCCATTCCAGTTTGGACCCAGCCATTTGCAATTCAGTCTTGACCCTGCACCCAATGGGAACAGTCCAGCCTCTACCCAGATCTCGTGACTGGATGTAAATATATGATTTATTCAGCATTCCATCCATTATTTGTTTTCGTAGCACTTTTCCCCCTAAGTGGGATGGGTATGCCCACACATGGGTCCCTTGCTCACTGTGCCACTAGATTCAAGCTAGTCTGGCTTATGAAGGGTAATACCCAGAAACCAGTCCCAGGATGCTTGTTTCCAGTCCAGGGAGGACCTGGCTTGGCAGTTCGGTCTGGACTGTTCCCATGAGGCACAGGGTCAAGACTGATTTGCATATGGCTTGGGTCTAATCTGGGGAGGCATCGTGAGCAACAGAACAATGATTTAACTCAGATCTCTTGACTGGGGATGAATGTATGATTTATTCAGCATTCCGTCCATCATTTGTTTGCGTGGCACTATTCACCTCAAGTGGGATGGGTATGCCCACACGTGAGTCCCTTGCTCACTGTGCCACTGGATTCAAGCTACCATGGCTAATGAAGGCTAATACCAAGAAACCGGTCCCAGAATGCTTGTTTCTGGTCCAGGGAGGAGCTGGCTCAGCAGTTTAGTCTGGACTGTTCCCGTGAGGCACAGGGTCGAGACTGATTTGAATATGGCCGGGTCTAAACTGGGGTGACATGGTGAGCAAAAGAAGGATGGATTTAACCCAGATCTCTTGACTGGGGGTGAATGTATGATTTATTCAGCATTCTGTCCATTATTTGTTTGAGTAGCACTTTTCACCCTAAGTGGGATGGGTATGTCCATACGTGGGTCCCTTGCTCACTGTGCCACTGGATTCAAGCTAGCCTGGCTGATGAAGGCTAATGCCCAGAAACCGGTCCCAGGATGCCTGTTTCCGGTCCAGGTAGAACCTGACTTGGCAGTTCGTTCTAGACTGTTCCCATGAGGAGTAGGGTCAAGGCTGATTTGCATATGGCTGGGTCTAAACTGGGGTGGCCTGTTGAGCAAAAGAAGGATGGTTTTTACCAAGATTTCTTGACTGGGGGTGTATAATTTATTCACCATTCCGTCCATCATTTGTTTGTGTAGCATTCCTTTTGATAAGCACAGGAAGATTACGTGATTTTCCCAGAATCACAGGATATTGAGGGGCATTGTGGAGACTTGAACCATGCTCCCCATATTTGAGATCGACCGCCCTAGCCGTTAGCCCACATCCTCCCCCAATCTGCGTGAAAGGGACATGTAATATGGGGTTGCTGTGGGTGTTACACTGAAAACCCATTGCTTTTTGACTCTGCCCAAGATTTAGAAAGATGTGTAAATCTTAGCACCGCCAAAAACGAATGCGACTGAAAAGCAAGTGTTAGAGTGGTGCAATGAGGGGATTTCTTTTATTTCTCCTCGTTTTTGCTCCTTCTCTGTGTGCTGCATTTTGCAGCACACATAGAAGGAGGAAATCTTAATTAATGATTGTTTATTTGCAAAAAGGTGTCCCTTCCTGCACATAAACAATAATCCCTGCTACACAGGTCCCATGGTGCAAGAGTGGATGCATTGCAGGGATGATTACCTGCTCCAAAGGCACCCTTGCACCATGTTGCAAGGGTATCTGATTCGCAGTGAATCATCACTGCAATGCAGGCACCCTTGCACTGGTACTAGGCAGGTTTTTTAGCGCTGGTACAAGGGTAAACACTGGGGTGTGCTGCATTCATATTGAATACTATGCATCCTGCGTATTTAAAAAGGCGCAATGGTGCTAAATTGCTTGCAGCGCTACACACTTTTTTCTTTGTGACTATGCCCCTTATTTTTTAAGCCCAAATGGCTTTATTTTAGGTGTCTTCCACCTTACATCTACTCCTCTACAATGTAAGTCAATTGGAAAAATCAAATCCACTGAGTTTGGTCCAAAATCTCCTTCTTAAAAGTAAAAAATGCTGGTATGTGTGTATAGGAAGCAGAGGTTCTAGAATAAAACAATGGGGCATATTTACAATGCCCCTTTTTGGACTTGGCCCTTTTTGGCTAAAGTTCCTTAAAGGTTTTGCCTTCCTCCTAGACCTTTTTCTGACATTATGTTGCCGACTTAGATGCTTTGGGCACTTTGCCACTGCTGATCAGTGTCAAAGTGCAAGTGCTCCCTGTAGAAAGTGCTATCGTAATTGGTTGTCCATAACTGGTATTTTTGCCTTACTAGTAAAGGCCCTAGTAAAGTGCACTATGTGTGTCAGGGCTGGTAAAGCACATGCTACTGGTGGGCTTGCAGCACTAATTGTGCCACCCACACAAGTAGCCCTAAAAAGAGATCTCAGGCCTGCCACTGCAGTGCCTGAGCAAGGTTTGTTAACTGCCTTGTTGTCCTGGCAAGTGCACCCACTTGCCAGGCCTTAACTTCCCTTTTTATGCACATCAGACACCCCTATAGTAGTCCCAAGGTACCCCCCTGGGCAGGGTGCAGTGTATGTGAAAGGTAGGACATGTACTGAGGTATGTACCATCTTCTGACAATGAAATACTGCCAAATTATTTTTTCACTGTTGCAAGGCCATCTTGCCCATAGGACAGAATGGGGAATGCTGTGTCCCATGTTTCCAGCATAACTTCCCATGGGCATAAGATGGAGAGATGGCGTTTAGTGTGCCTGAACTCAGAATTTCATAACACATCTTTTTGTGAAGATGGTTTTTAAGTTGTGTGTTTAGAAACCATGCTTTTTCAAGTGGCTGGTTTCTTGTCTTAAACCATCCTGTGTGCCTCTGCCTGGTTGTGTATTGCCTGTCTAGTTTTGGATGTGACAGGGTCTGGGAAGTTTGTTGACACCAGGGAGGAGTAGGTGAGACAGCAACAGGCTGGCCTGCTTTTGATGTGGGGAGAGTAGGAGTCCCCTAGATGTGAAGAGGGCTGTGTTGCTGCCACCAAAGGATGGCTTCACCTCCTGCTGAATGTCTGGGGCCCAGACCCTGACTATCAAAGGAAGAGGGCGTGCACTGGTAGGAAGATACCCAGGACTGGATTGGACTGGGGTCAGAGCCCCCATGAACACAAAGACTTCAAAGGCTTTAAGGGGTATCAATGTAAGAGTTGAAACCCCTGAACTGTGAAGAACCGGGTTTTAAAACCCAGCAGCGCCAGGGAAAACGCTCGAAGTCTTCGGATTCCCCTGCCTCGGCAAACAGAGACACGGGACACTTCTTGATGATGTCAAAGACCAAAGTTTATTGGCTGCAACCAGGAACAGAGGTCTACGAATTACAACACGGGTGGTTCGCTAGAGACTGCACAATTTCAATGAGCAGAGCATGGTCTTTTATGCCAAAAATCACATTCCAAAGTAGCATCGGTTACACACAAACTGACCAATAGCGATGTGACATTTCAAAAGTAGCGCATGACGACAATCCCATTTTCCGTTGTCCAGACCACCAGAAATGACCAAGCAAATTCCAATATCCTGTTCGATCAGGCCGGACAAAACCCATCATAAAACCTCAACCCAAATCAGTGATTAAGCCATAAAGGAAGGAGCAGAAACAGATTAGAAGCAAGATAGAAAGTTGGGTGCAGTGTACTATAAACTTCGGCATGTCCTGCTCTTTGATCTTTATCTGACCAGCTGCTTAACAAGGAACTGGCTCAGCGAGGTCAGCCTCGGGCAAGGGAGTCAGTTCGGCCAGGTCATTCAGAAGTCAGCTAAGGTGTACGTGTCCCAAGGACTCGCTCGGCCGCAGTCATCAGCCTATGTGAGGGCAACCACACAAAATGACTGCCGTACACAAAATGGAACCCGAGGGTTCAAACGAAATCCCTGAATACGTAGTGTTCTCATTGATCGATTAAGACGAAAACACTCGTACACACCGCACTCGTGATTTGCGGTCCGCTGACACCAAAATGGTCTATTTCCGACGACCTTTATTGAACAGGTTCGGAACCACCAAACCTCAGACCCTCAAACTACGGAACTACAGACCCTCCTTTTGCCCTTACATAGGCAATAAACCCAAACCCCTGTCAATCTGAATCTAGGTCTATCTTCATCAAATTATCAATATGTTGCTGTAGCATCATCCTAGTACTTAGTACCTCTCTCTGGACAGGTCTCCTTGCACACGAAGTAGCACAGAGGCCACAAATAGCAGGAGCACACTGTACACAGAGACAGAACAGGAAAAGGATAGCTAAGATCATCCCAATGACCATCAGAATCTTCCATCCCCAAATGGATATCAATCCCCAAAACCATCCCATCAACGACCAATCTCCTTTGTCTATATGTACAGAATCGGAGATCTTATGTAGCTTGGAAATGGCCTGGAAGACTGACGGAGCGTTGTCTGGAATGAAAACGCAGCAGCTTGATTGAATCAGTTTACATACTCCACCTCGGTCTGCAAGTATGACGTCAAGAGCAACTCTATTCTGAAGTGTCATAAGTCTATCTGATTGGAGCTCAGCAGTCAAGTTACTAAGGGCACCGGCAGTTTCGACTATGGTGGACTCAACGACTCTCGTCAACTGGCGAATGTTCCTCCTATTAGCCACCGGCCCCAGAACTGCAGAAAACCCGTAAAGAAATCTCCCAACTCTTGCCCTGCGGTATCTTCCTGACTGAAGACACCTCTAGCAACTCTTGTCTTATGGTAAACTGCCACAGCTGTAAAAGTGGGGGCCAACAGGAAAGAAACAAAACATGTGCCCGAAAAGTCAGGGGGCAACCATGTATACGCTTTGTCGTAGCAAACAAAATAGGTACCCTTAGCTGCTAGAAACGCTGGGGAAGTCTGAGATGTAAATACGTAAGTCTCAGTGCAAACACTCTTCCCTAACTGAGCTTTCGGATTCTTGCCATTACCCGGCAGACAATAGCGACCCTGATGGGGTACTATCCAAATCGGTGGAGAACTTTTCGCTCGCTGGTTAACACTCAGACTAACTCCATATCCAGTAACGTCCCAACCACTATATGGTTCTTTCTCATCTTTCGGAATAGACTCAAACGCATTAGTCCCTTTAACCATGTCAACTATGCCTCTAGCTAAAGCACTATTCTTCGGATTGTCCTTCGGTGAACGTAAGGGATAGACACTATGGGCATAGATGAACATCGTTCTATATGCCCAAATAGAACCATTAAGGCTGAAAGGCAAAACCAAGTACGGAATACCCTTACCAGTCGTATGGAGCATTAGTCCACAAATCAAACAGTTTGTTGTGTTCATAACTAACTGGTGTTGGTGCAAAAGTTGAATAAAGGAATTATTAGCAAATTCCAATCTTCTAAGTACCGCATGTTCAGGCAGAGGGTGAAAAGAATGAGAAGAAATAGTAGGAGGAGGTGTAGGTTGCACAGTGGGAATAAACGTCACTTTAAAAGAGAATGTCACATAACCAATTAAAAATATCATCAAACTCAGTAGCAAAAATAAACATAGTATAAAAAATCTTTTCCGTGCTATCAGTTTGTATATCTTATTTTTAAAACTCATTGTCTCTACAGGTCTCTTCAACTCGAAGAAATCCATCCTCACTAAATATGCTGCTCGCGGTGGTAGGGTGTTCAATACTAAGGAATGCCTCTGTCAATCCAGGGCAACTCCCTTAGGCCAACCAGAACCGTCGACCTAGTGTCTCAGGCTTGCACTCCAAAGACTTGTGTACCGCGACCCTACAGCTGAACCTGGATGGCCGTTCGAAAAGAGTTAACCTGTAAACAGAAAAATCATAAAATCTTCATTTATTTTTTATTAGCCCCACGACTCTTGGTCGCAAATTATAACGATCTTTCCCAGGCAATGTCTGTTCCTTAAACAAGAGTTCAGGTTCAGTAGTGTTTAATCGATTCAAAAGAGGCACAGCTTCTTGCAAAAGATTGTCACTTTCTTTCTCAGTGTTCGTTCCAATCAAACGGGCATCGCTGAATGGCAAAAAACATGGCACAGTTTCAGTTTCAGAGTCTGGAAGTCCCTTCTGGACCCACCGGTCATACGGTAAGGGCAACGGAGCCCGTTTGCAGTGTACGCCGTGGATCCAGTTTTTCTTGCCTTGTACTCGAACTGCAGAACGTGAAGACAGGAGGACCAGGTGCGGTCCTGTCCAGCGGGGCTGCTCGTTCTTGCTCCGCTGAAAATTCTTCACGAAAATCCAATCACCGGGTTCAATGGTGTGACCTGGATCTTCAGAAGCCTGCGGCAGGCTAACATGAACCTGTTGGTGTAAGACACGCAGATTAGCCGTCAGTTCGTACAAGTAATCAAGTAACACAGGGTATTCGAGCTCGCTGAACTTTGTTGGTCTTGGCACTCCCCAAATATTCGCCGGGCGACCAAACACAACCTCATACGGACTCAAACCCATTCGTGAATGCACAGTCATTCTTGTGGAAAAAAGTGCTAAAGGCAAAGCATCTGGCCATTGTAAACCAGAGCTTGCTTGAATTTTGGCCAACTTTAATTTCAAAGTGCCATTATATAACTCGACAAACCAGCTGATTGGGGGTGATTTGCAGCGTGGAACTTCTGCCTAATACCTAACCCATCACATACTCTCTTCATCACTTGACCCACAAATTCACTCCCATTGTCACTCCAGATAATTCTCAGCAATCCGAACCTAGGGAAAAACTCTTTGATAAGTGCTTTTGCTGTGGACAAGGCAGTATTGTCCTTCAAAGGGTAAGCTTCCACCCATCTAGAAAAGGAGCAAACAACTACCAAAACATACTTCAGGTTGTTGCACCTCTCCATGTGGATGAAATCTAGCTGCAAAGCCTCGAACGGATACATAGGAGGAGCAAAATGACCAGCCGGTGTTGAAATTCCCTTACCAGGATTGTACATCAAACACACCATACAGTTCTTAACCAGATTCTCTACACATATGGGAATTCCTGCATTCTGCCAAACCGGAGCCAACAACTTGCAAATCCCTTTCACGCTAATATGTGCCATCCCATGAGCCATTGTAACAACTGGATGCACATATGCATCGGGTAGCAACCATCTTTGATGCTCAAGCAAATCAGTCTGACAACCATTCGAATCCAGTTTACCCTTACTTTCTCTCCATTCATTCAACTCTTTCTCTGTAGCTTCGGCTTGGATGGATTTCACACTCTCAATCGTATCTTCACACATACTTCTATCTGGAACCCATCTCGCCGGACCTGCAACATACATTCGGCTCATCACATTTCTCGCAGTTTCTTTCGCAACTTCATCTGCTAACGCATTTCCACGACCAACATCATCCGTAACTTTCTTATGGGCACTACATTTCACAATCGCTACTTGCAACGGCAAAGTAAGTGATTCAAGAAGTTCATTCACCAACTGTCCATGCTGGATCTTCGTCCCATGCGAAGTCAAAAATCCACGTTCACGCCACAAATGTCCAAAACTATGAGCAACACCAAACGCATACTGACTGTCAGTGTACACATTCACTCGTTTTCCTTTCGCCATTACACATGCTCTCGCTAAGGCAATCAACTCTGCTGCTTGCGCTGAAATATGTGGAATACGTGCAGCTTCAACAATCGCATGCAAAGTCGTAACAGCATATGCCGCAGTCGTATCAGCATTCTGCAGCTTGAAGCACGAACGATCAACCCACAAAGTACCATCACACTCTGGAAAGGGAGTATCCCTAAGGTCTATCCTCCCTTTCGTTTCTTCCTCAGTTCTAAGGAAACAATCATGTTGTTCTTCAATATTATCTATCTCAGCTGAAATTGGCAACAACGCGGCTGGATTCAACGTGTTGCATCTCTTTATGTGCACGAGACTCGCTAACAAGGTCAATTCGTAACCCGACAACCGAGCACTAGTTAAATGATGTGTCTTGGTACGATTCAACAAGGTATCCACTGCATGTGGAACTATCACGATCAATGTATTGTCCATAACCAAACCAGCAGACTGTTGAATCGAAACAGCCGCTGCTGCTGTTGCTCTCAGGCAACTCGGCAACGCTCTAGCTACCGGATCTAAGGTCGATGAAAAATAAGCACATGGACGTTGCTTATCGCCGAACTGTTGAGTCAACCCTGACAATGCACATCCCTCTCTTTCGTGGACATACAATGTGAAAGGCCTACTGTAGTCGGGGTACCCAACACAGGAGCCGAACACAACGTATTGCGTAATTCGGAAAAGTTCTTCTGACATTCGTCAGTCCAAGGAATAGGATTTGGAGTGTCCTTAACAGTAGGAGCTATCAAAGGCTTTGCTAATAAAGAAAAATTAGGGATCCACTGTCTACAGTATGACGCAATACCCAAAAATGCACGTACTTCTCTCTGTGTCGTAGGAACGCTCATTTTTGCAATAGCTTGAATTCTTTCTGGGATCAGTTTCCTTCCCTCCTTCGATAAGAGGTGACCTAAGTAGGTAACTTCTTGTCGACAATATTGCAACTTGGAGAGAGAAACTTTGTGATGAAGAGCAGACAAGTAGCATAACAACGACAAAGTATCTTCTCTACAAATCTCTTCATTGTCGGCAACAACTAGCAAGTTGTCAACATATTGAATAAGAGCAGCACCATCTGGCAAAACCAACTAATCAAGTTGCGTTTTCAAAGCTTGGCTATAGATCGATGGACTCTCGCAATAACCTTGAGGAGCGCGCTTAAAGCGGAAACTTCGTCCTCCTAAAGAGAATCCAAAGATATCTCTACTTTCCACGGCAATCGAGATGCTGAAGAAAGCATTCTTTAAGTCAATCACCGAAAACCATGTGGCTGTAGCCGGAATCAAAGTAAACAAAGCGGTGATATCAGGTACAACAGGAAATTGTGGAACAACGATCTTGTTCACTTCGCGAAGATCGATCACAAACCTATATACAGGAGACTGTGAAGAATCAGTTCTCTTCAGAACAGGCAAAACCGGACTATTGCACACATTACCTCTCATTTCCTCAATCACACCCTTTTCAATCAGATCATAAATTATCGCCAAAAGTGCTTGCTCACCATCACTCGAGATACGATACTGCGGAATGCGCGGTATCTTAGCATTCGCCTTTAGTGTCACAACACATGGCGGAATCTCCAACAGGCCTACGTCGTTCGGACCAGTAGCCCAAAGTGAATCGGGTAGGGAAGACAATTCAGGTGGAAGTCCATCTTTAGATATATACATCGGAGAGATCACTCTCTCACCCAACGTAAGATGTACTCCTGACGGAGAACAATACAGCGTTGCATACAATCTCTTCAACAAATCCAATCCCAATAAGTTCTCACCACAACCTGTAGTCAAAATGAGGGGTGCTTCAAATCTACGAGGTCCAACAGAAAGAGACAACGGGGTAGAAATTGGATTTGTAGCCGGGGCGCCAGAAAAACCTACTGAAACATTCTTTAAGCCAGACAAAGGTGCGCCTGGGAGTTTAGAGTGCATGATAGAACTCTTCGCAGCACCAGTATCCAACAGAAAAGGCTCTGACACACCTGATGCAATCACTTCAACATAAGGTCCAGTCTGATCTACTGGAACTGAAACAACTCCCTCTCTTTGCCTATGGCTGTCCTAGCAATCATCACCATCCACTCCCTCACCTTCGACGTAGTAATCGTCCGTATAGTACTGAGCTGTCCTACCAGACGAACCATTCTGCTGATCAAAACTATTCATTGAGTTCTGTGGAGGCAAAGGACGCCCATTTTGACCACGACCTCTACCTCTATGCGCTTGTTGAGCACCTCGACCTCTCACACCAGAAGCACCATTCGTGCGCTGTAACAAAACCGGGCAACTATTCTTGAAATGGCCGTCTTCTCTACAATAGGCACACTGATTAGGCCCATACAGAAAACGTTGTTGAGAAGACTCGTTCCTTAGCGAGTTTCTCGAATATTGCTGATTCTGCTGATAATCGTGTTGATTATTAATACGGGGTGGATAAGCTTGTTGTAGAAGAACTTTAGTCTTCAATTCCTTAGTCTCCTTATCCGCTTTCTCTACATCATCTTTGTGCCTATTTTCATAGTACTGGGCCATAGCTAGAATCTGCGCTGACGTGAAAACAGCCCAAGCACTCTCAGAATCTTTCAACTTATTACACAACTCAGGAAGCAAATTATGTACGAATTTGTCAACGAACAATCTCTGGCCACCCTCGGTAGCCATGTCCTGACCACTAATGGTCTACAAAAGTCTCTTCAAACCGCGTGAAAAAGTCGGACACCGTTTCATCTTTCTTCAGCTTGCACGCAGACAACTTGTCCCAATTGACACGCACTTCAGGCATTAGAGTCTTCATATAAGCAATAATCCTATCAGGAAGTTCAGTAATCAAATCCTCAGGCTTAGCGCCACCTACTTGTCTATTATCGGCATCTCTAAGGTGTGCCCATGTGTCACCTAATTCATGTGCATGATCTGTGTTTACGAATCTTACCCCAAATAGGCTGTGGAACAACATTCCCAAACAACATATCTATATCTGCCAAATTCATGACACACAAACCCACAGTCTGAGTTAGCTCTTTGTAATATCCCGCCGGATTTTTGCGGGGATCAGGCAAAGACTGTTTAATAGCCAAAACTTCAACACGCTTCCAAGGAACATGTACCCAAACACGCTGAAAGTGCGCATCAACAGGTGGAGCAGCATTAGGATCAGCAGGTCTCCAAACTGGAGGAACCTCACGCATCGGATATTGACGCGCTGTTCTCCTAACTGACGAATCAGGCTCAAACAGTTGCTCAGAAGGAGTGTCACTACGAAATGACAATAAAGTCGCAACTGCTTTCTGAATCTCATGAGGACCCACAATGGTCCCTTTCGCAAATTCGGAACGTATTCGGTACAACTCAGAAGGAGCTTGACCTACTTCGTCAATCTATTGTTCATGAAGGAACACACACATCATCTCAAAGACGTACCGTTGTTTTGGTGCTTCCCATTGATGGAAAACATCCACAATACCCTCAAGATCATACTGTGTAGCATACGTAACCCATTTACGCGCCATGTGATCCAAGACTGTACGTTCATTAGCATTCGGCAACTGACTACGTGATTGTCTACGCTCGACAACAGGAGACGTACCCAATGATCCCAACAAAGGGGAAAGGAAACTAGAAACTGCAGCAGTCATTCTCTGTCGAACAGAAGGAGAAGGTGAAAGAATAAGAGAAGACGGAACAATATTAGAAGAGTCCAAAGTCGGAACAGGAGGAGTATTATAGACAGGCGTAGGAGTAGCAGATGAAGGAGGAGGAAAAGTTGGCGGCCCCTGAGGAGGCTGCGCCAAAGGAATAGTAGCCAACGAAAGAGGAGCTGGCTGTGGAGGAATCGCAGGTGGCAAAACAACCGGAGGTTGCACAACTACAACTGGTGGCGGTGGTGCCGTAGCATCCTGTGCATAAGGGGGTGGCGAACTCAATAGATGTGACATTAAAGGATCTTTCACAAGATCTTTCTTCTCTTCTTGCTCTTTAAGTGGCAAGGCTGGTAGCACTTATCTACCGCTAACTTCCTAAGCATCTGTTCGCTCTCTTGCTCTTCCTCATTATCCCTAAACACTATAGCAGCTTGCGCCATTGAAAAACCTTGTTCTCTTTTATTCTTCTTTGCTAATTTAATTTCTTTCTGTTTGGCTTCTTTGCGCCATATGCGGAAAGAGTCAAACATTGCGGGCCGGGCTTTCTTCTTAAACAATTTAACTTCGAGATTGTCTAAAATCTCTGTTTCAAAGCTACCATAACGGGGCCACTGTAGGACACCATCTTTCTCCGTATATTTTACCCAGATGTCATTATATCCGATAGGGCCTACTCCATGCTTCACGTATAGCTCATAGGTCGGAGTTCCAATCGGAGGAACCGGGCACGAATCCTCCAACCGGGAATCCCTAGAACATCCACAACCAAATATCTTTCAAAGTCTGCTAAGACCAGGCATCTTCGCTCAAAACGATAGTCTCGCGAATACACGAGTCCCTTGGCTTTGGGGCCTGCAGGTACCAAATCAAAGCGATCCTCGAAGGGATACCAAAACAAAACTAAGGACTGGGAGACGCTCCACTCATACTTAACTGAAATGTCGATGGCGTCACCAGAAGACCCGTCTATCGTCTCGCTCTACAAATCGTCTATGGCTCCAAGACAGTCAGGGCAGCAGTCCTTTGTAGCCATCGGAAAGCGGGGAACCTCGCAGCAAAGACTTTCGGACCACGACGACATACAGGGGTCGATGAAGTGGCAGGCCTTCCTCCAGAATTTCCACACGAAGCTCTCCACGATCTTTAGGCTTGGACCGGTACCGCTGAAGTCGCCCTACGTTGGGCGCCAACTGAACAACCGGGTTTTAGAACCTAGCAGCGCCAGGGAAAATGCTCGAAGTCTTCGGATTCCCCTGCCTCGGTTTACCAGAGAGACGGGACACTTCTTGATGACGTCAAAGACCAAAGTTTATTGGCTGCAACCAGGAACAGAGGTCTACGAAGCACAACACGGGTGGTTCGCTAGAGACTGCACAATTTCAATGAGCGGAGCATGGTCTTTTATGGCAAAAATCACATTCCAAAGTAGCATCGGTGACACACAAACTGACCAATAGCGATATGACATTTCAAAAGTAGCGCATGACGACAAGCCCATTTTCCGTTGTCCAGCCCACCAGAAATGACCAAGCAAATTCCAATATTCTGTTCGATCAGGCCGGATGAAAGTAAAACCCATCATAAAACCTCAACCCAAATCAGTGATTAAGCCATAAAGGAAGGAGCAGAAACAGATTGGAAGGAAGATAGAAAGTTGGGTGCAGTGTACTATAAACTTCGGCATGTCCTGCTCTTTGATCTTTATCTGACCAGCTGCTTAACAAGGAACTGGCTCAGCGAGGTCAGCCTCGGGCAAGGGAGTCAGTTCGGCCAGGTCATTCAGAAGTCAGCTAAGGTGTACGTGTCCCAAGGACTCGCTCGGCCGCAGTCATCGGCCTATGTGAGGGCAACCACACAAAATGGCTGTGGTACACAAAATGGAACCCGAGGGTTCAAACGAAATCCCTGAATACGTAGTGTTCTCATTGATCGATTAAGACAAAAACACTTGTACACACCGCACTCGTGATTTGCGGCCCGCTGACACCAAAATCGTCTATTTCCGACGACCTTTATTGAACGGGTTCGGAACCACCAAGCCTCAGACCCTCAAACTACGGAACTACAACTGAAGGCTAAAATCTAGACTGAAAAAGGATAGAAACTACTTTGTGATCAAGAGGAACCTCTCCCAAAGAAGAACAGCTGAAGATAATAAAGAAACGGCCTGCCCTTACTGAGTGTTTTAGGTCTGGCCTGCAGTTTGCTGATTTGACTAAGGAGAGGACAAGGGGCTTTTTCTGTGTGCTTTGTCCCTCTTCTTGAGAAGACTTTGCTGTGTGCTGTGTCCTGAAGTAACTTGTCTCCAAGGGCCCAAGTAGAGCTGGTCCCCTGTTGTAGAAACTCAGGAACATCAAAGTTTCCAACAGTGTCTCAGCGAAGCTTGGTGCATCTGCTTTTTGCACGCCTGAGACAGCCGTGTGGTCCGTGGTGCTGTTTACGAGCTGCCCCTGCAGTGTGAAACATCGTCCATGCTGCTGCATTGCTGTTGTGGTCGAGCCGTCATCGTAACTGAGGCTGTGAGTGAGGCTCGCAGCCGCGGGCCCAAGCCGCAACGTGCTAAATGATTTCTTGAAGGGCTGTGTGGTCTATGAGGCTGTTTAGGAGGTGCCCCATGACGCATTGCCCCCGCAGCGTGAAACATCATCCACGCGGCTGCATTGCTGTTTGCGGCCCGAGCATAAGGAAGGCTGAGAGTGAGGATTGCTGGCGCCGGCCCGAGCTGCAATATGCTAAAGGATTTCTTGAAGCTATGGAAGCTGCAAGGTGAGAGGAATTGTGATTGGTATTCACCAAGAGGAATCTGCCCAAGATCATCAACGAAGGAGAATGCAGTGCTGTAACCTGTCCGGGTACAGCGTCGCCTAACAATGATGATGATGATTTGAGCCTTGTATAGCGCAACTTTCCCCATAGGCGTCAAGGCGCTGAGGATGGTAAGAAAAGCTGAGTGTGAGTAAGAGGAGGAATGCTGGCTAGAGGTAGACTTCCCTGAAAAACTAAGTCTTCAAGTCCTTCCGGAACTGATCGTGAGAGGGTTGATCTCTAAGCTCCACAGGAAGTGCGTTCCACATCCTGGGAACAAGGGAGAAGAAAGCCCTTCCGCCCCATCTTGCCTTCAGGATTCTGGGGACAGCAAGAAGGTTTTTACTACAACAACAGAGCTGTAACGTCATGGGCCGCCCAGCAGGACATCCAACGAGCGGGGAGAAAGAGAGAGCGAGGCAACGCACGCCCCATGTAAGGCTTGGACTGCCGTTGGGAGCCGCAACCGTGTGTGGCCTGCGGAGGCGTGCCGGAGGAGTACAGTAGTGCTCTGATCTCTCTTCTGCTACACCGCGTTAGACGTGCTGAGTCTCCAAGCGGCCCTTACTTGCCCAGCAGTACCGGGGCCTCCCCTTTAAGGTTACGACCATTGTCTCTGCTGTTGGGGCCTAGTGGTGCCTGAGTTGACTGTGTAGATGGGCTTATAGCGTTATTCCTTGCATTACGAACTGCTTGATACTTGCATTACGAACAGCATTATTCTTGCATTACGAACTACCTGATTCTTGCATTATGAACCGCATTATTCTTGCATTAGAAACTGCCTGGGTCTTCAATTAAGGACTGTCTTATTCTTGCATTACAAACTGCATTATTCCGGCGTTGCAAACCGCATTAGTTTGTGCATTGAGGACTGTCTTATTACCAATAAACAAAGTGGACAAGTCCTTTGCAGGTTTGAGTTCGTGGTTCTTTGCCCAAACTTTCACAAAAAAGGAGTGCAAAACAACAGCAGTTGTGTTTAGGAAACCCCTCACCCACCTACCTAGTAGGTGGCATGCTTCATCATTGGGGCCCAGCTGGATCACCTAATGCAATCCAGCTGTGCTTCGACGCCTGAGTTAAAGCGGAGCTGGTTGTGAATGTGATGACAGTGAAGTGCTGTGTGCAATGTGATTATATGATAAAAAATGTCTCTGGGAATAACCCTTATAAAAGTTTTAATTAAAGGGTCCTAGGACATGGGTAAAAACATCATCGGGATCTGTGTGAGGTATTGTAATGTACCTCTGTATCCTCTTTGGTTTAATGTCTACTAGTTTCAGCCTTCTGGATTGTTAATGAGGCTTTCGTCAGGACCAAAGTGAGTGTGTGGCAATAAACGATGCCACAGTGGTGTAAAGATCAGCACACACCCTAAAGTGTGCTGTGTGAGTAGTGGGACCGTGTAACTTACAGATTCTCAGGGTAGAGTACCTGTAAAGGAAAACATAGTTAAGTGCATGCACTACAAGACAAAGTAGTTTCCCAAGCATGTCTTACTCTGTATTTCTTAATAGCGCTCCTAAATGCTTGAGATGATGGCACCATGCATGTGGCTGTGTAAAATCATGCATGAAGGCTATATCTGAAATAACCCTGCGTGGTTACAATGTCCCCCAGTGGTGGTTACTCATAATAAAATCCAAAGGTTATGGAGATGCTGGTGGACTAAGTAAAGTCTAAATGTGGGGCGCTTTCCGGCACATTGGGTGAGTTCATATGATAAAAACTTGTATAAAAATATATATAGTATCCAGTGATAGCGCATGGTATTAACCGGCGGGAATACATGTAACACAGACTGGGACATTACGGTAACTGACAACGAATAACATAAAAGCAGCCTCACTTTTACTCTATAAGGTTATTAGCCTCATGGATCCCTTCGAAAAAGCTTTACCCAGTTCTGATCCTGTAGGGACAAGGGACAAGGGACAGTGGTTGCGGGAAACTGTAAAAATAGCAGCGTGGCAGTAAAGCATTCAAATTGCATGGTGGCTCTTTTGAGAATACGTCTGCGGGTGTATGTACTTACATTTAGTCATGGTAAAGGAATCGTTCAAACCTACGCTTTCGGTAAGGATCCGACCATTCGCCCCGTGTGGTAGGAGTGCCTTCTACTAGTAGGGCGGGGCGGAAGTGCGTGTACCATCACGTGGGTGAGATCTCACTCTATGCTGCTAGAGAGTTAACTTCGTAGTAACTATAAGGCGCATGCGCGTTGTAGCATGTATCTGCCTATATGAGTAATCGATAAGAGAAACGTGCTGTTACAATGCTAGCTTGATAGTGGTGCAAGCGCATTGCAGTGTCTAACTATACTAGTACAGCACATATGAAACCAAAGATCAGTGCGAGATGTTACATAGGGGGAAAAAATAATTATACAAATGTGTTGCAATTAAAGTCGCGATGTATCATTGCCTGACAGGTGCTTACCACTCAAGCAGGGCAAGTCCTATCTGGTGGCGCTCTGTAAACCAAAAATTTATGGGTCTATACTCTTTTGGAAACAAGGGCTTTAATGGAGCAGGAAACTTATGGCGTGAAAGCTCATGGCGTGCAGGCGTTGAAGCACAGCTGGATTGCATTAGGTGATCCAGCTGGGCCCCGATGATGAAGCATGACACCTACTAGCTAGGTGGGTGAGGGGTTCCCTAAAAACAACTGCTGTTGTTTTGCTCTCCTTTTTTGTGAAAGTTTGGGCAAAGAACCACAAACCCAAACCTGCAAAAGGACTTGTCCACTTTGTTTATTGGCATACTGCTCAGGGAAAAGGACAAGTCAACCCTTTCCTTACTCTCTAGTCTCATGTGACTGTCTTATTACTACATTATGACCTGCAGTACGAACTGTGAAGCATTGCATTAGGACTGCATTAGATCATTGTGAACTGCTCATTAATACCGCACAAACCTACAAGTGATTGCTGGCCTAATAACTGGCAAAGTGAAATATTAAGAATACGCATATGTTGGATTTCTATTGTTTGGTCTCATCGTTTTCCTTTTGATAAAGATACTGCTATTTTTTAAAAAAAACAGTATGGTGTCCATTTGTGGTGTTATCACTGGGTTAATGGGAGTGTGGTTGCAAACACTTTACACATTGCCTTGGAGATAAGCCTGGCTGCTTGTGCCAAGCTTCCAGTGGTGAGCAGGGGTTATTTAGGAGTGTGTCCCTCCTTTCCCTGTCTAGAATCAAGGGTCCCTATTTGGACTAAGGTACCTACCTCAGTCAACTAGAGACCCCCAGTTCTAACACCCCTGCTGCACTTTTACACTGCCGCTGCATCACTTTTGTGACACTCTGGGGGTGCAGTGTGCCAGCCTATAATTACAAGATCACACAAATCAACCCTAAGAGGATTTTCTTGGCCTTGTAAATATGGAATAAGGTAATGCCTTACTCTGTGTGGAAGGGGCATTCCTTGGGTGTTGCTGGGGGTGTTCTCATGCAACACCTATGATTTTTGACACTGCCCCCTTGCCAAAGCAGGCGTAACGAGGAGAAATGTTTACATGTCTCCTTGTTTTTTGATTTTTCCACGTGTGCTGCATTGTGCAGCACACATAGAACGAGGAAAATATCTCCTATTGTTTTTGTGCAAGAAGGTGTGCCTTCCTGCGCAAAAACAATCATGCCAACAGCACAGACACCCTTGGACCATGGTGCAAGGGTGACTGAGTTGGCGCCGCTCGACTGCAGTTTGTACGCCGGCGCTGGTAGAAAGGAGAGGAATGTGCCATATCTTATAGATACAGCGCATTCCTGCCATTTTCTATTGACGTAGGGCAGCGCAGCTAGAAGCCTTGCAGTACTCCCTACGCCAAAATATTGTAAATATGCCCCAAAGTACACATTATCTAAAGGTCTCGTCCTGCAGTTTCCCGTCAAAGTCTGTAAAGTACAATGTTCAGAGTCAACTTTAGCACCCCATTCTGCAACAATGGGCAACAAAACTCTCAACAATGCTGGGATATACACCAAATTGTTGCAGACTTCACTTTCATTGTTATACATCTGTCTTCGATAACATGACTTCTAAGAACAAAGATCTCCAGGCGAGATTCTCAAATCCCAAGCAGTGAACTCTCTGTGAGCGTTGGCTTATCTGGCAGAGTAGGTAATATTTGAGAGTGACATATGTATCTTTTCCACCGCCGCTAATCCCATTGGTTCTCCGAATAGTCAAGGAGCATGCATTTATGCCTGAGGTGGCCTGTCAGCGGAGTTTTAAAGCAAATCACAAAACAAAGCCCTCATTCTCAGGCCAATTTCCAACAGACTGCCACAGTATTTTTCGTCTTGTAATTATTTCATTTAAAGAGCGCCGTCCCCGAATTCTGTTTTTCAGGGATTTTCGTCAAGACGCGCGCGCACACAAATGGGCTTCTGTTCTCGCGCTGAACTCTGCCGATTGCTGTAGCGCCATCCAAACACAGCCATATCTCGCGGAAGTGATTGTCCGTCCTCGGCGGGCGGCTCGCAGGGGAGTTCACTGAATGCGCGGCTTTTCATGCCGAGTTATCCCGTGATATATGTCGAGCAATCAGCAAAGTGCAACCTTTCAGGGCTTCATTAGAGTGTTTACTTTCAGACTTCATGTGGCAAATTGCTTCGGCTTCACTTCAGCTCCTGCAAACACACTTAATTGTGTTGGCAGCTCTTTTTTGTTTCGCCCCATTAGAAGCCTTCAACAGGTTGCCAAAACCTGGCTCGCTGCCGATCTCTAGAGCTTGGCCGATTTGTGGCATATTTCTTTTGTTTCTCTTATAGTCTTCCAAGCCCAGTGTTTTTTATTGATGTAACTTTTGTAGCAGGAATCTTGGAATCTGCTTCTTCGCTTATTGGCAGATTAACTGTTTGCGGCTTGGTTGAACTGTTAACCTATTGTTTTAGGAAGAAGATAAAATTACAACGTACGCTTTTCTACGGTTTATGCTTGCAAGTTTGTTTGCAAACTAATTATTAGACAGTCTCTTTTTTTGTGAGTGTTTGTTTATCATTTTCCTATTGGGTTTTTTCTCAACACATGCACTCCGGCAAACTTTGAAGATGGTTTAATTTTTATTATTGCCGTTCCTTGGAAGGGTCAAACAACTTCTACTAAAATTAAATGTATGTAACCCAAACAGGCTACCTGTGTAACATAGGTACCTTTCAAATACTCCAGATTATTGACATTTGAGAATAACGATAATGTCTGTGCATTTTTGAGTCTGTAGGATTTACTTAAATACTGTAAAATGTGCTAATCTACAGCAGTGGTCTTCAAACGTTTTAATCCCACGTACCCCCGTCAAAGGTTCTCACAATTATTCATTTAAACTGACAATGTTGAAATATGCATAGATATATTCAAACATTGGAGAGTATAGAAGTGGAATGGAGAAGAGCAGAGTAGTATGTTGTATAATAAAGTGGAGTAAAGTGACCTGGAGTGGCATACAATAGAGTGGAGTAAAGTGACCTGTGGTGGCATTCAGGGAGTTGTATAGAGCGTCGTAGAGTGGAGTAGTGTTGTAGAGTGGCATAAAGTGAAGTAGAGTTTAATGGAGTAGAGCATCATATAGTGCCATCGATTTGGGTGTTGTAGGGTGGCTTAGCCACATCACTGCTAGACCTATTTTTTTCCTGTTCTGGGGTCCAATATTAACGGGTGTGGTCATGACGAGCTCAGCTCGTCATAAGCACACGAGCACCATGTCTCATGACGAGCTGAGCTCGTCATGAGCACGGAAGGGGTTAAAGTGAAGTGGCATAAAGCACAGTGGTGCAGAGTAGATTGGTGTAGAGTGCAGTGGCATAGAGTGCATTGGTTGGTGTAAAGTGCAATAATGTAGAGTACAGTGGTGTAGAGTAGAGCGACTCAGAGTAGAGTGGAGTGGAGCAGTGTAGATTGCAATGACGTAGAGTGCAATGGTGTAGAGTGTACTGCCGCAGGGTGGAGCGATGCATAGGGAAGTAATGTGGTGTAGAATGCAGAGGCACAGAGGAGATTGTTTCAGAATAGAGCAAAATGGTTCAGGGTAGAGTGGAGTGGTGCAGGATAGAGTGCAGAGGTGTAGAGGTCAGTGGCATGGAGCATAGTGTGCAGAGTAAATCAGAGTGGACTAGAGTGTAGTGATGTAGAGTGCATGGGTGTGGAGTGATGTAGACTAAATTGCTGTAGAGCACATTGGCATAAAGTGCAGTGTTTTAGTGTAGAGTGACGTAGAGTGCAGTGGCATGTAGAGCGGGGCAGAATAGTGTACAGTGGCACAGTATACAGTGCATTGGCATAGAATGCAATGGCATAGCGTACAGTGGTATAGAGTAGATTGTTTCAGAGTAGATTGAAGTGGTGTAGAGTGGAGTGGTGCAGGGTAGAGAGGAGTGGCATAGAGTAGTGGCATGGAGTGCAGTGGTAAAGAGTGGAGTGGTGCAGAGTAGAATAGAGTGGCCTGGACTGGTGCAGAGTGCAGTGGTGAGAGTAGATTGGTGCAGAGTAGAGAGGTGTAGAGTAGAGAGGTGCAGAGTGGATTAGCATAGAGTTCGGTGGTATAGAGTGCAGTTATGTAGAGTGTAGTGGCATAGAGTGCAGTGGTGCAGAGTGCAGTTATGTAGATTGGTGCAGTGACAGAGAGTGCAGTGGCTAGATTACAGTGGTGCAAAGTAGAGTGGCATAGAGTTTAGTGGCAGAGAGCGCAGTGTTGCAGATTACCATTCATAGATTGCAGTTGTGTAGAGTGCAGTGGTGTAGAGCAGAGTGGTCAAAAGTGCAGTGAGTTAGAGTGCAGTGGCACAGAGTAGATTGTTGTAGAGTATAGTAGCGTACAGTGCAGTGATGTATAGTGTATTGATTTTGAGTAAAGTTGTGTAAAGTGCATTGGCATAGAGTGCAGTGGTGAAGAGTACAGCGGCATAGAGTAGACTTGGGAAGAGTAGAGCGGAGTGGCGCTGGGTATATTGCAGTGGCATGGAGTGGAACAGCACAGAGTGGAATAGAGTGGTATAAAGTGCAGTGGGCTAGAGTAGATTGTTTTAAGAGCAGAGTAAAGTGGTGTAGAGTGCAGATGGGTAGAGTACCATAGAATGCAGTGGGGTAGAGTGCAGTGGTGCAAAGTATATTAGAGTGGCTAAGAGTGGATTAGCATGGAGTGCAGTGGCATAGACTGGAGTGATATCAAGTAGAATGGCCTTAAGTGCAGAGGGGACAGTAGAACAGAGTAGAGTAAAGTGATGTAGAATAGAGTGCAGTGGTGCAAAGTAGAGTGGTGTAAAGTTCAGTGGCAGAGAGTGCAGTGTTGCACAGTAGAGTGGTGTGGTGTGCATAAATTGGTGCAGTGCAGAGTGGAGTGGTGCAGAGTAAAATGCAGTGGCATTGAGTAGAGTGGTACATATTAGAGTAGAATGCCGCAGAGAGGAGTTCTGCAAAGTAGGTTGCAGTGGCGTAGAGTGGTGGGGCGCAGAGTAGAGTATCTCAGAGAAGATTGTTTCATGAGTGGAGTCTAGTGGCATAGAGCGGTGCACGATAGAGTGGAGTGGTGTAGGGTAGAATGCAGTGGCATAGAGTACAGTGGCAAAGAGTAGAGTGGCATACAGTACAGTGGTGCAGAGTAGATTAGAGTGGCATAGAGTGGATAGGCATAGGGTGCAATGGCCTAGAGTGGAGTGGTACAACGTAGAGTGCTGTGGCAAAGAGTGCAGTGTTGCAGAGTAGTGTGGCATACAGTAGAGTGATGTAGAGTGGATTTGTTCAGAGTAGAGTAGAGTGGCATAGAGTGCAGTGGGGAAGAGTGACATGGTGCATTATATTTATAAAGTAAAGTGGGGTAGAGTGCATTGGCATAGAGTAGAGTGAATAGGTGTAGAGGAGTAGAGTGGAATTTTGCAGAGTGGAGTGCAGTGACGCAGTGTTGAAGAACATAAAGCTTCCTCTCGCTATAAAGCCGGCGCCTCGTTCGGTTCTCTCTCCCCGATTCCTTTTCCCCCCCTCGTAACCCTTCAGGTCATCAAAAGCTTTAAGATCAGTACGTAATACCGACCGTAACGAGGAAAGGCCTGATTTTATCACCACCATCTTTACCGTCATATTTTTTTTTAACTTGAGAATATAAAGGAAGCGAGATGCCTGGATATACCAACGACAGAGACCGTGGCAGAGATAGAGGCTTTGGTGGTGGTCCTCGCTTTGGTGGAAGCAGAGGTGGAGGAGGACAAATGGGAGGCAAGAAGTTTGGAACCCCGGGGGAAAAACTTGTGAAGAGGAAATGGAACCTGGATGAGTTACCAAAATTTGAGAAGAACTTTTACCAACAACATCCTGATGTGGCCAGGCGAACTTTGGAAGAAGTCGAACAGTACCGAAGAAGCAAAGAAATTACCGTTAGAGGCCGTAACTGTCCTGCACCAGTGTTCAATTTTTATGAGGCAAATTTTCCAGGTAACCTGATGGGAGAAATCCAAAGACAGAATTTTACTGAACCGACAGCTATTCAGGCGCAAGGTTTTCCAGTTGCATTAAGTGGGCTCGATATGGTTGGAGTGGCTCAAACCGGATCTGGGAAAACACTTTCTTATCTGTTACCTGGCATTATACACATAAATCATCAGCCATTCCTCCAGCGTGGCGATGGACCTATCGTTTTGGTGCTGGCACCAACACGCGAACTCGCACAGCAGGTGCAGCAAGTTGCCGCTGACTATGGGAGAGCTTGTCGTTTGAAGTCAACCTGTATTTATGGTGGTGCTCCGAAAGGTCCTCAGATTCGGGACTTGGAAAGGGGTGTTGAAATCTGCATTGCAACCCCAGGAAGATTAATAGACTTTCTAGAAGTGGGCAAAACCAATCTCAAAAGATGCACTTATCTCGTGCTTGACGAGGCCGACAGAATGCTTGACATGGGATTTGAGCCTCAGATTCGGAAAATCGTGGACCAGATTAGACCTGATCGACAGACCTTAATGTGGAGTGCGACTTGGCCAAGAGAAGTTAGACAACTTGCAGAGGACTTCTTGAAAGATTACATTCACATCAACATCGGTGCTCTGGAATTGAGTGCAAACCATAATATTCTTCAGATCGTGGATGTGTGTGCAGATAACGAAAAGGATGAGAAGCTTCTGAGGTTGATGGAGGAAATTATGAGCGAGAAGGAGAACAAGACCATCATTTTTACGGAAACCAAACGACGGTGTGATGAGCTTACCAGAAAAATGAGGAGAGATGGATGGCCGGCAATGGGTATTCATGGTGACAAGAGCCAGCAGGAGCGAGACTGGGTTTTAAATGAATTCAAACACGGCAAAGCCCCAATTCTGATTGCTACAGATGTTGCATCGAGAGGTTTAGATGTGGAAGATGTGAAATTTGTCATCAATTATGACTACCCTAATTCATCAGAGGACTATATCCACCGAATTGGGAGAACTGCCCGCAGTAGCAAAACTGGTACAGCTTACACCTTTTTTACAAAAACTCTGCTCTTTCAAGCAGCATATGATTAATTCCCCCTTCCTGGATCACCGCTATCTTTATCAAGAGCGCCAAGAAACCGATGGTGATAGTGCGCTGTATAAATATTTTTAATAATAATAATAATAATAAAGTAGAGGGGCATAGTGTGGAGTGGTGCAGAGTAGAATGCATTGGCGTGGAGTGTGGCAGAGTAGAGTGAAGTAAGGTAAAGGGGAGTATGCATAGTGTGGGAATGCACAGTCATTACAGAATACATATTTTCAATTGAAATGACCATTACATTTTTACTGATAAAAGTATACAGTACAAGTGATAATGTATGGAAATGGCATCACCTAGTGTATTATGTTTTGATCGTATTCAAATATTTGTTTCCACCAAACTTCAAAATTGCAAAAAAAAGAAACCTAATTTTTACTTTCTTAAATCTGATGGCAGCGATGCAGAGCACATGGCACACAGCACGCAACACACCACATCACATCAGGGAGTGGAGAGATGGAGGGAGAGATTGCTGTGGAGTGCTGCAAAGCCAGTAAGAACAGCAGCAGTCACAATAGCGGAACAGGACCTTGTGATGGCAAAGCACAGTGTGGGTCAGCTTATACAGCATGCATAGCTATTCAATCAAGGTTGCCCAATGCACGGTGCCTCTAACTTCACCCCCTTCCTCCATCCACCTGCGGACTTGTGCGCCAGTTCTCATGCACCGATCCTCGGCTCACGGACGTGGTGGTTAAGTTTATGATAGCCTGGTAACTTCTTTGTCTCTTGAGAAGCCTCCTAATAGGCCTGCACCACCTGGACATCCACAGGATATGTGTGCAGAGGAGGAGAGCATGCAATGCAGGGCTAGGCACCATAGTGTGGAAGTCGTAGTTGCACATCTCTGAAGGTATAGCCGAAGGGGTACAGAAGTGGCCAG
Organism: Lissotriton vulgaris; assembly: GCF_964263255.1. Taxonomy (NCBI): domain Eukaryota; kingdom Metazoa; phylum Chordata; class Amphibia; order Caudata; family Salamandridae; genus Lissotriton; species Lissotriton vulgaris. The sequence goes on from NC_141687.1 coordinate 1,337,970,721, forward strand.
AGTAGGTTCTGGTGCAGCTCAACACCCTCTGTCGGCCCCCCATTCCTGCTAATAACCTTGCTGATTTTTTTTCATAGCAGCTGATTCGAGAGCTGATTTAAGAGCTGAGCTGATTTGAGGCACTGCCTTGGGCAGGCTTTGGACTTCTGGTTGTTGTTGTGTTTTTTGCCTACCACCTATCCTCGCGGATGAGTGTCAGCTGTTTTCAAGGGGGTCCAAGGAGCCTGGAGGGGTCAGAGGAGGCCAGTGGAGGTCCATCAGACCATGCTGCTGAGAGACACAAGAGGAAAGGCATAGAAAGTACACAGACAGTACAGAAAGAAGTGTCTCAGAGAGCCCAAGGAGAGCAAGAAGATAAGGAGACAGCCATCTGTTGGCTGATATAGCCCCACACGGGGCCTAGGTTTTGTAACAGAACTAATCCAAATTAAAAACAGATCCATTTGGAAGCTCCTGCAACTAGATCTCCTCGTTCTTCTCATTCTGGTCTCTCTTGTGTACTCCCCATATTGATGCAAACGTCAACTAGTTTACAACCACTTCTCACCCAGGTCGAGATAAGGTTAGGAAGTCCTTGACCTGGCAACTGAGATAACAGAGCCAATCTGTGAAAAAGGAGCTGAGCAGGACTAGAGCTGCCTTCACTGGCAGGTACTCTGCGAAATGTCTTTTTGCACTACTCATATTATATGCATTTTAATAGATGGCTGCTAAATAAATGGTGCAATACTGAGGTCAGACAAGGTCCATGGGAGACCCCAACTAGCCGAGCATAAAAGCAGATGTTAGCTACTTTTGGACCAAAGGAGAGCAATTGGAAAAAAACACAGAGCTGATCATCCCCTGATTTCACACTCCTTTGACCTGAATGAAAGTGGCCCCAACCCTCTTACTAACTTAGTTTCTTGAAAGATCCATCTGCAATAATTTTTTTGAGAACTAGTGAAATTACAGGTCTACAGCCTATGCTAAATCCAACTATAATAAAAGACGAGAAAAGGTAAAACTCAGTAAGATCTTCGCCCCATGAAGGAGAAATGGAGACAAGAGAAGCAGCAAGAAACAGCAAAAGAGAGAAAGCCATTTCAATAGTTGGCCTGGGCTCCACCATAATTCACAGCATAAGAGCTACCTAAGCACCTATAGATGCATTGAGCGCAGTGGCAAAGAGTACCTGTAGAGGCATAGAGTACAGTGGCAAAGAGTAGAGTGGCGTACAGTCTGTGGTGCAGAGTAGATTAGAATGGCATAGAGTGGGGGTGTGGCTTGGATGCCGGCCAAGATGGTGGCGTGAACCGGGAGCTCCGGCACCGACCTACTTTCACCTCTTCACTTGGGCACTTTTCCTCACGACCTTCAAGATAATGTGCCTTGTCCCGCAAACCGGAACGTGAGGAGAGCCTAGCGCCCTCACTGTTTCTCAGTTTCGCGGTCTTTCGAAGAAGTTGTGGAGGAGTCTCGTCATCGCGGCTGCAGCACCATTTTGTGCGCCGGCCACGGATTGCAGCGGTGGCCGGCTCGTACCCACATATGCCTCTCGTCAAACTCCCTTACCCACCTGAGGACCTCTGCAGCACTGACTTCAGCGGTAAGCCTTACTGTCAATGCAACTGGCTTTTTTGAGGCGCCCTCTCCCTCATGCTCCATTTGTGCTGCTCTTCGAGGCCATTTGAGGCTACTATGCACCCTTTCAGCAACTAATATGAAATGTACTTCAGCAGCGCTTTTCTATACCTAACTTTGCGCTTCTATTGTACTGCAATTCAGAAAAGGGGGTGGTGATGAACAGAGTGTCTGAATTAAGCAGACCACTCTTACCCAGTCCAAAGATCAGGGCTTGATCCATCACCGTTATTTAGCTCACTGCACCATCCCAGCTCAGAACCTGGCTATATGCAAATTAGTCTGTCCCTGGCCCAGTGCATCATGGGAACAGGGCAAACCAAACTACCAAGCCAATTCTTCACCAGAAAGGAGGCAAGCCTCCGGGGACCGGTTTCTGGCATTTCAGCTGTCGTCGGCCTGGCTTGCTTGAATCCTGATGGTGCAGTGAGCAAGGGACTCATGTCTGAGTATACCCTGCCACACCTATACTGGCCAAAAACGATTCAGAAAAGGGGTGGTGAGGAACAGAGTGTCTGAATTAGGCAGACCACTCTTACCCAGTCCAAAGATCAGGGCTTGATCCATCACCGTTATTTAGCTCACTGCACCATCCCAGCTCAAAACCTGGCTATATGCAAATTAGTCTGTCCCTGGCCCAGTGCATCATGGGAACAGGGCAGACCAAACTACCAAGCCAATTCTTCACCAGAAAGGAGACAAGCCTCCGGGGACCGGTTTCTGGCATTTCAGCCGTCGTCGGCCCGGCTTGCTTGAATCCTGATGGTGCAGTGAACAGACTAATTTGCATGTAGCCAGGTTCTGAGCTGGGATGGTGCAGTGAGCTAAAAAACGGTGATGGATCAAGCCCTGATCTGTTGACTGGGTAGGAGTATTCTGCTTAATTCAGAAACTCTGTCCATCCCCACCCCCCTTTTCTGAATTGTTTTGTCCACCACAAGTGTGGAAGGGTTTACTCAGATGTGAGTCCCTTGCTCATTGCACCATCAGGATTCAAGCAAGCCGGGCCGATGACGGCTGGAATGCCAGAAACCGGCACCCCGGAAGCTTGTTTCCTTCCCAGTGAAAGAATTGGCTTGGTAGTTTGGTTTGCCCTGTTCCCATGATGCACTGGGACAGGGACAGACTAATTTGCATGTAGCCAGGTTCTGAGCTGGGATGGTGCAGTGATCTAAAACGGTGATGGATCAAGCCCTGATCTGTTGACTGGGTAGGAATATTCTGATTAATTCAGAAACTCTGTCCATCACCACCCCCCTTTTCTGAATCATTTTGTCCATCACAAGCGTGGAAGGGTATACTCAGATGTGAGTCCCTTGCTCATTGCACCATCAGGATTCAAGCAAGCCGGGCCGATGACGGCTGGAATGCCAGAAACCGGTCCCCGGAAGCTTGTTTCCTTCCCAGTGAAAGAATTGGCTTGGTAGTTTGGTTTGCCCTGTTCCCTTGATGCACTGGCACAGGGACAGACTAATTTGCATGTAGCCAGGTTCTGAGCTGGGATGGCGCAGTGAGCTAAAAAACGGTGATGGATCAAGCCCTGATCTGTTGACTGGGTAGGAGTATTCTGCTTAATTCAGAAACTCTGTCCATCACCACCCCCCTTTTCTGAATCTTTTTGTCCACCACAAGCGTGGAAGGGTATACTCAGATGTGAGTCCCTTGCTCATTGCACCATCAGGATTCAAGCAAGCCGGGCCGATGACGGCTGGAATGCCAGAAACCGGTCCCCGGAAGCTTGTTTCCTTCCCAGTGAAAGAATTGGCTTGATAGTTTGGTTTGCCCTGTTCCCATGATGCACTGGGACAGGAACAGGCTAATTTGCATGTAGCCAGGTTCTGAGCTGGGATGGTGCAGTGAGCTAAAAAACGGTGATGGATCAAGCCCTGATCTGTTGACTGGGTAGGAGTATTCTGCTTAATTCAGAAACTCTGTCCATCACCACCCCCCTTTTCTGAATCGTTTTGTCCACCACAAGCGTGGAGGGGTATACTCAGATGTGAGTCCCTTGCTCATTGCACCATCAGGATTCAAGCAAGCCGGGCCGATGACGGCTGGAATGCCAGAAACCGGTCCCCGGAAGCTTGTTTCCTTCCCAGTGAAAGAATTGGCTTGGTAGTTTGGTTTGCCCTGTTCCCATGATGCACTGGGGCAGGGACAGACTAATTTGCATGTAGCCAGGTTCTGAGCTTGGATGGTGCAGTGAGCTAAAAAACAGTGATGGATCAAGCCCTGATCTGTTGACTGGGTAGGAGTATTCTGCTTAATTCAGAAACTCTGTCCATCACCACCCCCTTTTCTGAATCGTTTTGTCCACCACAAGCGTGGAAGGGTATACTCAGATGTGAGTCCCTTGCTCATTGCACCATCAGGATTCAAGCAAGCCGGGCCAATGACGGCTGTAATGCCAGAAACCGGTCCCCGGAAGCTTGTTTCCTTCCCAGTAAAAGAATTGGCTTGGTAGTTTGGTTTGCCCTGTTCCCATGATGCACTGGGACAGGGACAGACTAATTTGCATGTAGCCAGGTACTGAGCTGGGATGGTGCAGTGAGCTAAAAAACGGTGATGGATCAAGCCCTGATCTGTTGACTGGGTAGGAGTATTCTGCTTAATTCAGACACTCTGTCCATCACCACCCCCTTTTCTGAATCTATTGTACTGCACTCTGAAAATCCTCGTCAGGAAGTTTCCCAATTTCGAGGTCTTTTGCGCAAGTTGTGTGAAGGTCTTGTCTTTGCGACTACAGCCACCATTTTGTGAGCCAGCAGTGGATTTCAGCGGCGGCCGGCTTGATTGCATGTATGCTTCTCCTCACCCTCCCCTGCTCAGCTGAGGACCTCTGCAGCATCGACCCTCATTGGTAAATCTTCCTGACTGTCCAACTGGCTTTCTTTGAGGCGCCCTCCTTCTTACGCTTTATCTGTGCTGCTCTTGGGGGCCATTTTTCGACTATTGTGCTTCTTTTCAACTTTCATTGGCTTCTCCTCTCCGCCTACATGAACTCTGATATGTACTATACTTCTGCAGTGCTTTTCTGCCTCTAACTTTGCGCTTCCATTGTATTATGCATTGAAACACCTCGTCAGGAAGTTCCACTTCAACAACTTCCTCCAGGGGGTCCTTTCACGATCATTACACACTCTGCCATACCTCCTCTCATATATGACCCTACCTGCCGTCTACCACAGTACTTTTCCGGGTCCTTGCAGTGCTGCGTTTGACTGATCTCGCTCCTGGTGCGCAACGTTATCATTGACCATCACAGGATTGACGCTGAGGGGTTATCCCTACCTTACACTAGCTTCTTACTTTTCTGATTTGGTTGCCTTATATGGGGAAACTCGGCACTCTGAAGCTCACACCTTTACCGAAATTACCAGCTGGTTCTGACTCCAACTCACCTACCCAGGAAATGGAGGAGGACAAGCCCAAGAAGTCTGATTCTGCCCATGGGGCTATTCCTAAGACTCAGAATGGAGGTAAGACACAGTCTTCCTTGACTTCATCCAAGCGTCTGAAGAAAGATCCACCGTCTCCTGGGAACAATTCTTCATCTTCGTCTATGGACCTCATTCTGGAAGAACTACGTGCCTTCAAGCCCTTTATGGAAGCCACCACAAAAAACATGCAGGCCATGAAGGAGAAATGGACATCTTTAGATTCGCGTGTCACGACCTTGGAACAGTCCTCAGATTCTCTGCACTCTACCTGCTCCCGCATTCCTTCAATAGAGGCTGAGATCCTTCTACTCAGGCGTCAAACTGAGGATTTGGAAAACAGAAATCGCAGGAACAACCTACGCTTATACGGTCTTCCGGAACTCACAGAAGGGTCCAACCCTACCATCTTTTTCCAATCTTTTCTCGCGAAAATTCTGGACACTCCGGCCTTATCCTCCATTAATATTCAGCAAGCGCACCGTCTTGGCCCCAAAGTTGCTACCAAACCTAGGGGTGTTATCATGCTGTTCTTGCAGTACACCGACCTCTTGCAGGTCCTGTCAGCCTCCAAGTCAAGAAGCAAATCATATGGGAAGGTCACCGTCTTTATCTGTCACAGGATGTCTCCAAGGCCACCGCAGACCGGAGGAAAAAGTTTTTGGACCTAAGACCTCAGTTAAGAACCCTTAATGCTAGATATGGTCTCTTACACCCTTGTCTCTTCAAGGTTACATATAAAGACAGAACAACCATGTATGAAGATCCTGCGGCCCTGCAAGCCTTCCTTCGCCAACAGAGTCCGGATGTCATAGATACCTCCAGGCCTGGCTGAGTGGCCTTCTTGTCCGTCATTTTCCTGATTTTGTTTGATTGTGGTTCTGCTTTTTCTTCCTTGGCGTTGTTTTGTTTTGTGTTACTTGCTGTTTATTGTTATTATGACCGTTTCTTGTTATTATGACTGTTTTATCATTTCATTTTAATGTTTTATATACTATTATCTGTAGTGGAAGCCGTGTTTTGCTGTAGATCCTTATATTTTCCCTAATGTTTCTCTCATTCCTTTAGATATTTCTTTTGTCAACTCCATCTCGATGCTTCCTAATGTTTCCTTATGTGCCCATTGGACTTCTAATACTAATGGTTGGATGTCCGCTCTGGTTGTTGTCGTCGTCATCCCCCGCCATCACCATTCCCATCCCTGTTTTGGGTTTTTTCCGTTCTCGTAAGTATGTCTTTCAGTCGTTCGTTTCGGACTTGTACTGTCTCTTTGTTCGTTCTTGTCCCTGTCCTTTTCTCTCTCTCTTACTCTTGCACTCTCCTTTACTTTCTCCCTGGTCTCTCCTTCTCTCTTCTTTTCTTTCTTCTCAAACTCACTCCTATTTCTATAACAGCTGCTCTACTTTTTCCTCACACATTTATTCTTTCTTCTTCTTCTCTCTTCTCCTTCTTTCTTTATCATTATATTTCCATCTCTATCAATTCTCCCATTATATTTTTACTGCATTTTTTCCAATGTATTTATTATGCATTCGTAGGCATGTTGCGCTTAGTTATTTTTCTAAACGTTAGTTATTTTTCTTAACGTTCCATGTCGTGTAACGACATGGAACGTTAAGGGATTACATAATCCCATTAAAAGACAGGGGGTTCTCTCACACTTGGCAAGACTTAAAACTGACGTTGCCCTTCTTCAGGAGACTCATCTTGCTGAGTCGGAGGCCTTAAAACTTAAGCGTTGTTGGGTGGGTCATGTTATTTGTTCTCCTACGACTTCCAGAAAGAATGGGGTTGTAATTTTGTTGCATAAAAAGTTAAATGTTTCCTCGATTACTCATGAATGTGATGACGATGGCCGTTGGCTTATTGTTACTTTTCTCATTGATAACATACCTCTCACCCTTTTTAATGTATATGCTCCTACTGGGATTGATAGATCCTTTTGGCCTTCTATCTTCGTCAAGTTGTCCTTTTTCTCTGGAGATTACATACTGCTCGGGGGGGGACTGTAATCAGATTGTTGACCCCTTCCTTGACCGCCATTCGAAAGTCACTTTTGTTCCCTCTAGAATGCACACTCAGTTTGTGAACTCTTTTCAAAACAATGCCTTAGTAGATATTTGGAGACTGTGCAATCCTGATGTTAGAGAATATAGTTTTTTCTCTCCTCCTCACCAATCCCAATCTCGCATTGACCATATCTTTCTCAGTAAATCCCTGTCCCAACACGCCATCCGTTCTGAAATTGGCTCCATCTTACTTTCCGACCATGCCCCAGTTTTTGTAGACCTTGATTTACTCCCCTTCTCTCCCCACTCTGGCAGATGGGGTTTTAATATTGCTTTGCTTTTGGAACCCACCTTTTCTACCGAATTCACTGCCTTTGCCAAGGAATTTTTCCTATTAAATCAATCCCCTGACTCCCCTTTTATTATGGTTTGGGACTCATTTAAAGCAGCCTCTAGAGGTTTTATTATTAACTTTGTGTCTCGACGGAAGAAAATTCGAGAGGCCAAGTCGTAGAAAATTCTGGCTGACATTAAAGCTTTAGAACTTGCCTATTATGCTTCTAAATCTGATTCTTCACTTAAGGCACTTATTGAAGCAAAAATCTCCTTTAATAAATTTGCTGCCTCTAACATTCTGCTAAAATGTAATTCCAGATATTATGGAGGCAAGAATAAAATGGGGAAGCTTTTGGCCAATTATTTAAAGATCCGGAAGGAACGCACAAAAATTCAATCTATTAAAACTTCTTCTGGCGATTCCACATTTAAAGATAAAGATATCCTCACTGAATTTGTCAAATTTTACGATACCCTTTATACACCAGAACAGGTTCCGACGTCTGATGATCTCACCTCTTACTTTCATTCTCTTCCATCTCCCTCGATTTCACATGTTGACTTTCATTCTTTAGAACAGGACATATCACTCTCTGAAATCTCCCATGCTGTATCTAACCTTCGTCATGGCAAATCCCCAGGCCCTGATGGCTTTACTATCGAATTTTACAATCACTTCGCTTCTCTCCTTCTTCCTAAACTTTTACTCTTATTCAATCTTTCTTTGATACTGGTTCCTCTAGCGGTTCTTTTCAACAAGCCTTGATTTGCTTAATTCCCAAGGAAGATAAGGATCACTCCTTATGCAAAAATTATAGACCAATATCTTTGGTTAACACTGATTATAAAATTCTAGCGAAGATATTAGCATTACGCATGGACCCCCTTTTACCGGAACTTATTGGCCCAGAACAATCTGGTTTTGTCAAGGGGCGTCTCTCCTCCGATAACTCCCGGGTTTTTCTTAACATACTTAGTAAGGCTACTTCTTTGACTCTTCCCTTCGCAGCTATCTCCCTAGATGCGGAGAAAGCTTTTGATAGGATTGGGTGGGATTTTATGTTTCAGGCTTTACGTTGGATTGGTATCCCTCCCAAATTCATTTCTATTGTTTCGTTACTTTACTCCGATCCTCAAGCTTCTATTTTTGTTAACGGGATGTCCTCGGACTATTTTTCTTTACACGGAGGGGTTTGACAAGGTTGCCCCTTGTCTCCCTTACTTTTTGTTTTAGCCTTAGAACCCTTCCTTACTAAAATTCGCTTAGATGACACTATCTCTGGTTTTCAATTTGGTCCCCAACAAGTCAAACTCTCGGTTTATGCCGATGATATTCTTTTTTACTGCTCCGATCCTATTTCCTCTATTCCTTCTTTTCTTCAGCAGGTCTCTTCCTTCTCTGAAGTTTCTGGCTATCGCTTGAACGCCGACAAATGTGAAATCTTGCCGTTGAATCCTCTTTGCCAGAAACATCTTTTTTCTTGTACGGGTTTCTCTTGGCAGCCCTCTAAAATCAAATATATAGGGGTCTGGTTTGCACCTCTATTATCTGATACTCTCAAACTAAACTTTGATTATATTTACAAGAAAATGGACACGGCTATTACTCGTATGGCACCCGCTCTTTTTGTCCTGGTGGGGTAGGCTCAACTCTATAAAGATGATGTTATCCCCCTTCCTTCTCTAACTATTTCCATGCTTCCTCTACACATTCCTCTTTCTTTCTTTAAAAAGATTGACTCTTTATTACTGGGCAGAAGACTTTGTAGCAACCGGGCCGGGCGGTGCTCCGCTCACATCAACGGGCCGGGCATCGCTCCGCCTTTCCCCTCAACCGGGCTTGGCTCCGCCGAGCCCCTTCCCCACTGGATTTCACATACCAGCTGCCCCATTTGCAGCAAGGACGCTGCCGCCATCTTTGCGTCGCGCCAGGAGGCGCTTAAAGGACGGACCGGGGCTGAGTACCTGGCGTAACAGCTTTCCTTTCCTTTCTGGGCAGAAGACTTTGCAGCAACCGGGCCGGGCTGTGCTCCGCTCACATCAATGGGCCGGCATCGCTCCGCCTTTCCCCTCGGCCGGGCTTGGCTCCGCCGAGCCCCTTCCCTACTGGACTTCACATCCCAGCTGCCCCATTAGCGGCAAGGACGCCGCTGCCATCTTTGCGTCATGCCAGGAGGCGCTTAAAGGATGGACCGGGGCTGAGTACCCGGCGTAACAGCTTTCCTTTCCTTTCTGGGCAGAAGACTTTGCAGCAACCGGGCCGGGCTGTGCTCCGCTCACATCAATGGGCCGGCATCGCTCCGCCTTTCCCCTCGGCCGGGCTTGGCTCCGCCGAGCCCCTTCCCTACTGGACTTCACATCGCAGCTGCCCCATTAGCGGCAAGGACGCCGCTGCCATCTTTGCGTCATGCCAGGAGGCGCTTAAAGGATGGACCGGGGCTGAGTACCCGGCGTAACAGCTTTCCTTTCCTTTCTGGGCAGAAGACTTTGCAGCAACCGGGCCGGGCTGTGCTCTGCTCACATCAACGGGCCGGGCATCGCTCCGCCTTTCCCCTTGGCCGGGCTTGGCTCCGCCGAGCTCCTTCTCCACTGGACTCCACATCCCAGCTGCCCCATTTGCGGCAAGGACGCCGCCGCCATCTTTGCGTCACGCCAGGAGGCGCTTAAAGGACAGACCGGAACCTCGTCCCGTGGGACGCGCGCGGGAGCGCGCCGGGAGAAGCCCGGGACAAGGGTGGGCCGTCTGTGGCCGTCTAGGGGCTGCAGGAGGCTGGGCTGGGCCCACCCCCTAATGTTTACTCTTTGGCGCTATTTTCCAGCTGATTGTAATTTGTAGTAAGTTGGGGCGGTGTGCTATTACACATACACTATTTAATTGCATCACGGCTGCTGTTTTTACTTTGATTGTGTATACGTTTCTCTTATCCTAGACCACTTTTTACGCAGCCACCCATTGCTTTTCTTGAGCTCTTAGGATGCCTACAGACATATCGAATTCCCTACCTTCCACTGTTGGGGTCTCTATACTTGGCCCCTTAGATAAATATTTCACAAGGGCAACCAAAGAAATAGACAAAGAACTTATGCTAGCGGAGAAACCGCGGAACACTGTTTTTCCATTGATCTTCTTAAAAAGAAACCACTGACTTCGCCCCAGAAGGTACCCACTCCTTTACAACCTCATAACACAATCACGTCGGAAGCAGATGCTGAGTTATTTAGCACTGACAATATTCCACTCATTTTTCAAGATCACATTTTATCTCCTATTCACATTGACATCACCAATGATTGTACTCCAAATGGGCCACCGGTTATTTCCAACTGTCTAATAGACTTAAATTCCCCCGTTGTCCTGGATCTTGTCTCCCAACATCAGTCAAGTTCTTCTAATCAACCATCTGAGACTGCCGTTCCCATAGAGACACTTCCACTGATTACAGCTAGTGTGAGTAAAGACAAACCCAAGAAGCCCCCGAGAGCACATCGCTCTCCACCGAAGAAAAGAAGGAGAAAGGGTGGGGTTAAAAAAGGGGAAAATATTTCACGTGTCCTCCTTCCTCTAGTTGACCCAATGGATAAACCACCTGGTCAACCAGAGAAGGATGCATTAATAGGGCCCCCAATTATTCCAAATTTAGGGGTAGAAGCATTGTCGACTAAAGAGACAATGGAGATGCTTGAACGTCTCTTAAAATCTCTCTTGCTTCCACTCATAGAGAGAGTCAAAAGGCTAGGGGAAAAAATGGATTGTATCTTGGCAGCTCCCCACCTTAGTGCAAATCCCAATCCTGGCAAACCTAAGGAATATTCCCTAATAAATAAGCAGCCAACACCTAAAACATCGAAAACAATTAGACCACAGAAAGAAAACCCAATACTTAAAAATAAAACTGCTCCCCCAAATTCTATTAAAACGACAGTTGTACATGACATACATAAAGAGAAGGTTACGTCAGCCCCCCAAAAACCTCCCCCTTCCACCAACCCCCCAAAAGTGAACTCGATGACAACAAAAACCCAGAGAGTAAAATCAAACCTAAGGAACATAGTGGAACTACCCCCTGAGTCAGCTAACTATGTGATCATTTTAACTGGAGTTTCCATTGTTCCTACCGGAAATACTGAATATAATGCAAACCTCAAAAATAAAGTTATCTTCTGGTTGCGAAAAAACAGACCCCTTCCTCCACATCTAAACGATGATATAATCTCCGTTAGACGATGTAAATGGGTGGGCCCTAGACCCAAAGATATCGAGGGGGATGTTGTATTAGTAAATTTAAGGGACCATAGAGTGGTTACGCATATTAGCGATTGATTTCCAGGGAGAAGCGAGGGGGGTGTTTCAACTCCTAACCTGAGTTATTTTTACCCTGAAGCTTTATTAATACCCCCTAACCATCCACCAAACTGTCGTAATGTTAACCCTTCAAACTTTGACTATCGTGCCTCACATCCTTCTTTTCCTGCAAATTACACTAATATTTTTCCCCCTTTTTTCTTGTCAACGTTCCTTTAGATATTTTCCCCCAACCAACAATTTTTACCACCCTATAAATCCCAATGAGTATTGGAACTTCCCGTTACACAATTTATTCGAACCCCTCTCTGGGCTTGATTCAAATGAATGACTCGACCTGCCATATCCCGATGTAGGGGTCTCCCGAGATTGCATGAGTGTCTTTGCTACATTAGACGAAGTAAATGAAATTGTTTCTTCTTCTGTTACCCCTGCATTAACAAGTACTTTTACTGAGCCAGAAGCTGATATGAGGGAGGAATGCTGTGTACCTTTAGCTGATCGGAGCATGATTCACAATGAAAATGACACTGTTTGTTTGTCGAATTTGCATGATACGGAGATCTTTTCTCTCCCTTCCGAAGCAAACAATGAGTGGTCTGGGGTGGGGGGATTGTTGCACGACGTTACATCTGTGTTGTCTATCCGAACTAACTTGGATATTGGAAAGTCTTTAAGTTCCCCCATAAACCATCCGGAAGTTATTATGGAGGGAAATGTTGGGACTGTAGAACCTGTTGATATTGTATCTTTGTCTGAAAAATGTGCCCCTTCGGGCCAGGAAAATATAGGGGTTTTGTCTATTACTCTTACATCCACACCCGTTTACACTTCACATCCCATACTCAGTTGGAACGTAGCTGGTCTCGCATCAAAAATTGTTTTACAACAGTGGTTAGACCTGGTAAATAGTTACTCAATCCTATGTTTCCAAGAAACCTGGGCACTAAACCCAGTGCATTTACTAGGGTTCCAGACCTTCCACGCTCCGGCCCTGGTGACCAACCAGGGTAGAAACAAGGGTGGTTTAGCCATATATATTAGCATCTCTAGCGGACTAACTGTGCTGACACACATACCCAAAGATTTTTATCAGATAGTTGTGATTGGTTGGGGAAATTCCCTCAATCTTATTATAGTAAACTTTTATAATATTCTATCCCCAGAAGTATTGAACCAAACATTAAATGATTTAAGTCATTCTGTTGTCACATTAAAATAATCCACTTCTAGGGAGTGTATGTTCGCCTGGGTGGGAGACTTTAATTGTAACATCTGCCAGTATGGGCCAAAGGAACTTTGTGGCTTAGATTTCACAATGGATGATACCTCGAACCACTTCACTCACTCAAAAATAGGGGACAGTTTAAATAGTTTTCTTTTTTATTTTAATTTGGATTATGTAAATGATCTATGCTCACCGCCCACACCCTTTCACACTACCTTCCACGGAAGAGGCTCAAACACTGTGATTGATTTTACCCTTTTTTCTAAATCACATGCCTCTTTGCTTTCCTCATGGAAAACCTTGGATGGTATTTATGGGGACCATTACGCTTTAACATTTAATATAAGTAAGCACATAGAGAGGTCACAAACTAGGGCAAATATTACTAACTATCAACCACATATCTCGATGGGACGGACCAATGGCTATACCATTAAATGGGATAAAGTGGTCCCTGAAACATTTTTTAAAAACCTATTATCTAAAAGAAGACCGGCGATCAACATCTGCCTATCTCCATCAGAAGACCCTTTAAAAATACTAGGCTCTTTTACAAAAATTCAGGAGACAATAAAATCTTTACTGTCTCGCCAATTCAAAGTCGGACTCAACAAAAATAGAGGCTGGTTTGATAAATATTGTACCTCTGCGCTAAAAACTTTGAAAAAGGCTTTACACACAACTCCGCAATCTTTAGAAGCTATTAGACAGGCTAGATGCCAATATCGCGGGGCAATTAAGAATAGAGAGAAAGCTTTGAAACAAAAGGCCTGGGAAGCTCTAATGTCCGCCTCAAAAAACAAAGACGCCATGGCCTTTTGAAAGGTAATAAATGCTCCCTTTATACGAGGTAACCAACCGGAAATGTTAGACATTGCTATAAATGGGGACGCTTGGGTCGCTCATTTTAAAAATCTGTATGATTGTCCAGAGCCAGAATGTATCTTTCTTGAGGGTAATATTGTACCATCTGTTAATTCCGTATCTTCCACTAAAAATCTCCCCCTGGATATTGTTTTTTCATGTGAGGAGGTGAGTCTGGCTATCAGAGAAAGCCCGTCTGGTAAGGCACCGGGCCCGGACTCAATACCAATACATGTTTTTAAAGCTAAATTAGATCTCTGGGCTTCACTGCTAACCTTAGTGATGAATTGTGCTAATACTTATGGTTTAATACAAACATGGTCAGAAGCTATAGTGGTCCCCATCTTTAAAAAAGGGGACAGGCATGACCCGTCCTGCTACCGTCCAATTTCTCTTATTGACGCCTTAATGAAGGTAGCAGGGCGTATTATTCTAAAACGTATGCAAAACCGGATTGAGGAAGCTAATATCCTCTCGATTTTTCAGTATGGTTTTCGGCAAGGGATGGGGACGGTTGAGCAGAGTCCTAATATACATCTTTTAATCTCAAAATACACCGTAGCAAAAAAAAGGGAAACTTTTTTATTACTTTTATAGATTTAAGTTCAGCCTTTGATTGTGTTGAACACAAACAACTGTGGGCTGCCCTAAAAAGTCTTGGTCTGGATCCCCCAATTTTAAATTTTATTAGAGAGCTATATAGAGATGCTGGAGCGAGGGTACGCTTTGGACAAAAGGGAGAGTGTTCACCAAGATTTTCTATCAGGAGGGGAGTAAGACAGGAGTGCATTTTGGCACCCCTACTCTTCTCCCTCTATATAAACAAATTGGTGACCACCTGAACAGTTTTTGCTATGACTACCCCGTAGTACAGGGCCGCCCCGTTCCCATCCTCTTATATGCGGATGATGCCGCAATTTTATCTCGGACCAGCCTGGGCCTTCAAAGGGCAGTCTTTAAGTTCACTCTTTTTATGAGGGAAAAGGGACTGAAGGTGAACATCACAAAAACTTTCTCTATGTCCTGCCATCAGGGAACAAAGAAAATACCCTGCCCTATCTTTATAGAGAACAAAAAAATAGAAATAACAGATCAATTCCCGTATCTTGGGATTTGTTTTTATAGGAAATCCACTTGGAAAAATGCTATTTTAGCCAGAAAATTAGCCTTTTCCAAGGCCATTGGAGCACTGCAGAATTTTGCAATTAAAATTGGCGGCAGACCTGTCAAGGAGCTGATTGTCATCTATAAGGCCAAATGTGTGACCACGGCCATTTATGGCTCAGGGGTTTGGGGGATCGATTCTGCACTCTGCATACAACAAATTGAGAATCGTTTCCTCCGGTACCTCCTAGGGGTCCCTAAATCAACCCCTAATTATTTCATACATATAGAACTTGGCCTATCATATATCTCGGACATTATAATGACGGAACCCATCCTGCTATGGCACAAGCTCTGGTTGACCCCTGAAACAACGTTTAACCGCATCACCTTATCTGACTGTCTACAATTAGACGGTGTAAAGCGTATTAAATGGTTGTCTACAGTAGAAAAAATGATGAATGACATTGGACATCCGGAGTTTTTAAAAAAAAACCCTACCATGGAATCAATTTCAAGGAAAGGGTTACGCAAAATGGTTATGGACCATCTAGAGAACAAAAGATGGAACATGGAGAAAATAAAAAATCTGTCCTAGCCTACCAACACATTACTCCTGAACGGGGTCCCCAATTATATCTTAATAGTGATACTAATTGCTATGCTAGAATTCTTCTATCTAGATTTAAAATGGGTTCCTTTTTTCGATTGATCACATTTCCATCTTGTAATGATTGGTCGAGACAAATGTTGCCTTGTCCCTGTGACGATGTAGCCCCCCAATCAAACTTGCACTGCACTTTATTCTGTAAATTTTATTATGTTCCCAGAAAAATTTTGCTTAGACCAATTCTTAAGGAGTGGGGTCTCCGTTCTTGTAGAGAAGCGTTTTCTAAACTACAAAGGATGGAAACCCCGGAATTAATTTATACTCTAATCAGATTCTTGAAATTATTGGTGAAATTCAGAAATTCTATGTAGCAAATAAACTGATTGTACATATTTTATAAATTGTTTTAATCTATAGGGTTCTGTGAACCATAACATTTTTAAATTCTAAAGTATTTATTGTATTCTTTATCTATGAATGTCTCCAACATTTCCCCTATTTTCATCCTAATTGAAATGGCACTGGTTTCTTGTGACTTACAGCTGTATGTGTATTGTGCTTTCTATGTATTTTTAATGTATGCTTTTATGATATGAAAACTTATATCGAAATAAAGCTTAATTTTGAATTTGAATTTGAATTACTGAAATTTTTATGGAACGGTAAACGTCCTCGAATAGCCCTTTCCTCTCTTCGTAGGGACAAAGCTCAATCAGGAGTATGTTTTCCTGATTTTAAACAATACCACCGTGCTTTTTCCTTGAAGCAATCAATTCGCTGGTTTTCGTCTAATTTACCTCATTATCCTCCTGTCTGGCTCAGTATGGAATCTTCTTTTATTTCCCCTTTTACCTTCCGCAAATTCTTGTCCTTTTTGTCTTCCTTAACTTGTCTTCGCACGCCCATTATTTCACATTCTCGTAATCTTCTTTCTCCCTACTTATCTTCATGGTATCCCTCTCTCCTCTCCACTCATGAACAACCGATCTGGAATAATTCCCTTCTCAAAATCCGTAATCGTACCATTTATTGGAAAACCTGGCACTCTCGAGGAATATGTTGGATTTCTCAGCTACTTTCTCAGGATACCCCTCTCTCCTTCCAGGAACTTCAATCTTTTTTCTCTTTGCCTGCCTCTGCCCGATCGCAATACACTGCTCTCTATCCAGTCTTAATCTCCTATCTTCAATCTCTTTCACCTTTTAACGATATTCCTTTAGACTGCAGATCCACTTCCATTTTACTGGAGACTTCTCCTTCTGCATCCGCTTTGTATAATTCTTTCAGTTTTTCCAATGATAGACTGAAATCGCGCATTGAGCTTGCTTGGGAGTTGGACTTCTCTCAGAGTTGGCCTGTACTTTTCTGGGATAAAATTTGGACTAAGCTCATAAAGCCTCTAGAGCTGCTAACACTACCCAAACTTTATACTTCATTTATCACAGAACTTTATTTACTCCACTTGGTTTATCCCGTTTTTCACCAGATACCCTCTCTACCTGTTGGTCTTGTCCCTGCCCCTCTGCTGATCTCAAGCATATGCTGTTTGAGTGCCCCCCTGTCGCCCAGTTCTGGCAGAAGGTTTAGCAGCAAATAAAAAAAAATCCAATTTCAGGTCCCCTTTTCATCCGCATTCGTTTTTCTAGGCTCCCTTTCATCCGAACTCCCTCATTCTTCCAGCCACTACCCTTTACTTGACCTTTTCATTGCTGTAGCTTTTCATATCATCACTTCTAACTGGAAACAGGCTGCAAATATTTCATATCAGTCCTGGTGGAATGCAGTCTGTTTTAATCATCGTCTAGATACCAATTATGTATCTCCCATTTCCCTAGCTATCAAACGTGACCTGATTTGGCTTCCTTAAGTAACATACCTTTCTTCACATGTCCCTACACATCCCTCTCCTGATTCTGCAACAGTTGAAGTACGTAAATCTCCGTGACTCTCTTATTACCTGTATATTTAAATACTATAATTATTAAGTCTTAATGCAATGTATTTCATTTATTGTATTTATATTCATATGATATGTTCATCATTTTTCATGCTTATAATGCTTACTTTTTATGAATCTACTATTGTATTGCTTATTTCATCCATCTACTTATTGTAATTCTTCTCCCCCTCCCCTTCCCCCTTTTTCTATTTCTCAATAAATCAAACTTAAAAAAAAGAATGGCATAGAGTGGATAGGCATAGAGTGCACTAGTCTAGAGTGGAGTGGTACAGCGTGGAGTGCTGTGGCATAGAGTGCAGTGTTGCAGAGTAGTGTGGCATACAGTAGAGTGATGTAGAGTGGATTTGTTCAGAGTAGAGTAGAGTAGCATAGAGTGCAGTGGCAAAGAGTGACATGGTGCATTATATTTATAAAGTAAAGTGTGGTAGAGTAGAGTGATACAGCATATCAACACCAAGGACATTACATCTCCAGATGGTGGATGGCTCAACCAGTTCAGTAGAAGATCTCAGAGCCCTCCCAGCACTGCTTCCTCAGAGTAGCTCACATTGCCACCTTGAGAAGGAGCTGGCCTTTAGGGGCCAACAAAGGAGAAAGAGGTGCCAGTGGAGCAAATATCACAACTAAAAACAGTCCCAAGGCTACCCCCAACATGTACTCTTTAGGAGCACCAGCCCCAGTCACAGCAGCTTGTGCTAGAGCTATATCAGAAGAGGAAGTCCTAAGTGAGCTAGACTCCTTCGCCCTTACTTGACAAGACTTAGAGTTAGAGATAACTGCTGATTCGCCATGTAAGGTCACAGAAATGGAAGAATTGATCATAAAACCAGAAGACCGTGTAAGGTTCTGTAAGACCTCAAAAGTACAGGAGCCAGCTCCAGATTGACAAGATGACACCCCAATGATGGTACATTCATCAAACAGTACCCAGAACTTACTTTTAAAACCTTTCAAAGGACTGCAGATGCCTTAAAATATTAACCATAGAAATTAGCCCTAGAAATGGATTTGCTTAACATTTTAGCTGTATACTTTACTGAACATTGATACTATGATAGCCAATCTTAACAGCCACATCACACAATCTCAGCAGGAGTCAGTGCCTAATCTATTTTGCCGCTTATCCATGCAGTATCCTGTATCATAACAGAGTAGCTGTGCATGTTCGCCAATGATTGGCAAACTAAGCTCATTGCCAGCAATGTTGGATACAATCTGATCAGTAAAAAGAGGCAAAAAATAAAGGGAGTGCTAAACTAGTCCATCAACTTGAAGGCAGGGTTGCTCAGAGACCTCTAGTAGCCCTGCAATAATGATGCCGTGTGCTCATCCTAGTCAACCAATTATCTCAGGGGATGCTGCTTTACTCACCTAATCTTTTACCACAATCTCAGAAAAGCAGGAAAGTAAAATCACAATGAGACTCTGATAGCAAAAAAAGCAATACAGTTTGAAATCAGCAGAAAAAGTTGCAAATCAAGCAACAATGACCCTAGCTGTTACAAAAAAGCAGAGGACAAGACAGTGAAAGGCCCACAGCAAAAAGGCTATGAGCTCTGGCAAAAAAATGCATAATGGAGAACGTATTCCCAATTGTTTATAAGCCCCACCTGCAATTTGAACGAATAGATAAGAATCAATTATCAAGCAAGGCATAAGCAATCAACATCCCCCCGATGCACATCCAAGAATCTGTGAGAAAAATTAAAATATTGACGTTTCAGAATAGGACAGCAGAAAAGGGCATCATTATAAGTGGTAATTCTAAAGCAACGGCACATGGGCAACCAAATAGGTCATAGCAAACGTATTGGGGAGGGGGGTAGTAGTGGTTTACTTATTCGCACGTCATAAAGGAAGAACTATGGGGCATATTACCAACAACTAGCGATAATTTTTGTCTCTAACTTGTCTAGAGACAAAAATTATCGCCGCACATCGGCGATTTTTATCGCAGATAAACCTTGCTATTAGCAAGGTTTATCGCAAATGCGATAAAAAACGGCCGCAATGCATGAATATCGCTGAGAAGTCAGCGATATTCATGCATTATCGAGCAAATGCTCTTAGCCATGTTATCCACCTCCCATTGGATAACATGGCTAAGAACTGCTTAGGGCAGGTGTTAGCGTTTGGAGATATTCGCGCTTAGCGCGAATATCTCCAAAAGTTGGTAATAGGAGATAGCGATGTTAGGGACTGTTTCCAGTCGCTAACATCTTGGCACGCCCACTTTGCATGTCATTAGTGATAAATATCACTGACATGCAAAGCGGGGCCCAAGATGGTCGCTATCTCCTTTTAGCTGTCACTAACTGGTGTTAGCGACAGCTTGGTAATAGGGAGATAATTTTATCTCCGCTTTCTTGGCTTTTAAAGCCAAAAAAGTGGAGATAAACCCCCTTGATATTATGCCCCTATATTTATCTTGGTAACAGTATAACTGGAATTTTTTATATAGTACACGAAAGTGGTGCTATCAGGTTACGAACAGTGTGATTCATACGCTGGATCCTAAAGATGCCGAATGTAGACAATTATTATTTCGAAATAACCCAAGCTCTCTAACAGAAACAGAGTTAAACATAAATATAGGGGCCAAACGTTAAGGACTTCTTATTCAAACATAAAGTATAATTTATTGTCTGTGTAGAGATTTGTAAGCTTCAGTACATTCAAAGGTTCACAAGTTTCTTTTCTTCAGCAACAGCCAACACGTGTTTCATCATGCAGTGACTTTTTCAAGGCTATGAGAAGTTTACAAATTATCAAACTATAAACTTGAATCATTAATTGTTATTTTATTTAGAGACAGTAGAATAGAGAAAAGAAGAGGAGGAATTGAAATTTGGAATATGGAAGAAAGTAGGAACCAGCAAGATGGTGGAGAAATCCTGTAGTTTGAGTCACAGTGCAAGCAGAAAAGAAACAAACAGAGCTCTTAAAAGAAGGTGACTCTAGAAGACAAAAACAGGCATGGGAACCTGTATATTTTTGGGCATGCCAGCAGGTCAAGAAGATTCAGCCCACTCCTGCATTGCCTTTCTAGAGAAATGGTTCACCCAGGCAACCAATTTGAAATGTGACAAGGATCTGGAATTTGATAGGGTGCAAAGGGTCCCAACACAGTTTTCCCCAAACCACAAAACACCTCGACCCATAGTATGCAAGCTGTTAAAGTATCAACAAGTAGAACTCATCCTAACCCACATGAGGAAGCACAACCAGATACTTTGGAAAGGCACAACATTTTCATCTCTCAGGACTACTCAAAGTCGACTGTTGAAACACGCAAAGGTTTCTTAAATCTATGTCCTAAGATGAAAACATCTTGAATACAAAGATCAATCATTTGACCAGCAAGATTCAGGATTACTTCACAAGGCATTACTAAAGTGTTTAAGGATCCAGCCTTACTCAACAAGTTCCTAGATGAGAAAGGTGAAATGCAAATGGATATTTCGGTTCTCAAGGACTCGAATCCCGCTACCAGTCACGGACATGCTTGCTCTTGAAATTGGTGACTATTCCTGAACCTGACTCTATCTAAACGCATGTTGCCTGATAACATGTAAGACTATGTCTCTTGTACCTCTTACCCCAGCATATGTCTAACCCAAACCGGTAAGATAATGAATGTCTGTCAATAATAACTCCAATTACCAACAACTATCAACAATAATCAAGAATGTCATTTGTCAACAAATAGGATAATGTCCTCTTTAAGGTAAATAATCGTGCTCCTAAGCCTGTATCAGTTTCTGACTTTTTCTGCACAAATGACGCCTGCATACATGCAGTTCACTATTCCCAACTTTGTCTTCTTTTACCATTGTTTAAGCGTAACCTTGCCACGCATATCCATTGCACACTTTTACACACTTTGCACACTATACCTGAACCTGTACGAATGATGCTTGTCTACATATGGGGCTCTATCCCCAATTTT